>NC_080842.1:70382493-70982493 GCF_030435755.1 Ochotona princeps
GATCCCTGTGCATTCAAGGCGAGGACTTTAGCCACTACACTATCATGCCAGGCCCAAACACATGTATTTTTAAAGAGTATAAACACATGTTCAGTGTTATCAAATATTCCATCATGAAGGTGTGTAACCCTGGCCCATACTGAGCACTTCTGCTTTTTCTGAATGTTCACTGATAGGAATAGTATTGAAATAAATATACACATTAATGGAAAATGGAATTAAAAGATACATTTATTTTGATGAGAAAATGACATATATATATTTTTTGCTGTAATATATATTTTCATAAGCTTTTGAAGGACCCCATATATGCATGAATTTCAGGAATTTTTGCCAAAATTAAAATTTTTCTTATGCTTTATATGTTTGAATGACTGAGTGACAGAGTGGCAAAGGAACAACACAGAGAAAGAGAGAGAGATGGAAGCCAGGAGCCAGGAGCCGCATTCTCTTTCATGTGGGGAACAAGAACCCAAATTTTTAAAAAAAAAAAAAGATTTATTTTATTTATTTTAAAAGCAGAGTTACAGAGATAAGTGGAGAGACACAAGGAGATCTTGTATGCAATGGTTCATTCCCCGGATGGTGGAACAGTCAGAGCTGGCCAGGCCCAAGGCAGGCGCCAGGAGCTTCAGCCGAGGCTCCCGTGTTGGACCATGCTCCGCCCCTTTCCCAGGTGCGTTAGCAGGGAGTTGGGTCAGAAGTGGAGTGGCACCTACCTGGCATGCTGTTGTCACCTCTGGCAGGTTTGTCTGCTACGCCACAGCCCTGGCACCAGAGCCCAAGTTCTTGGACCGTCATTCTTTGCCTGCTAGGAGCATTAGCTGAGACATGGATCCACTGCGCCACAACAGATCTTTTAATTCCACTTCCCACAGACTCACCCACCTCTCAGTTCTGTTTTTTACGATCGTGAAACATCCATGTCCACTGTAACTGACAGAAAGAAGCTGAAGATTAAAAATTAAAATGTCCATGTCTTGTCAATTGTGAACACATAACAGCTTTTCCCCTGGTGTTTGTACATATAATATGCTCTTAGCAGCACATAACACAGAGACACAGAAACACAGTTGCAACTCATTAATGGTTGTTTCGTGGCAGGATGTTGGGAGTTGTGAAGTTAGTTCACTGTGAGCGTTCTAACAGTTGTCCCTGTGCGGATGCGCGGAGCTGCTGGGACTTTCACTGTTCCTTTGTTTGCTGGGCCAGCCTCTGCTCCAGTGTTTATAACTGAAACACTGCAAATTGTCAATTTGGGGTGAACCATCTTCTGCATAAATCAATCTTCAACTCGCTGTTCATGCAGTCTAGCCAGCCAGAAATGGAAACAATGTTGCAGGTAAAGAACATAAATTCATCTGTGACTGTGTTTGGAGAGGCTGCCTCCATCCCCATCCTTACCAGCAGTGTGCAAGAGTGCATCTGTGGGCCCAGCGTGATAGCGCAGTGGTTAGAGTCCTCGCCTTGAACGTGCCAGGATCCCATATGGGTGCCGGTTTTAATCCTGGCAGCTCCTCTTCCCATCCAGCTCCCTGTTTGTGGCCTGGGAAAGCATTCGAGGACGGCCTAAAGCTTTGGGACCCTGCACCCATATGGGAGACCCAGAAGAGCTCCAGGCTCCTGGCTTCGGATTGGCTCAGCTCTGGTCATTGCGGCTGCTTGGGTAGTGAACCGTTGGACGGAAGGTTTTCCTCTCTGTCTCTCCTCCTCTCTGTATATCTGCCTTTCCAATATAAATAAATAAATCTTTTTAAAGAAAGAGTGCACCCATGTCACCCAGAAGTGTTCAGTAACTCACTGATAGGCAAAAGACTTCATGCCATTCTGACCTCATCTTGCATTTCTTTGCTTATTGCCAAGATTGCAGTTTCCATTCAACTCCTGTTGATGTTGGAGCCGGCAAGCACACCAGGTCAGAACTGTGTGCTCTCAGGTCAGGCTCAAAGTCAGCCTCCCTGAGCTGAAATCCAGGGCTGCAGTGTCAGAGGGCTCAGCCCCCCGGGGCCCTGGGAGGAAGCCCTCTGCTGTGGTGGCTGCGGGCGTCCCTGGCCTCATTCCTGCCCGCCCGCCTGTGTGCTCACAAGGTTTTCTCCCCCTTGTCTGTGATTCGCGCTCTCTCTCCCCAGAAAAACATGGCCATGGGTCTAAAAGCCTACAACAAACTTAGAGGACTCTGGTAATGGGATTGGGAGTCCACTGGCATAATCCAGGATAATCGCCCATCTCAAGAGCCTTCATATAGAGATAGTAGTTTGGTCCAGTGGTGAAGACATCACTTGAGACGCTTGCATCCAATGTTTAAGTGCCTGGGTTCGATTCCCTGCTCCACTCTCAACCCCAGCTTCCTGCTAATGTGCGCCCCGGGAATCAGCAGTTGATGAGTCAGGAGTCTGGGGTCCTGCCTCGCACACGGGAGACCTGAACTGAGTTCCATGTTGCTGGCTTTGGCATGGCTCAGCCCCAGCTGCTCTGGGTATTTGGAGACTTAATTAGCTCACTTGTTTTCTCTCTGTGTTTCAGATAAAAAGGGTTTAAGAAGTCTTCATCCCCTGCGAAGTCTTTTCTCCTAATAAATTGATCTTCACAGGTTCCAGGGGTTACGATGTGTGTAGCTTTGGGGAAGCCATTACTGAGCCCACTACTGCAAGTGTATTAAACTGTTCCTTCTGTAATGACCATTCTTACTCTTTGCTTAGGTGTAGTAATTAATTAATCATTTTTTCCATTAATTTTTGCAAGCCCCTTTTCTTTTTTTAAGATTTATTTATTTTTATTGGAAGCACAGGTTTATAGAGAAGGAGAGACAGAAAGATCATCCATCCATGGGTTCACTCCCCAAATGTCCGCAACGGCCAGTGCTGAGCTGGTCTGAAGGCATAAGCTAAGCGTCTCCTCCAGGTCACCAATGTGGGTGCAAGACCCAAGACCTTGAACCATCCTCTATTGCTTTCCCAGGTCAAAAGCAGGGATCTTGGTCAGAAGTGGAGCCCCTGAGACGGAAACAACACTAAATTGCCCCCCAGAGCACACATGCTCCCCTGACGGTGGAGTCTTGGCTCGCTTTTCTAAGGCTGCTGAGAACCCAGTAAGCACCACATGCTCACCTGCTGAGCTGCACACAAGCCCAGGACTCCGGCCACTGTAACAGGGTGTGCAGGCTCCTGGCCTTGAGCTCTGGGCTCTGTGAGAGCAGCCCCAGGCCTGTCCGCCTTGCTGGCTGCTGCTCTGCAGGGGTGCCTGGCTCATGAGGGACTGGGGCTGGAGGGGGCACATGGCTCAGTTCGGCTGGTGTCGCCATCTGCAAGCCAGGAAGGCTGGAGGGAGCAAAGATAATTGTAATAGCTCTTGAAGCCTTGTCATCTGGCATTTTAAAGGAAGCTTTGGAGCTCGGCCTCTGGGAGTGCAGGGAATTCAGCTGCCCTTTGCCGAGGTGGCCTGGAGGGGCTGCAGGAAGAGATTCCCAGTCTCCCGTTGGCGGTGGCTGCTGCTGAGGAGGAGTGGGGACCCAGTGCTCTGGCCAAGAAGCCCGGCAGTGTCAGGTGCGCCACTCTGACTTGGCAACCGGACGCCAGTCTCCTGCATCCCAGTTGCAGGGCACTCAGTACCCAGGCTGATTTTGTTGCTTATGGCTTCCTGCTTTGCTGCTGTACCTGGGTGCACCTGCTGTAGCTTTGCTTCTGCTCCCCGGTGTTTGTGCCTGGAATTACTACTGTCTCCGATATGCTGAGGGTGAGGTTGACCCCGGGTTCCTCGGGGAGGGAAGGCTGTTGGGCCTGAGGACTTCGACCCGTCCCCCTCTGCCCTCAGAGGTCCCTTTGTGCCAAGCCTCAGGGTGTGGGCTGACTGTCCTCGTGCCCTCTCAGAACCCCACAGGCGCTGACCACCGCTTCCTCCTCTTCCCGTTCAACTTCAAACCCTGGCTAGAAACCTCTCGCCCCCCTCTCGGGCTCACCGTTACTGCCTTCGTGCCCAGAAAGTGCAGGCGACAATTCAGAGTGGACAGCCCGCCTGTGCGTGAGAAGGCTGCTGTGGCTCTTAAACATCTGCAAGATAGTGGTTGTTGAATGCTCCAATTGTAGAACTCTAGAGCCAGGAAACCTTCGAAGCAAAGCTGGGCTGCCATACAGTGATGCTGTAGCACCCTGGAGGCCAGGAATGGGCAGCAAAGACCTCCTCCCGCAGCCCAGGCAACAAGAGCAAGCCTCCCTCCCCTCCAGTCTGCTTCCAGGCACCTGTAGATTCCGACAGACTTGAGGTGTGGCTGCAGTGCTGGTGCCAGGCCCACAGGGCCCTGGGGTGGCCTATGATGGCAGCAGTGACAGATGTTGGCTGCATGTGGGTGCTGAGGGGAGCACTGTCCATCTGGGCAGCATGGCTTTAGGCTGCCTACTCTGCAGAGAAGGAGAGCGGGGCTCCTGCAGGGTAAGTGTTGGGTTCAGAATGACAAGTACAAGGGGAGCAGGCAAGAAGGTCACACCCAGATGGGCATGGCACCGAATGCCCACACCTGGGATCCGCTGCTCTTGGTGACAAGGCAGGAATGAGCCCTGGGACAAGGCATGTGGACAGTACAGAGCTGGTCACTGCCCAACAGAGCTACCTTGAGTGTCCAGGCCATGACTGTCCTCTTTACCCATACCTAAGTGGCAGCAGGAGCTCAGGGGCACCTGTGAACTGGCACAATCTGAAGCCGCTCCACTTTGCTGAGTTCCTTAGCAGGAATAACTCTCATGTGGCCTGATTCCCCTAAGCCTGGGCCTCAGAGTAGGGATAGTTTAAGCCACAGAAGCTTGGTCACAAAGCACGTAAGACCCAGCTTGTGAGTGCAAGGCTTCTGCTAGGAGCCTTGCAGGGCAGGGAATGCAGCTTCCCAGTCCCAGAATCCCTGAGTGGAACCTGGCCTTGGCAGAGAAGCACCTGCACCCTTTGGAATGTGAGTGTCTCCTCCCAAGCAGCCCCAAACCCCACGCCTTCTCCATGGGACGCAGCAGAGCGCTGCCCACTGGAGGTCTCTCTGCACTCCACGTCAAGTGTGAGCAAACTGCAGGAGACCGAGCTTGGGCGTTTTATCTGGCCATCAGTGAGAGCAGGACAGCCTGCAGCACCCACCCAGAGGCTCTGTCTTCAGGCTCTCGGGCTCACTTGCCTTGAGGGCTGCCTGGGTTGGATGGTGGGTTCCTTCCCTAAGCGTGGCGGAAGAGATTAGACCAGGCCCACATGATAGTACCCTGGGAGCTTCATAAGGACAGGGAAATGGGGACACAGGGAAACCCACAGATGCTCCTGCCGTTGTGTGACTCATCTGGGACCCTCACTGGCACCTGGCTCATACTGTTTTGGACTTTGGTGCTCCAGAACTGTGAGTCAGAATCAATATCTTCTTCTTCATAATGTAACTCACCTCAGGTATTTCATTAGAGCAACAACAAAAAATGCCGGGCTGGTGTGGCACAGTGAGTTCAACTGCTGTGTGCAACATTAGCGTCCCACACAGGAGTGCTGGTTCGAGTCCCAGCTGCCCCACTTCAAATCCAGCTCCCTCCTGTTGTCCCTGGGGAAGCAACAAAAGATGCCCCTGGTGTTGGGTCCCTGAACCCACATGACAGACCAGGGTCCAGCTCCTGTCTCCTGACTTTGGCCTGGCCCAGTCCTGGCTATTGGAGTCACTTGGGGAGTGAATCAGCAGATGGAAGATCTCTGTCTCCCTCCCCTGCCCTCTCTCTCTGACACTCTGCCTTTCAAGTAAAATAAAGAAGTGAATGAACCTGTGCTGGGGCCGACTGAGGATGCTGCTGCCTCTCCCGGCCCGTCAGTTGCTTGTCATCTTCATGCTGTTCTCATTTTGCGGCCTTCATCCCAAAGCTGTGTGGAGCTGTTGCAAACGCCCCACCTTGACAGTCTGGAGAATCCATGTCCAACCTTTCACACATGCTCCTCTTTCCACTGCGAATAATGAGAAACAGTCCAAAAATCTGCTTATCCAGAAAGAAGCACATTTCTTTCGGACAGAAAGGACAGTTCCTGAAAAATGCAAATCACCCAAGACCATTATTTCTTCATAAAAACAAACAAACAAAACAAAAACTTTCCTGAGCCCGTAATTACACAGTGACATTTACCCCTCATATCTCCATGTGTGAAGCCTGGCAAAAGTTAATTCTTAAAAAGGAAAGTCTCTCCAACATAGAGTTTTGCTTTGACCAGTATGTGTTTTGAGACCGATACAGGTTTCTTAACGAAGCAAATAAAAAAAAAAGGAAGCTTTATTTTCTAATGTAAAGTAATTCCAAGAGCAAAAGCAGCCCGGCTTCCTGCTTCCTGGGTCAGCTGAGGGCGCCTCCCTTGCTCGGTGCCCGGCTTCCTGCTTCCTGGGTCAGCTGAGGGCGCCTCCCTTCCTCGGTGCCCGGCTTCCTGCTTCCTGGGTCAGCTGAGGGCGCCTCCCTTGCTCGGTGCCCGGCTTCCTGCTTCCTGGGTCAGCTGAGGGCGCCTCCCTTGCTCGGTGCCCGGCTTCCTGCTTCCTGGGTCAGCTGAGGGCGCCTCCCTTGCTCGGTGCCCGGCTTCCTGCTTCCTGGGTCAGCTGAGGGCGCCTCCCTTGCTCGGTGCCCGGCTTCCTGCTTCCTGGGTCAGCTGAGGGCGCCTCCCTTGCTCGGTGCCCGGCTTCCTGCTTCCTGGGTCAGCTGAGGGCGCCTCCCTTGCTCGGTGCCCGGCTTCCTGCTTCCTGGGTCAGCTGAGGGCGCCTCCCTTGCTCGGTGCCCGGCTTCCTGCTTCCTGGGTCAGCTGAGGGCGCCTCCCTTGCTCGGTGCCCGGCTTCCTGCTTCCTGGGTCAGCTGAGGGCGCCTCCCTTGCTCGGTGCCCGGCTTCCTGCTTCCTGGGTCAGCTGAGGGCGCCTCCCTTCCTCGGTGCCCACTTGAGCACTCTCCTTCCACCAGACTGAGGCGAGCGCCAGAGCCCACCATGAACCTCATTGGCGTTGCCACCACTCCCTTCTGTGCAGGACAGGTGCCTGACTGCACACTGGTGTGTGCCTGTGCACATCCCTGTCCATCTCAGGGGACTTGTGGGGTCTCTGGCCCCGGGAAGATCCAGACCCCCAGGCCGGATCCCCTTCCGCTAGGCCCCAGACCCGGCTCTGTCTTCCCTCACGGCACGCAGATCCTTATCTGACTGCACCCTGGTGCATGACACAGACATGACACAACACTTGATGGTGCCACACCAAGAAAGCAGTGATGGAGGTGTGTGCCAAGAGAGCCTTGAGCTCTCTCTCAGTGGGTGGCGGGATAGCCCCAGAGCTGCAGTGGAGTTGCACCCGGTGAAGGACCAGGTGGGAGCTTGCCAGGCGGGCAAGAGAAGGCAAGGTCTTCAGGGCGGGCGGAGCACCGTGAGCCAGGGCTCAGAGGTATCAGGCAAGAGAGTGGGATGGAGCCCGGGGCGGGGGACTGAGGCTGCAGCAGTGGCCACACACACGGCCTCAAGCGGGGGCTTTGCTCTGGCAGGCAGCCTGTCTGCTCAGCAAGGGGTAGTTTCTCCTTCTGAGACCCCTAAGACAGACTGCACCATGCTGGCCAAGAGTCCTTCCAGTCAGTCCCCTACCCGCATTAGCCCCATGTACCTGCTCATTTGGACTGGGGCTGGAAAGTACCCAAGACCTCCCCTGCCCCAGGACGCTGAGCAGCATGGGACAGTGGGCCTCTAGGCTGGTTCCTGATGGCCTTGACATGCCACAGTGAGTGGTCTGAGTTGGCGATCATGCTTGTAGGAGCATGTCAGGAGGGCACATGGGTGTGGGCAGCAGCAGGAGGCTAGGTGAGTCATCTGCTGTAGCGGGGAAACTGAGGCAACTGCCATTTCTTAGCATTGTCGAAAGCAGTGAGGGCTGACAGACGTGAGGTTAACACACAGGGAATGGTGGCCGGGGTTTATGGTGGGGGGGACCACCGGGGAGGGGCAAAAGGTTCTGTCAGGGTCCCAGGGAGCTGAGGACTGAGGAAGCTGGAAGCGGGCATCAGGGGGCAGTATTCTGGTTCCCAGCTCCTTTCCAGAATGCTCAGGTCTGAGTTGTGGCTTCCAGGCATTCAACCCAGAGGCTAGAGCCCCAGGCTCAGGGCAGCAGATCAGACCTCAGGCCCACGCTTGGAGGAGGATAGGCCATTTGAGATTGGCTGCACTGCAGAAAACAAGACAAGAGCGCACAAGTACCAGCTCCCACTGGGACCAGGTGTGAGCTGTAGGAGTCTGGCCTAAGGTAGAGGAGAGATCAGACCTGCTCCCCTAGCCTTGGCCTGGTGACTTCAGATCTCCCGGCCTCCGAGGCAGGTCTTCAGGACTGTGGGTCAGAATTCAACTTCGTGTGGCTTTAAATTTCATCTCCGCGCCCCCGCACCGATTCCTGAACTCTGCCATGAGCTTCTCACAGCACTCATTGCCATGAACAGCAGGCGCTCTCCAGGATGCTGTGGTGTGGGCAGATTAGGAGTGTTCATGCAGCTTGGATTTGGGTGTTTTTACCTTAGAATCACTGTCCTAAGCCAAGGAGTGTCTGGAGCCCCATCGTCCTACAACCAACAGTTAGTCTGTGGTCCCTTACCACCAGCTCCCAGCAGCCACCACCCCACTTTCTTCTCCCATGGTCTTTGAGCCTAAGCTGCCCACTGGCCTAACAAAGCCAGTTCTGCCCTCGCCAAGGAATGACCGGAAGAATTCTGAAAGTAAACAATGCTGTTGCTGCAGATGCCAAGGCGTCCTAGAGACCAGGACTGGAATGGCCACTGGGCGTGGCCTCTGGCAGGCTCCCTTCCTGCTTGTTCTGTGCTCCAGGGATTTCTACTGTTCTTCCTGCATGGGACCCTAGAACTCAGTGAGGCTCCCTGCAGTTCAGCACCCCAGGAGGGAGCACAGGGGCAGGCTGCAGAGAAGCTCCATGGGAGTGGGAAGGCCGAGGGCTGAGACCATGCAATGTGGGCACCGCAGGCCTCCGTGCATGGTCCCCAGGGTTCCCCAGGAATCTGCCAGGTACTTCTGGGTGCCTCCCCTGTAGTGGGAAGTCTCTCCAGGACTGAATGGGTCTTGTCTTCTCTTTGGCTGCCTCCTCTCACTGGCTTATGAAACAACATGCCAAGAACTCGGCATTGACCAGTCCCGTGGCTGTTGGTCCTTCCCCATGAGAACTGCCTTGTGATGAACACTGTCTACTTTCAGTTGGGCATGGGCCGAGCTTCTTCGTGAATTGGGGTGGGGAGATCGAAGTGGATCTGGGGGATTTCCCTGTGATGGGCATCCAGGCCTGCTTCTGGGATGTCCGTGGGTTGTATCCTGCTTGAAATGAGCTTGAAGGCACCAGCAATGGGACATGTTGGACACACCTGTTCTCTCTTCACAGTCAGCAAGACACTAGAGCAGCCTCCGGGCTGAGTCCCACCAACCCCACTTTCAGGGACTGCTGGGAGAGCTCCAGCCATCCTTCTCAGGCGCTCTCTGGTAAGGGGGCATGAGCAGATACCGTGGCTTTGCAGGTGCCCGAGCAGTGGCACCAGAAGGGCTCTGTGCACCTGCTGCAGACAAGCTGCACAGTGGATGCCATGTTGGGGGGATGCCCCAGAAGCTGGATGTGTTTAAGATGAGGGGGTCATGCTAGAGCCCCTGAGACTCACTATGGTGCCTTGTGGGGGGCTAAAGTGCAGCCATGCAGCCCCTGAGTGGCCTGGGTGCCCTGAACTCATCTTTCACAGCTCCTCCCACATCACTCCAACACGGGGGCCTCAGAGGAGCCACTGGCTCATGTAATGGAAACTGTTGTGGACTTGGGGCCTGATGCTCACCTGACAAGCTTCTCCCCAGCCGGGGATACCTGCACAGAGGGCTGAAGCAGCCGCTCCGCTGGACCAGAGCAAAGACTCTCTCTTTCAGCAGTATCTCCTCCCCCTGCGCACCCATACAGGAGAGTGCTTGGCCATACCTATTTGGCGTGATCGTGGTCCCGGCCGTCATCCAGCTGGTGAGCCTTCCATTTCTCCCTGAGAGCCCACGCTATCTGCTCTTTGAGAAGCATGATGAGGAGGGAGCCATGAAAGGTAGGGGCCCTTTACCCCTCATCACGTACCCCAGCCCCAGATGGGTCAGCACTACAGGTGCCCCAGCCCCAGGGCTGATGGGCACGGGGTGGGTAGCATTGTTGATGTACTCTGCAGACACTGGCTGGGCACCCCAGCCTTTTCCTTCATCTACCCATCAGCCCTGCATTGGGGGAGGGGGTGGCCAGCAGGGCACAGGACCACTCAGGGAGTCCAGAGACAGCGAGGCTCCTGGAGGGGCTTCAGTCAGAGTCCAGGTGTAACTTTCAGAATCAGGCATTTTCCCCAGAGCCCACCTGGAGCCACACACGATGGGCTGAGCATCAGGCCCTGCTCCTGTTCTTGTTTTGTAAACCCAGCGACCGGCTCCCAGGTAAGCACAAGGGGTTGCTGTTATTGGTACCACCATCACCCGCCACACCTACCATCTACCCCAAGCCAGATTCAACCAGCCCAAGTCTGGGAAGTCGGTCCAAAGAGAGAAAATCCAGGAGCCTCCCAGGACTGTTACAAGGGGGCAGTGGGACGAAGTGTGACACTCTCAGCTCTCATTATCCCTTGGGGACTGTGGGCAGACCCTCATTCAAATCTTACCCTCGAGTCTGAATTGTATTGATGCCCATGTCCAGGATGTGGGAATTATAATACATTATATATATATATATATATATATATATATATATATATATATATATAAAATATGTAATGCAGTTATCTTTGAAAATGCAAGCCATGTGAGCATTTTCCTGATTACAAAAGGTGAAGAACTATAACTCACTCACTGCCTTGTTTTGTCCAGCCGTTCATAGCTTAGACGAGTTCTCGTTTGTGGCATTTCCCTGACAGCAAGCCAGAGGGCACTGACGGCAGTGAGTGGGCTCTGGTTAAGACGGACAGTCTTACTACCTGCACCTGTGCATTGGGAGCAACTTCCTGCCAAGTACAGCACCCGTGTTAGCTCACCAGGTGCTGATCACAAGCACAGAAAGCCCATCATGTTTGTTGTCATCTCAAGAAAAGGACTGACCGTGGCGTCCCTCGGCCAGGGACACAGCCAGCATGTGGTAGCATGGGAACCTGAGCTCTGAAAACTGCAGGTCTGACAGAACACGCCTTCTCCTCAGCCGGTGCACCTGCCCAGTCTGGGGGCAAATGGAGAAAGGAGGTGCTGGCACAGTCAGCTGTTGCCATAGCAACGTTGGGTGACCATACACCTGGGTCACAGCCTTTGTTACTGACCCTGGGTCTGCAGACCAGCTGACCTCCGTAAGCTTCAAATCTGCTGGAATCCTTGCTGGTGATGGCAAGTGACGTGACAAAGCCTGGAGTCAGAGCGGGAGGGCTCATGGGGTGGAAGACATAGACTCCAGGAGGCCATAAGCCAAGGGCATCGAGGCAATCTGTCTACGCCACAGGCCTTCCAGGTACTCCCTTTCCTAACACACAGTGGCCAAGGCACACGCAGGCAGGACGGGAGGCACTCCATGACATTCTCATCCTTGGGAGCTCATCAGCTGGGAGACAGAGCCGTGGCATGGGTACCATCCACGCTGAGCCTGACGCTAGACAAGTGGTCCCTGCTGAGATCCCTGCTTGTTTGTGCTTGCAGCTTTCCAGATGCTCCTGGGCAGAGCTGACGTCTCGCAGGAGGTGGAGGAGGTCCTGGCCGAGAGCTGCATGCACAGAAACCTGCGCCTGGCATCCGTCCTGGAGCTGCTCAGAGAGTCCTCTGCCCGCTGGCAGGTGATCACTGTGGTCATCACCATGGCCTGTTACCAGCTCTGCGGCCTCAATGTGGTGAGCCCTGGGCCCTGCACACCACAGGGTATTCTCAGGCTGCCCCTTGTGGGTCACTCGGGTTGTGTCCCCAGGCAGTCACAAGGACAAATTGAACATCTAACCTTACTGGTGCTGGCTAGTGGCAGATCTCCCCAGCCTCAGGTTTAGCTCTTTTCTGGACCTGCCAACCATACATGGAAACTCTGGGTGCCTTTGAAACCTGCTTTGCCAGACACTCATCTGGAGGGGATAGTCTGTCCTCTGAGGCATTTACAAATACCACCAGGGTCCGTAACTGCCCCCTCCACCACCACCACTAACATCTCTCCCTGCCCACCACCCCATTCTAGCCTCAGACAGCTCTGCAGGGTAGGCAGTAACCGTCCTCATTTGCTAGTTAAAGAAGCTGACGTTTACAGGAAGTCAGAGGTTTTGCCAGGGTCTCTGGGGGGCACAGGGCACCAGCTCTGTCAGCCTCCCCCTCCTGGTCTCAGAGGCACAGCCCTGGACACCCTGTGTTCAGCCCTGGCAACCACAGACTAAGCCAACCTCAGAGCTCCCCACGCCCTGGGCTGGGAAGTTCATTGTCATGAGAGCTGTGCTGCCGCTCTAAGCTGCTTGGCAGCATCTGTGGGCATGGCTCACAAGTGGGGGGAACCTCTCTGGCAATGACAAAAGATAATGTCCCCAGATACAGCCAGATGTCCCCTGGGGGTGACAGGGACATGTTGCTCAGAGGCCTTGATGCTGGAGCGTGCATGAACAACCCTGCTTGTCCTGAATATTTTGGAAAAGAAAGGCAGTAGGAAGTGAGAGCAGAGGTGTGGGTTGTAAATTGTAAATTGGACCAATCCTGGTTGTCAAGCCCAGCCTGGGGAGCCTTAGCTTTCTAAAACTTATCTGAAATTCTGGAAGGAAGGCCAAGTGACAGCCTGGTGGTATAACTACTATGATGGCCCCTTCTTCCTTACCTTACACGCAGGGGGCTCTTCATGCCAATTTCCTTGGGCCTTAGTGTCCCCTTTTGAAACACGGGCTGACAGTACTCACTTGCCTGGCCATTGGAAGGAATGGGTGCAGAGCGTCTCACAGGGCAAGTCTCAGCCCCTCATGAGCACCAGGGCTCCTACTGGCTTCGTTTCCATCCCACTCAAGGCCACATTCATTTCAAGCTCTGTGGCTTGTGATACGTGGCTGGTGGTAGGGAGGTGATGTGCGAGTTCCCGAGATGTGAAATCAGAGCCAGGAGTCTCTCCCGAAGTCTGGGTGGTGAGGGTGCAGCTCTGCTGCTGCCTGGGACTGTGCCCTGGTGGGATGCACAGGTGTCATGATGCTCCTGGCACATCCCCTGATCCTTCACCTGTTTGCCTGGATGTCTTCCAGGGCAACCCAGGCCCAGTCTGCACCCCCTGTAATCCAGTACCCGACACAATGCTGGATAATTCCACCCGCACTCAGTGACTGAGTGAGAAGACGGGACACAAGTAACCTGAGGTGTTACAGCAGAATGTGCAGCTCAGCGCTTCCTGGGCTGGGATCTGCCTGCCTGCCAGTCTGTCTGAATCCTCACTCCAGTGCCCTGGTCAGCCTTGGTGCAAGACCTCTGATTACAGTTCAGAGGTTGTGGTCAATAGCTTTTGTTTTGCAGAGACTGATGTGCAATGATACTCCCACGCCAAGTTTTTAGAGATCTATTTCTTTACTTCTTGGAAAGGCACAATCACACACACACACACACACACACACACACACACACACACACAATCTTCCACTGCTTGCTCATCCTCTACATGCCCCTTCCGTTCTCTCTGCTCGGTTGCAGATCTGGTTCTACACCAACAGCATCTTTGGGGCAGCCGGGATCCCTCTGGAGAAGATCCCCTACATCACCCTGAGCACGGGGGCCGTGGAGACCCTGGCCGCCATCTTCTCCGTAAGTCTGCAGAGGGCGACTCCTGGGAACCCTGAGCTGGGGGGTGAGGCAGCACTGGGGTGGGCTCCAGCACGCAGGCACATGTGCCTTGTCCCGCAGAAAGGTCTTGACACAGCACCTCACAGCTGAACGTGGGCATTTGGGCATTTGCTGCTCTTGCTGTGTGGCTGGGGCCTCCCTTGTCATGGAGAGCACCCTCCTTGGCCCGAGCACAGGCAGGACTCATGCCGTCTCCAGGGAGTTCAGAGCAGCGTCTCAGTGACTCTCAGACCTCCCGCCCTTGACTTTGAAATGCTACAGAGCTGCAAGCTGTGCTCTCTTCACCCCTGCAGCCACACATGCATTTGCGGGACAGAGACAAGCAGAGGGGACATTCCAGTTCCCTCACACGGGACTTACTCACTGCCCTTCTCAGCCACCAGCATGGGAGGAAAAGCGGGAAGACTTCAGAGCCTGTCAGAAACATCTCAGATTTTGGAGTGATGCCCAACTGGCTCAGAGTCCCAGCTCAGGAACATCCTGGCTGGGTGAGGCTGAGCAATGGACTCAACCTCGCTGAGCTCTGGGCTATCCACATCTCCCCTACCCTGCAACTTTGTGGTCTGTGCTTCATGCTTCAGGCTCACGGAGACAGGGGTGAGAGGGGGCCAGAGAGGCTGGGGCAGGGGCTCCTGTCAGAGAGCACGGGCTCTGACCTTGTTGGAGTAGCTTCCTCCTGTGCATTCTTGTCTTGGACTTGGGCTGGCGAGGTGGATGCCCGTGCACCTGGGTAGAGGCTCCCAAACGCGTGTCTGACTCTCACAATACTGTGTTGTGCTCCTGGACCATAATGGATTGTCCAAGCAAGATGCTTTTTAAAAATAGACGTGCAACACAGGGGGATGGCCTCTGGTCTCCCTCTTTGGCGTGCTGGCCTTTATGTAAAGGGAGAGTTTTTTCATGTTTCATAATCTGCAAGTTTCACAAAACCCTTGTCTCAAGTTATAAACCGCTCCCAGCTCTTATAATGTTTCTCTTTGATCAGTATGCAAACTACAAACACTCGGGGATGAAAGCACCACAGGGAAGGGCAGGGTTTTGTTTTCTGTAAAGATTCTCATTTGGGAAAAACTGGCAGTCCAGCTCACATGCTCACTTGGGTCAACTTGCAGAACCCAAAGAAAGAGGTACCCAGGAAAGGAACCCACAGCCACACTTCCCGGGGGTGGGGCGGGTTGCACGTTGCCCCCGGCTGTGCTGTGGGCCCGGGTGTGAGTGTGTGTGTGTGTGTGTGTGTGTGTGTGTGTGTGTGTGACTCCGTAGTAGTCCTGTTTCATACCCAATTCCCATTCTGCTTTTGCTCACACAGTCTTGTATCAGAACGGGTTCCATTTTACCATTTGTTGCTAAAATAATAAGGAGAGAGAGAGAGAGAGAGACCACATCTACTCTCTGGCTTTTGCCTCCAAATGCCAGGGAACCAAGGACTCAAGCCACTTCTCCCATGCGGATGCCAGGGACGCCTCCCAAGGTGTGTAGGACACTGGAAATCGGCGACAAGAGGAGCCAGGACTGGAATCCGAGTGCCCCATTTAGGGTGTGTGTGCCCTAGTCAGCGTCTGGCACCACCACAGACACCTGCACCTGAACAAAACGTCTAATGACTCGTACCTCACAGGACTCGTGAGGGGAAAGGAGTTGCATGACAAGTTTATTTTCACATACGGGAACCTTTGAAATCCAGGCTGTGTCTTTGTAGAACTCATTTTCCATGCACGTTCTGGAGGTCCCTGGCGTGGGCGAGGCTGCGTGCAGCTCCCCACCCACAAGTGCTGAGAGCTGGGCACTGGCCAAAAACTAGGGACCCAGAGATTTCCTGAGCTGCCGTGGGGGCAGGAGGGATCCTGTTGAACTGCAGGACACCAAGTGTTGTCATTCAACATCTCTATGACTCAGTTTCCCCACTTCTTTCGCAAAAAGATTTATTTATGTAAAAGGCAGACTCAGAGACATGGGAAGAGAGAGAGAGAGAGCACTTTCATCTGCCATCTGCTGCTTTACTCCACAGGTGGCTACAGCAGCCAAGGCTGGGTAGGTTGGAAACCATAAACCAAGAGATTCATCTGTTTTTCCTATGTAGGTGTAGGGGCCTGAGCACTTAGGAATCCTCTACAGTGTTCCCAGGTACTGGGAACCGGATCAGAAGCAGAGCCACCAGAGTGCAAATTGGTACTCATGGATGTCAGCATCGCAAGCAGAGGCTTAACGTGCTGTGCCACAATGCTGGCCATGGTTTCCTGCCTCATAGGACAGGGCTGATCTGAAACCAATGAGGGAATGTCAACTGCCCCAAGCTAGCCAGGTAGAGCTGGCTCTCCCCAGCTGCAGAAGCCACTGCTCGTGGCCCCCACTCTCTGGCAAGCTCATCTCTTTGCTCAAAGCCAGCAATGGTTGGTGGGGGGTTTTCAAAAAGTACTGGAGCCAAAAATGTTGTGGCCTTCCAGAAGGAAGCATCCAGAGAGGACCGCAGCAGAGCTCTGTCACATGGCTCCCAGTAGGGCAGCATCTGCTGGCCTCCAAAGAGCTGCCACCTGCTCCTAACACTACCTGTGCTGGGCTCTCAGGAGACTGTTGTCATGGTGCCCGGCTGCAGCACAGTCTGATGGAGGATGCTATGACCAAGGCTGAGTGATGGCTTGTTCTAGAGGTCCGTGGTGCTCTCTGCAGGAAATGATGCTCCATGATACTCATCCATCCACCAAGGCCCAAGGAGCCCTGGACAGCAGTAGAGGCCACTGTGGCATTGTCATGACCTAAAGCAAAAAACAGACCCAGAAGGATTGAACATCTGCTGCCTGTCCTGCCAAGAGCCCCTGGAGGGCTTGCTGGAGGAGGAGACCAGGAAGCCAGTGCTGCAGGGCCGGTAGGGGTTAGGTAAACGGTGGAGATGTACACTGGGCCATGGGGCCACAAGGATGGACTGGGGAGAAAGAGTTTTAGTTTGCTTCAGCCCTGCACAGCTTGGAATTCAATCCCAGCAGAGGGTTTACGGCCAGAGCAGTACTAACCAAAATCATTCAGCATCTCTGGATTCATTTGCTCATCTCTGGAATGGACTTAACCATGCTCATCTATGGTATGCAGACACTGAACATCCCAGAGAGGACTACATCCTCATTTCAGGAGCTGTGGTCATGCCAGGCTCCAATGCAGCAAGGGCCCCTTCAGGTGTGCCAAGGAGCTGGATGGGAGGTTTCCCTAGGTTCCCTGGGTTCTCTGGGCGCGCTCAGTGCCTCCCCAGGGCCCTTGTAACTGAAGGAGGGAAGCAGGGGAGTCAGAGGGAAGGCCATAGCAGAAGCTGAAGCGGGTGTGATGCACTTTCTTGCTTTGGAGATGAAGGAAGGAAACAAAGACCAAGGGATGCAGGCCCCTTCAGAGGCTGTGAAAATAGCAAAAAGGAAGCATCTGCAAGTGTCAGGTTTAGAATCATGGAAATGGGCAAAGAGAGCCACTATGGCCTGTGACTGTGGTTTCCATGACAACACCAGAAGGTGTTGTGTTAGTCTTCTGCTGCTGCTCCATCACCATGAGCTTAGTGTGGTACCCAGCACAGGCAGGGACACAAGGGCATCCTTGATCTTAATCTTTAAGAGGTCTGAATGCAAAGAGCTCTCCAGACAGCACCAACAGGGTCACTTCCCCTTGGGCCCAAAGAGCATGCTCCCTGTATTTCCCAGTATCTAGAGGGGCCCGAGCACTTGGAGACCAACACATGCTCATTGCTGAGCTGAGCTTAGTCTGAACTGCCCTGAGACCAACATGTGCCTCACTGAGTGATGGCTCAGTGTAGTGGACTGATACTGGTCGCTGATTTCAGGGTTTCTTTTTTAAGTACACTGCCTACAATTTCAGCATTGGACCCCAAACACAGAGCAGCTGTTTGGATAGCTTTAACATCTTAAGAAAAAATTCATAGGTGTTCCTAACTTGGCCACATCCTTGGAAAGTCCCCAAAGAAACTACACCTCAGGTGGCTTCCCTGCAAAATGGGGGAGCAAACAGTAGACCCTGATCTGCGGCATACCATGTCAGTTCTGACAAAGGGCTGAATCCAGGGTCCAGCTCACTACAGGTGCTCGAGAGTACTCGCCTGCTGTCAGTCGTCAGAATCGAGGAGGCACTGCCATAGCCAAGGCCACATGGCCAGCTGGAGACAGAGAGGGGAGCTGAGCCCAGGCCACTGATCAAGTGACAGCAGTGATGGGTCCTCTGCAGGGCGTCAGAGGCCCCTGCTGTCCTCCAGCCCATTTCCAGCCCTGTGGGTCTTTTCCCTCTGGTTTCACTGCGACCCTGCAAGAGTGGCTTTCTCACTCCATTTTCCAGGTGGGGAGACTGAGGCCTGAGGAGATAAATTCCCCTGTTCTGGGTGCCGGGCAGGCCGTGTGGGGTGTGTGCATGCATGCAGCCTCTCTACTAACCAGTCACCCCTTCCGAGACGTCCTCCAGCACGGGGTTCTTGTGGCAGGCAAAGGCCCTAAGGTTTGGGGTAACAGAAGCCTATGGCCAGGATTCATGCACCTGTCTCATGAACTCAAGTGAGAACTCAAGCCTGTAAGCCACCGCACCAGGGTCCCAGGGGCGTGTAGAGGGAGGGAAGGAAGTTGGTATTGTGAGGGGTTCCATGAGGGGCGTTTGCCCCATTGGCAGTGGGCACAGGGGCCCACCAGGTGAGGTCAGCAGTAGTCGGAGGCACAGCTTCTGGGGCCACACCAAGTGAGCCTCCTGGTGCTACGGAGCCTAGCATGAAGCGGAGGCTCTCCGAGAATGCATAGAACCTGCTCTGACCCCTCCGGCTCTGGCCCTTGCTCTCCAGGACCCCTGCACTGATAACTACCACCTGCCCCGCCGTGTCTTTCCTCTTTCCCATGAAGTGGTTGCTTTTCTGGCCTTAGAAAAAGTTGGCTGGGCTGCCTTTAGGCCAGCGTCACAAGCCCCCTCGTGAACCATGACCCCCTCATTGCCAGTTCTATAAACTCATTCCCCTTTGCTTATTGCTAGACTAACAACTCTAACTCTCTCTCTCTCCCTCCCTGCCCCCTCATCCCTCTCTCCCTCCTTCCTACCTCCTGCACTAGGGCTTGGCCATCGAGCGCCTGGGGCGAAGACCCTTGCTGATTGGTGGCTTTGGGCTCATGGCCTTCTTCTTGGGGGCTCTCACCATCACACTGACACTGCAGGTAAGAGTGGTCCATCATCTCTGCGGGAGGTCTGAATGTGCTGGCTGCAGCTTCATCGCCCTGGGGCCTTCAGTGCAGGGGTGAGGGGGGCATAGGGAGCTTTGTCCCATCCAAGAGGAGGGCTTGCAGTGGGGCTACCCCAGGTGCACAGAGGGCTTTGACTCAGGAGCTACTGGAACCCTTGGGGACAGAGTTTGGTGATGGGAGACCTGGAACTGGGTGATGGGAGACTACATCTATAGTCCAATTACTGCTACTGAGAAGCTTGGTGGTTCCCCATTCATACCTCAGTTTGCCCACTTGTAGGATGGAGAAGCTTGCTCTAGATGGCTCCAGAAATGTGCATGGCAGCTTCACATCCAGCTCAGAGCACCTGCTACTGTGGATCAGACTCTGTCCTAGTGGCCACATTGTTGCATGGGGAGTCTGGACCCAGACTGACTGTGGTTGAATTCCCCACCATGAGGCTCTGGGCAAGTCCTTCCCTCTCTGTCCCCCCCAGAGCAGCATCTCTAGGTGGGCCAGGGATGCCTTGAGGGTTTATGGAGAAGTACCCAGGGAGAGAGGTTTGTTTGGGTGAAGGAGGAGACAAACTCCGTCTTTAGAAAGTCAGCATTAGAAAGTCATCTTTAGAAAGTCACCTCCATGGAGGTGAGGAATGTGGGTAAGCCAACCACTGGCGGGGCAGGATTGTATCCTCTAAGTCCCAGCCCCACAGATCTTGACAAATGTCACCGATGTGTCCACGAGGGGGCAGTGTGAGCAACCGCTGTCTGACACACGCAAGCAGGTGCCTCATGGGAGGTGGGAGCATCTCCCTTGGGACAAAGTCCAGAACAAGGGCAGTTGCCAGCTACCTGACCTGAGAAGCTCTGAGGAGGACCCTCTGGAAGTGCCATGGGCTGTGGTCTTGCTAGAGCTGTGCCCCAAGTCTGAAAGGGCTGCCTGGGGCCCACAGACTTCATCTACACCATACCCCAGCCTGTCTCCCGCAGTGTGCTCCTGCTCCCCGCCGCTCCCCAAGATGGCACCCCTCCGCCTTCTAGACCTCTTGTCTGCTCCCCTAACTCTGCCTTGCTTCCTGACACTTGTACAGAGCTCTCTGTCCAGGGAGCCCCCCTTTTCCCCACGTCAGGATGAGGTGCCCTTTTCTGTGTGTCAGACTCCAGGGAGCCCCCTGAGGTCACGGGCTTCAGGACCTGGGTGTGCCCCCGCGGCTCGTCTCCTTCTCCTGGGAGAGTGGATTGTGGAGGGCGGGGCAACCTATGTCATTTCTACATTCACCTCTAAACCTGGTGCCTGGCACCGGAAACTCAGTGTGAGCAGCTGAGTGAGTGAATGGGAGAATGAATTAGCAAATGAGTGAGTTAATTAGTGAATGAGAAAGTAAGAGTGAGGGAGTGAGTGAATGAATGACTTGGAGAAGTAAGCTGAGCCCTGTAGTGTTCAGTTCCTCTTAGCCCGTACAGCTCCTGAGGAATGAGGGAGAAGGAGTTCCTGACTCCCCTCCCCTGCCCACTCCTGTGGCCCCCACCCCTCCCCGTCCCTCCCTGTCCATCAGTCTGGCTCAGGCTCCACCTTCCAGGCTTTTGCCATCTCCCCTGCATCTCTCTAGGAGAGACAGGGTGGTTCTTCTGGGACAGCCCTGCCCCAGCACCTGCACACACCTGCATGCCAGTGTGCTGGCAGTTCCCCTAAGATGCTCCCACTCCCAGTGCCGAACCACCCACTGCAGGCTTTCCAGACACTCCCCTTGCAGGGTCAGGCCCTCTCACGCCTTGCAGAATGGCCGGGAACAAATACTTAACAGTAACTGAGGGGGAAATCTCCAAAAGCAGCGACGCCTGTGGGAGCCTCCTGTTGCACCTGCCTCAGACCAAGCCATTCTGCTCCCCTGTGGGGGACACGCCAGCCCGACTCAGGACTCTGCCGTTTCATGTGTTACACACACAGCCAGAACACCCAGCAGTGGGGTGACTGTCTCTCCCTCCCCAGACCTCTTCACCATCACCACGTTGGTGGGAAATGGATCCTGAGCTCAGAGAAGAAAGTGGCCTACGCCAGGTTGCACAGATGGGTAGATGAGGTGGTGAGGCCCAGGGCCTGGCCTACAGGATGCCCCTCCCTCTTCACCTGCTCACACCTGCTCCTGTTCTCACAGAGGATGCCCCTCCCTCCTCACCTGCTCACACCTGCTCCTGTTCTCACAGAGGATGCCCCTCCCTCCTCATCTGCTCACACCTGCCCCTGTTCTCACAGAGGATGCCCCTCCCTCCTCACCTGCTCACACCTGCCCCTGTTCTTGCAGGACCGCGCGCCCTGGATCCCATACCTGAGCATTGTGTGTGTCCTGGCTGTCATTGCCTCCTTCTGCAGTGGGCCAGGTAGGCCGCTCTCCTTCCCCCTGCACCACCAGGGTGTGTAGGGTTCTCCCGGGAACAGAAGGGCAGCCTTGGGCCTACAGAGAAGCACAGCCAACCTGCAGGGCAGGGCCATGTCCCCTGCCTGCCAGTCGGGCCCGCTATGGTATAGTAGATGCCTTCCACTGCCTCATAGGCAGGTGACATGCCCACCCGAGGCAACTGAGTGACAAAGTTCCACCTACACAGCAGCAGTTGACACTGGGAGCTTGCACCGGACATGGAACTGAACAAGGGGTGAAGCAGATAATCCAGGTACAGTCTGTGCCCAGTGACAGCTGAGGCTGAATAGAAAGAATAGAACAAGAAGCATCGGAATAACAGGCTGTTTTGATCGTGGATGACTGGTGCACCCAGCATGTATATGTGTTAGTGCATATAAGGTGCATGGCAGTTCTGGAGAAGGAGACACGGAAGGCGATTTGGAGACAGCGAGCAGGCCCAGCTCCTAACAGCCCCTCCTTGTGTGGTCCCTGCGAGGATGTGCGGCCTGCCCTATCTCGAGCCCCTGGTTACCAAGGACTCCCTTCTAACGCTCCAGCCCTGCCCTCTCCTAGTCCCTGGGACACTGGGAAGATCCTTTCTCCTTATGAAAAGACTAGGTTTCCCCATCTCCAGCTGGCATGAGTGGGATAAGGTCCTAGGCCTTGCCATTCCCGGGTCCTATGTCTACATCCAGTGGGGCAGGTTTAAGGGTCTCCTACCAGATGGTGGGTTCAGGACAGGATCTGACATGGCCTGCTCCTTGTTGAAAAGAAGTTCCCATCAAAACAAGTGGAGCCAAACTTGAATTGCTCCCTGTGTGTGGTTCATTTCTTTGGGTCCTTCTATTCCAGTGACGGGTGGAAAACATGTACGTCATCTGTGACCTCAGAGTGGTATAACAAGATGCAGATTGGGCCATGGCATGATCAGAGAGGGCATCATGTACCCACAGATGTGCCCAGGCACACCTGCTCCCTGCTGGGAGAATGGGCAGAACAGCTAGGGGAGGAAGAAGGTTCTGAAAGGCAAGGCTGTGGATTAGCAAGGTTGCCTGTGCTGAGTTCTGTGCAGTGTCTGCCTCACCAGCTCCAGGCTGGCACAGCAATATCCATGCCTTGGTGATGTCAGCCAGCATGGCCCCGTGCTCCCTTGGGGACCGACTAGCACAGTAGCAGGGATGATGCAGAATGGGACAGTGGGCTGGCAGCCCCTCTGAGCCATCACCTGCTTAGAATGGCCACCCTCTCCAGGCAGGCACACCCATGCCTGTGCACCCTCTGCCTCGTCGTCCTGGTTCTTCTGTTCCCTGCAGGGCCTCCTAACTTTTAACCAAATCTTACCAATCAAAACAGTGCCAAGACCACTGGCCAGGAAATATCATCCTGAATTAGTTGCATTTGGATTCACTTTAGCAACAACGGATTAGTCAGTGACATGCTGGCTCCCTAACATATCCATCTCCAAATGTCAGAGGAAATTCATTTCTCCCTTGGGCAGCCAGCTATAACTGGTGTCCCCAGTAGGTGGGGGCTTGGACCCTGGTTCCTTCTGGACAGGGGCTCTGCCAAACCCAGGCACTCACTGTCAGTCACCTTTGATGAGCAGAAGGAGGAAGACTGTGGAAATCGTGGCTGAACAGCCTTGACCCAGGTAATCCCTCTCCCCCACTCCCACTGACATGGTGAGGGCACGTCCAAAGCCAGATCTGGACCCAGGTCGGAGTTTTACCAGAGTCCAGTGCTGGCCTGAGATCTGGAAGATACTGGGTAGGACAGCTGAGCAATTTAATCATTATCAGAAGGGTAGGAAAATCAGTGACAGACAGAGCTCTAGCACTGACACAGGACTAAGTGATTGGCTGAAGCCAGAGGTGGTGGCTTGGCTCTGCCCTGACCCCATCCTGCTGTCTGCCCAGTGTTCAGCACACTCAGTGTCTGCTCACAGCAGCATCTGGCGATACCCTTTCTTGACCACCAGCCATGATGGGGATGCTTGGCCGCATGCTTCCTACAGGGCCCAGCTCTGAGGACAGCCCCACACATGCAGATGAGCTACTCCCATCTACCAGACAGGAAGCTGAAGGCAGGGAGTTTGTGAGATACGGAAGAGCTGGTGAAGGTTGGAGCTGGGATTGGAACTCAGATCATTAAGACCATGCTGCAATTCACATCCTTGCACCACTCTGAGCTCACAAACAGAGTGTTCATACCTCTTCATCCTCCTCCATGTTGTGTGGCTGTAAGAAAATTCCCAAGCCATGGCAGCTTATGAAGAAAAGAGGTCGACTTAGCTCATGACTCAAGTGTTTGAGAAGCCTCAGCTGTGACTGGGCCCCCCGGAGGGTGCTCGCCTGTAGCACAGCATGGCAGATGGCATCCCATGGTGGACAGCACGCAAAGGAGACGCAGAGAGAGGCCAGGCAGACAGCACCCTTCCTGTGCAGCCACCTGCTCTGTGCATACACTCCCGTGAGACCCAACCTACTCCGGAAACCAGCCTGAGTCCCTTTGGAGGGTAGTCCTGACTAGTTACTCCTCAGGGGTCCCATCCTTTCAATGCTGTGGTGGAGGGGACCAAATCCCTAGCGCAGGAGCCTCTGGAGGTGAACCACACCCAGACTCCCCAGAGACCTAATCTGCTGTCTGATCATCGACATGTACCAACCACGTGCTACCCACCCAGACCTGCTGTTGGTCATTGTAGCACGGGTCACACAGGGATACTCACTCACCTTTCTGCCGTCAGTGGTAATGAGGGTGGATTGGCAAGTGCCTGTGAGGAAGGGACCAGGTCATTATTGCCTTTGGTTCTTGGGATAGAAGATGGCTTGCAGATCAGATAAGCTGCTAAACCCTCTTTTCCAAATCAACCTCATCCCTCTTGTGGACATAGCTTGCATAGGCTCTTTAAGGCAGATTCTGGATTTGCCCCTTCTGTATCTCATTCGAGAGCCTGGAACCTTAACTCTTCCAGATGCACTTGGTTAATGCTCAAGAGCAGTCTGCTAAAGCATGATTGATACAGGGCCCATTCTGAGCGTGACTGGGGAGGTTAAGCATCACTCAGATGACAAGTGGTCCATATAGAGAAGTTTGTTCAAGAGAAGGAAGCTTCTAGTCTCACCTTCTCAGGATGGGGTTACCCTTGCTCATCTATGGAGAAAGGTATGATTTTGCCATTTGAATCCAGCACCATGTCTGCTTGGCCCAGGTGAACTAAAAACATTGTGCTGTCCATGGTTTCCAGCCATCCCTGCTTCAGTAAACGTGTTAGCTTCTAGGGTTGGCTCATTCCAACAGCTACTTGCTGTGTCTCCAGGCACAGGTTGACTTTCCTGCCCATCTGCTTGTCCAGTAAGCCAGCCTGGCCCCATGCACACCCCTGCCTGGAGCCATGAAACTTTTTTTAAAAATTTTTTTCTTTATTTTTGACAATCTTTACATAGTTAATTAAGGCAAAAGGGTTCAAGGGCTACAGGAAAGTGGGTAAGATTATTATTTCCTCATTGTTTTTTTCCTGTATCTGGGGTAAAGGAGAAGATAAAGGGAGAATCCCCACCCAGTCTCCCACCCATCCCAGGTCCCTGATGTGCGGCATGCTCCGAGGGTCTTGCTCAAGTGGTTTCGATAGTTCAGCAGTTATGAATTGCTGCCAATCTTGCCTTTCCAAGTGCAATGAAGTTGCTGCAGAATCCACTAACTGGAACCATGAAACTCTTGAAACCCGTTCATGAATCCACTGGCATACTTGGCCTTGGCACCACTGAAAACTCCACGGGAAGCTACTTGCTTGAGGGAGCTGTACCTTGGGTTGTGACAGCGGCTTTGTCTTAACTGAATGGAGAGGAGCAAGCCCCAAGAAGAGCCCCTGGAAAGAGGTGCAGAGAAGGGACCAGAAAAACGGCTGGAGAAACCCCTCTCGCCCTCTCAGGGCTGGCCTCCCAGGAGAGGAACCAGGGGCCGGCCTGAGGCAGCTCCTGGGGAGAGTGGTTCAGCATAAGCAGACTTGACAGGGAGCTGAAAGGAGAAGGGGAGGAGGGCTTCCTGCTGCATATTTTATTTGTGTGAATGGCCCAAGGCAGAGGCAGGATGGAAGAGTGCTACAGCTGAAGAAATGGAGCTCGCGGCCCAGACTGTCAGCTGCAGTTAGGGAAGTCTCATCACTCCAGCCAGACTGTAGCCCAGCCCCAGGCAGCATTCTTAAGGACCGGTGCAAACGAGGGGGGCTGGGGCTCAGGGTTGGGGTCACTGCCCTTATGACAGCTATGCCCAGCAGCTGCTGAGCTGTCATGCTGACTTAATTGAGAAAGACTGCAGGAGCCTTCCAACCCCAGAGGGGGCCATCGCATCCACCGCTGCCCGCCCCTTCTCCCTCGCCCCTCCATCAGGGTGGACTCCCGGCCAAGGTCAGGGGAAGAGCTCTGTGTGGCTGCATCTGTCCGATGTTGGCGGCCTTGGCTGACGACTCGGCATGACTCAGGGATCTACCTCTGCCGTCATGCAGTCTGCTTCCACCCCATGTCCACTCTGCCTTTGAGCTCCCTCTCCTTACAAGGACACCAGGCATCTATCATGATTAGCAGTTTAATATAATACGAGCTAAGCTTCACTAAGCACTTGCACGACTCTGAGCCCTTCATGTGGATTACCTCAGACAATTCTGAGAACATCTTTTGAAGCGGATTTGATTCTTATGTCCATTTTACAGATGATGAAACTGGGTCTCCACGAGGTTACCTGACTAGTACATGGTCATGGTCATAGGTTGATACAGAGTCAGGGTCTTGCCTCAAAGGCGAGACTTAATTGCTGGGTCATCTTCCTGGGTTGCTGGAAGAGACAAGGAGGGAGGGAAGTAAGTTTCCAGTCCATCCAAAACAGGTGTCTGCAGAAAGGCATGTAGGTGGCAGGAATGATTGACAGGTGATAGTGGAGCTGGTGGACAGGATAGGCAGGCGGTAGATAGGGACCATTAATTTTCTCTTTTGAATTATTATTCCCTTCAGCATAAAACTTGAATTTCACTTTGAGTCAAACTCAATGTAAACCATTCTTAAGCTAACAAATTAATCAATGAGCAGCATTGATCATTTCATTATCTTTGAGTTTAGCTAAAATTAACTTCTCCACACTTAAATACTAAGTAATAAGCTTTGTCTTGGGGAGGACTGAGCTGGGCAGCCCCAGAGACCATCATCATGGCTAAAGCATCTTGTCCCCTCCATTTAGAATGCACCACGTCCATCAGGACACTGAGGCCCACCCACTCTGAGATCCTGCAAACCAGGCATGTAGACTGAACCATGGCCGTTGGCCTTGTATGGTGCCCCACACCCTGGCACTTTCCTGTCCCTGTCCTGGCTTTAGCCCAGTGACCCCAGGGACTGGTGAGACAGCTCCCAGCTGGAAGCTCAGACTCCAGCCTGAAGTAGAGGAAAGCAGCAGGTGGCAGGTGTCTGTGTCCTTGCTGGGAGGGAGCCTGTGGGCACAGCTTCTCCTAGTCACCCAGCCATGAGCCAGGAGCCTAGTCCAGGTCAGTTTCCCTGTGGAGCCCCAGCTCTTAGTCAGCAGGCCCCAGGCATTATGCAAGCACAGAAGGAAGTGCATTTGGCTTGGTAGGAGTCAGGTGATGGGGTTGAAGAGGGAAAGGCTAGACAGGCTTCTGAGTTTGAGGGAGCAGAGCCACCCAGGGTGAGCTCTCAGGGTGCACACTGCACTAGGAGCTGGATCTGAAGCTGCAGCTACCTCCTCTTAGCCAGGTCCTCATGTGGGAGAGCTTGGGAGCCACCAGGAGACCTGCCATCACCTAGTGAGGCTGTCACACAGCATGAATGCTCTGTGTGCTCCACCCACCCCAAATAGCAAGACACCCACACATGCGAGACCATGCACACACAGAACACCTTGTGTACCCCATCTCCAGGCGTTCCCCAAGACTCTTTCCCAGCCACTCTCAGAGGCCTGAGTCCCATCCTCACTGTGATTCCGAGCCTGGCATGGCTGGTCCCCTTTGAGGACATTGGTCTACACTTCTGCCTGCCAGGGTTACCACCAGCTGGGACACATCTAAGAGCCTCATGGGGCATGAGGCATGGCTTGTACAGCAAAATGCTAATCTGCAGGTGGGCACAGGTGCCCACAACTCACACAGGTGCCGCTGGGTTAGCAGGAGAAAGGAGGAACATCTGGGGGGAGGACAGCAGCCACTTAGCAGGTGCACTGTTGGAAATAGGGCATATGAGCAGCTGGGAAGCAATGTGTCACCCAAGAGGTGAGGTAGGGTCCATCACAGGCAAAGCCAGGGGCCTCGTGGGCAGGTGTCACCAGGTTCCCCTCAAGCTGGGGGATGTGACGTGGTAGGCTGGTGTTGCGGACATCTGCAGTGTGGGGAGTAATTGGGAAGCACGGTGGAGATGGGGATAGGCTTTGTGTTTGCCAATGTGGGTGATACCCAAGGAATTTGTGGCTGTGAGTTGCTGCTGTGTAACACACAGGCCCTGTTTACTGCATTCAGCAGCAATGGTCAACTGCTGCTCACAGCCTGGGGTCGTCCTGAATTCTGGTCCCGACTTTGCTGATCTTTCTCCCACCCATGTTCAACCAGCAGGTCAACCAGACACCAGCTCGGCTAAAAGTACTTTGCTCACTGCACTGACATTGGCAGGGGTGATGTGGCTGTGTGTGTCCACCTGACCCAGCATATGACCCTGCTGTGATCACACATTGGCAGAAAAGTTGCAAGAGAAGAAGAGGGAGGGCGCAAGACTTCCGCTGTTGGAAGTACCCTGTGCCACAAGAAGCTGATGGTTGGCAGGAAGGCAGCAGTGAATGCAGTAGGGTAAAGGGGCCTAGGGGAGTGAGATTTCCACCTCCTGACCATGACAGAGACAGATGGCCCAAGATGGGTGTCCATTCACTCCACTGGACAAGACTCAGTGAAGCTTCTGCATTGTTCCTCTTCATTGAATACCCATCTAGCACCGGGTGCATGGCCACTTTGTCCCTAAGCCTCACGGAGTCTGCAGAGAAGACCCTCTTAACCCACAGGGCGGATACTGCCACTCCAGAGAGAGAACCCAGCTGTGGCCACCCCAGGACTCAGACCCCATCTCATCCTTTCCTCCTCAATTGCCCTCCCCAATGCTTACTGTTCCTGCTTATCTCTCCCACAGCAGCCTAAGGTGGAATTAATTAGGGAGGGTTTTTTTTTTTTTTTTAAGATGAAGATGACAGTGTTCTTTGTAGATTTTTCTGCCAGATTCTCTCCAAAAAAGCTCAGCCTACAGAAGCCATCCAAAGAAGACACTGTTCTGAGAAGTACTTGAGACCCTCAAAGGTTTTGGTCAGTGCACAAGACTGAATTTTTAACAGAAATGGAGAAGTTCTAAAAACCAGATTCTGCAGGGGACAGGTGTTTAGCCTAGCCCTCGAGAGACCTGTTCAGATGCCCACAACTGGAGCTAGCTCCAGCCTGCCGCTGATGCCAACCTTGGAGGAAGCAGTGGTGGCTCTAGAGTCAGGTTCCTGTCATCCAGGCGGGAGACCTGGATCACGCTGCTGGATCCCAGCTTCTGCCCAGCTGTGGGCATTTGGGAAACAAGTCTGGGGACAAATTATCATTCACCTGTTCACTTGCTCATTCGCTCTCTCCCTCTTAAATAAGACACACATGGGCTGGTTGTGCAGCATCTGGAATCAGTGACAGCTGTCCAACTTCTGGAGCTTTCTTGATATCTCTATCAGCAACTGTTTTCCTCCTGTGACTTGGGCAATCCCATGGAAATCTGGTGGAGGAGGTATCAGCTTGTGATTTCAGGCAGCCACTGAGCTGGACAGCAGGAAACCTAGCATGGAACATCCTTTTCCAACCTTTCACTTACAGTTCATGTGTCTTTGCTGGCAAAATGCATTTCTATGGCATCATATCACTGGGCCTTGTTTTTCAACACTTTGAGCCAGTCTGGACCTTTTAATTAGTGAAATTAATCCAGTTACGTGCAATGCTATGGTTATTTAGTCACTGAGTTCTGGCGTCAATTTTTTTTTCTTTGAGAACTTGGAATATGCCATTCTATTATGGACTGTAAGCTTCTGTTAACAAATCCATCGTTAATCTAATGGGACTGCCCTTCACGGTGGCACATTGGAGAATTCTAGGATGCACTTGGAGGAGTCGGACAGTAGTGGGCTGTGGTGGTGATCTTTGGAGCCATATCTGTTTGGAATGCTCTGGCCTCCTGTGCTGAGATGTCCTTTCTCTCTGCAAGGGAGGTTTCCAGCACGATGTCACGGAAGAGGTCTAAGTGTCTCCACTCTTCACACTCAGGGATCCCACGTTTGAATCTTTTTCACTTAATAGTGTCCAAGGCCCTTGGGAGATGTGTTCATTTTTCCCTTTCTGTCTGTATTTTTGGGGAGAGTTCTGACTTATTTCAAAAGACCTGTCATCAAAAGACAAGTTCACAAATTTTTTCTTCTCTTCACTCACTGGGTTCTTCTTTTCCAAGATCTCTGGTGATTTCTCAGTATCTGTATCTCTTTGCTGGATGTCTCATTCAGAGCCCGCCTTGCTTCTCTGATTGTGTTGAGCTGTCTACATTCTCCTTATCTTGTTGAGCTTCCTAGTGGATTCCATGGGTCTCTTCTCCTCTGGAGTCTGGTGTTCCTTTGGGGCACCATGCTGCTTTTTGATGCTTCTTTGTCAGTGCATTGATGTTTGCACATCTGGCAGGCTGGTTGTTTTTATCACTTTTAATGAGTGGTTTTTCTGGCATAAGACTTTGTCCCAAGGCTGTGTCTTCAGGGGTCTGTGGGAGGCTATTCTGACTTGATTTCCAGATGGGTGCTGTAGTATAGTCTTTCTGTGTCTTCTTCCACAACAACTGATGGCAATTACAGCAGGGGTTATGTGTGCCTTAGCAGCTGCCCATGAGCTGCGGGGGTCACAGGTGCACTGACCCTCTTGTCCACTCTGGCCAGGATGGTGAGAATGCTGGCCAGCATTCAATCCCCTAGAGGGACTGCTTGTGTTATGTGGGCAGGGACATGATGTAGAACTAACCTAAAATATGACAGGGCACTGCGTCCCTGCAGGGCCAGCCTGGTTTCTATGCAATCTCATGGTACTCACCTACCTTTGTTTTTGAAAAGGAACAGTTATTCTCTCTGGGCTGTAGTCCTTGAGGGACTGGTGTGGGAAGCTGGGAGAGAAATGAAGCGAGCAGTCCTGTACTGCAGTGCTGGGTCACACCCACGGTCCACAGTCTGCCCAGAACCAGCACCACCTGAAGCACAGCCAGGACTCTCCCTGTGGATGCCTGCCACTGACGTGGGCTTGCAGAACGAGGTGCTACAACTAACCACAGGTGATGCTGGCTCAACTATAAAATGAGCTGACTGGACCACAAGTCTCCACTTGGGACCAGGACTACTGTCCTTGGGCATGGGCCTGGGGGCAGGAAACATTGGTATCTGCCCAGAGACGATTTGTTTAGATGTAAGAGGCAGTTCTGTGCTCAGCTGGGTGCCCCACTCCACAGTGGCTAGAATCTTACTCGTTGTCTGCCCATGCGTAAGGGAGGAGTGGAGAGGGCAGTCCGTTGGCTGCTCAGGCTGACACCTGCGACTCACATCAAGGCCCTGTGCAGATGCATACCAGCTCAGCGAGAAGCTGCCACCTGCCTGTGTGCTGTGGAGACTGGCTGTGAGTGCTGGCCTGGACACAGGGGACTCTGTCCCTCTACCCCTGGATCTCCCAATGTTGGAGCTGGCACTGAGCTTCAAGGCAAAGTCCTAAGCTAACTTTCCTGCCCTGCTCACCTGTGGTGGAAGTCACTCCTTCTGCCTATGACTGGAGAAGATTCGGTGGAAGCAGTCGCTTGGCTGCCAAGGCTGAGGCTAAGCTTGGTCGTACCTGCATCCAACACTAACCAGATCCTATGTGTCTTGGTGTATACACCATGTTGCACAATGCTGGCAGTGATACAGACTTAAAAATGTTAGTGGAGATGGGTGAAATGGGTTTTTGCCTTTGCAGCAGAGAGAATTCAGGCGTGAGACAGAGGAGTGGTGAGCAAGACTGAATGGGAGCAGAATGGACAGGCACCTCACCAGGCAGAATCACCAGGCCCGTTCACATTTAGACTGGGTAAAGCAAGCTTACCTGGTCAGTTGGAGAGACCACACCTGACAGGCGAGGCGGTGCCTCAAGTGAGAGCCCAGAATCAAGAACACTGCCTGTATTGGGACTGGAGCTTGGAAATGGATGGGGGGCCAGTTCTTCACACTGTCTCCTCTCCCTCTTCTCGTGGACAGTGTTTGCTGGGTGAGGAACAGGAAAAATTCCTCTCAAGGTTTTATTACCGCTGTTATCAGGCTGAAACTTGAAGAGGACATTTCCCTAGGGTGCCCTGCTCGGGGGATGACCAAGTCCACCTAGGCAGGACTTTGTAGGGTAGAAGACTGGGCTGCTTCCAAGGTGAGCTTCCAAGCTTCCGGTGGAGGCCTTGCTGTGCTTAGGTCCTTCCCACATCCACAAGCTGAGTGAGTCCTATCTTCCTATCCAAAGGAGGACAGCCCCTGAGGGACAGGCCTCTGCCTGGGCCAGGGCAGATGGAGAGGCTGCCTCTGTGAGCACTGACCTGGAAGTAGAAGCCTTGGGGCTTTGTCTAGTGCTCAGCATGCTGGGCCTAGCTCTGAGGTCAGATCTAGCTCTGCACGGCTGAGTTCACCCTTTCTGCCTAAGCCCCTGGTAGCTGGAGTCTGGTTCTGTCCCCACCAGAGATTGGGCACTTGGTTAAGGATAGTCCATGGAATCCTGGGCGGCTCTAGGTTTGCCAGGAGCAGGTCTAGAACTGGGCTCAAGTTAGAGGTCTGGTCCTTATTCCCTTCCTCTACTCAAGGCGAAGAGCAGTTCTCAACCAGCTTTTCACCTGCCCTTAACTGGGAATCATATTAGTGAGCACCTTAGCTGCCACAAGAAACACCAGGAACCTGTCTCTTTAAGGGGTTGGGGGAGGGCGGCAGTGTGGTAGCCTAGCAGCTAAAGTCCTGACCTTGCATGCGTTGGGATCCCATATGGGTGCCAATTCTAATCCCGGTGGCCCCACCTCCCGTTCAGCTTCCTGCTTGTGGCCTGAGAAAGCAGTCAAGGATAGCCCAAAGCTTTGGGACCCTGCACCTGCATGGGAGACCCAGAAGAGACTCCTGGCTCCTGGCTTCAGATCAGCGCACAGCTCTGGCCATTGCGGCCGCTTGGGGAGTGAATCAACAGACAGAAGATTATCTTCTCTGTCTTTCCTCCTCTCTGTGTTTCTGCCTTCCTAATATTTTCTTTTGAAGTAGAGCATCTGGGATTAGAATTGACACCCATATGGGATGCAAGCTCCATAGGTGAGGCTTAGCTTGCTACATAAAAAAAAAACATAAAACATTCAAGCGATTTTAGCTAAATGTGGCCATGTATAATCCTCCCACAAATAACTTAAAAGAAGTTATTTCAAAAAGTACCAAGGAAGCAAACCTTTACATAAAGAAAAAAAGTGGCCAGCAGCAACCAAACAAGAAAATTGGCAGCTTGTGAAGGAGAATTTTATTATAGTACAAGAGGTTTTTTTTTTTAAAGATTTATTTATTTTATTACAGTCAGATATACACAGAGGAGGAGAGACAGAGAGGAAGCTCTTCCGTCCGATGATTCACTCCCCAAGTGAGCCGCAACGGGCCGGTGCGCGCCAATCCGATGCCGGGAACCAGGAACCTCTTCCAGGTCTCCCACGTGGGTAAAGGGTCCCAATGCATTGGGCCGTCCTCAACTGCTTTCCCAGGCCACAAGCAGGGAGCTGGATGGGAAGTGGAGCTACCGGGATCAGAACCGGCGCCCATATGGGATCCCAGGGCGCTCAAGGCGAGGACTTTAGCCGCTAGGCCATGCTGCCGGGCCCCAGTACAAGAGGTTTTAAAAAGTTTCTGGGAAATGGAATGAAGAGGCAAATTTACTTTTGTGCAAAAAACATTTCAAATCCATGCATGATTTTTTTCATAATACATATTTTGCCTGGACTTTTTGAGAAGCCCTTGCATAGTCAGTCTCCACTTTCTAAAAACAGCACTAACCTGAGATTCGGAACCCTGCCCTACCCCCAACAAGGTGGCATAGTGGGTAAAATCAGAACCTATAACATTGGCTGCATCCATTGATAATCCTGCTCCTTGCTAATGTGCCTGGGAAAGCAGTGGGAGATTTCCCAAGTACTTGGATCTTTGCCCCCAAGTGAGAGAACTGGGTAAGGTTTCCAGCTCTCCCTTCAGCTTGGTCTGCACCAGCCACCGCAGCCATCTGCACATGGATATGATTCTCTCTCTCTCAAGTCTGACTTTCAGAACAAATAAATAGTTTTTAAAAAGCCCAAAGGACTCTCACTGACACCCTGTTTATGGATTGGGGAAAGGAATGGTGAGGAGAGGATCCAGAAACGTGTCTCTCCCTTCTTCTCTCCTCCTTTCTTTCTCCCTCCAGCATCCCAAGATGGAGCCTCCCTGTACCCAGCAGGTACTCGGCTCTGTCTGAATTGCCACCTGCTCTGCCATGGCAGGTGATTCTCACCATCTTCCAACAGGTCCCATCTTGCAAACATGCGCAGAGCACCTGGCCTGTGCCCAGTGCTGGAGTGGGAGCAGGGGCCACAACCAGCAAAGGAGTCACAGTCTAAAGCAATGGCAAGTGGCGTGGGAAGCAGCCTGGTCTGTGTGCTGCCACCTGGTCAGCAGGTGCAACAGCTCCTGGTGCTGTCCATCAGAGCTGACACGGGTGTGGTCCAGACCATGTCTGGGGTTGTCGGGGGAGCAGAACCTGTCAGACTTCAGAACAGCTGTGTGCCAACACCCTGGCACAGCATGCCAGGCTTCCAGCTGGTTGCTTGCAGGACCAAGCAAGTCTGTGCAACTAGCTCTTTGCGACAATGGCTTGTTCTGCACCCCATGGCCCCCTAGCCTGGTCTGTCACATTTAGGCATGTTAACACTACCCTCACACATCTTAATAAACACATTAGAGATAGAATCCACTTGCCCTGTGGCAAACACAAACTGAATCGTCCCTTACAATCCAGCGGTGAGCATTTAGAACAAGTAAGCCCCTACCAGTAGCATGCCCATTGCTTGTCAAAGAGGCCAGGCAGATGGAGATGGGACCTCCCTAGGAGACTCGTGAATCAGGGCAGGCTGGGGAGACGATCAGTTCGCAGACACTGTTGGTTGACTGGAGTCTTGAGCTTGCCCACAGCAAGCTGGGGTGCCAACAGTGGCAGCTCTGCAAAGGCATGCTTGTGCTGGTCCTGTGGTGTGGCTGGAATCCCGGGCTTGGTAGGCTCAGCCCGATGGAAAGCAGTTGTTATTCTGAGTGTGGCACAAAGCCTCTGTATCTGGTCCCTTTGTCCTCCCACCCCCAGTACTCGCCCCTGCAGGTTCTCTGTCCAGCAGGATGTCCCTGGACCTGCATGGGCCATATTTCCTCCCCAAGCCACACCCCTCCCACCAGCACTCCCTGGAGGGCTGAGTCAGATGCCTCCAGTGTACACTCCACATTCCTCTGTATTTCCTCACTCCCTTCTCATCTTGTGTCCACTGCCAGACAGGGGAGGGGATTCCCTGAAGGCGGGGACATTGATGCTCAGCTGTTGGAGCAGCCCCAGCCCAGTAAATAGGTGCTGATGCTTGATGGAAGGAATGGCTCAGCTCAGTGATTTCCAAGCTGTCTGATGCTCAGAGGCTCCTCTTCCACCAACTTCCCTGTCTTGTTGGAGGAATGCCAAGGGGACAGTTGAGGATGGGAGATGCAAACAGGGCCCCAGTAGCCAGACAGAGCCCAGGTATGTCCTAGGTCCAGGTACTGCGCCCAATCCCTGGTCTCAATAGATAGATCATTCTGGAATGGGAGGGTGCAGATCTCAGGAAGGCATATGCAAATGTGCGCAGATGGTTTGGGTGGGAAGCATGATTGGGGCACTTCTGACATCACAAGGTGGACCGGGGACCAGCAGGCTACCATGCCGCAGGGCAGTCTTCCAAAATCTGTGATTGTCCTGCCCCATGCACCATACATCATATCAGGCAACAGCTGAGGACAGAAGGAGAGCCAAGTCAGGCAGGGGTGTCTGCCTTCTCTCTAAAGATCAGCTTGATAAAGACAACTAAGATTGGGAGTCCAAGACCTCATTCCTGCATGCTGACTCTGCTGCCAAGATGCTGGGAGCCCTGGGAACTTCAGCTTTATCACCCAGGTGTACAGTAGCCAGAACCTGGCCAGCTTAGTTCTTCCAGAGGTTAAGTGTGGTACCTTGCTAGCCCTGTGTGCAGTAAGATGGGGCTCAGTTCATGGTGAAGCACAGCTTGGCCCAGAGGGCACTGAGAGGGCCAGGAGGATGAGAGATCTCTCGTGGGCTCAGCCCACATCAGAGAAACAGCTACTTACATTTAGGGCTCAGGGCAGGGGAAAGGTTGTCTGGCCACAGCACCCGCTCCTTAGGCTGCCAGGCTCACAGGTGGAGCCAGCTCCTGCCAGAGATAGGTCCTAATATGTGGACAGTTCTGTGGAGGTGGAAGGAAGTGGGCATGACTCGGAACTTGCGGCTGTCCCTTGCAGGTGGCATCCCATTCATCTTGACTGGTGAGTTCTTCCAGCAGTCCCAGCGGCCAGCAGCCTTCATCATCGCAGGCACGGTGAACTGGCTGTCCAACTTCACGGTCGGCCTCATCTTCCCATTCATCCAGGTAGGACAGACACATGACATCTCCCGTCCCTGGGGTCCCCTCCAGCTCTGCAACCCTGAGAGAGGTAGGCTCAGAATGAGCACTCTCAATGGGAAAATGAAGCTATTGTCTGATGGAAACTGTTTTGTACAAAACCCACACTGTTCTGCATCCTTTGCCTTCCAAGAGTGACCCCTCAGGGAGACGGGCAGCCTCAACAGGCATGGATTCCCCATCACTGAGGGTGTACAAGGAGCCCTAGGTCAGACTCAGGAACCCACAATCCACATATCACTCTTGCAATGTCCTCCAGTGCATCCCTGCCACCAGTTACTGCCCTGACAGCTGGAACAGCTAATTATGATGGTGACATGTAGGCACATGCTCTCATCCCCAGGAATCTGATCCTGATTAATTCCTTTTTCAATGAATGTTGGTCCTGTTAGCTGCCCTGGCCAGGAGCCCTTGCCGGAGCCTGGGCATGAGATTCTCCAGCCTGGAAGAGTGTGTGAATCCTCTGGGGACTTGATGGTTGTGCCTGAGACCCTGCACCCCAGCATAAGCAGGGTTCTGAATCAGTGGGCAGAGGTGCAATTGGTCATTGGAAGTCTTCCTAAGTGATCCCAAGTGTAGCCAGGGTTGAGACCCTGTGGAAACCAGTGAAGGGGACAAAGCCATGGGGTGAATGTTCGGGCATGTCTCAGGAAGTGTGCTCTGACTACATTGGGAACTGGGCTGGGAAGCACAGGCTATAGGCAGGAGAGCCTTGTAGCTAGGGGTTCCATCCTTGACAAAAGAATCCTCAACAGGGATTCAACAAGGGTTGGCACTGTGGCATATCAGGCTACACCTCCCCCTTCTGGCTTTAGCATCCCATACCAGCACCAGTTCAAGTCCTGGCTGCTCCAGTTCCAACAGAGCCAACATCCCTGGGAAGGCAGCAGAAGGTGACCCAAGTGCTTGAGCCCCTGCACCCACATGAGAGACCTGGAAGAAGCTCCTGGCTCCTAGCTTCAGAACAGACCAGCTCATGCTTTTGCAGCCATTTGAGGGGTGAACCAGCAGATGAAAGATCTCTTTCTCTGCCTTTCCTTCTCTCTGTAATCCTTCCATTTCAAATAAAAATAAGGCAAATGAGGACAGAAAAATCAACAAGAAGCCTGGGTTAGGACAAAGCTAAGGAAGGATTGGGCCAGGAATGAAAGAAGTCCACCTTGCCCAAGGCCGAAGGCTCAGCTGGACAGCCAGTCAGGCTGGTGCCAGCCACCTTGGGACTGGAGCAGGTCACTTGCTCTCTGTCTTCATTTTGCTTCTGCCGAAGCTCAGGCCAGTCCAGCATCCACCAAAGAGCCGCACCTGCTTCCAGGTGAGCTCATGATACAGACACCTGCGAATGGACCCACGGAAGGTCCTCTACAGTTCAGATGAGGTCGCGTGCATACTCAGAGAAAGGACTGCATTGGCTAGTGCAGAGGTGCACCATCAGCGCTCCCTTCCTGCAGATCCAGGCTTTCCATGCACACTTGCTTCTCCCTGTCCTCTCAGCCCAATGAGCTGAAGTGCTAACAGGTGGTTGGTTTGTTCCCAAAAAGGATGCCTGGATGGGACCCGGGCTTAACAGGTGAGAAACTCAACAGTCTGGTAGGCTTGATTCATCTGTGGAAATGTTACCCAGAATCCCATGAAAACCTTTGCAGGTTCATACAAAATTTAGGAAAATCAATTGATGGATGTTTTAGAAATGCCTCTATCCACTCTTCCTTCCTATTTGTAAAGAAGCTGTTTTCTAGGTCAGCTATTTTTAAAGCAACCCACCTGCTGAACCCTTGGGGTAAAATAGAAGTGCTCAAACTTGAAAAAGAGGAAAGAGGGAACACAAGGATGACTTCATATGATGATGCCAGTTGGGTTCAAACTCCAAATGTGGAAAGTAAAGCTAGAAGTCAGAAGGCAAGGCAACAGGTCTCTAAGACTCTCAGGTGGGGGAGCAAAATGAGGGATGTCTACCCAAAAAGGAATGATAGTGGCAACCATGCTCCAGAGAAGAGAGGGGGAGCCATGGGAAACATTCCAAATGGAGCAGGGATTCGTGTGAAGAGACAGGAGGCCAGTGAAGGGATGGATGGAGGTCAAGACGGGGCATACCACGACCAGACATGTAAATAACAGCATGGGCAGGGAGAGCTAGGCAAGCTAGACAAGCTTAGCAAGGCAAGCTAAAACAATGACACACCTCCACGTGCTTACCAAGTTACCAACGTCAGAAATTCCAAGTGTGGTCAGTGTTGGCAAAAACACAAGGAAACAGAAGGCCTTGGGCTCTGCTGTGCCAGTTGGTGGACAGTCAGGTTGAGAGTCCCTGTATCCTAGGACTCAAAGGTCCACCCCAAGTATATACTGCAGAGGCTTTTTTGCAAAGGCCGGTAAAAGGAAGTGGACAGGAAAGCTAACTCTCTTGTGTGGCGGCCGTGCTTTGCGGAAGCACACTCGAAGCACAGCAGGTGCACACAGTGAGAGAGGCTCGTTCCGGAGAGAGGCCATGACCTAGGTCATGAGCAGTGACAGGGGTGACACATGCACCCAGACCCAGCACTGAGGGAGGCAGAGCAGAGTGAAGTCAGCAGCCCTCCAGGCTTTCGTGCCTACTTAAGACGCATGCCTGCAGCAACAACACATAGAGGCAGAGACGTTGGACCAATCACTGACAGGACCGTGTCCTTCTCTGCCAAGCCCCACACCTGATGTGTACTGCACACCTTCTCTGTAAAGACAGGACGTGTTGATTCCAGGACGCCTTTCAACCATCTAAACATGAGTCTGCCCGCAGGGGGAGGGAAGACAAAGAGAATGAGAAGGAGATTCAGAAGAGCAAATAAATACAGGAGGACCCTGGCCCGGTTCAGCAGTGACAGTGTTCCTGAAGCTGGGAACCTGCCTCTGTGCAAGAGCCTCAAGCCGTATCGTGATATGGTACATGGCACCCACAGCAGGTGGCTGGGCAGGGAGCACCACCAGTACAGAGAGCCAGGAAGGCTGGCCTGCTTTAACAATGACCCCCTCGCACGGTAACTGCCCCAGCCTCCCTTGAGATCTAACTCCCTCCCATGAGACCTAAGCCAGTGGGTCTGGCGCTGGTGCTGTGGTGCAGGTTCACTCACCGTCTGCAGCATCTACATCCCATGGCAGTGCCAGTTTGAACCCAGGCTGCTCCACTTCTGGCCCAGCTCCCTGCAAATGCCCCTGGGAAAGCAAGAGATGGTGGCACAAGTGCTTGGGCTCCCCACATGGGAGACCTGGGCAGAGTTCCTGGCTCCTGGCTTCAACCATAGCCGTCACCTTGGGGGCATGAGGCAAAAGACGGGTGTTCTCTCTGCCTATCTCCTTTCCATTCTCTGCAACTCTGCCTTTCAAACTGATGAAAAAATCTTTAAAGGAAAAAAAATTAACCCCTGGCCTAAAGATGACATTAATACACTAATTAGGCCCTGCCCCGCAACTTAATTTCCTCCTCACAGTGCCACATGGAGGAGCCGAGTCCCAGGATGTAGTTTTTCAGACGGGTCAGATCCCCTGCGTGGTGGATAGCATGCCCAGAGGTAGGCAGTGTGGTGCGCTTGGGGCTGGAGCAGGGTCAAAGCAAGCACGGGAGGGAGAGAGGCTGACGTACCCCCGCTGAAGTCCCTGGAGCCACACAGAGCAGCCCAAGCTGCAGCTGCCAGCCCCGCCCCAACCTTCATTCAGTCACCTGCAGACACTGTCCGTGCGTCCTTCTCTGCCAAGCCCCACACCTGATGTGTGCTGCACACTTTCTCAGGACCCCTCTCCCAGCCCGGGGAAGGGCCCTTCACTCCATTGCTGAGTTTGGGGAAGTGTGAGTGGGCCGCTGGAGAGCTGAAGCAAAGGGCTGATCCTCCCAGAGCCTCTTCTTCCGCTCCCCCCACCCGCCCGTCTTCCTTTTCTCCTGTAAAGTTCCAAGGGAATTGCGCTTCTAAATAATTCAGCCACTATAGAAACATCCGGAAGCAAACCCACTGTGCTAACGAGGCCGAGGCCGTGCTCCCTTCTTCTCTTCCAAACGCATTTGATTTAAAAAAAAACTGAAACCCAGTTTTCCTTCCGTTCTGCTGCTCCCACCTGTTGCTCTACTGGAGCCTCTCCTTACACCTACCTGGGGACAGAGTGCCCGGGCCTGGGCTTGCTCAGGAGACTCTGCAGGTGCTGATGTGCTCTTGAGGTGCCTACAGCAGAGCAGCGATGGCCCAGCTGGACTTGGGGAGGTACTGGCCAGGGACCACATTCCATATATAGTTACGATCAGCCACTTGACCCAAGCAGGGAGGACAGGGATGACTTGCTTGCTCCCTGGGGGTGGATGGGGGTGGTGGAGGGTTGCTGGGTCAGGGGCTGCCATTGGCAGTGGTCAGCAGATAAGGGAGAATTGGGGGCTGACAGGTTCTGGCCTCACGTTCCCAACCCCTGCACAGGCCCCTCTCCCCAGATCCTGTCACATGCAGACGTGCCAAGGGTTAAGACCTCAACAAGAAGACCTCAGCTAGGGACAGCTCCCGTGTCCCCATCACCTCACTGACTCCTGAACATAATGGTGTGTCCCAACAGAGACACACCACCACTACCACCCCCGCCCAGCTTGGGCCTCCTTGGGACAAGCATCTGGGCGGAGCCAGCTACAGATGGTGGCACGAATCAAGCCTCCGCTACCTCCCCTCTGTTAGCAGAGGACCCTGGGCCAATCTGCAAGCCCCCATCTGTCACCTGCAGGCCACACACACCCTCAGCCCTCCCATTGCTGGGGGAGGAGGAAACTGCAGCTACAGGGAGGGGTAGGACTGGAAGCCACACCCCCTGGCCCTCTCCACCCTCAGGACAAACACCCCTGGTGCCTGGCCTCCCCTGCAGAGCACCTATTCCCAGCCTGTGAACAGAACAGGCAGAAAGGGCAGCGAGTCCCTCCAGAGACAGTGCTGAGCCAGGAGAAGCAGTGGCCCCAGTCCCATGCCTTCTCTACACACAACTCCCAGGGCTACTGTAGCAAAGACACAGACTTCGGGGCTCCACACAACTCAAACTGTTCCAGAGGCCACAAGGTCGGAGTCAGCCCTCCTGGGAGAGGGCTGCAGAGGAGAGCCTGGCCCCCGGGAGGGCCGCAGAGGAGAGCCTGGCCCCCGGGAGGACCGCAGAGGGGAGCCTGGCGCCAGGGAGGGCCGCAGAGGAGAGCCTGGCCCCCTGGACCCCCAGGAGGGCCACAGAGGGGAGCCTGGCCCCGGGAGGGCCTCAGAGGGTAGCCTGGCCCCCGGGAGGGCCGCAGAGGGGAGCCTGGCCCCCGGGAGGGTTGCAGAGGGGAGCCTGGCCCCGGGAGGGCTGCAGAGGGGAGCCTTCCAGTGTTTTCCTCTTCACTCCTGGCAGGTGCTACTGGCTGCCTCCATCATCACATGGAGTCTTCGTGTGTGTGTGTGTGTGTGTGTGTGTGTGTGTGTACACGCACATATGCATCTCTGTGTCTTTTTACAAGAGTGCTAGAGATTGGATTTAAGGCCCACTGCAGCCCAGTGCAACCATGTCTTACCTTGATTCTCCCTGCAAAGGCTCTCTCCAAATCTCATCAGATTCACACGTGCTGTGGGTTAGGTCTTCAACACGTCTCTTGAAGGACTGCCACACGAATCACCAAGGATGCCCAAAATAATTCCTGAACACCCCACGTCCCTCAATCACAGGCAACCCAGGACAACTGGTCCAGGCCCTGTCCCTGCCTCATTCCCTTGCCAGTCCTTTCCAGATTATCTCCCAGATAAGCTACTGACACTCAAAAACCTGCGGGTGTCTCTCAGGCAAGACAGGCATCTCAGGCCCATCCAAGGTACCGGGTGTGGCTGTGCCCGTTCGGTGGGAGTCCTTGTGCTTGCCTGTCATTTGAACTGCAAGGATGAAAATGCGTATCACGTGGGGTTCAGGCAGCCTGAGCTCCAGTCCTGGCTGAAACTCTACAACCTGCTGATGGGCAGGGCCGTCCAATCCCAGGGATTTCTAACCATGAGCTCAAAGGCTCCGCCCTCTGAGAATCAGAGTCCTCCTGTTAGCAGGAGTCTCTCCCAAGAGTCCAAGATGAAGCAGTGGCTCCAGCAGTGGCTAACAAGGAACCCACAGGAATGGCAGCTGTCATTCCTATTAGAACTGAAAAGCTGTCTCCTGCCAGGCCACCCCAGGGTCAGAGACACAAACACTCAGGACAGGAAAAGACAACTCATGGTACACGCCAGGTGCTCACTTCACCCCGCCCAACAGAGCCCTTATACATGTCCTTCCATGTGGCTGCCCCAGAATAGGGCACCCCCCACCCCTCACCCTCCCATGCACTCTGCCTCTTCCTGCAAAGTGTTCTAGAACACCAGCTGGAGTTGCCCTGGGACTCCTGAAGACTTACTTCTCTTGCTGACTCTGTCCTCAAGGCACTTCTAAAATCTTGCACTCTGGAAGGAAGAAAATAATTCTAACTTGAAAGATACCGGGTCATATCCCAAATGTCCACAGAAAGGGGTAAGTAGAGCCAGCTCCGGGAGGGTGCAGTCTTCAGGCCACGACAGCCAGCCCTGGCTTCCCTGGGTGCTGCAGAAGTGTCTGAAGTCAGGGTGACAGACACCAAGACAGACATTAAGGCTGTGTGTGCAGGAAAGGAAGTGATTGGGAAAGTGACAGGGAAGCTTCTAGAGTGGGGAATCCTGTATCCCGGGTGAGGTGCCCAGCTGTTCCCTTAGACCTGTAGGTGTCATGCTCCATCAATTCTACCTGAAAGCGATCCTACAAGGTAAAGGCTTCAGGTTGTGGTAGCAAGGCAAGCAGAGAGGAAGTGGTTGTAGGTGGTTCCCAGAAGCATCCATCCTGGGCAGGTGGGTGGAGGGTAGTGCCAATGGGGGCTGGGAGCAAGAGCAGGAGCAGACGTTAAGCAGCACCTGTGGGGGCAGGGGGTGGCTTGCAGTGAGTCCTGTGGAGGGGTGGAGGCAGGGGAGATGCTCCTGGGCAGCCACAGCTGTGATGCCCTCAAGCGTCCAGGGCCACCTTGACCCGGCAACCCTTGCAGGCCCCACCCCCAAGACATCCTCCAGGTTCAGGTCCGCTCAGCTGTAAGTAGAGCAGCACTGCCTTTTAAAGCTCTTTGCAGGAGTGGCACTTCCCACGAGCCCAGAGGGCAGAGGGCAAAGACGCTTGGCTTCCTGCCCTTCAATTACTGAATGCCAACCCATGCACTGACTCACCCGGGAGCCTGGCTGAGTCATGTCCACAGCAGTGGGTGCCCAGTAGGTGCACCATAAGCAACTCATCTAAGAAAGCGTCAGACCCCAAGAGCAGCTGTTGAGTGGAGTGGCAGGTGCCCCCAGGTCCTCGGAGAGCTCTTGGGGGCAGGGGGTGTATAACGGCCACACAGCAACTGGCCAGACCTCAGTGCACAGTAAGGTCCCACCAGCCTAAACTTGATGTGCTGGGGGAAGAGGGCTTCCTAAGGAGAGACTATCTCCAGTCAGTGCTGGCAGCGGATGGAGGTCCACTGTTGGAGGAACAGTGTTCAACCTGTGTTGCTGTTTGGGATCCTGCTTGGCACCCCCACGAACTTCCGATTTTCTTCTTTCCAGAGCATGTTGATTATTTGTTTTTATAGGAAAAGCAGATTTACAAGAGAAGAAACAGAAAGATCTTCCATCTGCTGGTTCACTTCCCAAATGGCCACCATGGCAAGAGCTGAGCCAGTCTGAAGCCGGGAGCTAGGAGCCAGGAGCTTCCTCTGGGTCTCCCACATGGGTGAAGGGTCCCAAGACTTTGGTGCTTTGAACCATCTTCCTCTGCTCTCCCAGGCCACAAGCAGGGAGCTGGATGAGAAGTGGAGCAACTGGGACATGAACAGGTGCCCATATGGGATCACAGCATTGAGGGGCGCTTGAAGAAGGAGGATTAGCCAATCGAGCCATTGTGCCGGACCCAGCATGCTGATTTGGGGAACAGGTTTTCAGGCAAAGGCCCTGCCTCCCTGCCCCACTGAGCAACCCTAATGCACAAAGGTGCCCAGGGACCGTTGGCGGGTGCTCCCAACTTTACCTTCACTGAAGCAGCGGGTACCGACCAAAGGGAGGCGGTGGGCGAGGAGAAGCTTAGACTTTTCTTTAGAATGAAGGACCATGTTCAAAAGGTAGCACTTTTCTAAAATTACTTTGCATTTTCAGCATAATTTGACATCTCAGGCTATTCTGAAAAAGTTTCTTATTTTTTAAAATCTGAATCAGTGGTTATGGAGCATTTTCATGGGCAGGTGTAATAACATGTCAGGTGTGGTTCCAGAAGTGATGTGAGGAGAGTTAAACCTTTTATGTGAAGAGGAAGTGTATTTATTTTTATTGGAAAGGCAGATTTACAGAGACAAGGAGAGAGAAAGATCTTCCATCTGCTAGTTCACTCCCCAAATGGCCAACAACCAGAACTGAGCTGAACCAGAGCCAGGAGCTTCTTTCGGGTCTCCCACGTGGGTATAGGAGTACAGGGTCCCAAGGCTTTGGGCCATCTCTACTGCTTTCCCAGGCCATAAGCAGGGAGCTGGATGGGAAGTGGAGCAGCCAGGATAAGAGCCAGCACCCGCATGGGGTGTCAGCACTTGGAAAGGGAGGATTAGCCAGTTGAGCCAACATGCAAGGTGGTTGCTCTCACCCAGAGGGAAGGGACAAAACCTGGGGAGGCTGAGCTCTCTCAGGCTCCTGGATCTCCTCAGGTGCCAGCGACTTGCCCCTGACCTCACACCAGCCCCACTAATCCGCTTGCATGTAGTGAGGCATGTTATAGATGGTGATTATTTTTCTGTTCAGTCAGCAGTTTGTGCACCCTGAGCCATGGCCAAGCTCATGTTCCTGGAATCTCAGGGGAAGACGCTCCCTGGTTCACTCCTGGGATGCCCGAGTGAAGAGGCAGTTGTCCTTCCCGCTGTGGCTGCCACAGCCCTGGCTTCCTGACTGAACTGTGAGAGTAATCCTAGCATCGTTCAGCAGCCCTCTGCTTGGTGGACACCCAGCTGGGAAGCTCCACAGGGTGCCCCAGACACCCCACAGGGGGCAGACGTCCCAAACACCCCACGGGACAACACCTCAGACACCCCACAGGAGGCAGATGCCCCAGACACCCCACTGAGGGCAGACACCCAGACACCCCACTGAGGGCAGATGCTGCGGACACCCCACAGGGTATAACACCCCAAAAACCCCACAGGAGGCAGACGCCCAGACACCCCACATGGGGCAGATGTCCCAGACACCCCACTGAGGGCAAATGCCCCAGAAACCCCACAGGGGGCAGGTGCCCAGACACCCCACTGAGGGCAGATGCTGCAGACACCCCACAAAGGGCAGACGCCCAGACACCCCACAGGCGGCAGATGCCCCAGAAACCCCACAGAGGGCAGATGCCCCAGAAACCCCACAGGGGACAGATGTCCCAGACACTCCACTGAGGGCAGATGTCCCAGACACCCCACAGAGGGCAGATGTCCCAGACACCCCACAGAGGACAGATGTCCCAGACACCCCACTGAGGGCAGACGCCCAGACACCCCACAGAGGGCAGACACCCAGACACCCCACTGAGGGCAGATGCTCCGGACACCCCACAGGGTATAACACCCCCAAAACCCCACAGGCGGCAGATGCCCCAGACACCCCACAGGGGGCAGATGTCCCAGACACCCCACTGAGGGCAGATGTCCCAGACACCCCACTGAGGGCAGATGTCCCAGACACCCCACTGAGGGCAGATGTCCCAGACACCCCAAAGGGACAACACCTCAAACACCCCACAGGAGGCAGATACCCTGGCCACCCACAGCAGGCCTGGAGGAAGGCAGAGCCCTCTCTGAGTCTCAGCTTATTTGCGTTCACTTCTTGAGCACCTGCTAGGTTCTGAGAATAGAAAAAAAATGATGACACCGGCCCTCAAATGGGCTGACCTCCTGGCATGACCATTACCATTGCCCCCCAAATTGTGAGTGCTTTTGAGAAAGCTGGGAGGATCCTTTTAGAAATGGGAGTCAGAGAAAAGCTCTCGGAGAGAGTGGCTTTTAAGCTGGGATGAATGTGCGTGAGAACACGAATGGGCAGCAGAGTGAGGGATTATGCAGGGGGAGGTACCGCATGTGCAAGGATTTTGAGCCATGGCCTGGGAGGAAGATCACGCGGGTCATGCTGCTGGGGCAGAGAACGTGAGGAGGGGAGCAAAGCAGTGACAAGCTGTGTCCTTGGCTCCCAGAATCACAGTGGCCTCTCTCCTGGGAGAAGCAGGGAGATCCACTGAGAAGGTTCTTTTCAATAATCCAAGCAAAGCATGATAGTGACTTATATGACGTTGGCAGCAGTAGAAGCAGCTGAAAGTGATGGCAGTTGGATGCATGGCAGCGTAGAGACATGGTGACCTTTTGATGGAGCAGACACAAACAGGACGAGGAAAGAAGGGCCCAGCCCACTGTGGGTGTCTTGTTGACTGAGCAGCCTGAGCTGGGGACACGGTCCTGCAGCTGAGACTTCAGGCTCGTCTTGTCCATGTTCACCCACCTCAGGTTGGAGCAGCCCAGGGTTTTTTCTCTGTTTCCCACCACCCCTGTGGCCATAATGCTAGCTGCCCATTTGCCACCCATATAGGGAGGGTAGAGGAGTCTCAGGTAGCCCTGTGAACAATAACATGAGTACACATCACCACATTGCAAATGAGGAAACCAACACTCGCTGGGTTGAGGGTTTGTCTTAAATGGCTCATCTTTGGTGTCAGCATGACAGGGCCCACACTCTCCTCTGTTGCACACCATTTGTAGAGTCATTGTATACAAGAAGCATGTGTACATGTGCCCAGAGCTAGGCTCCATGATGTGCAGCATGGACCACATGTGCACTCTGACAGGAGTATTTTATCTACTGTCATCCTCTCTTGACAGCTGGGTGCCAAGTCTCAGATTTAAGATGTCATCCGGAGACCAATCTCTTAAACTCTGTGCTGCATTCCAAAAATAAGCAGTTGTCAAGCTCAAGGGATGACATTGGAATTGACTAAAATACAGATTCCACTTTTCGTGAAGTGAGCATTCAAGGAGGCACCTCTTTGTCGTTTGATCAATAGTCTGTTGCAGCTGGCACCAGAAAGCGTTTGAGTCCGCAGATGTCACTAAGGCCCTCCTACAAGCTGGCCACTCTACCAGGCATGAGAGCTACGGAGGTGACCGGGTCACGGCCAAGGGCGGGGTCTGGCCCAGGCAGTAGCTAGGACACAGAAACCAGGGTGATTGCCCTATATACATCTGTTTTCTTTTCTCTACTTGGGCAAGGCTGTTCAAAATATCAGATTGTGAGTTGGCTCATTTCATCTCAGAGAAAAAGTGCCATCAACTTGACCTGAGCATATTCTACGTTTTTCTTATAAACTCACGCACTTCTCTCCCCTTCTGATGCCACACTTGAGTAGTGGAGCTGGGAGAGAGGAGAATGGCTAAGTGACAGCTGAAGGTTATGTTTAACCCGCATCACATCTATTTCCCTGTGATTAACCCTTAAAAGCTTAATTTACCCCCAAAAAAGCCATTTTCACAAAGGTTTAAAGCTGATTGATTCATTTAAGAATGCCTCATATAAGCTGGCATTGTGGCATAGTAGGTAAAGCCAACACATGCAATGCTGGCCTCCCTTATGGTTACCAGTTTGTGTCCTGGCTACTGCACTTCTGATCCAGCTCCCATCTGGGAAACACAGCAGAAGCTGGGCCAAGTGTTTGGGCCCCTGCCACCGACACAGCAGATCCAGATGAAATTCCTGAGTCCCAGCTTTGACCTGACCCATTCCTGGCCATTGCAGCCAGCAGGGAAATAAGCCAGTGGATGGAAGATCTTTCTCTTCCTCTCCTTCTTTCTATGTAGTTCTGTCTTTCCAATAAGAATAAACAAACCTTTAGGGATTAGGTTTCATGGGCAGTGAGGCTAGCTGGAAGCTAGCAGAAAATTGTGTGGTTTCTCTTGGAGCCTTGGGCAGTGAATAGGGGTTATAAAATCAGACCTTTTGTCATGTGGGTTTGCATGCAGCGGACTGACGACTTCCTTGCTGTCTGCCTCTTCCTGCAGAAAAGCCTGGACACTTACTGCTTCCTGGTCTTCGCCACCATTTGTGCCACAGGTGCCATCTACCTCTACCTTGTCCTGCCTGAGACCAAAAACAGAACACACTCAGAAATCAGCCAGGCGTTCGCCAAAAGGAACAAGGCCTACCCACCAGGGGAAAGAGCGATGCAGAGCCCTCCTCCACAATGAACAACTATGCCGAGAACGGGATTGTCTAAACCCACGATTGTCAGGAGCCATGTACTATAGCCACACTGAAGCCATTTTGAATATAGACCTATGGGATAGTGGAAAACCCCCGGTTGGCTAGATGCTTGGGAAAGAGGTCATGAAACTAATCACACGCTTAGTTTCAATTGTTTTAAGCACCTGTTTCAGAATGTGATTTATGCTGTACCTGCCAACATCTTGTACCTACACTGTTATTAATATAGTGGTTACTATTGTTGATATGGTGGTTGCTCAAGAGCAATCGGTCTTGAGACCATGGCTTGTGTCCCAGTTTCTCCTTCCCTCCCTGAGCCTTAGTTACTGAATAATATAAAAACCCTCAGTTGAAATCAATAAACTGACAGCTTGATCAGACCTACTGTCTTGCTGTCCATTCTTTGTGTCTCTTGTCCCTTCATTCTCTCCTAGGTTGGTTGCGACCCCCATTGACTGTCCTGCTGGATGGGACACACGATCACACTGCTTTCCCGAAGGCTCCACCCGATAGGTGTCATTCAAGTCTTATGTCATTAACTGTGTAAAAAGAAACCTGTGCAGAGCTGACGTCACACCCACTCGACTTCACTCAGAGCCAGATTGCCCCACCCCGGCCAGTGTCCAGCAGCCCCAACATTTTTCTTGGCAGCAGCTGGCCTGACCCTGGCTTCATAAGGAAACTGGGGGCATAGTGTTTACTTTCTCAGACAAAAACGCTGCTCTGATGGTGGACTCGGTGGACTGGCAGCCACTGGCCGAGGGCCTCACCCAGGTTGACTGTAGCAGGCTTTCTTCATTGTTCTCACCCTGGCTCCTGCAGCTCAGGGGCCCTTGGCCTTGGATATGGGCCTTGAAGATCTAGCAGAAAGTCGCTCTGTCCTCTTGATAAGTCCCTTCTGCCAACCTCTGGCTCTCCTGTGGAATCAGGCACAGGAGAGCCTGATGCCAACCCCACCACCATCCTGCAGGTTCAGCCTCTCTTGAGCTGGACACCCCAAGACTGACACCCTCACACCACCCTTATGATGTATTTCTATTTTTGTAGCATGTTTGTTAACTTCACGTTGAAGAAAACTTATTATTTCCGCCCCAATGTGGACTGTGCTCCTGTGAAACAGTAGTCTCTTTTTTATTTATTGAACATTATGGTTAGTAGTGTATTAAGCCTAAAGCTATAACATTAAGTTGAAATCATGTTGCAAAAGTTAAAGAACTAAGGAAGGAGATGGAACTGAAGAAAAGAGGGAGAAAGAATGGTTGTCTCCTGGAATCACACATACGAGGGGCTGGTACTTCAAGTTCCAGCTGAAAAACTTGAGCCAGAACATCAAGATAAGTGGGACAAAGGATAAAAGGGAAGTTTTCTTTAGTAGACTCAGGTAGAATAAGACAAGCAGGACACAGTGGTCGGCTCCCCAGGGAGAGGTGGAAGTGGAAGATTTGCAAATAGCACCTTCTGGAGTTACCTGTGGTTCAGCACCAACCTACTGATTAAAGGGTTGATGAAGCTCCAGCAGCAAAGGGCTCTTCAAGACAATGAGGTGAGAAGTGAGCCTACAGTCCTCCACCCTAGCTGCTCCTACAATTTCAAAAACTAAAGAAAGTAGCACCGGAAGGCATCTAGCCAAATATTGGTTGGTTAATGCAAGAAGGTGAGATGATTGGCCAGTCAATCACCAACAAGCTGGGAGAAAGCAGCAAAGCCTGTGAGAGGTCAGGCATGGCTTCCCACAACAGATATTGGCAGCTGCTCCAGCAGCACTGGCTGAGGCCACCCTGCCCCCCCATCCCCGCTGAGAGATTAGGGAGCTCAGACTGAACAGAACTAAAAAATATTCCTGCTTTTCCTTGTTCCATGAGATTGAAAATGAAGGGTGCTTTCCTTATAGTGAAAGTCTACCCTCTTAGAGAAAGGGCATGCTATGCTCAATCCTAAACATTTACAGTGATAAAAAAGAAAACCTTGTACAGATCTTATTGCATCGTGAGTGAATGTGTTTGTGCATGTATAAGAGGATATCTCAAAAGGTTCTTGGGAAATTGAATTCAAAGGTTTTTATCAATTCAAAGGTGTCAAAAATTTTGAAACCCCCCCAAATTTTTTTGAAATCCATGAGTATTTTGTCACAATGTACATATTACACAAACTTTAATATCTGGGGATTCGATTTTAAATCTCTTTGGGGGATATTGTCCTGCCTATCATACTACTCATTCTTTAATTTAATCTTTCGGGCAATACTTACTGTGCACCTGTTATGTGCCTGGTATTATGCTGGCTAGAAACAAGGCAGTCAAGCCAACAAGACCACTGTCCTCCTATTATAGTTGTTCATTTTTCCAGTTAGGTACCTGCTGACCTAGCCTAGAACTGCTAAATACTGTTTCATATGCTTAATGTGATGGCACCTGTAAAAAGTTTATGGAAATTGAATTAAAAGATAAGTTTCTTTTGATACCAAGGTATTCTAAAACCAACACCCCTAAGAGATCTTCTTCGGTTGGAACACTTACAACTGTAGCGTCTTCACTAGTTGCTAGCACAGTGCAGTGTTGTTAACTGTGGCCATGATGCTGTGGGTTAGAAGTCCAGAACTTGGGCCTGGCGGCGTGGCCTAGTGGCTAGAGTTCTCGCCTTGAACGCCCCGGGATCCCATATGGGCGCCGGTTCTATTTCCAATAGCTCTACTTCCCATCCAGCTCCCTGCCTGTGGCCTGGGAAAGCAGTCGAGGACGGCCCAAGAATTTGGGACCCTGCACCTACGTGGGAGACTTGGAGGATGTTCCTGGTTCCCGGCTTCAGATCGGCGCAGCACCGGCCGTTGCGCGCACTTGGGGATTGAATCATCAGAGGGAGGGTCTTCCTCTCTGTCTCTCCTCCTCTCTGTATATCTGACTTTGTAATAAAAATAAATCTTAAAAAAAAAAAAAAAAAAGAGTAAGTTATTTTGCCCAAGTGAAGGATGACAGAATTGAGTCCGTGTGAATTGAGTCCGTCCGTACTTGACATTGGCAATGCGGTTTTTTAAAAGATTTATTTATTTTTATTACAAAGTCAGATATACAGAGAGGAGGAGAGACAGAGAGGAAGATCTTCCGTCCGATGATTCATTCCCCAAGTGAGCCGCAACGGGCCGATGCGCGCCGATCCGAAGCTGGGAACCAGGAACCTCTTCCAGGTCTCCCACGTGGGTGCAGGGTCCCAAAGCACTGGGCTGTCCTCAACTGCCTTCCCAGGCCACAAGCAGGGAGCTGGATGGGAAGTGGAGCTGCCGGGATTAGAACCGGCGCCCATATGGGATCCCGGGGCGTTCAAGGCGAGGACTTTTAGCCGCTAGGCCACGCCGCCGGGCCCAAAATAACTTACTCTTAAAAAAAAAAAGAAGTCCAGAACTTAATCCTGCAGAACTGAAACTGTGTGCCCTCGAACCAACACCTTCCCATTTCTCCCTGCCCACCTCCAGCCCTGGGCACCACTATTCTGCTCTCAGTTATGCCACTAAGAGTTGGCGCTTGTTACCTCAGCAATGGAAATGATCATGGATTACCTTGTGGGTAATGAACAAACAACACATATGGAACTTCACTGAGAAGTGAGACAGAAATACTAAAAGTTTTTTCTATTTCTTTTTCACCTTGAAGTAAACATCACTTGACTAGATTTACGTGGGACAAACACTACACCATTCCAGATAGGCGTTTTTCAGATCACACATCCTGTCTGCTTCTCCTCACAGGCTTTTACAGAACTTTGCTTCCCCAAGACCTCAGAATCCAAAGAATTCCAGCTTTTCAACCCATACAATAACATCTTTTTGTTTGTTTCTAGCACTAAGTAGGTCCTATAGAAAGTTCCTTTTTGGAAGAGGAACAAATGGAAGAGGCTGTAGACGAAGTACTAGCCTAGGCCACCCACCCTAGACCACCAAGTGAAAGGCAGCATGTACGGGTGTGCCACAGGAACTGTGTCAAGTTTAATGGGGCAGAGCTGCGGTAGCAGCCCTAAGCTGCCCACCTTCCTTTGACTGTCAAGTCATCTGTGTTGTTTAAGCTGATCTTACGACTAAACCTAAGCTCAGTTCATTCAGGTTGTGACAGGAAAGAGCCTGGCGGTGAATGAAAACAAATGAAGCAAACCCAGATACTTAATTATTCAGCAAGTTGCTTCTTGGAAGGACAGGTGGCTGCATGTGAACTCTATTCTGATTCTCGATCCTAGCGGCTTGCCCCAGTGTGCTGCTGTCCATAGTGCTGAACGGGGCTTTCTGTTTTATGATGCTAAAGCCTGTTTTCTTTTTAACTTTGTTTGGTTTTTGGTTAGAAAGGCAGAGGTACCGAGAGGTGGGAAGGAAACACACAGAAAAATCTTCTATCTGCTGGTTTACTCCCCAGATGCTTGTAACAAAGCTAGGCCAGGAAAAACCCAAGAGCCTAAAGTTTCAAGCAGGCCAGGTCTCCGATGTGGCTGCAGGCCCAAACACTCATGCCGTCTTCAAGCAGGCCAGGTCTCTGATGTGGCTGCAGGCCCAAACACTCATGCCGTCTTCAAGCAGGCCAGGTCTCCGATGTGGCTGCAGGCCCAAACACTCATGCCGTCTTCAAGCAGGCCAGGTCTCCGATGTGGCTACGGGGCCAAACACTCATGCCGTCTTCCGCTACTTTTCCAGGCATATTATCAGGGGATCATAAGTGGTCTTGCCAGCACTGAAACTGGTGCTCATACGGGATGCCAGCATGGCAGGTGGTGGCTTAACCCATGACACCACAACATCGCTCATAATTCCTTTACTTTTCAAGTTGGCAGAAAACACTTGCACGATAGTGCCAACATGCTGGAGAAATTCTGTGACATGAACAATTTCCTCCTACCACAGCACCTTTGGGTCTCCACTGACTCCCCCATGATGACTGATTCATTTTCACACCTGAATGTACCACATCCGTGTGTTAATCCCTTCTGCTGTGGCAGCCTGGTGCTGTGATGGACTGTAACATTAATGAACTTGTTGAATCATTCCCCCTGGTCTGCCCGTGATTATCTAATCTCCCACTGCAATATCTCTAAACTTGACCATGACACTGTATTGTCTCTAAACTTGACCATGACACTCACCTTGATTGATGCAGTTCAAGCTTGTGGATGAATTTCTCACTACTTTAGGAGTGCCAGGATTTGTCACTTCCATGTTTCCCCTGCTGGATTCTGAGATCCTTGACTTTCTTGTATTCATTGCAGGACTCAATGTTCCTACCCCCTGGTGAGTTCTCATTGCACACTAACAGAAGAAAGGAGTGTTGTAATAAAGATATGAAGAGGAGGCAGTGACAGCCCAAAGGATCGGACTAGGGTGCCTTGGGATGGTTAGAGCAGGCGCTTATGAGTGGCAGCAAGAGAGCTGCATATGTGCTAATGAAGAAACGGAGGAGAAATTCAAGATCAAAGGCCCACAACAAAATTAACAAGCACACTCTGAGGACAGAAGACCGTTGGAGCAGACATGGTGACCGTGATGGTCAAGGTGAGATGCTGGTTGAGGCTTTGATCTGGACTGTGAACAAGCATAAGTTTCATATGGACCCCCTTCCCAAATATTCCCGGAACCAAACTCGTCCTGTGTCTTCCATGTTCAACTTGACGCAGGTCCATGCAGGAGACTTCCAGTTCTGCCACGACCTCTCAGTTTAGTGACAGGATTCTGGGAGGTCAGGCCTGGTATAAATTAGCCGCCTTCTGCTTTTGCTTCCCCTGGTCATCCATGAGCTGGGTGTGAACCCCAAAGAGCAAAGATCATGTTCAGTGACAGCTATTCCCAGTTTTAGACACTTATTGTAATTTACACTATGGTGTGGATGTAATTACCCTTATCAGTCTCACTTCCCCTGGCAAATCTGCATATTACCTCAAGGAAATTTCCTCTCATTAAATCACAGCATTTGGGGATGGCAGTATGTCTCAGCCAAAAACTTGAGCTCAGAAGGAGGGCAGGAAGGAGTGTGGATTCTGAGAGGGAGCGTGGGTGGTGACGACAGATACAGTGTTGAGAAGAATGCTGTGAATTCATCCTTCCGTTAGGTCCATGTGTATGTGACTCACATTTGGAGTGATCTTAAAGACATGGCTTACTACCGGAAACTGTTAACATGCTGTGGAAAGTCTAGGCGTAGAAAGGCATGACTGAAATCAGGTATTTCCAGTGACCAGACTAGAGACGTCAAAAGGGGCTGGTAGTTTCATCACAAGAGTGAAAATGAAGAAATACATTGTTCCTTTCTGGCTTTCACACCAAGATTGCCAGGTAGAATGTGCACTCCTGTGCAATGCTCATTTCTCGTCCTTCTTGGATCCTAACACAATTCTAATTCCACGTCTTGAATGCGAATACTGGGTCTGTCATGTTACCTGCTACATAACCAAGAGTTCTCACAGCATCTCAAAAAGAGCAAGTGCTAAATTAAAAACTGCCAGGTGAATAAACGACTGTGTGAATATGATCATTGTTTAAAACAAGGGATAACAGAGAAGTAGAGGAGGTGACTTAAGATTTTTGAAGTCACCAGGCCGGTAAGATTTGGTTGAAACCTAATTGTAGGTAATAATCCAGACAGTGGGAGGGGAAAAATCTGTTAGAACTCTGAGTGCTTTGAGGAAAGCTCTATATTGCTCGGCTAGGGAACCTCAGCAGTCTAATAAGCTTTTGTCTTGGTGCATTCGTGAGCTCAAAAACCATCATTCTGTGTGCCAGCTGTCTCTCTTGTTCCTTACCCCAGGCGCCGGTCAGACTCTTCCAGAGGTGTGTCAGGATAGCAGCTGCAGCCCTGCCTCTTCTCACCTTGGCCACCTTGGTGGGGAAAACCTCTCTCCCGGCCCCTACCCAGCCCCCCAGTGTTTGCTTCTCTAAGGCCCCAGCTTGAGCATCTCACCCTGCAGCATGGGACAGGAATGTACACAGTCTGTCCAGACGGGGCCTCAGGACTCCACCACGCCTGCTCCTCAATGGATCCAACCTAGGCTCATGAGGATGGGGAACAGACTCCGATTCTTGATGGGTAGCAGCTACGTTCACATCTCAAAGAAGCACGCGGAGGAGTTATGATGGGTAGGCTTGCAAATGATCTGCCAGCTGCAGTGTCCAGAAATTACCCTCCCAAAGACTGCCCAGCCCTGCTCAGGCTCTGTATGCATCCCTAGATCCAATCACAGCAGAGGACCAGGTGCTGTGCCTAACCAGCCTGGACCTGGTGCTCATCCCAGAAGTGATGGGTAGGGCAGAGGACAGAGAACGAGGTGAGCTAATAGGCTACTTGGCCAGTCACCCAGAATCAGAGAGGGAATCCTGGTGGAGCAGAAGAGGATGGAAAAAAAGGTGCTTGGAGGATCAAACCAACACTGGCATGGTGCAAGGCAGGCTCTGTCCATCGTGAGGGTTAATGATGAGCACACATCAGTGGGTTCTTGGACAATAGCGCCCTTTTTTGTCCAACCTGGCATGTTGGGGACTGCCAGAGGTGTGCGTGGGTCAGAACAGCTCAACAAGTAACAGCCTGTGGGTGTCTCCCCCGGGACACCATTCAGACATGGCAAACCGGAGCCCACCTTCTGGGTGAGACCAGTTCTCCTTTCACGTAGCCTGCCTTACAGGGCAACAGAGAACTGCCCTCCTTGTTTGCCTCCGAGTCTCAGTTCCAGGGTCATCTGACCGTGGCTGTGCAGCCCTCCATGAGTCTCAGTTTCCCTGAGTGCTGATAACAGTCCTTTCATCGACTATGTGTTCTAATGAAGCAGCGAGAGTCCACAGACAGCGTCCCCTGGAGCCTAAAACACCAAAGACCCTTGGGAGTCCCACTTGAACCTGACCGCTCTGTTACTCTGACCTCCAAAGTGGCCCAGGCCTTGCCTGTCAAGTCCTTCCTGTCCACAGGATCAGCACCACAGGACCCCTCAAGGCCAACCGGCTCCACTCAGGCCAGCATGGGCAGCATGACCAGCAAAATTCCCACCTGTGCCTCAAGAACCTGATGGGGAGTTGCCCCCAAGCACAGGTGTGCCATGTGCTCATTAGCGCGGGCACCATGGGGCGCTGCAGCTGTTGCCAGGGTAGAGAGACTCATGAGAATGCACAGAGGTTGGGCCATCCGGAAAGGTAGCCTGCCTGGCTGCCAGCAAAGGCATCGAAGGAGAAGTGTTGAGTGCTGATTCCAGGAGTCACATCAGGAAACCCAGGTCCCTATAACACCACCTCTGCTCATGGCACTTGGCAGCAAGTCTGCATTCCCTGGGACTGTGAAGGCTGTAACGCAGAGCCCCCTCCCATGGCCAGTGTCTGCTGGCACTCACCAGCCCTTTCCAAAAGCGTTTGTGACCCAGGAAGTCACAGGCCCCTCCTTCCACACAATTTCCAGGAACCTGAAATTGCCTTGCCATCATTTGTTCATGCTCTCCTTGGAAACTTCTAGAGGAGAAGGTGTGAGACATCTCCAGATGGCTTCCCAAAGTACCCACAGCTACCAAGTGCTAGACACGCTTATCTTGTTGGAAGAGAAGAGGGGAAGAAATCAACAGATGATGTAACCTTTAGAGAATGACTCCCAAGCTGGATGGGAACACAGACAGGCAGGCTATCTCAGTGGCTATTGTAGCCAGAGCATCCTACAGGAATTCTAGCACCCAGCAGGTGTTTAACCATGATATAGGTTATTCGTTTACACACTGGCCCTTCATGAGTGCCTGCTGTGTCTCCACTGGATACTAGGTACTGAGAAGATGAGAATTAAAGCACAGTACTTCCCGTCAGTCCCAGCTGCTCCACTTGCAATCCAGCTCTCTGCTAAGGCACCTGGGAAGATGGCAGATGGCCTAGTGCATGGATCCACATGGGAGTCCTGGATGGAGTCCCAGGCTCCTGGCTTTGGCCTAGACAAATCCAAGCTGTTGTGACCATTCAGGGAGTGAACTAGTTGATGCAACAACCCATTCTCTGCTCTCCAAATAAAGACACAAGCCCCCTGCAATGGCGAGCAAGCGGGCTGGGACTGGCCTCACCCTGCCGCTCACTGGCTTTAGGACCTTGGGGAAGGGCTCAAGATGCTTGAGCCTCAGATTTCCATTGCACAGTTCCTATCTATAGAAGGAGAAGGACATTGCTTGTGTAAAGAATAACTGTGAGGGCCCGGCACGGTAGCCTAACGGCTGAAGTCCTTGCCTTGCGCATACCAGAATCCCATATGGACACTGGTTCTAATCCCGGCAGCCCCACTTCCCATCCAGCTCCCTGCCTGTGGCCTGGGAAAGCAGTCAAGGGTGGCCCAAAGCCTTGGAACCCTACACCCATGTGGGAGACACAGAAGAGGTTCCTGGCTCGGATCAGTGCAGCTCTGGCTGTTGTGTCTACTTGAGGAGTGGATCATTGGACAGAAGATCTTCCTCTGTGTCTCTCCTCCTGTCTGTATATCTGACTTTCCAATAAAAATAAATAATAATAGTAAAAGAATAACTGTGAATATTTAAACAGATAATGTATTAAATGACTTTGGGGCAGCTGTATTGGTGCAGCAATTAAGTCTCCACTTGGGGTACCTGTAGCCCATACCAGCATCAGGTCCTGGATATTCTGCTTCCAACGCAGCTACCTGCTTCTGTATCCTGGGGGGTGGTAGTGGTCCTCTACTGCTTGGGTCCTTTTTATACTCATGTGAGGAACCTGGATAGAGGTCTGGGCTCCTGACTTCAAAATGGCCTGGCCGCTAGTTGCTGCTGGCATCTGGAGAGTCACCCAATGGATGGAAGCTCTCTCTCTCTCTCCACCTTTCAAAAAAAAATAAAAATGAATGAAAATTTTAGAAGTAAAAATGAAAGTGTTTATCATAGTCCATGATGGACACACAGACAAAAAGAAACAATTGGTGTTACTGGATGATACAGCGACGTTATAAGTACAAGGCCCAGCATAGTGCAGTGGTCTGAACCATCATCTCCCTGAAAGACTGCCCAGGGGCATGCCAGGCTGTCCAGGGACTTCCCGTGGGCCTACACTTAGCCCTCCCACAATCCAACTATTGTAAGCCCCAGGAGGGACTGGGACAGGTGGAAGCCATGGACAAGTGGTCCACAGGTGAGATGGCACAAGGCAGGCCACAGTCCAAGCCCCTTCCACCTGCAACCAGGGCCGCTCTGCCACCACCATGGAGCACACACCTGTCAGAAGAAAATGCGGCTTGTAGTCTATTCCCGGGGAACTAATGAGGTTCTGTGATGAGCCGGCTGGCCAGGTGGAAGGAACGCTCCTTGTCAGCCTGGCTTCCAGAGGAGGACGTGCTAATGAGCCTCAAGGCTGTTCTGCTCCACTCCCCACATCAGCTTCCCAAGCCTTCCCTCCAAACCCTGGCTCAGACTGTCCCGGACCCTCCTGGGACAGCCTGCGTGTGGCTTCTGCCACTCCCAGCACCAGCCACAGGCCTCCCGCTCACTCCTCTGCAATTCATTGCTTCTCATTAGAAGCACGAGAAAACAGTAAAAGGCACTTGCAGAAAACACTTCTCCCATTCGTCTGCGGGAATCCCCATTTCTAATCAGATACACATCCAGTTCTTGGCTGGAGTGGCATTTACAAGGGTCACCCCCTGGGTGAGTAGGGCTGGTCGAGGAGCACTTGTGCCCAGCTGGCAATTCTTCACCCCAGCAGGGCAGGTGCAAAGCTTCACTTAGTAACACAGGCAGCAGAGCGGTTCCCAGCGTCTGCCCAAGCCCAGGCTCCCGTCAGTCCATGGAGTGTGTCTGAGCTGCTCTGGCTCCCGTCAAAGTGACCCTGAGCTTCCTGAGGCACAGCCAGCCAATGTGTCTGCTTGGCAGTTCTCCTGCTCCCTGGTATCCTCTGACTCCCCAGTCCCACCCTGCCATGCTGTGACTTCCGTAACTCACATACACACACACACACACACACACACACACACACACACACGTAACAGATGCTGCCACCATCAGGGCTGCCTCAGCTGCTGTAGGCACCTGATGCTTCTCGCCTCAAGGCCACTCCCAAGCTCTCAGCTCTGCCACCTCAGAGCTTTCCAGAAGCTCTACCTGGAGGTTCAAGCATCACCTGACACCTGGCCATAGTAGGCTAAACTCAGCCTCTCGCCCGTAGACGAGGTTTCTGCTGCCATAGCTGGGCAATGCCTAGTTCTCTGGGAGGTGCCACCATCCGTGAAAGCAAGAATTGAAAGAATCCACTGCAGAAGGACCAGCACCATGGCTCAACAAGCTAATCCTCCACGCTGTGGTGTCAGCATCTAATCTGGGCACCAGTTAGTTTCCTGGATGCTCCACTTTCAATCCAGTTCTCTGCTTATGACCTGGGAAAATAGCGGAGGGTGGCCCAAGTCCTTGGGTCCCTGTACCCATATGGCAGATCTGGAAGAAGTTCTTGGCTCCAAACTTCAGATCAGCTCAGCTCTGGTTTTTGAGGCCACTCGGGGAGTGAACCAGCAGATGGAAGACCTTCTCCCACTATCTCTCCTCTCCATAAATCTACCTTTCACATAATTTTTTTAACATGCATAAAATAATAAAGGTGAGAAATGAACCCACATACATGTGAGCACAGGTTGCCCTAAAGAGAGATGGACAGTGGGCTGGAAGATTTTGTCCAAAAAGACCAAGTAACCTCCAGCACCCACTCCAGTCTTGGTGTGCAGCAGGAGAGAGGGAGAGAGCGAGCACTTCCTGCTGTTGGCCTTTGATGAGAGGAGCCTCTACATATACAACACTGCCTGGGGATTAGTGTGGCACCTCCCTAAATTCCACATGGAACTTAATGTCCATACTTCCATGGTGTCTTCCCCCAGGTCCCCGATCAAACAGATGGATCCCAGGAAAGGCAGTGCTTTGATTGACCAGCAGGAAGAGAGGATTACACATGGGGTGTGGGTGTGACCTGGAAGTACTTCCAGGTCACCAGATCTACCTAAGCAGTCTGCCTTGGAGTTTGTAGCTACTCAGTGCTGGGGGCTGAGCAGCACTCTGGAGCCAGGGAGATAAACTAGAAGGTCATGGGCCTCCGGAGAGTGCTGAGTGTCAGTGTGGTGCCTATAAAGTTTGTGGAGCAGGGCCCGGCACAATAGCCTAGTGGCTAAATACTCACCTTGCATCCACCAGCATCCCATATGGGCACCAGTTTGTGTCTCAGCTGTTCCACTTCCCATCCAGCTCCCGGCTTGTGGCCTGGGAAAGCAGTAGAGGATGGCCCAGAGCCTTGGGACCCTGCACCTGCGTGGGAGACCCAGAGGAAGATCCTGGATCCTAACTTCAGATAGGCTCAGCTCTGACTGTTGCTGCCACTTGGGTAGTGAACCAGCAGATGGAAGATCTTTCTCTCTGTGTCTCCTTCTCTCTATAAATCTGACTTTCCAATAAAAATAAATACATTTTTAACCAAAAAAGTTTGTGGAGCAATAAAGTACCTTCTGAATAGCATGTGGGGCCGAAGGACACACAGCAGAGACAGAAACTTCAACCTAGACTCAGGGAGACTTTTCAGGAGGAAGCATTTGAGCTGGGCTTGGGCTGAGCACCACAGAGCAGCATCTGGACAGTCCGTTGGGCTGGCACTTGGTCACTTGATTCTGCCCTACTGGTGGCTGTAGTCGGTAGTTCAGCTCTGAAGGTCTCGGTTTACAGATGAGTTGGCCAGAAGTCAGGTCCCCATGTGTGGGCCAGGAAGCCAAGACAGGCTTCTGGAGAGGAGCAGGTGTGTCATTTCCTGTGGTCCTGAGCTACCATGCCAAGAGCTGACAATCACAGCAGGGTTGGGTTCAAGGTTCCACCAGCTTTGGGATCAAAGGAAGATGACATCACCTCTCTGAGTCTCAGGATAATTGTGCATAAAATGGGGCTGGTGGTGACATCTGAGTCATGGGGAGAGTGTGAGAATTAAGACTGGCTCTTGCTGGCCTGCAGGGGCTGAGCTAGTCTAAGGGCCACACCCATGCAGCAACAGGATGACGTGGTGCAGACACACCATCTGATCCCTCTCTGAATCCTTCTGCCCTAGTGCCTGTGTTCACCAGGCAAGATATTGATTGATGAATTTCTCTCTTGCTCATCAGCCTCTGCAGCTGCTGCCAGCAGGCCCCTCCACATTGTGCCAGTGAGACAGTCCCTCCCTGAGGCACCTGTGACTCCCCAGCCAAGTGTCAGGGCCTTGCCTCCTTAGACGGAATTCCAGAGCCCCCAGGAAAGCCCTCAAGAGCAGGTGCAGTTTAGATGGCCAGACCACGGGCAGGAAAAACCTTGCCACCTGACACACTGCTGTTCTCTCCGTGAGTCCTCAAAGTTCCAGCATCAGTTTCTGCAACCGCCCAGTTTCCATGGCATCAGAAACACCCGAGCATCCAGCCAGAAGCCAGGAGAAAGCATACAGGATTTTCATATCAGTGTTGGTCGGAAGAGCCAAAAAGCCATACTAGCCCATCTGTCCACAAAGAGGAAAATGGCAAAGCAGACAGGTGCTCGAGGCAAACACGCACTGTGTTGATCAGGAAGTAACTTCTGGTACCTGCAAGACTCACACAGCACTCTGCTGACTGAGGCCTACACACTGCACCGTCCTCTGAGGGAGACTCCAGACTCCAGAACATTCCAGATGATGTTACAGCGGTGGCCAACAGGATACAGTGTGGGAGTGGCCTGAGAAGAAATACAAGGAAAATTTCTGGGGAAGTCAGTTCTCAACCCTGATTGGTTGGTTTTCATGTTTTCAAAATTAAAAAAAAAAAAAAAAAAAAAAAAAAAAAAAAAAAAACCTCTTTTGTCTACATTGAAATCATAACCAAATTGTAATCAAACACTGAACTCGAATGAATGATACCGATATTGAAGAGTTAGGTGGGCAGCTCTGAGTTTCAATGCGCCAAGACGAAGATGGATTAATGCAGTAGAAGAATGGGTAAACACTTAGATGTGCTATGTAACAAGGCAGGGATAGTAACAAGGTCAAAGTTACCCGGTCTTCAAGGGAACATTTTTCCCACTTTTTAGGGGGACAAGAAACAACTGAAAAGTGAGTGGCTATTAAAGATTTTTGGACAAATATATGAATAAAGGAGCCCAAACCAAAAGCTCTTTGTAACAAAGACCCCTCATGGCACCTTAAGAAGGGACAACTGCTAGACTATCAGAACAGTAATGTCCCAATTTCGTTCCTGCCTAGAAAGCCTGCATTTCATTTATGCGTCTTCCATCAGTGGGCGTGTGGGTGGCTTCAGCTTTTTGCAACCTTGCCTTGTTAGTGCCAAGTTTTGTGGTGATTTTCCCACATCGCACATGAAATCCTGGGAGGAAGGCAAGGAGAGGGGACTGGGACGGTCATCAGGTAGCCAAGCCAAGATGGCTTCCTGATATTAAAAGGAGAATGAGAAGACTGATCTAGCCAAAGTAAATATTGACATAATTTTTTTAAAAAAGGCAAGTGAAAGGAAAGCTTGTATTTATTTCTAGATCTAGATTTCTTCATTGCTGCTTGCTCTGGCTACAACTGCTTTGCCTTGACGGGAAGAGACAAGGGAGAAGGCAGAGGTGGAGTTGCGCAGTGCAGGTGCAAGTGACACAGATTTGCTCTCCAGGTGCCAGTCGCCACCCACAAATTCGGGAAGTTGTCCTGTGACAGCCCGGAGAGAGGTCATTCGTTCATGGGACTCAGCAGGCCTGGACAACACGCCTTAAAGTGACTTCTTTTATTCATTTCTAAGTTCTCCTACGTATTCTTTGATCTATTCCTCCAGATCTAATCTGCGCTAATAAAGGCAGACTGGATGTGAGGGCTGTGAGGACAGAGAAGCAATCACCTCATCAGCCCACACACGCACAGCTGCGCTGGCTGCACAGCATGCAGCGGGCGACAAGCAGGAGGCAGGAGGCAGCACTCAACCATGTGTGCGACCACGTTATTTACTCACTGTAAAGGCCCTCAGCAGGATAGTGCAAGGGCTACACAGGCAATGTGGAGAAAAGGCAAAACACAGAGCCCTGAGTCCACCAGGTGATCTGCAGTGACCAAGGGCTTTGAGGTCACCCGATCAATGCCATCACCACCACCATCATCACCATCGTCACTATCATCATCACCTTCAGAAGCTCTACCTCTATTCCCCACCTCCTGTGGCACTGAAGACTTTCATCCTTGTCTCCTTGGGACTCCACAGTCTTACAATCTGCCTCTGTGTGCAGTCTTAGGGCTCAGCCTCTGAGAACCATAGCACCCGAGAGTGAATGAACAGATAGCAAGCAACGAACAGGTGGACACGTGTGCTGGCATTGGTCACTTACCCTCCTTAGGCTCATGTGTGACCTTCTCAGGCAGATCGCCCTGTTGCCCGTGGAATGAATTCACAGATCCCTTATCAAAAATGGCACAAACCATAACAGGTGGGTAGAGGTTGCCAGGAACCGAGGAACTATCTCAGAAAATGGAGATGTCATTCTACAAGTGACACACATTCCACCAACCCTGTTTGTGTTAATCCTCTTCAGTTCTCGCATCCAAATGAACCAGGCCACCTTCATTAATTGGAACCCCAGACCAAGCTTGCTGGAAGATGATGTGGCAGGACAGGCATGGTCTGGGAACAACTCGGGGATGACAAGGACGTCAGCAGGAAGGGTGCTCACACTCGCGAGGGCTGCTCAAGAAGGCACAGGGTCTGGAGGGGAAGTGAGGGGCACCCAGCGGCTTTGGGTAGAAGGGCAGGCTCTGGAGTCTGAGACCCGCTGCCTGTGCCATGCAGCCTCGGGGTCCCCCTGCTCTCCACTCCCCACGCAGGGTCCCCCTGCTCTCCACTCCCCACAGAGTCCTCCTGCTTTCCACTCCCCATGCACTGTCCCCCTGCTCTCCACTCCCCACGCAGGGTCCCCCTGCTCTCCACTCCCCACAGAGTCCTCCTGCTTTCCACTCCCCATGTACTGTCCCCCGGCTCTGCCTCCCCATGCACTGTCCCCCTGACTCTCCACTCCCCATGCACTGTCCCCCTGCTCTCCACTCCCCATGCACTGTCCACCTGGCTCTCCACTCCCCATGCAGGGTCCCCCTGCTCTCCACTCCCCATGCACTGTCCACCTGGCTCTCCACTCCCCATGCAGGGTCCCCCTGCTCTCCACTCCCCATGCACTGTCCACCTGGTGCAGGGGTCAAGCCCCTTCATGGGGCAGCACTGTGGGGCAGAGGGTTAGGCTGCCACCTGTTCATACCCCTGCTGCTGCACTTCCTCTCCAGCTCCCTGCTAATACACCTGGGGAGACAGCGTGGCGCAGGTGCTTGGGCTTCTGTCACCCAGGTGAGAGACCCAGATGGCTGCTGGCTTAGACCTGGGCCAGTCCTGGCCATTATGGCCATTTGGAGAATAAATGAGCAGATGGAAAATCTCTCTGTCTCCTCCTATCAAAGAAATTAATTAACCATTTCAAAATAAAAACCTCTTCAGGCGTGATGACTCAATAGCTAAATCCTCATCTTGCGTGCACCGGGATTCCATATGGGCACTGGTTTGTGTCCTGCTGCTCCACTTCCCATCCAGCTCCCTGCTTGCGGCCTGGGAAAGCAGTCGAGGATGGCCCAAAGCCCCGGGACACTCTACTCATATGGGAGACCCAGAGGAAGTTCCTGGCTCCTGGCTTTGGCTTGGCTGATCTCTGGCCATTACGGCCATTTGGGGAGTGAACCAGCAGATGGAAGGTCTTTCTGTGAATCTGCCTTTCCAGTGAAAATAAATAAATCTTTTTTTAAAAAAAAAAAAAGCCTTCAGGTTCACTGAGTCTACTGCTGGGTAATCTTGTAGGTGTCCCTAGACCTCAACAGAGTCCATCTTGCACGCAGGTGGAATCACCTGCTGGGTGACCAGCAGAAATGTTAAGGAGTGTTTTCCCAGTATGAGCAGCATTCACACGTACTGTGCTGTAACATCTGATCCCACAGAGCTCACCGCCCCCCAAGGCCAAGGCCGGTCTCAAACACGAAGATGCCTCTCCCAATGAGTGACCCAAGCCAGAGACTGGCCGTGCAAGGGTGACTCACTCACTGGAAGACAGCACTAAAGGTTCCACTTTGGAGAGTGGGGAATAGCCCACAGGTGCAGGAGAGCTAACTGACCCCCAGAACTGAATGGCTCTGCTGGGCTGAGTGGCTCAGCCCCAGGCTGCTCGCTGGTCCCCCAGGGCCTAGCCATGCCCATGAAGCACTCTGGCTGGCCAGGCTTGGGAGTTCCACTGCACAGCTGCCGCAATGGGACAACTGTGAGCCGCAGCCTCCGACCTGGCCACGTGGAACACAGCAGCTCTGTGTGTGTCCTTTGCTTTTCTCTTGCTTTGGAAATCCACACGCGCATAGATCACTGTGAGGTTCATGCATGTGTGTGATGGCATCATTCTAGAAGCAAGGGATGCCAAGAGCCGAGGCGCACTCTGTCTAACCCACCACGGCCCTCCCTGCTTAGAACAGCAGCTGCAGAGTGGGGACTCAGCACATCACCACAGTTCTCTCATGTGTTCCCTCGCTCCCTGTGTGTCTCCAGATATTGCCAAATATCCCAGGGGTTGAGTGCCGACATTCCCCCCAGTTGCCCCAGTCGAGACCCACTGGCCTGGCTGTGAACCCTGGTCCTAGCACCTGTTTTCCAGGGGACCTCAGGCCAGCAATGTAACCTCTATACCTCAATGTCCTCATCTGTAAAAATGAAGAATAATAACTTCTAAGGATGAAATTAGAATCCAGGAAACACTTGGTTATTTGTCAACCTCAAACACAAACATGAGGTTGGAGCAGGTGATCAGGGAAGATCAGCTGACATGCAGATGGGAGAATGAATCAATTAATCAGGCAATTACCTATTAACAAAGGACAGGATATTTTGACCCATGTATTAGTACATTATTTTCTTCAATTTTTATGTGTTTATTTTTATTTGTTTGAAAGGTAGAGAGATAGAGAGAAAGAAGCAGAGAAAAGGTCTTCCATGTGCTAGTTCACTCTGCAGATGCCTACAACAGCCAGGACCAGGCCTCCAGAACTCATTCCAGCTCTGCCCCGTGAATGGCAGTGACTCAACCACTTAAGCCATGACTGCTGTCTCCCAAGGTGTGCAGTACCGGGAAGCTGGATCTGAGGAGGAGCAGGGATTCGAACCCAGGCACTCTAATATAGAATGAGGGCCTCTCAATTAGCGTCTTCATCACCGTGCCAAATACCAGCTCCTGAATGGAGAATGTTTTTGGCAGCCCTCTGGCCACCCTGCACACCTTTCTCTTCTCTGACCATGCCAGGTGCAACCCCACTTCCGGCCTTGTGCCCTGTCCTTCCCTCTGCCTGGATACAGGTGTGGCTCTAGCCCCCCTTCACCCGGATCTGAGAGCCCTTCTCTGCCCACCAGAGACAAGACAGCAGTTTCACCAAGTACTCACTTTGTTTTATTTTGCATCAGGGTGATCGTCACTGCCTGACATCGCGGTCTGTGTGGCAGGGCACAGGGCAGTGCATGACAGTCCAGTGTGATCCTTGGCTCGTCCCTCTCCCACCGAGTTCCAAACAGGCAGAAAATTCCATGGATGACTATTCTCAGCACCAAGGACAGCGCCCGGCTCACAGGCAATGTGAATAGACAATATGGAAGGAGTGGTATTTTACAGAGAGAATTCCAAAGCCCTCACATCCCAGGTTTTTTGCTGAATTTGCCTCCCCATGAGCCCTGTCCCTTGCCACTAGAGTCACAAAATAGTTTTGGTGCAGTGGTGCAGAGGCCCAGTAGGTCACGGACTGCTGGAGGTCACACAGCCATACCTAACTCCGAGAACTTTCTTCACCACCTCCAATGTTGCCATCATCAACTGCATGACTGTCAGGTCACCAGAGGTCGGGAACTGAACACAGACGCCCAATGCCAGCCGTCAGGAGCAACAAATCGTGCAGGGAGAGCAATGGTACTGACGAAGATTTGCTTTCAATCTCACCCTTCCAAAAACAGCTCTTCACTTAACAAATATCCTTCAAGCTTTCTGTGCCAGGCACTGCACCTGTTGCAATTGGCAAGGCATGGTGCAGACAACTGACAACTAAATGATCCTCACAGAGGCCAAAACAGATGCAACTGTCCATGGCATAAGCTTGGGGGCAGGTCCCGGTAAGCAACAACACACCCACATCTCCTTCACTCCCATTAGCACTGTTTACATTGAGGTCTAATGGTAAGCATATGCTCTCAGCTCGGGTGACACTGGAAACAAATGCTTCCTGGCCCATGCCTGCTGCAGAGGCATTCAGTGCAGTGTGGCACGAGTCAGACTGGCTTTGTGCTAAGCACCTTACAGCTCTTCCAACTTCAGCCTCATTCACATGTCCTCTCTGGCTGCCACGTTTGAGTTAAGTTACATCTGCCTATCTGCTCCAGTCTCCACATAAAAGCAGCCAGCTAAAAGCAGGATTTCTTCTAGAGAGCATATTAGACTCTCACCTTGTAAAGCTGTGTGGGTCTAAAGCACGCTGAGGCCATGCTATTGTTTTAGATGGCTATTTTGGCTACAGTCAGCCTCTGGGGTCAGAACAATGGTGTTACCCTACATTATTTTTAAAAGGCAGTTGTAAAAGAGGGGCTCAAAAAGTCTGTGTGTACCACAGTGACCTGCACACCAGTTTCCAGCATCCACTGCGCGGTGTGTGTGTGTGTCTAATAAAAACTCCCAAGGCCCCTTTTGTCCCTCGAAAAGGCCAAACCATGCAGTGCATGCATTTAGGTCTGGCAAATCCAGGCCCAGCAAAGCTCTTCCTCTGCTTCTTAAGGGTGCCCAGTGCTTTCCGCAGAGACAGTGCTGAAAAGCAGCCCGGCCAAGCAAACATCTCACCCCATCGTCCACACAACACTTGATCCTTACAAGCAGAGGCCATCAGTTGGAACTGCTTGGTGATGCTGAACACATCCACAGTGCCAAGAACTGCATGCACACAGCCCACTGAGAAAGGTGGTGCCCACCCCAGCGGCTGGCCAGAGACACAGCCCACAGGAAGGCAGTGCCCACCCCAGCATCACCACTCCCATGGTGCTTGTTCCAAGTGACCACCCAACAAGGCACTTGTCTCAGACAGGAGGGGAAAGGTTCCTTCTCTTTCTCTCTCTCTCTTTTTTTTAATGAAAGATCACGTGACACGTGTCTTGAAAACCAAGCCATGATTTCTCTGGTACTCCATCTCTATCAGGCTGGGGTGTATCTGACTGAGATAACTCCAAGACCACCCAGGAATTCAGCACGTGAGGTTCAGCTGCACGCGGACTACCACGCGGAACACAGAAGCCTACAAGCAGCCCGGAAACACTGAAAGTACGTGTTTGTGTGTGTGTGTGTGTGTTCGCACATGTATACAGACGCGTGTGCGCATATGTGCACGTGTAGGTATGTAGATTCCCCCGCGCATTTCTCAGCTGTTCAGTGGAATCCATTGGAAGTGAAAGGTGTTATTTTGCCTAAGGAGCTGTCCCCCTCACAGTCCAGTTCCCATACAGGCTCGGCAGCCGCTTCTCCATCTGAGGACTTGTGAGAGCCCTGAGACCCTCGGTCGAAGGCGCGTGCCTCCTCCTGCTCACCGACCTCACCATCTCCGGGGCTCACGGCATTAGGGATCACGTGGACGTAGGCGGCCGCCACCTCCCTGGGGAAGGCCGTGTCTCGGTGGTAGCTGAGGAGCTCGTTGCTGATGTTCACGGTCTCCACGGCCGTGCGCGAGCAGAAGGGGCCACAGCCCAGCAGCTGCGCAAACACTCTCCGGAAGTCAGCGTTGCAGGCATAGATGACCGGGTTCAGCGAGGAGTTGGCCCAGCCAAACCAGACAAAGACGTCGAAGGTGGTCTCGCTGACGCACGGGAAGCCAGCCCGCTGGCCCGTGGGGTTTCCACCGCAGAATGGAACCGTGCAGTTGAGGATGAAGAATGGCAGCCAGCAACACACGAAGACCCCCATGATCACCGACAGGGTCTTGAGCACCTTAGTCTCCTTCCTGATGGACGCCCGTAGGCCAGCATCCGGCATGCAGGGCGTGGCGCTGCCCTGGCAGCTCTGCGCGTGCTCCACTGCACGCTCCAGCGAGGAGATGCGGCGGATCTGCACCTGTGCAATGCGGTAGATGCGTGTATATGTCACGACCATGATACCCACTGGGATGTAGAAGCTGATGAGTGAGGAGGAGATGGCATAAGTCCGATTCAGGCTAGAGTCACAGTTCTGTGCCCTAGCCTCTGGCTCCCCAGTCTCCTCCCAGGGTGTGACGTTGGCCAGGCTGGAAGGCAAGTCCGCCCTGGCCCAGGGACTTGCCTTCTCCCGGTGCCAATTGAGCTGTACTGGGAGGAAGGAGATGAGGATGGACAAGGTCCACACGACGCCCACCATGACCAAGGCTACGCGCTGGGTCATCTTGCGCTCGTAGCGGAAGGGCCAAGAGATGGCCCAGTAGCGATCTACGCTGATGACACACAGATTGAGGATAGAGGCGGTGGAGCACATGATGTCAAAAGCCACCCAGACGTCGCAGAACGCCCCGAAGGGCCAGTATCCGGCCACCTCAGCAACCGCCTTCCAGGGCATCACCAGCAGTGCCACCAGGAGATCCGACACAGCCAGAGACACGATGAAGACGTTGGTCATCCTGGCGCGTAGGTACCGGCTGCACACGATGGCTATGCACACCAGCACATTGCCCAGCAGGGTCCAGACGATGAGCAGAGTCAGGAGGCCTGCGGTGACCACCTGCGCGGGTCCCCACGGCACCGCCCCTGCTGAGTCTCCCACGGCGCCCGCCTGTGCCAGCTGCTGCCGAAGCCCTAATCGTGCACGGTCTGCTGAGCCGTTGCGCCCCGGGGGCAGCATTTCAGGCTCAGCAGCAGAAGACGGCAACGAGTGGACCCAACTTCAGCCCTGCGCCCCCCAGGCGGCCCCATCAGGCACCCCAGAGGGTGCGCAGCCAAGGAATCCCCTAACCCTATGGAACGCTCACCATGTGCAGTGTGGAGGGGCTGAGGGAGCCCAGATGGCCCTCCCAGGTCGGTGACGACCTCCAGTCCCCTCCGATCCGACGCTGAGAGCAGGAAACAGCTAGTGCTGGTGGGCAGCCGGGAATGTCCCGGTGCTGGGCAGCGGCTGTGTATGTTTCGGAGCCGGAAAGAGAGGGCGCGGGGCCGGGAGCCGCGGGAGTTGCGGGTGCCGGGTGAGCTCAGCTGCTGCGCGCCGCTCCCAGCCGCTGCTGGTCCCGAGCTCCCGCCCCCTGAGCCTCCGTGCTCTGCTCTCCCGCGCCCGCCCCATCTGTGCCTGGGCGCTCTCTGCTCTGTCCCAGGTCCAGGGGCGAATCCACAAGTACCAGAGGTGCTCCTGGCTTGGAGTCAAGAGGAAGATGAAAATGTGTTCAACCTGGCCACAAAACAGAGGTGTGGAGGAGGGTAGGACAAACCTCGGCTGCCAGGTGGGCAGGCAGCCATGGTAAAGAGGTGGCCCTGGAAGTCTTTCAGACCTGAGCCTGGCCCGATTTCATTCTCACCACGCTGCCATCTGACGTGCCCCCACGCAGCATCCCTGGTCCCAGCTCTCTTTATCCACAGTAACGACAATCCCTGCTCCTCTGCGCAGGCGCACAAGAGTTACTGCTCCTTCTCGCAACACCCGGCCCCAGCACAAACACCTCTCCTGACAGCAGCCCGACCCAACGGATGGAGGGGTTGTCCATCTCCCCAGCATCAGCCAACGCTGAGCAGCTTTCCTTCTGGATAATGACTTGGGCTGAGCCCAGAAGGATGGGAACCTGCCCCGGCAGTGTAAAGGAAGGAACGGAGCCTTCAAGGGAGGTCCCAAGCCTCAGCTGGAGAACAGACCAGTGGGTAGCACTGGAGAGGGGAAGGGGTGATGCTGAGCCTTCCACTGTGGACATTTCAACTTCAGGGGTGCTGAGTTCAGCTTAGCCAAGACTGCTGATAAGAGAGCTAAAGGTGAGACTGCCAGGTGGCCACGGTCTCCCCTGGGAGCCACTGGCCTAGCCACCTGCAGCATGATGAAGTCTACCTGCCAGCCTGGCACACACATCACCCGGTGCCCTGCACCCTGGGCCCACACCTGCAGGTGTCCCACCTTCTCAGAGTCAGGCTGCATCGTGCACACTGGCATCCTTTTCAGGATGCCGTCTTCCGCTGCCTGTGTTACGGTCACAGCCTCTACGCCGACTGTGTCCACCTTCTGCTCCTCACTGGCAGGATGGTCTTCAAAGCGATGGTGAGCATCCCACTTCCTGGGGGCTTTCCGACATCCTGCTGTTGGCTTAGTCCACAGCCCCTCCTTCTCCAGCCACTCCTCCCTCTGAAGACCATCTGGTTTCAGGCCACCACCGCCCCCAGCAGACCTGTTGGAATTCCTCATCCCACTCCATTTCCCTGGAGTACAGTCACTGAGGACATCAGAAAAGAACTTGGAGTTCTGAAAGTGGGGTGCGGAGTCCAGCTATCCATCCTCACACTGGGCAGGTCCTCATGGAGCACCTATTATGTCCCAGGTGCGCTTGTGCTAGCTGGGAACACACAGGTGTACAGACATGTACATTTGTACACCTTCCTTCTAGGGGCTTGAACCCCAAGAGTAATGCACAGCTATGACTATGACACATGGTGTGTAGCTTTGTGGGCATGTTTGATAGGAAGCACTAGACAGCAGGGGCAGCATGGTACCACAGGAAAGCTACACTCAGCATCTCGGCATCCCACATCGGAGCACCAGCTCAAGATCTGGCTGCTGTGCTTCCTGTCCAGCTCCCAGGTAATGTGCCTGGGAAAATGGCAGAAGATGGCCTAGAATCCCAGACTCTTGCCACCCACGGGGGAGATCCACAGAGTTCCAGGCTCCTGGTCCATTGTGGCGTTCTGGGGAGCAAGCCAGCCAATGAAAGCTCTCTTCCTCTTTCTCTGTCACTCTGCCTTTCAAACAAATAAAAATAAATCTGTTATACACACACATACATATTTATTTATTTATTTATGTGTATTAGAGGAGACTGACAAAGACAAGCTAGATGTGTAAGACTTCCTGGGAGAGTTTCTCTGTGGGTTGGTAGGCCAAGAAGTAGACAGAACACAGGGATGGTATACAGGAGAACCATGTACCTACTAGCCTGGGGATCTAGAATAGGTGACTTGATCTCTGAGCCTCATTTTCTCAACTGGCAAATGGGTTAGTACTGGGAATTTAGAAGGTGGCACTTCAACAAGGCAAAGCAGTGAGTGCAGCAAGTGCTGGGAGCCTCACTTCCTCCTGGCCCTAGGGCTACTCTGCCTGGAAGCCCAGAGCCCTGGCGTTGGTGATGAGGGGCTTAGAGCACAGAGTCGCTGTGCCTGGAATGCTGGTGGAGAAGTGATCCCCAAAGGAAGAGACTGTCTCCCCAGAGAGCCCCTGGAATGAAGTGGGGAGAGGAGATGCAGGGTAGAGCTAGCCAGGGCAGGTTCTCCAGGAATGACAGAGTAAGGGAGGCAAGAACACATCAGCGAGCAGACGCCTGCGAGAGGGAACTGCAGACAGAGGCTCTCGGCTGCCTAGCTTGGAAATGGCCCTTTGGGAGCTGAGCACACCTGTGCCTGAGGGCTGGCCCTGAAGTGGGGGTGAGGCCTCCCCTCCATCCCTCCCTCTGCCTCCAACCCCGTTCCCACTCCAGGAAGTGTCCTAGACTTGTGTGACCCCAGCAGGCGCCTGTGCTCCCCCAGGAGCCCTGGGTTACTGATCACAACTCTGGACATTGCATGGGTCATTTATTCACATGGCCTCTGGTCCTGCAGGCACCCAATTCCATAACTTGGGCCAGCATGGTGGCAGTGCAGGCTGATCATCTACCTGTAAATGCTGGCATCCCATAGGGGTGTTGGTTCAAATCCCAGCTGCTTTACTTTCTATCCAGTTCCCAGCTAATGGCCTGGGAAAGCAGTGGAGGACAACTGAAGGCCTTGGGTGCGTGTACCCATATGGCTCAGCTCTGGCTCAGCTCTGCATTCGTCTGGGTAGTGAACCAGCAGATGGAAGATCTGTCTCTCTCTTTCTCCCATCCTCTCTCTGTAACTCTGACTTTCAAATAAAAATACATCTTAGATTCCATAACTCAAGAAACTCTGGACCCTTAGAAACTCAGGCTCACAATACTCATTGTACAAGTCTCAGCTGCTTTTCAGACCCTGCAGGTCTGATGAATCCCATTCCTCTGTCCTGTCACACCCAACAAACATCTGGGTGTTGTTGATATTGTTGTTTACTAGAAGGGCAGGGAGACTGAGAGATCTTCCATTCACCGGTTCACTCCCCACATGCCCCCAATAGCCAGAGCTGGGCTAGTCAAAGCTGGCAGGACTCCAGAACACAGGCCAGATTTCCCACATGGGTGGCAGGGACCCAAATGTCCTGTTGGCTTTCCGGGTGCAGATCAGCCAGGGATGTGGGTGTGGGGGTGACCACCAGGTGGCATTGTGTGATGGCAATGAAGAATGTCCAACAGAAGACAGTAAAAGATGAAGCCCTTCAAAAAGTTGTTTTAGAGAGAAATAAAAGGTAAGCTTATTTGTGTACAAAAAAAAAATTCAAATCCATGCCTGGAGTGAACTTGATGAACTTCATGGAAACGCATATCTTGAGAAACTATGCTCTTTCAATTTTTTGACACCAAAATAAGCATATCTTAATTCTGCTTTCCGTGAACTTTTTGCAATACATTCATGTTGACAAGATGCCTTCTTTTCCTACATGGGACAAAATTACTGGGACTGAGTTACCACCAGTCCCTAGGCCATGGGTATTCGAGTCTATATTCTACAGGGAGATTAAATGAGGAACAGTTTTCACAGTATAATGACTCCATGCTGAGGGCTAGGAAGAAAATCAAGCAGAACAATGAGGCAGAGGCCAGAGCAATCAGCTGCCAAGCAGAGGTCAGGAACGCCTTCAGGTAGTCAGAAAGATAAGGGTTGGGGCAGAGCCTTCTGGAGGAGGGAAGGAAGGCAGTGCAAAGGCCCTGGGGCAGTGAGCTCCTCTGCAAAAATGTCAAGGGTGTCAAGGGTTCGGGAGCCCCTGCCAGCCAAAGGGGGCAGGAGAGTGAGACGGAGAGGGAGGGGAGCCCCGTTGCCATGGTGACCACAGTAGGATGCGGTCTAATTTTCCTGATGCTATATTCCCCACATCCCTGGGGGTGAGAAGACCTCAAGGAAGACCGAGGAAAAGGGTAGAGCTTTCTGGGAACTCTGATCCTTTCACTGGATCTCAAACCTCCCTGGGGGGAGGGGGGGCTTGGGAACACCCCTGTGCTGCCGGCATTAACCCTGTAGTTGCTGGTTGCAGAGAGGAAGAGCAGGAGGAGAGAGTGGGGTGGGGTGGGGGAGATTGAAATGTTCAAAGTGCTAAGGACACACGGGATGGAGGCCTGACACTGGGTCCTTCCCAGGCCGAGTATCAGTGGCTAGAGGGCCTGTGGACAGTGCCGAGAGCTGGGGAAGACAGCCGAGAGTGGGTGGCTTCCCTGCCCGCCCTCCCCCCGCCATAGTGGTCCTCATTACTCCTTCAGAGGTGCCCCCACCCCTGAGCCTGCTGCAGCCCCTTCTTACCTGCCCCCCATGGCTCCCCAGGGCAGAAATGGTTGTAGCAAGCCCGTTCCCTGCTGTGTCCCACCCTCCACCTTGTCCCCCTTCCACCCCTCCACACACGCCCCTCTGCCAGTCAGGTGGAGGCTACAGAGCTGGCTCGCCCCAACGGAGGGTAAGTGGCAGGGCTCTCAGCAGCCCCCACCCCCACCACAGTGGCCACTTCAGGCCTTCAGAACCTTGGCTGAGGCAGCCCACTCTCGGGCCCCAACCATCATGCTGCAAGAAGTGAGAGCTACACCAACAGGCCATGCAAAGGGTCAATGGGGACAGCACATCTGGGCCCCAGGCAAGTACCAGCTGCAGGACGCAGCTATCCTGGACATTACAAACCAGGCTGTCCTCCTGCCTCCTTGGCCACAGAGCATCAGGTGGTGCCAGAGAGCAAGCACCTGCTCCAAGACCAGTGGGGACAAGCGCAACGGACATGGTCACCGACTAGATGTGACCCCAGCATCCACCCGCTCTGACAACAGCCATGGACCATGATGGCTGTATAGTGAGGGAAAGAAAGAAAGAACACGCAAGGGGAGGAGGCGGGAGAGGAGGGAGCCGCCGAAGTCCAACAAACAGAGGCACAGGGAAGGGCAGGCTCTGCTGGCCAGAGAGCAGCAACCAGCTCACACGGAAAAGGCTGGAACAGACCGGGAAAGGCCAGAATGGACATGGAAAGACTGGACACAGAAAGGGAGAGGCTGGAATGGACAAGGAGTGGCTGGGACAGACAGGGAGAGGCTGGAGGCAATGAGAAGGCTGCAGGGTGTAGCGCCTCCATTTTTGTACCCATTAATCACAAACCAGAGATAAGCAGCTCCATCAGGCAGAAGCCGGCCAGCTCCCCCCAACAAGGTCAACAGAGCTGATGTCCACAGAGAGGGCTCGTGGTCCTAGCCAACACACCGAGCATGCATCACCATTCGACTGATGCTCCTCTCCTCCAGAAGGCATCCTAGTGAGGGACCTGGCCTGCCTGAGTGCTCCCCACGCATCCACGCCACGACAGAACGGTCAGAGGGAAACCACTCCAGGCTGCAGTGGTCTTGAGACACAAAGACAGACACTGCATTCTCTCTCTCTCTCTCTCTCTCTCTCTCTCTCTCTTTTTCAAATAAATACATAAATTATTTTTATAAACAAGTCAAAATTAAATAAGTCTATGGAAGCATTTCTACCATGTGGGGAAGACACATTATTAATGTATCTTATTATAATAATTTGAAGGACATTGTTGGGACTGGCTATTTGACAGTCAATAACCTCCAGACAATTTTATGGCATCTATTTAAAGTTTATTCAACAGGGCATTCGAGTCTTCTTGTTCTTAACCCGTGCCGGGCGAAGGTTCAGGAATGCAGCCAGGACCCCAGAGTCTTAGAGTCACGGGAAGGCCAAGAGGACACGGGAAGGCCAAGAGGACACGGTAAGGGTTCCTGCAAACTCTGATCAGCCAAAAGCCAGGGACGGAAGACTGCAACCCACCCTGAAAGGAGCCAAGGGGTGGGAGGGGGGAAGTGAGTGGATACCCAGAGCCTGCAGCTGCTGCCAGCATGAAAACTGAAGTTACAATTCTGCACTCCTCTGCCAAAACTGTATCTGGCCCTCGGTCCCAGGAGATTGGGGCATCCCTGGCGCGAGTCACAGGAAGCCTGGACAGCGGGCCTGGCACCTGCTGCAGGGATACGCTTGAGGCCGCTGCCCACCGCCGGTCGACGCGACAGAAAGTGCGCCAGGTCCCCCTGCTGGCCACGGCTCTGCACTGCAAACCTGACTGTCCACTGCCGAAGGTTTTTCCGGACATAATGCTTTCCCAAGATCTTTCTTCATCCAAAGGTACAAGCTCATACAGACTGGGGTAAGCATCTTGGCGCTGTCACTCACTAGCTATGTTTGCGTGGTCCAGGCCTCTTGCAGTCTGAGTTCCAGGCACAAGCTAAGTGCTTCCCGCCCCCGTACTCATGATGCAGTCCTGAGAGTTCAGGGGATGTTTGGAGGCTGGGAGTAGCAGGATGCTGCCTCCGTTGCCAACCTCAGGTCCTGCTCTAGGGGGTCCACACTGGGGACACTCCTGGTAAGCTGTGAGCCCAGCCAAACTGTACTGACTTTGCTAAGCTCTGACTGGCCATACCACGGGTCCTCCCAACATGACTGCAGCCTCAATCTGCTGTTTGTAGCATTCTTCTCTAAAAGAAGTATTTATTTGTTTGCAAGGCAGAGTAGTGGGGTGGGCTGGAGGTCTTCCATTCTCTAGCTCACCTCCCAAATAGCCAGAACAGTCTGAACTGGGCTGAATGAAAGCCAAGAGCCAGGAGCTTCCCCCAGGTCTCCCACATGGGTGCAGGGGCCCAAGCACTTGAGCCAACCTCCACTACTTTCCCAGGCCAAAAGCAGGGAGCTGAATCGGAAGTGGAGCAGCCGGGATTCAAACCTGTATCCATGTAGGATGTCAGCACCACAGGTAGAGGCTTTATGCGCTACACCACCGCACCATTGTGTGGGTACCAATGGGCATCCCAAGTCACAGAAATTCCCTCCAGAGTCCAGTCCTCAACATCTACACAGGGACTTCCAGAGACCTGGCAGTTACAGGAGTTCCCTAGGGTCCCTGGTCTCTGCCCACCAGATACAGGTGCGCGCCCTAGTGGTGACCATCAGAAAGTGTCAGCACACAGAGCTTGTCCTGTGGTTTGGGGACAGAGGTCCACTTGAAACAGCTTTCCAAAAAATGAACACAAAATGTTGCATTTTACGTGCAATGAATGTATTTCTTACCATTCCATTTTCCATCTGTCAGCATTAAGACTCCAAGGAGAAGCTACTGACACGAGCGTTTACAGCAAGAACAACAGCTTTATTATGATTTCAAAGAAGCTATGGAAGAACGCAGGCATCCTGATGTCAATTCTAGAGCTTGAAGAAGCAACTCAAATGTAGCAACATTTTGAAAAAGTGGTTGATTTTTTTTACAGTCACTTATAAAAGTAAGAAGTTATAAGCACTCTAAAATCAACAACAGGAAGCTAAACTCATTAAGATACGTTCACTCTGTGGACTAGATGCAGCGCAAACACGTCGACAAAGGTTCACTGCAGTGTGGGGAAGAGGTGCAGGCCCAGCTGCTAAGGGGGAAAAACAATGGGTAGCAAGTGTCTCCATGACAATAAAAACCATCCACACAACATGTAAAAAGTACTTAGGCTGAACGCCGGCAGCACGGATGAGCTCGCTCTTTTTCTGAAGTGCCCTACGCTGTAATAAGCGTGAGTTATTTTTTCCCGGGGCCAGAACAATAAAAACTGATTTATGAAAACACTCCAAAGTGATCACAAATAAAACCTGCCCGAATTTTGAGTCAGGAAGATGTGTTTCCCTCAGTCACCTGTCCAGATGCTAAAAGCAACAGTGGTCAAACTTGACCTCCTCCTGAAACGTAAACTAAGCGTGATGCTACCAGCGCTGAAAAGGGTAACATTTATCAGGAATGGCTGTCAGGAAAAGCTTATAGGATGCCCTGCGAGAAACCTCAAGCCAAAATGCTTCTTCTGAAGGACAGACCGGCCATCTTTGCTGCAGCCTTGCATCCAGCCTGACACGGCAAGCTCTCGTTGAGCTGTGTTTGGTTAGGATGAACTGAGCAGGGACAGCCACTCATCCCTTTGGCTCCAACTTGTCTGCAAGGAAACAGACAGGAGCAGACGGCAGGTGCGCGTGTCAGGTGCTGTTTGCCCAGCAGCTCCCTGTCGGGTCCCATGGGCAAGACCTCGCCTATATCTTTTTTTTGTTTTTAAGATTTATTTATTTTATTACAAAGTCAGATATACAGAGAGGAGGAGAGACAGAGAGGAAGACCTTCCGTCCAATGATTCATTCCCCAAGTGAACCTCAACGGCCGCGCCGATCCGAATCCGGGAACCAGGAACCTCTTCCGGGTCTCCCACGCGGGTGCAGGGTCCCAGTGCATTGGGCCGTCCTCAACTGCTTTCCCAGGCCACAAGCAGGGAGCTGGATGGGAAGTGGAACTGCCGGGATTAGAACTGGCGCCCATATGGGATCCCGGGGCATTCAAGGCAAGGACTTTAGCCGCTAGGCCATCATGCCGGGCCCAAACCCCACCTATATCTTACAGTAGACCTCAAAGAGAGAGGCGGCTGCGTGCATGCGGTAGAAAATAGAGAAGGGCATGGCCAGGTTCACCACAATGATCCAGGGCTCAAAGCCGAAGACGGTCTCCTCCAAGCCGTTGTCGTATTCAGGGCGGCAGCCGAAGGCGGGGGGGATCCAGAGCTGCAGGAGGAAAGGAGGGGGTATCATGCTGAACAGTTTCCAGCCGCCGAGGAGGCCCCAGGCCCAGGCCAGGCCTGGGTGAGTGGGGAGGGGGTGCAGGCCTGAACTCCCCAAGCCAGAGCCACACCTGTGGGAAGGACAAGACGCTGCACCGCCATCCCCCTGTCCCCGGAAGCCATCGTGCCCGGAAGTCTCTGTCTTCTCCCCAACCCACCCAACTCCATCCACCCCCACAGCCCTCACTGGACTCAGTTTCCTCATCTAGGAGGTGGGCAAACAATACCTCCCACACAACAAAACAGAACTAAGTGCGAAGCCTAAAGCAGTGACCTCGTATGTTTGCTGTTCCCCCTTTCCCTCCCTCCCCTTCCACTGTCAGGGCTTCCCCGGAATCGGCCTAGACCCACCTCTCTTTCCCACGGGGCACTTCCGCTGATTTCTGCACCGTAGCAGGCACCTTCTCTAAGATGACCCCCATGACCCCAACAACTCCAGGCACACCTGGGGCAGTCCCCTCACTGGAGCTAGTGACACTTCTAACAGACAGGAGGTCAAAGGCAAAGGTCACAGGAGGGCACCTTAGGATTAGGCTACCAAAGGCCATACTCCATGGCAAGAGAGGAGGCCAGCTGCCCACTCCTAGCAGGTGCACTCACAGATGGGCACTGGCCAGCCATGGGGGCTCCAGCATGGTGGTCTCCCCTTGAAGTAGTTGGACATCATTTGTAGCACCTGGAGGCTCCAAATCCAGCCTTCCAAGCCACTGCCACTCCATCACCTCACCAAAAAACGGGGAGTGGCTTTTTAGAGGTTACTAAAAAGAGATCTATTCAGATGGCAGGAGTGGACAAAAGGTTTGTGCTAAGGGGCTTGTAGGAGTCAGTCCCTCTGGGCTTCCTCTGTGAGTGCACAGCCTGTGGTCATTACCCACTGCTTGCTCATGCACGCTCGCTCTCTCTCTCTCTCTCTCTCTCATTTTACTCTAACTGCAGAAGCCCAGTTCAGAAGAGGGACCCTCTGGTGCCAGAGCCCCCCGGTTCTCCTCCCTTCAGCACTGCTCCTCACATCCCAAGAGACCTAAAGCCAGAATCAGATTTGCTGGGCAGACCCACGGCCATTCTGATTTCCATTGCCCCCTCCCTGCCCTGCCCTGGGGCCTTAAGGAGGTACGGAGAGTGAATGCACCTGGACTCGGACCAACTGACCCACTGGAGTTAGGGCCACAGAGCTCAGATCAGCCAGTGGGAAAACAAGGACAAGCAGGTGCAATGGCCTCACTGCCGCTGCTAGAGAACGGGCAGGCCCCTCCCAGGGAGAGACACTCCTGCTAGCTGCAGCCAATGCAGGGCCCCGGATGGGTCAGCAGCTGTTGCTGCTCCTTCCAACCAGGCCCTGCTGTCTCTCCCCAGGTATTTCTCCAAAGGAACCCCAGAAGTACACTGTGCCTTGATTTCATTCCCCCCCTGTGCCTCTTGGACAAATTGCTTATCCCATCTGGACCAACCAGTGACAGGTGGGTGACTGGACACCTGTCCGAACTTCCTCCCATCACCACACTACACAGCAAACCAGGTGTGCTCCTCCCTCCTGTGCAGCTAGGGCTGCCCCGAGGAACAGTGTTGGGGTACAACCCTGCTCTCATCTTCCCATCTGGAACCCAGGTATGACTGCTAATGCTGCTGCAGACAGCTGCTGATCATGTGGCAAAAATAACAGCAAGCATGCACGAGGGCAAGCACAACGTGGTTCAGCTGCAGACCGACCCCTAAGCCACCCACTTCCAAACTGTGAGACAGCTCAGGAAGACCAGGACGCTGGCGGTCAAGGTGCTTAGGAGTCACAGGTCAAAATTCATCTCAACAATGCTGGACTTGCCAGAAGCACTGTCTACCAGAGCCAGGGTCCAGCTAACCTGCTGTGTGTCGTTCCAGCCCCCACCCTCAGTCCCAGCTCACCTGCGCCTGTCCAACTCAGCCCCACCCTCAGTCCCAGCTCACCTGCGCCTGCCCATCTCAGCCCCCACCCTCAGTCCCAGCTCACCTGCGCCTGCCCATCTCAGCCCCACCCTCAGTCACAGCTCACCTGCGCCTGCCCATCTCAGCCCCACCCTCAGTGCCAGCTCACCTGCGCCTGTCCAACTCAGCCCCACCCTCAGTCCCAGCTCACCTGCGCCTGCCCATCTCAGCCCCACCCTCAGCCCCAGCTCACCTGCTCCTGCCCATCTCAGCCCCACCCTCAGTCCCAGCTCACCTGCGCCTGTCCAACTCAGCCCCACCCTCAGTCCCAGCTCACCTGCGCCTGCCCATCTCAGCCCCACCCTCAGTGCCAGCTCACCTGCTCCTGCCCATCTCAGCCCCACCCTCAGCCCCAGCTCACCTGCTCCTGCCCATCTCAGCCCCCACCCTCAGCCCCAGCTCACCTGCACCTGCCCATCTCAGCCCCACCCTCAGTGCCAGCTCACCTGCTCCTGCCCATCTAGAGCTGTCATCCTTAAGGTATTACCCCTTGGCTCCCTCCCTAAGCATGCTATGAACTCTTTCCATCTTTAATCCTCAGCGTCCAGCCCAGATTCCGGCCCCAGTTACTCCCCCTGCAGGTGGATTTACAGACATATACAAGGATACTTCAAGGAGTATGTGGAAAATGGAGTAATGAGAGGAAACTTGGTTGTAAAGCAATTTTGAAATCCAAGGAGAATTTCAACAATCTACATTTTCTATGAATTTTTGAAGATCCCCTACTTTTTCCACCCTCATACTTGGAGGAATTTTGTGACAAGCTGCCTCCCTGCCTTATCTGAAAAAGTCAAGAAACACAAATGGCTTGATTTCAAAACAAGCAACAGATGCTGGCACCATGGCAGAGTAGCCTAAGCCCTGCCTGCGGCCCAGCATCCCATAGGAGCACCAACTGCTGCCTTTCCAATCCGGTTCCCTGCTAACACTCCTGAGAAAGCAGCAGAAGGAATGGCCCAAGTCCTTGACTTCTTTGCACCCACAGGGGAGACTTGGAAGAAGTTCCTAGCTTTGAGTCAGTCCTGTTTCAGCCCTTGTGGCCACTTGGGGATTGAACCAATGGATGGAAGATTCTGTTTTTCCTTCTCTCTGTAGCTTTTCACTTCAAATCAAAATAAAATAACTCTTTAAACAGCTCAAAGGGGGTGTACTTACCGCAATGTTGCAGAGGAACAGGAAGGCTGTGACGTTCCTCAGGATGCTCCTCTTGGCGTTGCCCTGCAGCAGGAGGGGGCAGCAGGCTCGGTCGGGGGGCGCCGCCTGGCCACTCTCCTCCTCCGCTTTGCCTCCAGCTTCTGGCAGACACGTGTTGCTGTTAGCAGCCCACAGGCTGTGCCCACCCTGGGGAGCCTGGTCCCCGGCCACACCTGGGCTGCTCTGGAGGCAGGCAGCCGGCAAGGGGGTGACGTCGCTGCCACACACGGTGACCACACGGAGTGTTCGGATGTCTTCAGAAAGTGTCTCGGGCTCCCGGTGGACAGACTCAATGATGAAGAGGTTCTGGATGGATTTTTCGGCGATCACCAGGACTGAGTAGGGCAAGTTGTACCAGGTGTAAGGGGGGCAGGTGTCAGCACAGATAATGGCCAGGATGGAGCCCCAGGAGATGAGCCAGGAGCCGGAGGCCGTGCCCACCAGGAGGTCCGTGTCCAGCTTGCGGGCTGGGTTTTTCGACTCATCCAATGACTTATTGTCCATTCGATGGAGCTGGATGCCCAGCAGCCCCGCAGCCCCCATAAGCAGCAGCAGTGCAATGGCGTACAGGTAGAACATGATGAGTGCCGACTCGCTCTTGCTCTTGGAGCGCCCGATCCGAATCAGGTATGCCACCACCACAGCGATGGTGGCTGCCAGCACAGCCAGGCCAAGGGCAGAGCCCACCGCCACCCCATGGAACCTGAACTGCATCTGCCGGGGCTGCTGGCTGTCCATCCTGCGGCCGATGTTTTTCCATAGGACATAGAGCATGGTGGAGGCCAGGATCTGGTACTCAATATTGAAGGGGTACAGGTAGTAGATGCCAGAGGAGATGGCTGAGCAGAAGGCCTGCGGTGTGCAATTGCACTGCGGGGTGTGGTCATCCAGAACTAGGGGACAGCAGAGCCCCGGGTCGGGGCAGGGGCTGTTAGTGTTCCAAGCAGAGACATGGAGGAGCTCAGATAAGTGTGTCCCTTCTGAGAGCCAACTGCTGGGTCTTCCCACCACACCCAGGCTTGGTCTAGGCTAGGTCCTCCCACACCCAGGCTTGGTCTAGCTTGGATGTCGTGTGTCCTATCATGGGGACAGCTCAATGTTCCCAAAAGACCTCCATGCAAAGCCCATCTCAACCAGACAGAGCATCATTGTGCCTAAAGGAAACATTACTGGTCAACCTAGGAAGACAGTGACCAGGCACTCGGGATGGCAAGAGGAGAGAAAATTGGCTCCATTTTTTCAAAATATCAATATAGACATGGCAAGCAAGTAAAGATAGCTGGAAACATCTAGAAGCATATAAACCAGAAGTACATAAATGCTGGTTTTTTAAATTTGTTTTTGTTTTGTTTTTGATAGAAAAATGGCAGGCAGGGTCCAGCACGAAGGCCTAGTGGCTGAATCCTCGCCTTGCATCCACTGGGATCCCATATGGCCGCCATTCCCGCTCCCTGCTTGCGGCCTGGGAGAGCAGTAGAGGATGGTCCAAAGCCTTGGGACCTGCACCCGTGTGGGAGACCTGGACGAAGCTTCTGGCTCCTGGCTTCAGATCAGCTAAGCTCTGGCTGTTGCCACTTGGGGAGTGATCTGGCAGATGAAGGTTCTTTCCCTCTGTCTCTCCCTCTCTCTGGGTCTGCCTTTCCAATAAAAATAAATATATCTTGAGAGAGAGAGAAGAAGAAAAACGGCAGGGGATTTTTCTCTTCTATACTATGTTTTCCTGTTTCTTCCAAATCTTTTCTATGAACATGATCTACCTGTGTGACTTCCAAATTATCCTCCAAAAATACCCCCATGGTGGGTGGGGGAAATGTCCTTTGTAGTCAGCAAAGATTCTGCTCTTAAAGTGGCCAGTCACTGGGGCCACCATTGTGGCACAATACGCAAGGACTCTGCCTGTGACACTGGCATCCCTTCTGGGCATATGCTCAGGAGAGCAGCAGAAGATGGCTCAAGTCCTTGGGCTTTTCACCCAGATGAGAGACTCAGGAGTGCCTGGCTCTGGCTTTGGAGTAGCCCAGCTCCAGCCATTGCAGACATTTGGGAAGTGAGCCATTGGATGGAAGATCTCTCTCCTCTCCCCTCTCTCTCTCTTTACAAATTCTGCCTATTAAATAAACATTAATAAAAAAAAAAAAAAAGGCTGTCAGACACTGACAAGACTGGCAGGAGGCAGGTGCACCGAGACCATGTGGATTCCAGGGGATAGAATGAGGGCAGCAGCCCAGAACTGCTTCTTCACGCGGGAAAAGGCTGCAAGCCAATGAGGGTGAGTGACTGATGCAGATGCAGCCTCAGGCCCCTGTTCCACCAATCCACCCTAGGAACGAGCAAAGTGTGTCTTCCAAGTGTGTGGGCTTAGCGAATGCTGGGTGTATTCTGGTACAGCCACATCATGGAAGAGTTGGCAGCCATTTAGAGGGAAATGAAGGGATGGGCACTTGGTCTAGCGGTTAAGATGACAGTGGTCCTCTGTTTGGGTGCCTGCGTTTGATCGCTCCTGCAGCTCCTGACTCCAGCTCTCTGCTAATGCACACGCAGGCAGGCAGCAGTAGGTGATGGCTCGGGAGGTGGGCTCCTGTCATCCATAGGGGAGAGATCCAGATACAGTTCTCAGCTCCAGCCATGGAACCTCTGAGGAGGGAGCCAGCAGATGGGAGTGCTCTAGACAGCCAGATGCACAGGTGGCTGGATGGGTAGATGGATGGATGAAAGGAAGGGAGGAAGAATGGGTGGGTGGATGGCTGGCTGGATGGATGGAAACAAGGGTGGATGGATGGATAGATGGATGGATGGGTGGGTGGGTGGGTGGATGGATGATTAGATAAATGTCTTTCTACCTCTCAGATAAACAAAAATGTTTAAATATATTTAAAATAGACTTTTTAAATTGTACTTGAGCCTTGCCTTCTGAGCCTATAGGGTAACACCTATGTTATTGAATAGGATACATTCTAGAACGGCTAAATTGAGCCAAATTGTAGCCATCTGGCCCCAATAGCCCTCTAAAAATAATGGACTTAGATTCGTCTGTCAAGAACAGGCATCCATCACTCCAACCCCATCAATCTGGACCTTCCCTCCTGACCCTTGTCCTGTCCCTGAACAGGACCCTACTGAGCTGAGACATGGGGAGACTCTGTAGGAGTTCAGCAGTGCTGAACCAGCAGCAGTGGGTGGGGCACCTTGCAAGTCCCACTGCTCTGAGATGTTCCCACCTGTGAGTGGTGTGTGTGTGGAATGCAAGCTAACACGCAGGTGACGCCAGGCTGCTCCGCCCCCAGCGCTGGGACAGGAGGTAGAGGAACTACCTGCCTAGAGCAAGACTTACTTTCCTTGGGGCCATGGCTGTGACTCACCAATGCCAAGGTGGAAGCAAGGTGCTAGGAGAAAAACTCCTGGGACCTCCCGGGCACGGCCAGGACTGCCAAGCTAGGGTAGCTGGGAGGGGCCTTCCCCTGGTAAACACCCCCTACAACTAACAGGAAAGGGAGGAGCAGGGATGTGGACTGTCCCTGCAGCTCATACAGCTGGTATGTGACAGGACCCAACCCCCTTTCTCATGTTACCTTCAGCTTGAGCAAGATGGGATGTATTATAAATGCTCAAGGATTCAGAGGCAAATATAAAGACAGGGGCTACAGGCTCTCAGAGGAACAAGCGAGAAAAGGAAAAAGAAAAGCCAGCAACCTTTCTGCAAATAACAACTGGTCCATGCAACCAACCGTTAGACTTGCACGAGCCTGTTGAAAACCTCACTCTTAGTAAAAGCAACAGGTCATAGGGGCTGAATTAAAAATGCAACCAGTAACAGCCAGCCATCTTCTGTCCTCACTAGAAACAAAGACGCCTCTTCATCTTGCAAATTGGACCGTGAGAACCAGGCAACAGCCCTGCATCAAGACGCAAGCCTGTCATTATGCTCACACACCCTGCCTCCGTGGCAGAGGTGAGCCAGCCTGAACAGGAGTGGGAGCTTTTCAACAACAGAGAATTGTCTGCAGGTGTAGACTTAAGGGACACCTGCGGGTCTCTGGCTCCTGCTCCTCCCGCCCCCTGCTGCATCTTGAACATTCTGGTGTGCACAGGGCCCCTGGGAGTCTTAATCTGGCAGAGAGAGACCCTGCCTGCTCACCCATCGTCACATTCCCGAAGCCCAGGGTGATAAGGCGGCCCTTGTGCTCATTCAGCTGGTGCTTGGACTCGTTGAGGACACCGTTGGCCCACAGCAGCAGGTTGGTGAACACCGAGTGGATTACCCCAAACCTGCAAGCACAGAGAGTGGCTCCAAGCAGCCCTGGGAGAGCGCCAGGCCCCAGAGCGTGAGACTGAGATGCCACTGGCGAGCGCGTGCACACACACGTGAACATTCGTGAGCATGCATGTATACACACATGCACTGTGTGCTTTCCCCACACATACCCACACACCCACGCCCACACACACACGCCTCCTTCTCAATCACCATCTAGTGTCTCCCAGCCACACAGGCTCCGTGTGAATTTGACTGTAAGAGGCAGCTCCTTGGGCCTTTGGCCTTCATCTTCAACTGTTTGCAATTCAGCTCGTGGTCTCCAGGACTTTTAAAGAGGCTGTCTTGGAAACAGGGCTACAGGGAAAATAACTACCTCAAAGCAGGCAACCAGCTGCACTGCTGCCCAGTATATGGATGAGTCGGAGAAGGCTTTGCTTTCTGGATCAAAGACTGAGGAATGAAGAAATCCTGTTCTTGGCCCTTGCTTCTATGCCACGCTGCCTCCTAGGAAGACATGGCAGTAAAGAGAATGGGATGACAGGCAAATGCTAGACCCTGGGGACAGAGGAGAGAGCGGGGTGGGACACGGCTCATGTAGGATCACTGTGGTTCCAAATCCTCCAAGGTCTGCCACACCCACGGGCTCCAGGCAGCATCCGTGGCATCAGCTGTATGCCTTGAAGCTCGCAGGTGATCTGGGAGAGGTGTCATTTAGAGCTGTCCGGGGAGTCGGGCACTTGCACACCAGAGAGCCGAGGCCCAGAGGAAGCACGTCCCTCCCTTTCTAACAACACCACTGGCCCGTGTCTCCTACCTCCATGAAAAATGGTGCAGCCACGTCCTCAACCCTGACCCTGCCTCTCCTCTGAGTTTTAACCCCAGCCCAGCACTGTGGAACTCCTGAGAGCAACCCCAGGCAAGCCCTCTTCTCCTCTGAGCCCTGCCCGCTGGAGGCAGCTGTGCAGCCATGACTGAAAAGGAAACAGAGTCCCGAGGTGCCTGAGTGAGGGCTTGTCCCCCCACTGCCCTCACGCTTTGCCTATTGCTGTGGCTGGCACCTGGGCAGCCGTCTATGGGGCCTTTGACAATGGCACACAATGGTGTTGGCCTCCACCTGCCTGGCTTTGCTCTGACTCATCCTGCACCTGGCTCCCTTCTCTCTCTCTTTTCTCCTGGCCCACATGCATTGTCACACTCCCGGCTCACCAAACTCCAGGAAGAGGCACCAATAATGTCCTACAGGTGCCAACAGCTTCCTGCAAGCTGGCAGTGCCCTGTCTACTTGGTGTGGACATGGCCCTGCGTGGCGTGACAGGTGGCCTTTCCTGCCAGGTGCATTCTCATGCCCATAACCCTAGCCCACAACCAAGATGAGCCTTCCCGAGCTCGGGGTGTTCCCAGCCCTAGAGCCAATGCCCCCCGACCCCTAAATTGTGAGAAAGGAAAAGAGTCAAACCACGGCAGGACATTGTGTGTTCTGGGCAGAACTTCTGGGAGGTACCGAGAGTGTAGGGTCATGGAGTACCGACTCAAGACTAGAAGAAAACAGCTCAGTGTGTGCATGGGCAGGTCCAAAATCCTCAGGGGAGCCTAGTGGGAAATCGGGGTGGTAATAAGGAATGGTGGGTACTACAGGTAAAACTGAGAGTCCAAACCCATCTGCAGAAAGCAAGCCCAACTTGCTTGTTTGTTTGGGATGCCAATTACACTTTTTCTAGAAAAAATCTAAAAGCCAGAGGCAGTAAGTAACTTAATGTCACACAGCAGACTAAATGAAGCTGAGGTATTACCTAGCTCAAGTCACTCACTCTCTACACCTTGTCTCCCAACTCTACCCACAAGGCCAAGGCCTCAGCAGCTCCTGAGATGACAGGTCTGATGAAAAGATAAAGCAGATGGGAGTGTTTTACACTTTCTGGTGGCCACATCCAACATGGCAGGAAAGAGGGTCAGCGTAAGTGGTGGTGAAACTGCTGCGCCCACACAGAACCAAAGCCAAGGTCAATCATAACGGCATGCTCACTCTGGTCCCCGAAGGCTGCAGGGTCCAGGGCACCGTGGGGAGCTGCCACGGGGGCCCCTGGCCTAGACACCTGCTTTCTTTCTGCAAGCCTCCATTTCCTCACCAGTTCAATGGGTGTCACAGCTCTCGCTGTTGCCCTGGACAGCCAGGGCTGGGCACGAGAGGGAGCCTTGTGTGTGACACAGGGAAGTACACTGCAAGAGAACCTGCATTCCCTCCAGCCAGGAGTCCATGGCTCCACACATGGCACCATACACATTGGCTGGGGACAGCTCAGGGTCCCGGGAATGTCACCCAGGCCATCAACCAGAGAGGTTCATCGTGATGTTGTTTAGAATATCAGCACAGACGCTCTAGCACACAGCATGTCTGACGACGGTACCAGGTCCCAGGGCTCCTGCAGCTCCAGCCCCAGTGCAACTGGATTTGGAGATCGAGCCTTTAAGGAAGAACCTGAGGTCACAAAGGTCACGTGGACGGGACTGCATGGAACGCAGCGGCCACCAGGGCTGCGTGTGTCAGGTGCGGCCACGGTGAGAACATGGCTGTTCACCAGCCAGGAAGAGCCCTCTCTCCACACACCAGCTTGGAGCCCTTTAACCTTGGGCCTGAAGCTATGGCTGCCAAGTTTCAGATGCCTGAACAGCCAGGGAGGGCAGGTAAACAGCCACTTCCTGCAGCTTGTGTGATGGTCCAGCTTGAAAGGCCAGGAGCAGGGCTCTCACAGGCATGCACTCCATCTCCTTTCTCAGCAGAGAGGGAGGCCACCAGATTCATTTCTGGAGTTGGAGATCACTGCCAAGGACCAGCACTGGGACACAGCAGTTAACACCACAGCCTGCAAAGCCAGCATTTGATGTAGACACTCATTCAAGTTCCGGCTGCTCCACTTCCAACCCAGCTCCCTGCTGACGCACCTGAGCAAAGCAGCACACGTCAGGGTCCCTGCCACCATGCAGAGCCAGAGATGAAGCTCCTGGGTGCCAGCCTGACCCAGTCCGGCTGCTGCAGAGGAAACATTCTCTCACTCTCGCTCACTCGCTCGCTCTTGCTTTTTCACTCTTTCCCCACCACGCTCTGTAACTCTGAATTTCAAATGAATCAATAAATCTAATATATAATCAATAAATCATATACATATATACATATATATATATATATGGTCAAGGCCACTGCCTGAGACCTCAGAGGACAGCCCCGAAGACCAGGACACCTCAGTGAGTCACTGTTGCACGGCCCCCAGCAGCACCCCAGGAGATGCCCAGATGTTCACCAGTGGGGATGCTTTGGGTATCACGAGGTGGGGGGATCCATTTCTAACCACAGAATCTATTGAACAAGTTCTAACCAGGGCTAGGGATATACCGGTCTCTGGAACATCAACTGTTACCGTGAATGGTGCTGAGGGGAGCTTTCTGTTACTGACCTGATATGACGAGGGACTTCCTCACAGAACAAGCACTGACGCCTGACCCCACCGATGGGTGCCTACCACGCCATCCAACAGCATCACAACACTTTGCCTTTAGGCCAGCCCCCTGTCCCCTGCCTGATCATCCAGGACACTGTCCCACACTGCTCACAATCTCCTGAGACAGTGGTGGTCAGAGACGGTAATGGGGCTGGTATGTATGAAGGACTTCCTGCCTGCCACCACAAGCCATGAGCTTTAGGGCAATTGCCCCCTACAGTTCTCAGAGGCAGCCTGCATAATCATGTCCATTGTACAGATGGAGAAAACTGAGAGTCGGGAAGGGGAAGTGTCCAATTCGAGCCCACCCCACTGCATTTCCAGGGCTTTCTCTGGAAAGGGACTGAAAGCAGGGATTCTCTGTGGCCACGAGTAACATCCTGGCTTTTGAGAACTGAGCAATATGCCAGTGGTGAGCTCTGTCCTGAACTAGATCCAGCTCCAAAGCAGAAAGCAGCCGTCCGCCATGTTTACCTTTCCAGCGTTTTGAAAGACTGGATAACATCCTTCGCATGCCCCCAGAGGAAATAGACCTGGACGGAAATACAGGGAGACAAGAAATGTGCATCAGTGGGGAAGCCGTCACTGCGCCTGCACCTGGGGAAGCTACAGCACTTCAGAGTGAGGGCGCATGCTGCGGGCCTCAGCGACCTCCCAGTCCCCGGAAAGCACATGGCTGTCCTCATCACAGGTGTGTGGCCACTCCCCCACTGGGGACAGCAATCCAGGAGCACCCACTGAAAAACAGGGTGAGGTCCCCTCACTCCAAGTGAAGCAGTGTTGGGATTGATTGAGGAAGTCTGCTGTAGGACGGGATGCTGTGACGAGCAGAATGTCTGCTGTGGGACAGCGTGTGGGGTGACAGGCTTGCCTGGCATGTGACCTAATAACCTGTTTATATTGTGTCTATTTATTGATCCAGAGAATACTCACTGGAAACTTACTCTAAACCAGCTGTTGAGAGTTTTCAATGCAGAATGAAATTAATTCTCTCTGGTCTTTCATTTCACTCTGGATGGAATGCAGGAAGGAGCACCAGAAAATCCACGGAAAAAATGCACTTAATGTTTAGATTCCATTCGTCTGTGGACTCTGTGAATCCCCCTCATGTGCTTCCAGATTCCCCACCATGCGGTCGTTGGCAGCAACACCGGGACGGGAAAAGGGGTGGATGCTGGCAACGGCAGTGCGTGCCAGCCCTGACTCCCTCCCTACGTAGCCACAAGTCAGCCCTTCTGGTGCTGCTTTTCCCATCTTTGAAGCGGGGATGACAGTGGAACTCCCCCTGGAAGGCACAGGGAGTAGTGGGACGGTGCCCACCAGCGGCTTTGGACAGACAGGGGCCTGTGTGTTTCCTGCTGCCACCCAGCCAACACGTGAGTTATAGAAAGCAAATCAAAGCTAGAGACCCATTTTGTCTCGTCCCAGTGGTTCAGCCTAAGATGTACCTTCTTGCTCAGGAAAGGCCTCTCCAAGGACAACTCTCTAGGAACTGCCCTCCCCACTCCGACTGCTGCCTCCACCTTCCAGGGAATGCCAACCCTGGCAGCCACTGCAAGAGCTCGGAGGTGACTGGATCCCTGCTGCCTGCCTGGGAGACCAGGACTGTGTGCCGCATTCCCGGCTTCAGCTCCAGCCCGATGCTGGCCACTGTGCATTTTAAAAATAAACTAGCTCATGCTTGCTCTCTCTCTTAAATAATTCACATTTTCTATGACTCCATTTGTTTAAATATCTAGTCTATTCTCTCGACATCTCGGAGGAAAGGCACAGTCCCTGGGCAGAGGTACAGAGTGACTGAGGACTCATTGATTCATCGACTAGCTCATTGATAAAATGCATTAAATTAGAAAGCTGCAGATCTCCAGCCACCCAGAGTGATGTTTTGAAAAAGCACACATCTGTTCAGGTCATCGCTCCACCTAAAGTCATCAGTGGCTCTCTATCACTATGTAAATGAGGCGTCATCCCCACGTGAGCATTCACCACAGGCAGAGCCCTCTACAAGGTGCTGTCCATCAGCTGTCCCCTTGCCCCTCACGGATAAGGTCATGACACCCCAGAAGCATTAAACAACATGCCTGGAACCAGGTGGGCTCCACCCCGGCCCGTAGCCTCAGCCCCACCTCATCCCTGAAGCCACAGTGGGGAGGACTCGGGTTTCTGCTGTGAACCTGGGTGACTCGGTACACCACAGCTCCAGGTGCAAGGCGGCCCCTTCAGAGTCTCCTAGCAAGCTCCCCACCTCTCCCGATCCACATCTGAGTTTGCAGGGCACCTGCTATAGAAAGCTTCGCCATTGGAGTGATCTCAGATAAATGTGTGGGGATGTCCAGAACTGCCAGCTAGCTGCACACCTAGAGATCACTTGGTCAACAATGGAATTGTTAAAATGCCACCACTGGGCCCAGAAGGAGCGCTGCAGCGACGGTGTCCCTGAGCGCCCAAGCTTCCCGGAGTGGATAAGGACAATCATGGCGTTACAGCTGCTGATCCTAAGAGTGTGTCCTCTGAGCTCCAGCTTCTCCCTTCTGGGCAGAAGGGAGCTTGCTCTTGCCCCACCCAAAGGAAGCTTGGAACGTGAAATCACCCACACACAAGAAGACAGGCAGCACATGAACCTACTCATGCATGGAACCTAACACACCAACACCAAAACAAGGACTCTGAGAGTGCAGCAGTGGCCAGGGGAGGCCAGGGGAGGCCAGGGGAGGCCAGGGGATGTGCTGCCGAAGGGTGCGGAGTCACAGATGTGCGGGGTAGAGAGATGAGTCCAGCGATATGACACAGCAGCTCAAGCACTGTGGGCTACAATACTACGTTGTCCACGGAAAGCTTGCTAATGGATGGGATTTTGACCTCAACACAAGGAAAGGAACTGCATGAAATGATGGAAAGCTGATTTGCAGGACTGTAGTATCATTCCAGTACGTGTGTCTTTACCAAAGCATCCTGTTGCATACCTAAGATGTTTCCAGTAAGGAAAAGGCATGATGAGGCCTGCATTGCAGCACAGTGGGTTAAACTGCCCCATGCAATGCCAGCATCCCCTAAGAGTGCCAGTTTGAGTCCTAGCTCCTCTCCTTGTGATCCAACTCCCTGCTAATGCACCTGGGAAAGCATCAGAAGATGATCCAAGTGCTTAGGCCCCTGTCACCCATGGGAGGACCTCAGATAGGATTCCTGGCTCCTGGCTTCAGCCTAGTCCAGCCCTGGCTGTTGTAGCCATTTGGGGAATGAACCAACGGATGGAAGACCTCTCTGTCTCTCCTCCTTCTCTCTGTAACTCTGCCTTTCAAATTTTTTTTAAAGCAAGAAAAGAAAAAATTGATGGTGACCATCCCACACCTGTTCTCAAAGAGTTCCTAAAGCAATTACACAAGGAGAAAAACGCGAAGTATTCTGCATGCCGGAGAGTGTTTCTGAACTATTGGCCGTGACCTTCATCACTTGCATTATCAGATAGTGGACAGTGCTCGTGTCCACTATCATGGATGCCGCCAAGGACAGATGCACAGGGAAGGTCCACCTAGGATTCTGCTCAACCTTAAGACTTTCTGACTCTAAGCTATACATTTAAAGTATATGTGTCAGGGCCCGGCACCATGGCCTAGCAGCTAAAGTCCTCGCCTTGAACGTACCAGGATCCCATATGGGCACCGGTTCTAGTCGTGGTAGCTCCACTTCCCATCCAGATCCCTGCTTGTGGCCTGGGAAAGCAGTCAAGAATGGCCCAAAGTCTTGGGACCCTGCACCCACATGGGAGACCAGGAGGAAGTTCCTGGCTTTTGGCTTTGGATTGGCACAACACCGGCACGCTGCGGTCACTTGGGGAGTGAATCATCAGAAGGAAGATCTTCCTCTCTGTCTCTCCTCCTCTCTGTATATTTGACTTTGCAATAAAAATAAATAAATCTTTTTTAAAAATCAAGTATATCTGTCAAATCCACTCTTCTTAGCCACGCCAAGTTCACTAATGCTAAGAAAGAGAACCACATATATTTCAAAAGCTTTTCATCCTCAAGGGGACTAATGAACAAGAATTCCAGGGACCCAATGAGTGGCTATCTGACACAAGGCTTCCCTTGAGGGATAAAGATGTTCTAAAATGGATCATGGTGATACATGTCATAGCACTACACAGTCTGGATGAGAGCTGTCACAGCATACTCAGAAAAAGAAGATTCCTCCCCCAGGTCTTTACTGGTGGGCTCTGGCTTGGCAGGCTTTCCTGTCCAAGGGGACACAGAGCCCCCTTTCACAGTGGAGGCAGCTAGAGGACTGGGCATCACAGATGGACTCAGGTTCACCTTGGGGCTCATGACAAAGTCCTCAGCCGCTCACACTGCTCCACCTGCTAGATGTCTTATTCTTTATTCATTCTCAATTTATTTGAAAGGCACAGAAATGAAGATACTGACAGAGAGATCTGCATCTGCTAAGGACTGAATGAGGTTCAAGCCATGCCTCACATGCGGGAGTCAGGGGATCCAGGCTTGAGCCATCATCTGCTCCCCCCCCCATGGTGAGCATAGCAGGAAACCAGATGGACGAGGAGAAGCTGAGACTCGAACCAGGCACTCCAACTGGGATGCAGCATTCCACGCAGCACCTTAGTCACTGCTCCAAATGACCATTCCTCCTAGGCCTGCTGATGTTGTGGGGCTTAAGCATCCTGGGATGCACTTCACAGGAACACAGCACAACTGGACTCTGGGCACTTACCTGCAGGAGAGAGTGCACTGCGTGTGTGACAGGGAAGACTGCTTCAGTGGCGGACAAGCATGCCGAAAATCCCACGAAGTACCCAATTTTAAGGCATCCCAGGATGATGGTAATGATTGCAAACAAGGTGATGCTGCCTAAATCGAGGGGGAGGGGATACACACATACGTGTGTGTTAATATGCACACATGTCACTTCGATGTAACTACATTCAGCACTCTCGTATTGGTCCAGATTTTTGACAAGAACACCAAGACCAATCAGTGGGAAGGAATAGTCTCCTCAACAAATGGTGCTGGAAGGGCCCAGCACGATGGGCTAGTGGCTGAAGTCCTCACCTCACATGCACCAAGATTCCATGTGAACACTGGCTTGTATCCCAGCTGCTCCACTTCCCACCCAGCTCCTTGCTTGTGGCCTGGGAAAGCAGTTGAGGACGGCCCAAAGCCTTGGGATCCTGCACCCGCGTGGGAGACCGGAAGAAGTTCCTGGCTCCTGGCTTCAGATCAGCTCAGCTCTGGCTGTTGCCACTTGGGGAGTGAACCAGCAGACAGAAAATCTCTCTTTCTGTATCTCCCTCTCTCTGTATATCTGCCTTTCCAATAAAGATTTTAAATAAATAATCTTTTTTTAATGGTGTTGGGAAAACATGAGCTCTACACTCGAGATATTGAAGTGGGGTCCTTTCTAGATACCATATATAATAATTAACTGAAAAAGAATCAAAGACTTGAATACCAAGCAAAAAGCATAAAACTCTGAAAGGAAAACAGAAGAGAAAATCTTTATGACATGGGATTTGGCAATGATGATTTGGCTGTGACAAAAGCACAAACAATGAAAGTAAAAATAGGTGAGCTAAACTACCTTACAATGAAAAACTGCATCGGGGCCAGCATCAGTGAAAAGCCAACCACAAAAAGGAGCAAAATATTTACAAAGTACTTATCTACTAAGTCATTCATACCCACAATACAAACAGACTTTCAGGATTCAACAAAAAACACAAAGGAAAACCAACCTGCTTTAAGAAAGGGTACGAATAGACATTTCTTCAAAGAAAAGATTATAACATCCAACAAGCACAAGAAATAATGCCCCCCATTACCAATCACTGAGGAAATGCAGATCAAAAGACCAAGCTGCCGCTTCACTCTCCCCAGGACCACCACCACCTCACTTCCCTCAGGACCACCACCTCACTCCCCCCAGGACCACCAACATCTCACTCCCTCCAGTTCTGCTTCTCTGAAAACCTGAGCAATACAATGACAAGTGCTGCTGCGGACACAATGTGAGCAGCTGTGCAGCTGTGGGTGCTAGTGCGAAATGGTGCTGCCACTGCAGACAACAGCAGGGAGGCTTTCAGAAAAAACACAATCACCTCCTGATCCAGCCATTGTAGGCATGCACTGGAAAGAGTTGAAAGCAGCAACACAACAGACCATTCACACACCCATGTTCATCTCGAAACGGCATTATTCACAGCAGCCAAAGGGCGGAAGCAACCCAAATGTCCCCTAAAGAACGGGTAAACTCAATGTGAACACCACTATAATGAAACGGTATTCCGAGTGAGCAGGCAAGGACACTCCGAAGGGCATGACAGCATCAGTGATCCCCAACGGCCCCACACTGAGAGCAATTCCATCACTGGGCTGATCTAATGAACCTGGAAAGCAGGTACTGTCTTCTCTGAGTAACTGTGCCCACCCCACACACATGACAGGATGTGACATACGACATGCAGTTGTCCCTTGCTACCTGTGTGCCATTGTTTCCAGGACCCCTCACGTAAGAGGACGTTGTACTTGCAGAGAATGAATACACATTCTCCACAAACTTCAAATTATCTCTGTGAGTCCTTGATTCACCCAAGGCTGTGTAACAGCCATGCAGACAGCTGCTCTCCCCTATTACTGAAGGGATACCCACAAGGAAGGAAAGTTGGCCTGCTGAGCACGCACACAAAAGCTCTCTTCCAGTGGTTCACATCATTGGTGGGCTGAATCCAAGGATACAGAATCTGTGGACAGAGAGAACTGACAACATTCAAAGGGGATCAAGATCAACAGAATGTCTGTAGGGCATTTTGAGAAAGTGAATTCATCTGGGGCTGGCACTATGATGTAGCGCGTTAGCCACTGCCTGAAGCACCAGTATCCCATATGGGTACCAGTTTGAGTCCCAGCTGCTCCGCTTCCAATTCAGCTCCCTGCTGATGACCTGGAAAAACAGCTGAGGGTGGCCCAAGTGCTTGGGCTCCTTCACAGAGATGAAGCTCCTGGCTTCTGGCTTCAGTTTGGACCAGCCCTGGCTATTGGGATCATTTGTAGAGTGAACCAGCAGGTTGAAGGTCTCTCTCTCTCCCTCTCTCCCGCTCCCTCTTCCTCTGTAACTACCTTTCACGCTCTGCAGCAGTGGCTGCCACACCTGAGTATGCTCCAGAACCGCCTGCAGGACTCAGGAAAGCACAGGCTGCTGGCTCCACCCCCAGAGATGCTGACCCAGAAGGTCAGGGTGGGACCCATATTTTGCATCTGTAACAAGTTCCAGGACCAGGCAGACAGAGAGAGCAGTTGATGGTGGCCTGGGATCCTTGCTTTGAGAATCACTGGCCTAGAACCTCAATGTGGGTGCCATTTCAAGGGTTCTGTGATAAATACTTCACATACCCTCTCGCGCTCTGTGGTTCATTCACTCACTGATGTTTTCATCTGATATTTCATTCATTTCATTCTCACCACCATCGTTTGGGGGCAGTCTGCACGTGTCCACCCTCCAAAAATTTGTGTGCTGGAAGCTTGGTCCTCAGGATTGAAGATGTTAAGACTGCGGACGCTTTAAGAGGCAGCACCTAATGGAAAGTCACTGGAGGTGCCAATTAGAAGGGATTAATGTAGTTCTCTCTGATCCCAGTTAGTTCTCCTGAAAGTGGACTGTTTACGGACTGGCACTGTGGCATAGTAGGCAAACCTGCCACTTACAACACTGGCATCCCATTCCAGTTCTGACTGCTCCACTTCCAACCAGCCTCCTGCTAACGCACAGTTTTGGTCTGGCCCAGCCTTAGGTCTTATGAGCATTTGGGGAGTGAACCAGTAGACAAAAGCTCTCCCTCAGTCTGTCTCTCTCCTATCTCTGTAACTCTGCCTTTCAAATGTATCAATCTTAAAGCAAAACAAAAACAATGGATCGTCAACTGGTTCCCTTTCGGGTTTTCTGCCACATTGGACACAGCCAGCCAATACACACCAGAATGCCATGCCACACTGGTTGCACCCCCCACCCCCAGCCACCAGAATAATCAGCCAAACACAACTCTATAAAGTGCTTAGGCTCAGGTGACTGGGCACAACAACACAAGCAAAGATCCCCGTTGTGCACAAGGCATCACGCCAGAGACTAGGTAAAGAAATAAGAATCCTGGTGCAAGAAAAGCACGCAAGCACAGAATTCTGTGAACTGGGGTGTGCACGAACCATAAGGGATGGGCTGGACCCACACGCATACTAGAAACACAAAGATGATGCCAGCAAAAAGCTGCCCACTCATCAGGGCAACAGACAGAAGGTTGTGCAAGGATACCAGTCATTGGCCACTGTTTGTGGAGCACCAGCTTCAGGCCAGGCACCACCCGGGCACCACGCTAACGACATCAGGCAAAATCAAGTGGCTGCCATTGCGAACTCAACGTTCCATTGACAATGACAGGGAGTAAATAATCAACACCCCAAGGCTGCCTGAAGAGCCAAGGGCACAAAGGAAAGCCAAGCAGGGGAAGGACTCAAGTTGGAGGAGGATGGTTGGGCAAGGACTGCCTGAAGGGCGAGAGCTGAGCAGAGGCCTTGGCAGGGGAGAAACAGCATCCATGTTCTTCCTCTGAAACAACCAGTGAACAACCAGAGTGTGTGTCCTTATGGATTTTTTTATTGCTCTTAAATTACCCAAGACTGGGCAATTTAGAAATGAAACTGTGTCTAGCTCATGATCCTAGCAGCAGGGAGGTCCCAGCACCTGGCAAGAGCCTCCTAACCAGCATTACAACAGGGCTAGAGGGTATCATGCTGTGAGATGCAGCAAGCGTGCTAGCTGGGTCTTTTTCCCTACTTATAAAACCACAGTGCCCTAAGGTGGACTTGATCAGCCAATGGACCTAAGAAAAATTTTCTCAACCCCAGTGCAATAAAGTCAATGGTGTCTCAGAACTATCAAAAAACCACTCAAGTAACACCCTTGGAACATTATTCCCCACATTGGGGTCTCTAAGGTATCATCAAATTGTCATCCTCATCCCCAGGTGCTGATGTAGTTTGACAGCAAGAAAAGGAGCCCATTTCTTCCCCGCCAGCAGACACAGGAGCAAAAAAAAAGAACGAAAACATTTGTCCTATCCGCCCTCCTCTGTACCTCCCTACCATAATTGGAGGCCCACATGGGCATGCATGCCCTTAAACTATGTAACAACTATTTAACAATATTAAAAATAAATTAATAGGGCTCGGCAGTGTGGCCTAGTGGCTAAAGTCCTCGCCTTGATACCATATGGCTGCTGGTTCTAATCCCGGCAGCTCCACTTCCTCTCTATCTCTCCTCCTCTCAGTATATCTGACTTTGTAATAAAAAAAATAAATTAAAAAAAAAATAAATTAATTAATAAAAAAACAGTGTCACCAAGGAGACCCACACTCATGATCTCATCTCACCTCAGTGACCTCCCAAAGAGCCCTTGGGGATTAAATTTCCAACATGTGACCCTTTGGGGGCATACATTAAAACCCCAGCAGAGTTCTCCCAAGAGATGAAGATGAGGCAGAGAAATGGTGGACAGCAAATTTGCAGATGATTAGAGAGTAGATGTGGCATAACAGATGAACAGATGCATGGACAGATGGATGATGGATGGATTGGTGGATGGATGATGGATGGATAATGAATGGATGGATGGATGATGGATGGGTAGATCGATGGATGATGGATGGGTGATGGATGGATAATGGACGGATGATGGATGGATGGATGGATGATGGATGGATGGGTGATGGATGGATGGGTAGATCGATGGATGATGGATGGACGGATGATGGATGGATGGATGGATGGATGGATGATTGATATATTCGTGAATAGACAGATGGTGGATCATGGATGGATCACACATGGATGAATGGTCAAGTAGATAAATACACTGAGAACAGAAAAAATACTGAAGTCAAATCCAAATCAGTGAAGAAGAACAGCATGAGAATGTGCTATTGGTATGATCTATAAGGTTTTATAATACAGAGTAAACATTTTGAGGGGAAGCATGTACAAAAGAAAGGGACAATGGCATAAGTAATTATTTGAATTTTTTAAATCCTCCAGTTCAGGGGCCTGGCGGTGTGGCCTAGAGGCTAAAGTCCTCGCCTTGAACATCCTGGGATCCCATATGGGCACCGGTTCTAATCCCAGCAGCTCCATTTCCCATCCAGCTCCCTGCTTGTGGCCTGGGAAAGCAGTCGAGGACGGCCCAATGCATTGGGACCCTGCAACCACACAGGAGACCTAGAAGAGGTTCCAGGTTCCCGGCTTCGGATTGGCGCAGCACCGGCCATTGCAGCTCACTTGGGGAGTGAATCATCGGGCAGAAGATCTTCCTCTCTGTCTCTCCTCCTCTCTGTATATCTGACTTTGTAATAAATAAATAAATAAATAAATAAATAAATAAATAAATCTTTAAAAAAAATCCTCCAGTTCAGTAGTGAGCAAGAATGGGAAGAGTTTGTTTAAAATGAAAGCTAGCAGTTTCATTTTGGGTGCATGAGGGTAAACCACCACTTTAGGTGCCAGCATCTCATATATATATGAGCAGAGGCTCATATACATACACACATATATATACACATATATAGTCATATACATATCAGCATTTTATGTTACATCAATATTATATATTATGCCAGCATTTTATATTTATGTAAAAGTATACATAAAGTAAAAACTATATACTAGTGCATTATTTACATCATATATATAATATACTGAACTAATATACACACATTGTGAGTATTCATATATATGAATATTCAACACTACTTGGATTTCTCTGGAGGTCTTAGAACATGTGCCTCATGGATAAGGGAAACTGCTGTAACCCCGCACTGTGCCAGGTACCCAACTAGTGTTGGCAGAGAGATGACCAGTCCTCTTCATTTGGAACCCAAATCCCCTCTTTGGAGTTTGTAGCTGGGAGGGCCCACAAAGCCAGTCTACATCTCCATCCCATGCAAAGGATGCTTCCCAGGGCACCATGACCAGTGGCCATCTGGCCTCCACCAAGACATGGCCCAGGCATCGATGTCCACTGCCTCTGAGCATGTGCCCTTCTGCTGTGCTGACCACACACCAATGTCTTCCTTAAACTGAACTGCATCCCAGAACTGTCCTCCTCTCCCCCGTCACCCATTCATTCATTCACCCATTCATTCATCAATTCTATTTTTCAGCAGACATCAACTGGCACTTACTTGGCATTGGGCATCCTGCCAGGCGCTCAGACACAAAGGTGAGCACTCAAGACAAGGTGTTTGCCTTTAAGAGAGTAGAGTCTGACTAGCCCAGTGAGCAGAAACTGAACAATACAGTTTTCACATTCTCACAGCTCCCAAAGAAGAATGCCTCCTGCCTGGAGCCAGTTCCCAGCCCAGACCTGACCTTGATGCTCTCCACAGTGCCCAGCACCCCGCTCAGTGATGCCTTCTCAGACTGGCCACATCTCAGCCTCTGTCCCCAGCGCCATGGCAGAGCCACCTTCCTAACTCAAGCTTCCCTTTCCAGCTGCGAGTCTACAAGAAAACTTGTCTCTAGTGGGGCTGAAGCCACTACCCCGGGCACCAAGGACTCCCGACGTTCATAGCTGCTCTTGCTTCTGTTGTGAATCTCCGGCTTGTCCAAGGCTTGACCAACTGCTTCCTCCAGCATCTACAGCCCTGCCCAAAGATGACTGGGACCCTTCTACTGATAAGAAAATCAGACTCAGCCAGACCTTCCAGGGCAGCACTGTCTCCAGGACTCACCACCCTCCTTGAAACACTGAGGCTCTCAACAGCCACCACACACTCAACATCTGCTGTGTGCTTTCCCTGTTCTGTCTTATTCATCCTGTTCCTGCTCAGCGTCCAAAAGACATCTCAAGTGGTACAGGAGGAACCTCTCCGGCTCCTCCCTCTGGCTTCCCAGTTTGGCCAGAGACACAATCACTCATTCGGGGATGAAGGCCCCAGTACTCAGAGGCATCCTGGAAGAGAGAGAGCCAGAAAGAAAAGGGTGAGGAAGAATGCGGGACAGAGAACGGCGGAAAAGGGGAGAAAAGGAAGAGTGGGAAGGAGGGAGGAGGGAGGGAAGGGTGAGGGAGGAAGGGAGAAGGAGGGGAGGAGTTAGAGAGAAAGGAACCAAAGAAAGAGAAGGAGGATATAGGGAGGGGAGGGAAAAGGAAGGAATAAGACAGGAGGGCGGACAGAAGGCAGGACGAAGGAGCTTCCACTGCAGGAGGGCAGAAGCAAAGTCTGTGTCATTCTGGGGCTGGGTTTGCTTTATAGGGCACTGCCATCATTGTCATCCACAGTCACAAATCCACCAGCCTCCCTCAAAACCACCATCTTCAGAACCAGAATCAGCCGCCTGGGATGCCGTGCAATCTTTCCAAAGGTGAGGTGAACCGGAAAGCCCCCGATCATTACCACCCAAAGCAGAAAGGCACATGGCTCCGGGCAGCTTTACAGAGAGCGGTTCAGTGGCTGTGGGTGTATGAGTCCTTCCTGTCGGGCACAGGGACCGCAAAAGGCACCTACACCAGGGCATGGAGGAAGCTGTGGGGAGCAGAAGGCATGTGAGCCCATAGTTGTTGGAGCATGAGGGCAAGGAGACAGAACCATGCCCCAAGTCCCGTTTACCTGTAGGTCACAGTGGAAAATGCCTTGTGTCCAGACAACCTGGTCTAAGATGGCTTTCTCCACTTGTCCCTCATTCCCGCTGCCTCCCTTTCACCTGCGTGGAGTCTGGGTGGCAGCAGTCTCTCGCCTGCAGGAGCCGGCAGTTCTCTTCCCAACCACTTTACTCTCTGTGCTGCAAGAACCCAGCAGGTGCTTCTGTGCCCATCTGCTTGTCCTTCATTTGCTCAGCACCTTCTCCACATGCAGGCCTGAGAGCGCTCAGGGGCCACTCCCAGGGGCTGGAGCAGAGGGAAGTTGGACAGGACCAGTCCAGCCCAAGCACCCAGGGTCACACTCCTGGTGTGGGGACTGGGGATGCTTCCCCAGGGAGGTCTGGAACCCTGTCTTGGAAGGCAGAGAGCAGGTGGGGAGGGGCATTCCAGGAGGGAGCCAAATATGCTAAGGCACTGAAGTGGGAAAAAATGGGACGAGAACTGAGAGGTTTTGTGAGTATCAGGGCGCACAGGAGAAGGAGGAAAGGCAGATACGTGAGAGGCCACTACGGCTGGATCTGCACAGCCTTGGAGCGAGGAGAGGGAATGTGGCCTTCACGCAGGGGTCAGCAGAGCAGTAGCAGCAGCTGGTTAGAGAAAAGATGTGGACAGGCATGTTAGCAGGCAAGAGCCTGGAACCAGGCTGGGACAGATCAAGAGCCAAGGGGCTAAAGGTGAAGGTCCGCGCTGAGGGCAGGGCCGGGGTGCCCCCCACTCACCGCGGAGCCAGCGGGCGCCGGCGTGCGTGTCCTTGGGGCGGATGAGGCGGCGCTGAGCGGCGCTGCGGCCCATGTACCACAGCATCCAGGCCAGCTGCAGCAGCATGAGCGCCGTTAGGAAGCCCAGCAGGTCGCCCTTGCCCACGCGCGACGCGTGCACGGCCCAGGCCAACAGCAGTAGGAGCCCCGCCACGAACACATTGAGCCCGTACTGGCTGCTCAGCGCCTCGGCCAGCTTCTGCTGGACGCCGGTACGCACCGCCGCCGTGCGCTCCCGGGCCGGGGGCTGGCCCACGCGCATCTCGGAGACACCTGCGCACCGGGTCGCCTCCTGGAACGGCTGCACTGGAACCTGCCCAAGCCCCGACGTCCTCTGCCAACCCTGCCGGGTCTCCTGACCGCCTTCCACGCCTGACTTCACCTTAGGGCCGCTCGATCTTTGTTCAAGGAACCCACCCAGTCGGCTTCACTCCTAACCCCGCTGGGACCCGGCTTTCCCACATACGCCCCGCCGCCTCCAGCACACCTCTCTCGCCCCAGCAGTTCCCAGCTCACTGTGAGATCACCCACGGACCGAGTCCAACTCCCGGTCCCCTTCCCGCCCCGCGCCTCTTCCTGCGCCACGCTCCCGGGAGCCAGCCAGTGCCCACACCCAGGGCGCCCGGAAATGCTGGGAGGCTAGAAGTGGGCCAGGAGGCCCGAGGCAGCAGGGCGGGGCAAGGAGTCTAGGGGTTCGCCTGCTGTGGCCCGAGGGGCTGCGCGGGAGGCGTGGCCGCGGCGGAGTCGGGACCGGCAGGTCAGCACTGCTCCCGTGTACTGCCCGTAGGGGCCCTGACACCTCGGGGACCTGGCTGAGCCTGTGTGTGGCGATGCGCGTCCCTCGTCCCTCTGTAGGTCGGTGTGCTGCGTGCTGCCCCCTCTGTGTTCCTGGGATCGGGTTTCTCTGTGCGTTCTTTCCAGGTTGTATCTGGGTGTGTCTGGTTAGGGGTTGAGGCGTCTATCCTCCAAACAGCTGGGGACCCGCTGCTGGACAGAAATGAACTGGGTTCCACCAGCAGTGTTCGGGACCCATGCACCTCCTCCTGCCCCTGGCATTGCGTCCACAGGGACACACTACTCCAGCGCTGCTAAGAAGGGCCCAGGGCGTTTCTCCAAACTCCCTGTAAGGTCTGGCACTAGCGGAGGGACCCAGATACCAGCTGACTAGGGCAGGGAGAACCTGGAGCGTGGAAACCCCGCAGAGGGTAAGGGCAGACCTGGTGCACAGTCCTTCCTGGCAACGGTGCCCAGCCATCCCCTGGTGACCTCATTCTCTCTCAATTGCGGACCCGTGGACTGGTCTTGCACCTGGCCCAGCGAATGGCCAGGGGCAGTGCTGGTTGCTGAAAGTTGGGTCAGGAAAGAGGCGCGAGCTCTGGACTCCGAAGGAATCAATGTGGGGACTATACACACTGAGTTGTTTCCCGGCTCTGCTGTGGGCACGGAGATTCTGCCGTGTAAGATTACATGCTGGTAGAGCTGAGGTGAGCACACTGAGAAGACATGGACTGTGTAAGCGCTGGCAGAGGACTGGAGGGCAAGAATCTGAGAGCTGGAACCCAGAGAGGAGGGGAGGGCTTGGAGGAGCAATGCTCACCGAGTCTTTACAGCAGCTGTGGGGCAGGATGGGAGGAGGAGCTCAGAGCCCGCCTCTAGAGAGCAGTCATGCAGCTGCACAGCTCCCCACTGATGCTCGGATCTCCACGGCCCTGAAGCTCAGCTGATTGGCACACGTGGCAAGGAGGTTGTGCTCCCCTCCCTCGGTGAGGCTGTAAAGCTGATAGTCACCCACCTTCCCTTCTGTGCCCTGTCCCCTCGCCTGGCTGTGATTTCCTTCTTACACGCATTGCCTGTAAGGTGTAGACATGTCCCGACTCCCACAGCAACCCAAGGCGGCTCTGTGAGGACTGTCTGTCTTCTCCCACGCTCAATGTCCGCATTAAGAACAGCGGTGTCTCACTGTACTAAGTATTCGGTTGCCTTATTTCTCAAAATCACAGAACTATTTTTTTAACTTTCCAATTATGATTTTCCTGAGGACTGAACTCTGGTTCCTTTTTGCTGTCCAGCACCAGCGTGAGGGCTGTTAAAAATCCACCAACAAATATACACTGGGACGGTGCCAATTCTGGGGATGGCACACCAATCATCAGGGTGACACGGGTGCCCTTAATGTCCTAGCCATACAATTCTGTGCTATTCCTGAAATTCGTGAAAAGGACACATGTTCTCACCAGAAAAAAAAAAATCAATAAAGTCATAAAATGCAAACATTTATTAACCATTTAATCATCCCACAATGCTTGCAGAGATGTTGCCTCTGAGGGCATATATACATCTTTTAATAAAATCTCATGTAAAAAGCACGAATCTAGCTAGTGGAAAACCTCTAGGGATGGTAAACGGAGACCCAAGCATGCTAGACCCCCTCACCCGGCTCCTCAGCTCAAGCCAGACTTGCCTGAGCCCGTGAGTGAGAAGGGGCTGGGCTTTGAGATGAACCCTGCAGCATTGCCACAAAGAGATCTCATGAGTCCTTCCCCAAAGTGTCTTCAGTCCTCCCTCGGTGACCTTTCACTGGGCCCTCTAGGGGGGCAGTTCAGTCGTGGGGGATTAGTTTCCTTGTAAACCATGCCCTGGAGCTCGCGCACCTCTTCCTCCGTGGAGAACTCGGAGCGCACTGCTCTCTGAGGAATAAGTTCTCACGGCTATGTAGAGCATGCCGCTCCCCTCTCCAAAACTGTGAGAAACACACTTCTTCTGTATATGTCCCACTCAGTCCAAGGGCTGAGACACCTGAGATTCTCAAAGACAGGTTTCTTCTCTCACATTCTGGTGCCTGAGACAAGATAATCCAATGGCTGAGCTCAGCTGGCACGGAAGGCCAGAGCGTGGACCCACGGTCCCATGGCCTGGTCTGTACATACAACATAGCATGGCACCTGGGCTGTGAGGGGGAGCATTCTTGGAATGCTGGAGAGTGAGCATTCCAAGAGAACAGGGCCTGGGATGCATTGTCTTTATGACCTAGCTTAGCAGTCCCTTCTAGTATACTCTTAGCAAGAAGGCATTTGTAACCCACCAGTGTTAACAGGAGGGAACACAGAGCTACATCGCAGATGGAAGAATGTCTAAAACTTTCAAACCTTCAGTGTTTACTGGGTTAAGTCACCACCTACAATGCCAGCATCCCATATGGGAACCAAGTTTGTGTCCTGGCAACCCCACTTCTATTCAGTTTTCTACTAGTGTGCCTAGGAAAGTACTGAAGGATGTTTCAAGTGCTTAGTCCTCCTGCCACTCACATGCGAGACCCGAATGAAGCTCTTGACACTTGACTTTTGTTTGGCACAACCCTGGCCACTGTGGCCACTTAATATATCTCTATAACTCTTCCAAATAAATAAATCTTTAAAAGTAAATAAATAAAACACATGAGCATAGCAGATCCTGTGCCAAACAAGCTCCGACTTGGTGGGAGACTTCCATGTGGCTGAATCCACTCACAGCACCTTCCTCCCCAGTTCCTGTCTTTCCCTTCCCACTTGTATTGGTTCCCACCAAGACACTGTTGCTAAATGGGTAGGTGGCCTTTTAACAGGTAGGCTGTGATGCTGGTGCTCTCCACATTGGGCCAGTGCCATCCTGGCAGGCAGAAACACCTTCCAAGTCCCGCAGCTGCTGGTACTTAGTCATACACACACCCCCATGAGACCACAGGAAGAGACAATGCCACAGGAGCTAGTCTCAAAGGCCTATGGAGGGCCTGGCGAGGTAACCTAGCAGCTAAAGTTCTCACTTTGCTTGTGCTGGGATCCCATATGTGTGCGGGCCTTGTTTCCCATCCAGTTTCCTGCCTGTGACCTGGAGAAAGCAATGGAGGACGGCCCAAGGGGTGAGCAGCTTCTTGGATCCCAGCAGCCATGTGGAAGAGCCAGAGTTCAGGCACCTGGCTTTGGCTTGGCACAGTGCCAGTCCAGACAGCCATTGGTGACGCAGTAGATGGGAGACCTCTCTGCCTTTCCTTTCCTATGTAACATTCAAATAAAGAAGCCTTAAAAGCAGATACTGAGTGGATGCATGGGCAGGTAGGCTCAGGTGAAATCCAGGGGTAGGGATATTAGACAAATGTAACACATGTAAGGGTTGTCACAGGGACCCAAGCTGACTGAATCAGATCTCCTAGTTTGCACCCTCATGCTTGTCGTGTTCCCTGTTTAAGTAAAACTACACCACATATGCACACATTTGAGTTTGATGGTTTGCTGAATACACCTGACTTCCCTATGTGAACAAAATTCCCTGTGATATTAGATTCTGCTTTCTCTACACCAAGTGCCTACTGTGTGCTGGGCACCGTTAAGTGGTGCCCTATAATGTTACTATTATGTACGAGCTCAAAGATTATTCTCATTCCACAGCTGGAAAGGACTCACGACCACCCATGGCCTCACAGTAAGTGGTGGCGTATGACTGAGCCAGACAGCAAGGGACCAGGGCACTGGACTGGGGCAACTATCAGCCTCAGCTTGCTCTGTGTCCTGCTGCTCAGATCCTTGGGCTTCAGGGAAATGCTGAAATGAAGAGAGGCCCCTGTTATTTTGTATCTAGTTACTGATTTCCTGCAAGGCGGAGCATCCGGAAGAAAGGGAGCCCAGGAGTTACATGCACAATAGCCAAAGTTGGACCAGGCTGCAGCCAGGAGCCTGGCACCACGGGTGGGTATCCTGCCGGCTGGCAGGGCCCCCAGCACAGCTACCTTCTGCTGCATCTCCTTGCGCATTAGCAAGAGGAGGACAACAGCTGGCTATTTCTGTAGTTAGCCCAAGGGCTCAAAGTTTCAAATGGAAGCTATTCCAAGCATGGAATGAACAAAACACACAAGAAAACAATAAAAATGCTTTTATTTACACACTACAGAAAAAAAGTATACATTTAGAAATTATTAACAGTTCATATATTAGAAAGTGCTAAAAATTCACCTATTTACACAATGGTAAAACCTGATAAATCAAGTGAGAAGAAAACAGAATATGAGGTACTTAAAAATTCTGAACAAAAATTAAATTAAAACATAAGTATATTTTCATGCAAAAAAATTCGAAATTGTGTAGTTTGGTTAAGGATTTATCTTTATTGGCAGCAGATAGAGAGAAGAAGAAACAGACAGAAAGGTTCTTTATCTGCTGGTTCACTCCCCAAGTGACCACACTGGTCGGAGCACAGCAGATCCAAAGCCAGGCGCCAGGAACCTCCTCCGGGTCTCCCACGTGGGTGCAGGGTCCCAAGGCCTTGGGCCGTCCTCAACTGCTCTCCCAGGTCACAAGCAGGGAGCTGGATGGGAAGTGGGGCTGCCAGGACATGAACTGGTGCCCACATACGATTCTGGCGCACGAAAGTGAGTATTAGCCACTAAGCTATCTTGCTGGCCCCAAAATCATGTTTGTTACAATACATATTTCCACTAACTCTTTGAAGATTCCTCATATTTTTATTTTGATCCCCTCACCTATGGACGGCTTTATAAAAACAAGACACACAGTAATCACTAAAGTGAAAGGGAAAGGCTCATGGTGACATAAATCCTTCATATATGCACACATCTGGGCCCTTCAAAAGATGAACTGCCATCCTGTAGGTGAAGAGGGAACAATTTACTGAAATGCTGGGAGTACATTAAATGCCTGGGGAGAGAGGCTCCCTGAAGATGCCAACAGGTGAACACCATCCAATAGCGATCTCTGTGTCTAACAATGATTTCTGAGACATTCAATAAATCACTTGAATTTAAGAATATTCAAATGAAACACCATTTATTCTGATTTCAACACTGCATTTACAAAGTCACAGTTCTTCCAAGAAAACCTCTCTGTAGATGCAGAAGTCCCTGTGGCTTTCCCCTCCTTGCCTGCAAAGCTTGCTTTCAGCATGTTGTGTGTGGCCTTGCCACTGGAGTTGGCCCATCCTCACAGCTGCAAGAAAACCAGCATTTATGGCCCCAAACAGCCTCCCTTTAGATAGATTCTACCGCGACAGGCCCGGTCGGGCAACAGCCCAAATCAGCAGCTGGCTCTTGGTTCCAAGTTACCAAGCCAGGGCAGTAGGAGGCAGAAGCTCCCAAACGCAGTGTGTGAACAAACTCAAAACTGCAAAGCCACAGAGGAGCTGCTGAGAAGGGCGGGCTGGGAGACAGGGCCACCAGAGGGCACATTCTGAGCCAGGTGCGGACTGCCACTTGTGGCGACCCACCACATCGTGAAGTGCCCACTGAGCCTGGACGCTGGACATGTCAGCACGGTCCCCATGTGCCAGCAATTACCTGGAGACTGGCAACAAGACTATGCCATTTTCTCTGTTGTGGCAATGGTGCCACAGGTAGAACATGTCGGCTGCCAGCAGAAACCTTGGTTTGCCCTGGTACCCTCGGGCCTCAGTTTCCCTTCTGTCAAGTTCTCCCGTTTGGGACACGTGGGATGGGTCTGCTCCGTCGGCATCACAGCCTGAAGCATGGACGGCACGGACACCACACACACTCACTGCACACACGAGTTCTCTGATGCTCGAGAAATGAGCCCCGCTGTGCAAGGCCGTGGGCCAGGGGAGTCTGGGGGGCGGGGGGCAGGAATTCGCTCAATCACAAGGAAGACAAGGGCTGATCCGGCAGCATCTGGCTTTATGAGGCAGCCAGGACACGTAGGAAAGGAAAAGATTCCTTCCCCCTGCCCCTTTCCCCCATCCCCAGTCCTCAGGAACCCTCACCGGTCTCTGTGACACACTGCCAGGAGCTGCCTGGGATCTGCAGGGGCCTAACGCATGGGCTTGTCCAAGTTCGAGTGACCTCTGGCCAGCCGTGTGCCTTCTGCAGGTGGCCACTGCTCCAAGCTCACTCCCACCCAGGGATAGCGGCTCAGTCTGTTGTATCTGAGTCAGCTCTGGCGTCACCGTGAGTGATGGTCCCTCATGAGTGGCCTGCTCCTGCTGTGTCCCGTGGACACCGCCAGGAAAGGCACGCTTCTGGTGAGTTCACCATTAGAACTAGCACTCCAGAGCACTCACCTTTCGGAGTCATCCGAGGAGGGAGATAAACATTATAACCCCCATGAACTGGGTAAATAACAACAGCGGTGTTAAAAATGACCACACGGGCCACAAAGCAACGTTGAAGCTGAAAAAAAGGCAACCAGAAAAAGGTGATGTTCTAATTGACATGCACACAAATCTAGTTTATTCTAGAATCTAGGTTAAAGAATTCAACTTGGGAAGAATTCAACTTGGGAAGAATTCAATATGGGAAGCCCAGCTAGGGGCTTATCATATATCACTAATTCTCAAATACCTGATTTAGTCAACATTGGAAAATGCCTTACATACTTATGGAACTGTCACACTTCAGTCCAAAATCCCCACTTGGGACTCCCCATACAGGCCACATGGCTCGAATCCTAGCTCTGCCCCAATCCCAGCTGCCTATCAGTGCAACCCCGCGAGGCAGTGGTGACGACCTTAGTCCTCGGGGCCCTGGTATCCACATGGGAGACCCAGATGGCATTCCGCCTGGCCCAGCCCTGGCTGCTGTAGACACATGATCTCTCTCCCTCTCTCTGTCTTTCATATAAAATGAAAACAAATAAAAATTTGTAATTAAAACAACTCCAAAGGTAATAATGTAGTTTGCAATTAAATTTTCCTTGAGGAAAAAACACACTATTCTTGTCACTGAAATAAGACAAAGACACCAAGAAAAAAAAATAATAATAATTAACTTTCTAAGTATAAATGACTTTTAATGACTAAATTTCTAACAGCTGAAGTGAACAGGGTAAAACAGTCACTTAAGTAAGTTTTTCACAAGGTAATTACTTCTGTCATATAATGTTTTGATAAATATGGATTTTAAGTAACTATAATCCCACTGAACTAAAAACAAAAATCAGGATTTCTGGAGATGATCTCAGACTTAATAGTACATCAGCATGCCCGCATCCTAAAGGGCTGATACCCACACTACAGAATGTCAAATGTTCTTAAACTTCAACCACAGAGGTCAGCCACAAGCACACAGAGCAGAGAAACGTGCATGGGTTTTCTTCCTCCGGTGGGTTCCCTCCCCAGACAGCCACAACAGCCAGGAGCCCGGATATCCATCCAGTTCTCCGAGGGGGGCGGCAGGGGCCCAAGCCCTCAGATCAGTCTCCACTGCTTTCACAAGCACATTGGCAGCTGTTGGGCAAGAAGCAGAGAAGCTGGTCTCAAAGCAGTGCCCACGTGGGATATTGGCATCACAGCTGGAACTAACACGCTATGCCACAATGCTGGCCCTAGGTTTATCATTTTAGCCAAATAAAAACTTGTTAATATTAACAAAGAAAAGACTAACAAGCTATAGACAACGTTACCAGCATTTTCTCTGGTTGGTAAGATCATGGGATGGGTTTCCTTTATGCTTTCTGCAACTTACCCTGTTTCATACACTGAGTACCATTTTTAGAACAACTGTGTATTGACAATAAAAATCACTCTAAGTCCAAAAACAGGCACCTGGATAAACAGATCACAGGGTGACCATGCTGTGAAAGCTAAACAACTGTCTAAAAATAAGAAACATCCACATAGACCATTACAAAAGACTTCTAAGCTACATGGGTCCACGGAAAAGGGACAAGCAAGTACAACCCCTTTGGAAAAGAGTTCGATGTCATTTACTGGGAAGGGGGGTGGGTACGCCCCATGCCTAGTCGCTTCTAAGAGGACGGCTGTACACACCTGGACACACCCCACAGAGCTGTGCAGGCAGGCAGCAAGAGAAAGGAACCTGTCTGCAGATGCCCTGAACAGCATCTTTCGAAACTCCACACTGGAGAACAACTGGAATATTACAACAATGGGACAGACAAGGTGGAATTCAGTCAGACGACAGAATGTCAACCAGCGACACACTTGAAAAGCAATTGTGTACAACACTGGCTAGATCTGGACCTAATGTTGCACACGACCCACCTCTACAAAGCTCAAATAAAGTTACAGGGGCAGCACAGGGGTGCAGCTAGCTAATCCTCCACCTGCAGCATCGATATTCCACATGAGTCCCAGTTCGAGTACTGGCTGTTCCACATACAATCCAGCTCCCTGCTTACAGCCTAGGAAAGCAGTGAAGGATGGCCCAAGTTCTTGGGTTCCTGTATCCACGTGGGAGACCCAGAAGAAGTTCCCAGATCCTGGTTTCAGATTGGCTCAGCTCAGCTCCAGTTATTGCAGCCATTTAAGGAATGAACCAGTGGATGGAAGATTTCTCTCTCTCTCTCTCTCTCTCTCTGTCTCTTCTTCTCTCTATAAAACTGCCTTTCAAATAAAAGTAAACAAATCCGTTTAAAAAAAAAAAGAATAAGACAAAGTGCTAACCACAAATGCCCGAGCAGTATACCATGGGCAGGAAGGAGGCCGCAAGGACAGGGAGGGCACAGGGGGCACAGGGCTCCCTCAGCTCTCCACTTAGGGGTGGTTTACACCAATGTTCACTTGGGGATCATTCAATCAGTTGTACATTTCAGCTTTGCCAACTTTTCTGCATTGCACAAAACAATCAAAAACATTTGCGCATCCAGATGTGGCCCCTGTATAAAATGTTGCCATCGGTGCGTACATGCAACTTGGTACATGCACAAGCAGAGGAGACGGGGAAGAAGTGACTCCTGTGTTACACCTTTTGATCATGTACACAATTATTTCATGTTTTTTTTAAAGTCCTTATTTTCCATTCCTGTTAGTCACTTCAGAGTTAACTTACCAGATTCCTGCTGCGATGAAAGAGGCAGTTGTAACAGGAACCAGCGCTGGGTACTTCATGTCATATTCAATGCCACGGTACCACTCCAGATAAACTATGCAGTAAAATGCAATCGAAAAACTGACCAGCAGCAAGGCACCACCAGACAGAAACCAACTGCATGGACAGAAACAATACACACAGGGTGGACAAAGCACTCAGCCAATCAGCAGGCTTCTTATAAAACAGCACTAGTAGCCTAGAACGCTCCAAGAATACCAGCTGGAGAAGGCCGCAGAGAGACTTGGCAGGCCTCAGCCTCAGCGTTCATAAAATCACAATCTGAGAGATGGGGTGAGAAAAGACAAGATTCATGACATGATTAAAATGCCCTGACCTTGAGCGCACACTTACACCACCCTGAACTAACACCACGTAGGAACTCTGATGAGAGCAACATGTTGGCTTTGAAAACACATGAGAGCCAGCAGCTTCCTGGCTGCTTTTGAAGTTCTGAGTGTGAGATCAAGCTTGAAGATTCTCAACAGGGACTCCCTTGGTTAAGCAGTGCCTCAGAACGCTGAAGGAGGACTCCGAAGGCAATTCATCCAAACACTCGCTAGAGACTTCTAAGCAAAACCCTCTGCTTTAGGGGCTATTTCCTGCCACCTTCCAATTCCACCCAGACCCTGTCTCAGTGTGGGAGGCAACCCTGGCAGCCACTAATTCCAACCCCATCCAGTCAGAAGAGAGGTAGACATTCCCCCATCACCCCCACTCTAGGGAGATCCTGCAGGAGACAGAGGGCGGGCTGCTGGCACAGCAGCTGAGTTGCCTGGATGCTCAGTGGGGTTCCAACAATGGCAGGGTTCTAGATTCCACCATGGTCTTTCCCAGTGAGGCAGTGCCGGGAATGACAGGTCTTGAGGAGGTCTGGTGGGGCAGTTAAGAGCTCCGCCTCTGAAATCAGCCTGTCTAGATTTAAGTTCCACCCCAAAGCCACCCTGAGAGTCTGAGCAGATCACTTAAGCCATGTGCTTCAACACTGCCGATGGTGCATAACTCCCAGGGCAGCCCTGAGAACTCTGGGAAGTGCTACCTCAACAGCCATCGTTAGCATTCCACTAAAGTTATCTATAAGAAAACTATCTCACATTCTTCTTGAGATTCTTCAAAGGCTTTTCTGTACAAGTGTGCATTCCCAACAGAGCATCCTTCAACTGCCCAAACCAAAAGCACAGGCCGTGGGCCCGGCGTGATGGCCTAGCAGCTAAAGTCCTCACCTTGAACGCCCTGGGATCCCATATGGGTGCCGGTTCTAATCCGGGCAGCCCCACTTCCCATCCTGCTCCCTGCCTGTGGCCTGGGAAGGCAGTCAAGGACAGCCCAAAGTCTTGGGACCTTGTACCCATGTGGAAGACCCAGAAGAAGCTCCTGGGTTCAGATTGGTGCAGCTCCGGCAAGTTGCGGCCACTTGGGGAGTGAATCAATGGATGGAAGATCTTCCTCTCTGTGTCTCCTTCTCTCTGTACACCTGACTTTCTGATAAAAAATAAATCTTTAAAAAAAAAAAAAACACAGCACAGTGTCTGACAACAGCAGCGTAACACACAGCCCTAGCCCCCATTGTGTCCGCAACCTGGCTCTACCCAACACAGAACACGGTCCTGGGTGCTCTGCAAACATGAGAGGTGTGATCACTCTGCATCCCAACTGTTGGAAGTAAGGGCCTGGCGCCCTGGCCTAGCGGCTAAAGTCCTTGCCTTGAACGCGCTGGGATCCCAATGGGTGCCAGTTCTAATCCCGGCAGCTCCACTTCCCACCCAGCTCCCTGCTGTGGCCTGGGAAAGCAGTCCAGGATGGCCCAATGCTTTGAGATCCTGCACCCATATGGGAGACCTGCAGGAAGTTCCTGGCTCCGGATCGGCATAGCACCATCGTTGCGCTCACTTGGGGAGTGAATCATTGGACGGAAGATCTTCCTCTCTATCTCTCCTTTTCTCTGTATATCTGACTTTGTAATAAAAATAAATAAATCTTAAAAAAAAATTACTCAGGATACCTAATCCTGGTGTGGACAGTCAGGACGGTGGCAGGAATACCCACAGCCCAGATCACGAGTGTGTGTAATATAGTCCTGGCTCTAACGTCCAGCCCAGTGGGCAGTGGGCAATGGCCCAGCGGCTGGCTGGGTCTCCACCCCCACTAGGAGATCAGAATTGCTATCCAGTGACCCGGCCTCAGCTTCTCCCAGCTCCAACCACTGCAGGCACTAGAGGGATGAAGCAGCAGATGGATGATCCATCTCTCTACCTTTCGAATAAAATGAACATGAAGAATATCTAACACAAGGACACAGAAAAATCATCCCATGACTCCTACAATTCACAATGGCCTAACCCCCATTGTTTGACTATGTTCTGGGCATATGCTTCCAGTGCCCATGGCACCAGATCCTGTCTACTGCGGGCTAGAACCAGCAACTGGAGGGTCCACTCATCTCCAGCACCCACAGCCACGCCCACACTGTGACCCTAAACAAACCAGCCCTCCAGAAGCCAGCTCAGCCGCTCCCCAACAGCTCTCCTTTGTCTCAGGATATGAGACCTAAACAGATTCCAGGGCACAGTGAGGGGGCTCAGGATACAATTCACCAAATCCTTCTCCACTCAGCCCCCAAGATTCCTTCTCCACTCAGCCCCCAAGATTGCTATAAAGAGCTCTGGGTCCTCAGTCTAACCAGGCACTGCTGACCCCAGGCCCACCCCAGGGATTCCAATCTCTTCCATCCACTCCCATTCAGCCGCACCCTGCTGAAGTAGCCAGCTCTGGCTGCTCTCAGAAACCCTGGGAGCTGTCCCCAGCAGTCAGCCCCCAGCCCCTCCCAGCTGTCCTCAGCTCCCAGCCCCTCCCAGTGTCCTCAGCCCCAGCCCCTTCCACTGTCCTCAGCTCCCAGCCCCTCCCAGCTGTCCTCAACAGCCAGCCCCCAGCCCCTCCCAGTGTCCTCAGCCCCCAGCCCCTTCCAGCTATCCTCAACAGCCAGCCCCCAGCCCCTCCCAGCTGTCCTCAACAGCCAGCCCCTCCCAGCTGTCCTCAGCCCCCAGCCCCTCCCAGCTGTCCTCAGCCCCCAGCCCCTCCCAGCTGTCCTCAACAGCCAGCCCCCAACCCCTCCCAGTGTCCTCAGCCCCCAGCCCCCAGCCCCTCCCAGCTGTCCTCAACAGCCAGCCCCCAGCCCCTCCCAGTGTCCTCAGCCCCCAGCTCTCAGCCCTTCCCAGCTGACCTGGACTGTCACCAGAGACCAACAATCAGTCTTTCTCCATTTGTCATCAGTGCTGAGGAGACACACTGATTTCCACTCTCACCCACTGTCTGTGCCCACCCCAAGCACATGCCCAATTCTTCGTCTTGTTTTATCCAGCTTTGAAGAGCCACTGACAAAACTGAACCTGCGCGCGGTGTGCAATGTGAGGACTTAACATGTGCATGCATACGGCCATCACTTCCCAGTCAGCACTGTGTGTGTGTTGCTCAGGATGCGTGCACACCCTCTCTTAGTCAATGTCAAGTATTCACTACCTTACTATTAACAAGACACCTTGCACAATTAGGTAAGCTGCTTGGCGTGTAATGGACAACTCGTGCCCTTCAGTCATGCTCTTGCTCATCGGGTACCCCCGGCACCTCCAGCACAATGCCTTGGCACAGAGCAGGTCCAAGCAGGTGAAGAACCCGCTGGGCAAAGGAGTTCACATTGGGCTGAGAGTTCACTTACCTACTGGTGTACAAGTTTTCTTTGAGGGTCTTGAAGAAATCAGCATAGTAGGTGACCCCAATGGAAGCCAGGATCCAGAATCCACAGTGGATGTTGAATCTCGGGAGAGGCTTCTCCTTTCTCTCGGGCACAGTGACAAATCCTGCAAATGTGGGAGATTCGGAGCGAAGGCATCAGAACTTCCAGGCGAGAGCAGACTCAGTTCAAGATAATAACTTCCCCGCACTTTCTCAGAACTCTTTGACAGCACCCAATCCCTCTTTTAAACCATTACAATGGGCTTATTTATGCAGAAAAAAGTAACAAGTGCCCACTTTAAAGCATCTCCAAGGCCCAGCAGGCCCGGCCTAGTGGCTAAAGTCCTCGCCTTGAATATGCTGGGGTCCCATTGTGTTGGTTCTAATCCTGGAAGCCCTGCTTCCCATCCAGCTCCCTGCACCCACGTGGGAGACTCAGAATTGCTCCTAGCTCCTGGCTCCTGGTTTTGGATCGGCTCAGCTCCTCCTGTTGTAGTCTCTTGGGGAGTGAATCATCCGACAGAGGGATCTTCCTCTCTGTCTCTCCTCCTCTCTGTACATATCTGACTTTGCAATAAAAATATAAATACATCTTTTTAAAAAAGAAGTATCTCCAACATAGATAATGTCTATATTTTCACAATCTTGGGGAAACTTGAGCAAAGCTACTGAATAATGCAGGAAATTTAAAAGTCAGTTTCACGTTTCCTCTAGGAAAGCAACAAGTCTGGTTAGCAAAACCAGCGAAGACAAGTATCAGGACAGGAAACTGCCTGCACGTCTCACCTCAAACACACACAGCCTCCTGAGGCGTCTCAGAAACCGGAACGGGACAGCAAGAAGAGGCTGCTCTCCTGGGGCTGGGCCAAACAGGACTAGCCGCAAGTTCCCCGGGTGACCCAACCGGGAGCCACGGTGCACACCAAGGGTCTGAGCCTTTGGCTGACCATGCGGATCCCTGGACAGCACGTTCACCCCCCAGATCCTGGGCGCTGTGCTCGGGAGCGGGGAGACCCGGTTTACAACACACAGCAGAAAAGGGTCGAAACGAAATCTGCCGAAATCTCCACCTGGTGAGGTCCTTCACACTCTATGCACCTGCTGGTGACCCCAGGCTGCCGGCACATCTACATCACCGGGTCCTGCACGTCTTCCCGCTTAGCAGGTGTAGACACGAACCTTTAACCTCACTGTCGACAGGAAATTAGATATTTCCAGCCGTCAGCCATGAAAAGAAATGCTGGGGCTAAAACACTCGGCACCAGCATCTCTTCGAGGTGACCCAAGGCTTTGGCGAAAGCCTTCCCTTAGAAGCGGTCAATTTAATTTAAGAGGGGGGAAAAAAGACATTTTTAATAGCACTAGAATAACTCTCCCGAAAACTCCTGCAGACGTGAGGGACCGGCAGCCTCGCCGCCGGGAACCCTGCAGCGCCCGGGGACAGCGCCTCACCCGGCTTGGCGTCGCCCTCGCCGCTCAGCGGGACCGCGGGGTTCAAGGGCAGCAGGCTACGCCGCCGCCGCAGTTCGTCCCTGGCCCTCTGGGCCCTCTGGGCCCTCTGGGGGTCCATCTTGGGGCTGCCCGGCAACGCGACGGAAGTGACGTCCTCACAGCACTTCCGGGTCCGGGCGGGGGCGGGCTTCGCAAATGAGGAGAGCGTGAGCCGTTGTGGGCGCTGAGGTGGACTTTGGGAGGCTACTGGTCTTCCCTGAGCCTTAGAGCGCTCCAACCTACGGGAACTCGCGGGGACCGAGATGCCCGTTGTCCTGGGACGTGTCTCCCGGTCGCGGCGTCCACCCGGGCAGCCCGTGGTCAAAGCTCGCGCCTCCCGCACGGCGTGAAGGGCAACCCCGGCTCGTCGCCCGCTCCCGCTTCTCTCAGAAGTCGTTCAGCTAGCCTTGAAACGGTCGAAGGCAGCCCCAGGAGCAAGGGGGTGGCCTCTGACCACTTTTGGGGCGGGGAAAGGCACTTGCTGTAGGGCCTGCCGCGCGCGGGGGGGGGGGGGGGGCGGTGTATGCCTGTCGGTTTTTCTCAAACGATAAATTAGTGGAAAAGTGATGTATATCCGTAGTTAAGGTGCCACAGTACTCACACTGAAGAATTTACTGAATATACCCCCAACAAAGAAGATATGGCCATTAAATACTAGGGTACTCACACTGAAATTCGTTCCAATGCCTGGCCAACGCGTCCCGGAGCACCTGGAGCACCTGCTGCACGCTAGGGAGGGCAGGCGGGAGGATGGAGAGGGATCACACAAGGACTTGGACCTGAGCCACTGCTACCAAGATGACCGCAGGCTAGTGCAGGGAGTGTTTACCCGTGCCCAGGAGAGCTTCCTCACCCTGGCGACCCCATGTGAGCAGCCACGGGGCTGGGCTGGTGGAGGAGCCACCGCAGTAGGATACAAGGGGTTACGGAGGCACCCAGCGAACTTCTTTCCGCCACCAATGTGTGTGTGAGACAGAGCGAGGGGAGTGTTTTGAGGTAGATGGAGTCCCTGGATGGACAGATAGTACACAAAGTGAAATGTGGATTGGCTAGCAGACAGCTCTCCAATATCTTGTGTATGTGGAGGTCATTTGTAAAGGGACGGTAGGAAGGAATATCCAAGCAGGATGTCCACTCCCTGCATGTCCGTGTCTGCCATTGCTTTCTGTACCCTTTGCAGCCTAGCGCTTAACAGCGAGGCAGATCGTATGGCCTTTTTCAACAATCCCTCCTTTCCCCTGGTCCTGTTTCTTTTCTTTTTCTTTGGAGACTGCTAAAGAACTGACATTCATCTGTTCAAAGCCAGCTGAGGTCTTGGCCCTTCTTTCTCCGTTTTCTTGTAAAGGGTTAGAAGCCTTGTTAACAGGAAGTGAATTCGTCCCATCAAACAGTCTTCTGTTGATTTTCTCCTAGCAGAAAGGTCAGTGTTGGGTCTCCCTTGTAACCGCATATCCCCGAGAGCCTCACAGCCAGTCCAGGGTTTCCATGCATGGTATATTCAGGTCAGATCGAGTTCCCGCTGTGGTGGCTTGGTGCCTTTGTATTTGGATCTGAAACCCTTCCAGCGTCCCAACCCTACCCCCCCACACACAATGTTTTAAATGGCATTGCTTGCACACCGTATGCAGGCTACTTAAAACAGGTTGGAGTAAATCCAGTATTTAATGACCACATCTTCTTTGTTGGGGCCCATTCAGTAGCTTCTTCAATGTGCGTACTGTGGCACCTTAATTATAGATATCAGATTTCTACCAATGAAGACATTTTCAGTGTAGATTACTTGTTGGGAGAAAAGTTAATCTGACCTGGACTGTGGTTTCCCTCCTGTTAGCCACATGGTCATGTCCAAGGTGTTTGCAGACTCCTGGATCTAGCTCCACCCCATCCATGGCTCCTCAAGTGAGTTAATTCATTTTCCTTACCATCGGCTTCATCAGCTGTGAGATGCGGGTACAGCAGTGCAGACATGTACACAAAGGGCTCAGCTGATTGCTGGCCAATGGCAGGCATCAAGGATGTGGCATCTGCCGATCAGGACCCCATAATTAGGTTCACAGGCCTTCAGGAGCCAGCACGTGCTCACCTTTTGGTGAGTGTTTCCTAGCGCTTGGGCCATGTTTCTCTTCCAGGGATTAGCAAGCGTCAGTGCAGTACTCCTTTGCCTGTGCTTTTATCAGTTGTTTTAGGGCAAAACCCATGTCTCAGTAGCCTCCCAGAGCCTCTGAAATACTGGACAGGGAGCAGGAAGTGTCATTCATTCTCGCTCTGGTCCTTGCTCCCAGCTAACTGGTCTTCCTTCCGCATGTACACACACCTGTCCAGCATCTCTCCCTCTGGGAAAACCCTCTGTTAGTCCTGCAGTGGTCCTGCTTGGTCTCAGGAGGCTGACTGTGACCCAGGTAAGAACTCTGTCCCTGGGGCCCCGTTGGAGGTTTCTGGGGAGAGCTGCTCTGCTGCTTGGGTATTGTCAGTGCTGGGATCAGTGTGCGCAGGGCTTGATTGGATTATGGCATCTGGGGAGACTGGATGAGGCTGACAGGGCGGAGCCTCTGTGAGGGTCCCTGTGGCTTGGGAGAGAAGGAAGAGCATGCTCCCTGAGTTTCTCTGAATGCTACTCACTGTGTGCTCTTCCATCAGCCATCCTCTAGCCTTACCAGAGGCCTGAACCAGTGGGGCTGCCTGATGTGGGCCTGCAAGTTCCCAAAACCATTAGCCAGATTGAACCCCTAGCTTCTTGGTACCACCCAAGTATTTTAACTATAGTGACAAAAAGCTCATGCATGAATACAGTCATCCTTTGGTATCTGAGGAACATTGGCTCCTGGATCCTGCACCTCCCAACCCCACCCACCAAAAGGATACTGGATGCCTAAGTCCCTCATAGACAACGGCATCTTTGCATATAGCCTAGACGCTTCCTCCTGCATACTTTAAACTGTCTCTACATTACTCCATAGGATCTAGCACAATGTAAATGCTAAATAGCTCATTGTTACACTGTATCATTTAAACATTGATGACCAAAAAAATTATCTGTATATATTCACTACAGTTACAATTTTTTCCCTGGATGTTTATGGTTGGTTGAACCTACAGGTGCAGACCCTAGAGAGAAAGGCCTGACTGTGTGGCATGCTGTTTGCCCCATCTGCCCTCCCCATGCCAAGAGCAGACATTCCTAATCACAGCATTTGTTTCCCTTCTGTGAAACCAAGTTAGGTCCTCAAAATCCTGAGCAGCACCAGAAAATCCCCACCTGGTGAGCAGGATTGATAGGTCTGAAAAAAATCTCTCCTCTGTCCCTGCCTCGCGTGCCTAAAGAATGCCAACAACAGTTTCGAAATGCAATCAATAGTTACAAGCTGGAGATTGCACTGAAGCCTGTAAGAATTTGCCTGTCATTTGTCTTAAAGCATCGGATGCCTGCTCCTCAGAATGTACTGAAAATCACACAAACATACAGACGTACACCTGCCTGCCAACCACGCATCATAGGTTGCCATCAGAGTGATTCCCCACACACGGCGGTCAAAGGAACTCTTTGAGGATCCCCCTCAATCCCAACCCACACTTCTGAGGATACCTGCTGACCCTCGAGTTAAACAAGGGGCAGAAAACACCCCCAGCGGTAGGTAACTGCCTAGGCTGCATTGTACCCAGGCAAGTGTTACACTGCTGGGAGAAAAGCAGCTAATAGCTGGTGGGCATCCTGGGCCTGGTTATTGCCAAATTTGTGTTAACTGTACTAATGTGCCAGAAGACAGGGTCTGGGGATGCACAAGCAAGTGTGAGTGGGCCCTAGATGGGCTGGCATGGTGTACCTCCAGGGGACAGGCTTGGGGATCTGCCATCATTCCCACTGGTAAGCACATGAGTCGGGGCTTGGTGTTGGTCAGCCTGAGCAAGACTACTTCACTTGTTGGCAGGTGTGTGGATTGGCTGTAAGAGGCAGACTCGGCAGGGCCAGGCCAAGCTAGGCTAGACTATCATACCTACCAGTTTGCATGAAAGCAAGGATGGGAGCAGGCTGGACAGGGCTAGGATGCAGCATCCACCAGTGAAAGTTGGGACTGGAGGTGGGCCAGGCCGGCCAGGCTGCAGCATCCGAAGGCAAATGCCAAGCTGGATGATGGGTTATACCAGGTTGGGTCAGCGTCACCACTGGCACATGCAAGATCTGGAACTGGGAGTGAGCCTGTCAGGAAGGTAAGGGGACACCCCTGCTGGGCCCCATTGCTGAGTACAAGAGCTGGAATGGGGGCAGCAAACTGGGCTGGACATGGCTGCAGCATCCCTTGGTATGGATGTGGGCTGAGTCTGGGGAGTGCCAGGCTGAGCTAGGCTTCAGCACCTGCTGGTGCTTACAAGAATCAGTGGGTGTAGGAGAGGCTGGGCTAGATCTCTGTACCTGCTGAACCATGTAAAAGCTGGGTCTGGGGATGAACCAGACATAGCTGGGCTGTAGCACCCAACAGTAAGAGCCAGGATGGGTGTGTGCTGGTCAGGCAAGGCCACTGTACCTGCCAGGACAGGAAGTGGGTCCATTCAGGCTGGGCCAAACATCCGCCAGTGTGCACGTGATCTGTGACTGGGAGGTGGCTTAGTAAAGGAGCTTTTGGGGAACTCCTGTGCTGGGATGCAGTCCTTGCAGTGAACACAAGAAACAAAGCTGGGAGCTGCCCAGACCAGGCCAGACCAGGTACAAGCATCTGTCGGCATATGGGTGGGTCCGGTCTGGGGTGGGCCAGGCTGGGCCACTCATAGCACACACTGGCAGATGTGAGAATCAGGACAGGATGCAGAACAGGCTTGGTTGGGCCACAGCACCAGCCAGTTCACGTTAGGGCTGGGCTAGGGGCTGGCTGGGCTGGGCTAGGTTGCAGCACCTGCCAACATGAACTGGAACTGGGGGCGGACTAGGCTTGGCAGGGCTATAATACCCATTTGCCTTCATGTGAGCTGCGTTAGGGGCAAAGCCAGGCTGGGCTAAATGACCAGTATCCACTGGTACGTGCATGAACCAGAAGAAATGTGGGCTAGTTGGGCTTTGCTGCAGTATCAGTGGGCAGGTGCTAGGACGGGGGACAAATCCTGTTTGGCTAGACCGTAAACCACCTGGAAAGTGCAAGATCCAGGACTGGGAGTAGGGCCAGTAAGGAAATTGTGGGCACCCCTCTGATGAGCTGCAGCTCCCACTGGTGAGAATGGGAACCTGGGCTGGGAGCAGGCCTGGCTAGATAGGTGGTAGCACCTGCCGGCATAAGTGTGGTCTGGATAGTGGGATCAGTTGGGTTGAGCTAGGCTGCAGCACCCACTGATGCATACAAGAACTAAATGGGATGTGGGACCAATTGGACCAGTCTGCTGCACAAACAGGCATTCACACCAACCAAAGCTGGGGGCAGACGAGGTGATGATTTAGGGGAGTCGCTCTGAATAGGCTGCAGTTCCTGTTGGTGTGCATGAAGGGTGAGTAGTAGTGGGCAGGGTTAGGCTGTACCACAGCATCCGTTGGTTTGTGTATGAGATGGGACTGGGGACAGAACTGATCAGTGGCTACAACAACCAGTGTGTTGTGTAGGCTGATGTGGGTGGTGGACTGAGCAAAACCCCATACTGGCTAGCACACAGGGGTTGGTTGGGGTCACCTCTGGTAAGATTTCTTTGGGGGACCCCCAAGTAGATTACTGGACTCAGAACTCCAACCACAAGGAAAAATCACAGGATCTGAGATCTGACAGGAGAGTGCATGTGTCATAACTGGGTCTCCATGGTTACTGAGACCTGCGCATTGGATGGCATGCCCAGATGCTCATGTGGGGCATTGAGGCCTGCAGAGGATGTCTAGCACTATGAGGAGCAGAACAAATTGGACAGCTCTCCTGGACAAGCTGACAGCGAGTATCTGGGTGAATTGAGACTCTAAAGTAGACTATGTCAGCCAGTGGATCTTGGATTTCCTCAACCCTCTTTAGAGCAATGAAACCAACAGCATCTCAGAACTATCAAAACTACTTAAATAGTACCTCAGAACATGCTGCGCACTGGGAACCCTGGGATATCAGGTAGATGTACCCCATTCCCAGGCACTGATGCAGTTGAGCTGCTGGGAGCAGCCCTCTGCCCTTCTCTCCCCACTTTGCCCAGATAGAGGAATAAATTGGAAGCAGTTGCCTCATCCACTTTCCTCCATTCTCCAACCCTCCCCACCCAAATCAGTGGTCCACATGGGCATGCACCCCCCTCAACTATGTAAACATCATCAAAAATAAAATGAATTTATTATAAAAGAAAAAAAAAACAAGGAGCAGAAAACGCCAACCCTTCAAGACTGGCAGTGCCAGACAGACATCCTGAAAGGGGGGATGAGCTGCAGTGACAGATCATGGAGCGCCGTATGAGTTCCTGACAGCACCCAAAGCATCTAACTAGAAGTTTGCAGCAGCAAGGAGCTTAACAAGTTTATTTCTGGAACTTACAAGAGAGCTTAGCTGTGTAATGTGTCTCTGTTGCATATGACATTACCCTTAGTATCCTGAGTCTAGCTGGATGCTAACCCAACCCCCAAAACTGTGGGACTGAATCTTTACCTCCCTTTAATCTGCACTGGAGAAATCTAATATATGGTTGGCCTCTGGGCCCCCCCAGAAGTCAGCCTGCGGTCACTGGGAAGAGTGGGCGCAGCCAAGGTAGTATTTCTGCAAGCTCACAATACACGCTCTGTGGCCCAACAATACCTGACCTCCTCAGCGATGTCTGCCCTCTAAACATATGTATTTACTCTGTAATTACAAAGTAAGCCACCCCAGGGACAGTTTAATCCCTTGCATCACAGGAAATGAATGAAAGCCATCCCGGATCCCATGATAACCAAAGCAAGGTCAAAATTGCACTCCAAGGAACACAAAGACACCTGTCTTTTCACCAGCTGGAGGCTGTGTTCTCAGACATCCTTGCTGTCTCCTAGTTAAGACAAGCAGAGAGACGGCCCCACCCCAACAACAGACACGATGAGGGTGGGGTGGAGGATGTGAGCAGGTGAATCCTGCAGGCGGGGACCTCTCCCTGCTGTAGAGGAAACCAGAGAGCCTTTTCTCTATCTATAACCATGCCCCGACACACACACACACTGACTGGCCTTGGCAGCACTGAATAACAGCCATCGGAGGCCATACAGACAGAGAAGAAAATTGGAGCAATGCATTTTTAGGTAGAAAAACTCAAATACCTAAATACTAGGGTTGGCAATATACTCTGGGAATGGGGTGGCCAAATCTATGATGGCTGAAGTGCACCCTGTGACATGTGTGCACCAGGGAGGGGTGTGGGCAACGCCCATCTCCTTGGAAACTCAGCCAAACACTTCATTGCAGAGTGAAGAACTACTTTACAGCAAGGAAGGGCATACACAGCTACTAAGCAACGTGGCCAGCCCTCTCAGAAAAGCCAGACATACAAGGATACCTTGCAATTTGAGCCTGTTTACATCAAGTTCAAAGCCAGGCAAAGCTAATCCACGCAGACTCAGGCTAGGCTAGGTCAGTGGCACAGGGCTGAGCACTGAAGAAAACTTCTTGGGCAGCACATTTAGGCTCATATAGCTCACAATGTAAGTTGTACTGCAACACACAGTTCACATGAAGCCACTATATGTGGAATTGTTCGGCAGTTGTATGGCTGCCTTAGTCTAGGAAAATGCACCACAGTGGGAGTGGGGGCTGGCTGTGGTGATGTCCATGGTCCCCATTCTTCACTAGCCATTTGGGGAGCTTCATGCAGGAAGAAAGGAGGTGCCAGTGGCTCTCACAGGCCAGCAGCCCAGTCAGTGGTAGACACTGTGATGTATGTGATTATGTGCCAGGCACTTTGTGTACAGTATTTTCATTCCCTTCTATAGACTCTAGAAAGCTAGTTCCTCAACATAAATCTCTAGACTCGGAGACATGAACCCCTGAGGCTTGGAGGAGTGAAATGACCCACCCTTGGCTGGTAGGATACAAAGCTCAAATTCAACTTCAAGTCCAGTTTTGTGTCATGGACCAAGTGGCCAGAATACGGAGACCATTGACTCACATGCCAAGTAGGTAGTAAATAATCACTTACCATCTCCCCTCCTGCACCACACAGCCTCCAAGTGCAGCTCCCTCCGTGGCTCTCCAAGGCGGGAATTCCTGCCGAGGTCACAACTCAGTACACTGACTGCCAGGCTCCTCAAAAGAGGAGAGCTTCCAGATGCTGCTGTCTGCAACAGCAGCTCAATGTCCTCCCCAGTGCCCCTTTCAGGGGAGCTGGCCAGGCTGTCAATGCTGCTGCTATGCTTTTGAGTGCCACCAGCTTTGCTGCATTCAGGGATGAATAAGGCAACTAGATGTAAGAACTATACATGCTCCCCCAAAAATGGTGGGCCTGGGATGACAGCTCCCTGCAGGGTGACACTGTCAGAATTCAATTCCACACCCAAATCGGTGAGCTCCACATGGAACACGTAGAATATTAAGCCGTAAAGTGCTGGCCCAAGGCCATCGCATAAGCCTCTTATTCCAGTTATGATCCCCTGAGCAATTCCTTGCTGATCAGGCTCTGCATTCTGAGAGATGAGGGCACTGATCACAGGGAACGTGATGCTGGACTTGGTGGTCACAGACCCTGCTGCCCACATCATCCAGGCCTGAGATCCAAACCCATACCAGTCCCAGCCTAGCATTTCCCATTTTCCCCACTTATCTTAAAAAAAAAAAAAAAAAAAAAAAAAAGCAGTAGCAGCAAGTATACTAGAACACCAGTATAGTTAACACAAATTTAGCATTCTTTAGGCCCAGAATGCTCACCAACTATTGGCTGCTTTTCTCCCAGCAGGGCAGCACTGCCCAGGCAGCTGCCTCCAGCTGGGGACAGAATTGTGATGAGTGCTGTGCTACACTACTCATACTGCAGCCACGTCTGCAGGCTCATCTCTGAGAAGAGCGCCAACAGGATGGGACTTAAGAACCGCATCCCCAAATGGGCACCGGTTTGTGTCCTGGCTATTCCACTATGATCCAGCTCCCTGCGTGTGCTCTGAAAAAGTAGCGAGGGTTCGCCCAGGTCCAGGGCACCCATGTGGGAAACCTGCAAGAAGCTCCTGGCTCCTGGTTTTGGATCACATCAGCTGGGCCATTTGCTATGGCCATTCGAGGTATGAACCTGCCGATGGAAGACCTTTGTTTTTCTCTCTGTAAATTGGCCTTTCAAATATAAATAAATAAACCTTTAAAAACAAAAAACTCCAGGCAAGCTTTCAGCAGCTGTCACTTCTGGGAAGATGCTGGGCCAAGCTAGTGACTCATCAGAGCTTTCCTTATTCTGCTAAAGTAGTTCCTAAATGACAGCAGGCTATACCCAAGATAACTTCTTTTCATTCCTAGAAATCCATTTTGAGAAACAGGTCACTACAGGCTCAGAGTCCATGTCAATGGGACCTGGTGAGCTCAAGCTGTGACCGTGTGAGGAAAAGCAGATGGGAGAGCCTCTCGAAGGCAGCCACAGCCCTGCAGGTGAAAAACTCCTCTGCACCTCAACTGTCAACACCGCCCCACACTAGACAAGCTCTGGCCTCCCCAAGTTCTTGTCGCGATGCCAGGAGAAAACGGGGAGATCTTGGCAGTTTTCACACTTTCTTCTACACCTTCCTCTCTGCCATCAGCCACACGGGGGCTTCTGACTCGCTTGCTGGCCGTCACGGCCAGGTGCAGAGTGCAGGACAGCCCTGGGTCCCTGCTTCACCAGTGTGCCTGATGTGAGAGAGCCCAGCACACAGCAGTCACACATCTTCACCTGGGTGGACACAGACTGAGTGTTCCCTGCTCTGCAGCACCATGCAAAGCGGCAGACATAGCAACACCAGAAAACAACGCACGAGGATAGGAAAGGCACGGTGGCAAAAATGCAGTGGTGCCATATTTGGGGGTCTCTGAGTGCCAGCCCCAGCAGAGCAGCACGATAACAGGCAGACACAATAGAACCCCACTTTGATGCTCACCTTAGGTACATGGAACTGTAACACGCCCTCTCAGCTCCTGTGCGTTCCCACATCAGGCAGGTAACTGCCAAAGCCTGCGAGGACCGCTTCCCAGTGAGGACCCTGGAAATGACCTGTGGGTCAACCCCCCAGGGGCAAGTGCACGTTCTGCCAGCCTCTCACTGCACTGTGCCCCTTGCTGACCTTGGACTTGGAGGGTACGGAGGGGTGCCGCCGACCGTTCCTGGAGGATGGACTTTACCAGAAACGTGGCCAGCCCCACTTGCGTGGGGGATGGGAATGGCAGGAAGGAGGACTTGACCACAGCGGTAGGCACACATTTTAATGTCACATTTTGCCTTTGTTCATCACAGTAACAAGGACACAGACAACCTGACGTGAACATAAACAACAGTTTCCAGGTGCCATGGCTGGTATACGACCTCGTGTTCCCAGGGTGGACAGAGTAGAGGGTGCGTCCACTCCCCGGCCCGAGGCAGGGCTCCCGCAGCAGCTGTGCCCCAGGGTCTGTCCCTAGTCAGCCACGTGCTCTGTGCTCCAGGCCGGGCCTCCCTCTCCCACTTTTCCCTAACAGTGGAGATGGCAGTGCTCAGACTCTGCCGGGTGCTGTCCCAATGCGAACGAGTTCATTCACTCACAGCGTTTATTACTCTCACCATTCACTAGAGAAAAGGGAGGTTCCAAGAACTGAGCAGCAAGGCACAAGTTTGGGACCCACGTCACCCACTCATGTTGATGTGGTAACCCCCGATGATGCCAGCACATGGCAGCACTCCCCCCAGCCAGAACTGAACCCAGGCCTCAGCCAGCCCTCAGGCCAGGCAGGGTCTCAGTGTGCTGCCCTCAGTCCTACTCACACCTGCTCCCTAGCTCTGTCTGGCTTTCAGCTACAGGAAGAAGTATGAAGGACAGCGGCGATGAAGGGGCACTTCCAACCAGGAGCACTGGCCGCTGAGGGGCAGGTGGGCACAACCACTAACTCATCAAGAGGTGTCGCAGTGCGCCATGGCCTTACGGCCCAGTCCCATCCTTGGTTGGCACAGCTGGGCATTCTGTGTCCCGATGTGCTGATTCCATACTCCTAGGACAAACTCTGCATCTGGCCGGCAGCAGACTGGGCCACACTGTGCATGGGTGCCCGTGTTCGAGAAGCCACCCCCAACGGGGATTGGCCCGACCCAAACACTGCAGCACACACAGCGTAAGCACCACCGAGGACAGACACATAGAACCCAAACACACACTCACTGGATGTGCTTAAAATCATCATTTTTCATCTGATCAAAGGAGGAGTCACTTTCTGACTTGTCACTGCACTTCTTTTAACAGCTTACCACAGAAAAAGCATTTAAACATCAGTCTTGCCACCACAAATTTAGAAGTCTAGACAAGAATATATTTTATTTTTTCATAAAAGTTTTACCAAAAATATATATATTTTTTGCTTAACTTAAAAATACAGTTTCAGAAAGCAACATCTAAGTTGTTGGAATTCATTACACATCTAAAAAGAGCTGTGGAGGGGCGGCGTGGACAGAGTGGGCTCAGGCGTTACACATCCACCTGTTCATTTCAGAAGTTTCACCTTGTCCTTCAGTACCTTGAAGGTGGGGTTCTTGCTGATCTTCTTGTTAAAGATGACCAGGAGCTCCTCTTCGGACTTGTGGCAGTCACCGGTCACTGTGTGATACTGCGCTAGGACCTTCAGGGGGAAAAGAGATGTCACACAGCTGTCCGTGTCCTGTGCACCGGGAGGTCTCCAGCGGGGCAGGCAAGCCTGGCGCTGAGCGCACGGTGAAACACCCACAAAAAGCACGACACCGCCACTCCAGGACAGCAACCACTAACAAAAATGAGGTAAACCCAAACTCCAGACACTGCCCCGGCTGAGGCTACAGGATAGGTTTGGTCGTTTTATCTATGGAGCCAGTGGGGCTAATGGGTCAGCTTGAACACTGAGACATAAACACACTCTTCCTCCTGGTGTTTTAGGTAAAAGAAAGAAAAATGGGGGCTGACAAGACAGCTCAATTGGCTAATCCTCCGCCTCCAAGGGTCAGCAACCCAGGGGCGCTCGTTTGAGTCCAGGCTACTCCACTTCCCATCCAGCTCCCTGCTTATGGCCTGGAAAACCAAGATGGCTCAAGTGCCCAGGACCCTGCACCCACATGGGAGACCCAGAGCAGGATCCTGGCACCTGACTTCAGATCAGCTCAGCTCTGGCCACTGTGGCCTTTCAGGGAGTGAACCAGTGAATGAAAATCTTTCTGTCTCCTCTCTATAAGCCTGCCTTTCCAATAAAAATAAACACATTTAAAAAAACAGAAACAAAACAAAGCACCCAATTATTCCTGGGGGGAGGGCATTTGGCCCAACGTGAAGATGCCACCTGAGATGCCTGCACCTCCACACTGAAGGGCCTGGGTTCAAGTCCCAGCTCGGCTCCCAATTCCAGCTTCCTGCTCACAGGAACCACAGGAGGCAGCAGCTGAGGGCTCTAGCATTTGTGTCCCTCCCATTGGAGAGATACGGGCTGGCTCCCCAGCTCTGGGTCTGGGGCTGTATGGGCATCTGGGCATTGATCCAGTGGCTGGGAGGTCATCTCCCAAGTTAATGTTAAAGGTAAACAAATTTGCCAAAGCTACCACATGGCATACCTTTTTCCTTAGTTTTTTGATGGAGATTTCATTGTCGGGAGCCTGTTTCAGAACTGCTTTAATAGTCCCCTTCCAGTTGAATTTACCTACAAGGCAACAGGTAGGCAGAGATGACGGAGGGGTGGGGCAGAAGGGCAGCAAGAGGCATCCCTGTGGTGACAGGGTCACGGCCAGGCCACTGCAGGAGACGCAGTGGGCACCATTGTCTCCTACAGCTGCTGGCCACCAACAGCGACCTCATCCACGTCACTGAGAAAGCCTCCATCCCACAGCTGGGAGGGTGCCAGGCTGAGCGTTGAGCACCAACTCCCACGGTCACAGATCCTCCCCGGCTTTGTTCCTGACTGGGCAGAACCCCGGGGTGTGGGGAGCACACAGGGCCACAAGAACCTGCCACCTCAGGCCTGAAGTCCTGTGTGATGGGCTGTGTGGAAAAGGATCGGTGGCGACACACTGGATAATTCTGATGGGAGTGCCCTGTGGGTTGGGCAAAGCGGGGCGGCCATAGCATTCCAAGCCAGTCAACTGACAAGAGGTGGGTCTGGGCGACTCAGGGACAGGGAGAGGACAGGGCCCTGAAACGTTTGTCCTAAATGCCAAAGTTAACACACGTGTACACTTCCCAGCCAGACATGAAGGGGTACTGACAGACTGCTGCCCCGACTCTACCCTGGCAGCACTAACTTGGGTTTGCTCTTCCCATACCTCATCTGGGGACACAGTTCACTGCCCTCGCCCCCACAAGGGGGAGGGACAGGTGAGTGCCGGCCACGCACCTTGCGCAGGCACCTCGGGCTCTTCCAGTTCTCCACCCTCGGCACGCACCGCCAGCTTCATCTTTTTCTTCTTGGAATCTGTCTCGGCTAAGTGTTTAGAGAAGACAGCCTGCATTTACTCAGAGCACGCCTCCCACCAGCGGGTCGCACGCACCAGCCCGTGGCTGGGCCACTCCCGCAGCAGCCCTGATGCCCTCTGCTGAGGCCAGGCCACCAAGTCCCGCACATCCCCGCCTCTCAGCTGTACGTCAGCCGGCCACATACCTTCTTCCTGCTTCCGTCTTCTTTTCCCCACAGCTGACTTTGTCTCCTCTGCGCCAGTGCCCTCTCCCCTGTCCGCTGCCTCCTCTGCCTTGCTCATCTTGGTCCTCTTGCTGGTCGAGCCATTGGCCTTGGGCGTTTCCTCCCCGTTGGCCTCAAGCTCAGCCTCGGGTTGCTTTCTGCACTTCTTGAGCTTCTGGCCCTTGGCGTTCTCTTGGTGGTTTTCCAGTTTCAGCTCTTTCTTTTCTTTCTTTCTGTTCTTCTGCCGCTCCTCCTTCCTCTCTCTCTTATTCTTCTTCACCTCTGCCTGCTTCACCGTGGCATCATTTGCTTCAGAGGCCGGAACTTGGGTGGGGGTTTCTGCGTGCGGACTTACCCCTTTGGCGGGTGGCGGCTGAACTTGCCCCTTATCAGCTGGCTCCTTGTTTTTGCCGAAAAGCAAGAAATGTGACATGCTCAGTCTAGCTGTGTCAACGTAACTGGTCACAACACTGGCCATTTTATGACAGCTAAAACGTGGCAGAGACAAGGAAACGGGGGAGACTCCCAGTCCCCAGCCCTCTCTGCAGGGAACATTTTTCTTCCACGGGAAAACCGCAAAACTCCCGGGTCTGAGATGAGTCAGACGCGCAGGCCTGCAGGCCCCACACCTCTCTCCCAGGAAAGAGCATGCAGGTGTGCTGAGACCTGCTGCCCAGGGTGTCTGCAGACCCTGGCTAGTTACTGCTCCACTCTGAACCTGCTTCCTCAAGTGCAGAATCAGCGCTAGCTGCCTATTCAGACAGCAATGGCGACACAGCTCTGTCCCTTTCACTCCCTGATCTCTGGGCTTTCCTGGAAGAGAATCTAAAGCAAACTACCAAACGGCCCCAGGAGCCCTGCCACCTCCAGGGAAACAGGAATGGTGCCAATGGTGGCAGCCGCAGTGTGGCTTTGGGTACCCCGAGGCACGGGTGCATCTGTGCAGGTCGGGGTCCAAGCTCAGCTCCATCCAGCACCAACCAGACAACACAGCACAAGGTGCCCACAGTCCTCCAGCTGGACCAAGCAAGGGCAGAAGGGGCTTCCTGGGCGCACGAGGCCTCAAGCCATCGCACTCAGGAGTGGTGCCGGGAAGGGGACACTGAACTGTTCCCGGCCTTGGCGGTGGCTTGGAGGTGAGGGCTCCCAGGCTTGGGGCCGAGCTGCGTTCAGAAGCTGACTTAGGAAGAAACTGCCATTCGCATCCCCCAGCAAAGTGTTCCTACAACCTCCAAGGGCCAGAGCCCTCGGTCTCCCTTGCACCTGGCCTGACCGCAGACCAGCAGCTCAGCCCCTGGGACAGGACACAAAGGGGCGCTTTCACCCAGCCAGTGCTATCATCTCTGTCCTCCACTCCACACTCTTGTGGCAGCACCCCAACTCTTCTCCCCAACCCAGCACCTCCTTTCTGCTCCAGCCCCTCCACAGCCCTTGTCCTGTCTGACAGAGCCTGCTGGCCATGTGAGCAGTGCAGAGCCCTTCTGGAGATGGCACCTACCTGGTGGGAGGTCCTTAGATGACCTGAGGGACCACCCTCAGAGGGGATGCGGGCTCCCAGTCTCCTCTGCTTCCTGTCTGCAGAGGTGAACTCTGTCCTGCGTGAGCTCCCACGTGCTGCCGCAGGACCCTCACCACAGCCTGTGCCACACTGTGCAGGCTACCAGTCCCTCTAGTGTACAAAGCTAGCCTATCTCTTGCATTCCATTTCAGTAACAGAAAACAGACCAGCACCAAGACAGACACTAGGATACACTGCCACGGCTGGTGTGATGGCTCAACTGGCTAACTCTTCACCTGCCTGGCAGCCCGTACGGGCACCAGTTTGTGTGTTGTCTGCGCCACTGCCCATCCAGCTCCCTGCTTGTGGTCTGGGAAAGCAATGCACCCTACACCAAAGCCTTGGGACCCAGAGCCTTGGAAGACGCAGAAGAGGCTGCTGACTTCAGATTGGCTCAGCTCTGGCCACTAAGGGGTGAGCCAGCAGAAAGGAGATCTTTCTCCGTGTATCTCTGTCTAAATATAAATTTTAGATAACTATCCTCTTGTTTTCTCAAACTACAGATTTAGTCTCCAAAGAGGAAATAAGCTACAAATAAGAGCAAAGCACGATTGAATAAACGGGGTGGTGGTGGTGGTGGTGTGTGAACCTGTAAGCTTCCCTTGCACATGTATTCTCTTTGCCACAAAGACAGTTGTGCTGTAGGCCTAGCAGCCAGTAAATGTTGGGCATGCTCACAAACCTCTGTTCTCCCTCAGGAAGTGGCCGCTGTGGCTCCTAGGCCATTATCTCCCCAGCGGCCCACCCCCTCGCATGACTGCTCATTTGCAGGACCAGGACCAGTCCCTGGGCATGCTGTGTTTTCCTCCAGGGCCCAGGGCAGACCAGGTCCCTAGGGAGCACAAGGACGTGAATGACCACTGTCCACATTCTTGTAGATAAGGAAACTGGCACAGAGAGGCTGGATGGCGTGCCCATGCCTACATGTGGCACACAGCACGGCAGGGACATGGACCAGGTCTGCTGAACAGTGCAGCTCCTGCCCTTCCCCCATGCCTGGGACCAGGTTTCCAGGCTAACCGTACGTTGGTTGGCACCACCAGCAACAACTCTCTGCACATCAAGCACATCTTCCCTGCAGGGGCACTCCGTTTGCTCCTCCCCATGAAGGAAGGCACAGGCGCTCTGATCAAGCAAGCTGCTCTACCTCCACAAGTGAGACATTCCCATTCCATTATGATGAATTAATTTATTTCTGCTACACCACAGATCGAAAATCAAATTCCACTTACGTTGCTTGAGGCTTCAGAAAAGATATTCCACACCTGCTCTAGGACAGACTCATTGTGAACCTTCAAACTGTTCTTCATCCAGTTCTGTATGAGAAAGGAAGAAGGAGTCGCGCGTGCGCTGAGACCCCGCCGCGGTCCCAGACGGGCCACACGCACAGCCAGCTCCTTACCTGGAATTTCGCCTTTTTCCTGGGGACATTGTCAAAGGCGCTAATCTGCTCTAAAAGCTCTTTCACTCTGGGACTGACATTGGGCTTCTTAATTAATTCATTAATTTTCTACGAGAAAAGGAAGATAAAACAAAAGCAATCAGCAACCAACATAGAAGTTCCATAAAAAGCAAGCAAAATGTCCTTAATTTAGACCCAGATTCTCCACTTGTATTGACCCTAAAGGTAAAAGCACTCACTTCTCTTCAATCTATGAGGGAGTCGGTCAGAGCAGGTTGGCAGGAAAAAGACATTAAAACCATCTGAAGTTGGAACAGTGAAGCCAGGTAAAATGATCTGTTCTCAGACAATTTCTGTGTAGGAATACGCTGCTGGCACAGCAGACCCCCAAGATTCCACAAACACCCCATTAGAGCTAATACACAAAGCTGCAGGACCCATCATCAGCACTCAAAAGTCATCAACAGTGCATTCCACACACTAATGAATTTAAAAAGAAACCAAGAAAGGAACTCCATTTACAAGAGCAGCAAAAATAATAGAACAATTAGGAATAAATGTTAAGACTTGTATGAAGATTGCAAAAACCATGCTGCAAGAAATCAAAGACACCAATAAGTAGACATCCATGTCACAGACTGGAACTTAATATATATAGTTGGGAGGACAGAAGCAGCAACTCCACCCCAGAATTCTCATGCCATTTAGGAGGATGCTGAGCAGCCAAAACAACGTTGCAAAGGAACAGAGACGGTGAGGCTAGACTTCTTGGTTTCAAAGCTTACTGCCAAGTACAATAATCAAGCAGTCCAACAGAACAGAACAGAGAGCTCGCGTTGAACACTTGCATATATGGTCACTAATGGAAAAGGACAGGCTAAACCGCCACAAAACACGTCCACTCTCAAGGATCCGAGCTCAGCATCGCGTCCCGGCTGCTCAGGCTCTCATCCAGCTCCCCGCTAACGCTCTTCAGAAGACAGCAGAAGGTGACCCAAGGGCCCGGCATGATGGCCTAGCAGCTCAAGTCCTCGCCTTGAACGTGCTGGGATCCCATATGGGCGCCGGTTCTAATCCCGGCAGCTCCACTTCCCATCCAGCTCCCTGCTTGTGGCCTGGGAAGGCAGTCGAGGACGGCCCAAAGCCTTAGGACCCTGCACCCGTGTGGGAAACCCGGAGGAAGTTCCTGGCTCCTGGCTTTGGATCAGGGCAGCACGGGCCTTTGTGGTCACTTGGGGAGTGAATCATCAGATGGAAGATCTTCCTGTCTGTCCTTCCTCGTCTCTGTATATTTGACTTTGCAATAAAAAATAAATAAATCTTAAAAAAAAAAAAAAAAAAAGAAAGTGACCCAAGTAGATCAAGTAGATGAATCCCCAGCACTCATGCAAGGGACCACAATGGAGTCCTGTAGAAGCTTTTAGGGAGTCAACAAGCAAATTAAAAAATGAACTCTCCCTCTCTGTGTCGCTCTTTGAAATAGAGAAAACGACAGTCTTTGCCACCAATAGTGCCGGGAAAATTGAGTATTCAGAAGTCAAAGAATGAAACTGGGAGTCTACACTATGTACAAAGATTAACTCAAATGGATCAAAGACCTAAATCTGACGGGTCAAATGACAAAGTCTTAGAAGAAAGCAGAGGGGAGGAACAAAAAACAGCAAGCAAGCATGGGGAGACACTCCAGGACACTGGACTGGCCAGCGACTCCTGGGATATAACACCAAAAACACAGATAACAAAATAAAGTGAATTATAGCAAAAATTAAAACTTCTGTGACTCAAAGGACATTATTAATATCATGAAATGGCAACTCACAGAATAGAGAAAATGTTTGCAAATCTTGTATGACACAGGATTACTGTTACAAATAAAAAGAACTCCTATGACTCAACTACAGTAAAACAGCCCAGCCAGAAGAGGGACCAACAGGGCAGGCGCCATGGCACCAGGGATGGGGCTGCTGCTGGGACACCCGACTGAATCAGAGTGCTTGCCTCTCCTGAGCCCGCTTCCTGTTCCTCGCAGGCAGCCCAGGACAGGACAAGTTTGGGTCTATGCCACTCACGTGCATGTAGGAGTCCCTTCCTGTCACAGCTGAGTAATATCCCAGGGTCTACTGGTGTGTACCATCTCATTTCTCCATTGATACTGGGTCACTTGTACTTCTTGGCTGTTGTGAGTGACCTGGGGTGGCCTGGAAGTGAGCCAGTTGCTGCAACTGAGGGGCAGGGAGGGAGGAAGAGAGGTTCCTCTCCCAGGATCAAACATCTGCACCCCTAGGCCCATGTGCAGCCTGAGAACAGCCACTCTACTGACAGGAAGCCTGCTGCGGTCGCACCGGGGAGAACCCCAAGGCTGCGGCACCACAGGGGTCACCCAGGGGCCCTGGTGGTTCTCCAGCACCTGTACTCCACCCTCCTGGGGCCGTCGACTGGAGTGAGTGAGGAAGACTCCGACAGGGAGGTCAGTGTAAAGTGCTTCATTTATGATGCAAGGATTGGACTGTGGGTGCTGGACCTGGAAACTTCAGCCAACCTTGCCTATGAAGTGCCCATTGGTAAATGCTGCACACTACACAGGTTTCAACTGCCTTCACAAAGGGCTGGCCACACTGGGTCCCAGTGTGTGCCCATCCGCTTCGGATGAGTTCATCCGAGTGCTGACAGTGTGGACAGAACTCCCACCCCCAGGTGCCCCGGGACCTGCTTCCTGAGGGCTGGGCATGGAGGACACACCCACAGGTGTGGCCGACGTCACCAGACTGAACGGTACAGTCAGGACACAGGATTTGTCTATGGACTGTGTCAAACATACCTGACGTGAGCTATGTGGGAACTCTTTATACTACTTTAAAATTTGTTTTCCAAGTTTAAAACTATTCTGAGGTTGGAATAAAAAAGGGATCTCCCTGGCTCCTCAGCCTGCAATGGGCACACTCAGGACACCCTCTGTGAATCGCAGTCCCGTTCTCCTAGGAGATGCCAACCCGCTGAGCCAATCCATGCCCACGGTTCCCAGGCATACGCGTCATCAAATGGAACAACCAGATAAAGCTGAGCACTCTGGTCCACACTCCAGTCCACGTTGAGAAAATGCCTCCGCCGTGCCTGAGCCATGCACCAAGTGACATGGTCTGAGCTGAACAAGCAGTGTCACCCGCTCAGAGTAACTGCCGAGATCTCCCCGTGTTTAGTTCACCTTCAGTCTGCCTGAAGATGTGCCATCTTGGTGGCTTGTTGGGCTCCCGAGGAAGGCAGGTGTTGGGTGAATGAGGCCGACGTTACCTGAATCCACGCCTGCTGTTTCACGTCACCTTTGTGGGTTTTACTTTCGTAGCCTTTGCCACCATACTTCTGGTCTTCACTCACACACTTCACATGGTTTTTGTAGTCGTTGCCCCTGTAACATGATCAGAAGTCTGGCCATGAGCGAGGTGGCACGAGGGGGCCCCTGTCTGATGCCAGCTGCTGCTCCTGTCTTCTTCTTGAGAGCAGAGACAGGGAGAAACACCTGTCCATCTGCTGGTTCACTCCCCAGTGACAGCAACGGCCGGAGATGAGCCCCTCTGAAGCCAGGAGCCAGGAGCTTCCTCGGGCCTCCCACGAGGGTGCAGGGTCCCAAGGCTCTGGGCCACTCTCGACTGCTTCCCCAGGTCATACGCAGGTAGCTGGGTGGGAAGTGGAGCAGCCCAGACATGTACAGGCGCCCATATGGGATGCCAGTGCTTGCAAAGCGAGGATTTAGCCATTGAGCTGTCGTGCCAGGCCCTGCTCCTGCCTCCTGCACTTTACCCTGTACTTGCCCACAGCTGTCATGGCACTGGCACCCTGGTGTCCTGGTCACATCCCATTTTCCCTCCTCTAGACTCTTCCATTAATGAGTAGAACCCACTGCCAGTGGTTAGCATGGCACCGCCCTAAGTTAGACTCTGCATGCAATACCTTAATGCCAGTCTGGACTCAAGTAGCCAGCTCCCCTACTGATAAACCTGAGAGCACAGTGGAAGACAGCCCCATTATTTGGGCCTCTGCCACCCTCGTGGGAGACTGGAGTTCCTGGTCATCAGTCCAGCCAGAGCAGGCTGTTGTGGCCCCTTGGCAAACGAACCAGCAGATAGAAGATATCTCTTTCTCTCTCTTCTGTCTTACAGGGGACAGCTCCCACGCAAGCTCTGTAAGTTCTCAGGCTCCCTCAGGGAAACACTGGGGACAAGGATAATGGCTGAGTTCCCAGGTCAGAAACAATCATATCTTCATCTACTTTAGACATCTAGGATTAAGCCTCAAATCTGCTCGTGGCAAACAGCCAGCACCCAGCACAGAGGCTGATGGGGCAGGTGCGGCCACACACAGCATCTCAGTCGAAGGCCGCACCGACAGGGGGTGGCATGAGCTCAGGAGGCTGGCCCTCTGCAAACATCCACCCGCCTGACCCTGTTGCCCCAGCCCTCCCAGAGAGCTCCTCCGAGCGAGTGTCTCCCCAAGGACTTGGTGGCCAGGAGGGGTCTGACTTCAACCTCCGGTTTCCCACGCACGACCCAGCCTTCTTGGTTGCTAGCTGGCCACGATGAGCATGCATGCTAGCTTCCCAGCTCACAAGCCCGCCTCGCCAGCAGCATAGGCACACAAGGCCTGGCTGCAGAGTTGCTCCAGAACCCTGAAGTCTCAGCTACCATTGGCCCCCAGAGTCTGAAATGGTGTTGGTAAGATGAGGACCTGTGCCACGAATGGCAAATCCATCAAGGCCTCCCTCACAGGAGGCAGGGGCTCACACACTTGGGCCATCACCAACTGCCTTCTAGATGCATTAGCAGGAAGCTGTATCAGAAGGGAGGTGGGACCTAACCCTAGGCAAGCCCCTAAGGGAAGCAGCAGCCCAACCCGTGTACCACAACGTCCGCTCCGCAAGGCCCCTTCTACAGAATCCACCACTTTGAAGCAACGGGCCCTGCAAGTTGCCTGGACTTTTCCAGGCTCTGGGGGGCATGGTTCCCAGAACTGGGCTGGAACGTCACCATGGCTCTCCGTGAAATACACGGAACTTACCAGAAGTCTTTCCCGCAGTCAATACAAGAAAGGCATTCACAGTTTCTGCACACAGATACATGCTTTTCCACTTGTATTTTTTTCACTGATTCACCACACGCATTGCATGTAAAAAACACCATTTTCAGTTAATGATTAAAACAGCTTCTGTCCAAGACAGGTTGTGAATCTCACGCTAAAAGAATAAAAAGGAAAAAATTTACTTATTGTGAGCTGAAACTTCCATTTCCAAAACATGATTCATACAGAACTTTCTGACCATAATTTCATATGAAAATACTTGGAAGTAACAGAAGCATGACAGATGAGAGCCGTTCCCCCCTCATGGTGAAACGATCGTCCATCACAACCTGACAGGCTCTGGGCTGCACACTGGCACGTGCAGGACACCCCAGCAGCTTGGCAGGGAATTTGTGACTCCTCAGAGTAACCCTGCAAGGGCACTGCCGCCCAACACCTGAGTTATCAGAGGCAGAGCTGAGGCGACCAGCCCAGGGCCGCACAGCAGCAGACTGGCTGCAGAGAGGCTTCAGCTGCTATAAACGGTGGAGCTTTCTGTTCCATTGATGGCGAGTCCATGTGTGTGTTCTCTCCTGGGTGTAAGAATGGGGGTGCAGAGTAAATTCTCTACTCCCCACGTGCACTGCCAGCATTTCACGGGCCCAGTTCTCAGAGGAGAATGGAGGCGGGGTACCAAGTGGGAGGACAGGCAGCTCGCACAGACACGGAGGGCATTCCTAAGGACATCACTGTACATGCACAGGTGCTAACATCTGTGGGTGGTGGGTACGGCCTGCTGTCTGCTCAAAGGCTCGGGATCCCAAACAGCATTCCAACCCAGCAGGTGCCAAGTTACTGCAGGCAGCCACAAACCCCGCTCTCCCCAGCACTGCCCACATCCACCGTGTCTGCACACACACACAATCAACATTAAAACCTCAGGGAGTGGTTGGTGTTTGCAGCGTAGTGGGTAGTCACCAGCACCCCATATGGGTACTGGCTCACGTCCCGACTGCTCCATGGCCTACGGACAGCAGTGGAAGACAGCCCAAGTGGTCAGGCCCCTACCACCTACGTGGGAGACCCCAATGAAGCTCTGGCACTGGCTGCTGAGGTCACAGGGGAGTGAACCAGCGAATGCAAGATCACACACACTCTCACTGACCCTGCTTTCAAACTAAATAAATCCTAAGAAAAAATCTCATGCAGATGTTATCTGTCGAGCTCGAAGTGTTACAGAGGCTAACAGTAAGTTTCCATTGCTCCCTAACCTCACTCGCTAGATTCTAAGAGGGCTCACCATGACTCAGTTTGCATGCTTCAGGGTCACCCGACACCCAGGGGCCCGTGACTCTCACAGTAGCCCATGCATGAGTACCACTTCCACCCCATGACATGCTCTGGGTCACTGCTGGCAAGGTTACACCCAAGCAAGTACCAGGACTGCTCAGCCCTGAATGGAAACGTACAAAAGGCCTGGCCTGTCTCCGTGGAGGCCGCTGTGGGGCACTGTCAGACGACAGTTTATCAGCTGGTGTCTTGGGTGTCACCAATCAGAATGGAGAGAGGCAGGGCATGTGGCCACCCATGGCCTCCCCGCAAAGCAGCCTGGCCACCCCAGGACATGTTGCGAAGCTGTCAGGCCGTGCGATCAGTACAGACATGGGCACATGACAAGTTCCCAGGAGAGGGGACAACACCATCCAGCTCCCCTTGAAGGCCGGGGTCCTGCACCAGGCGGTCACAGCTCCACAGGTCAGTCAACAAGAGCGGCTGTTCTACCTCACACAGGCAGGCGGCAGGCTGACAGCAGGAAGCAGTCCACTGGTGTTTGCACCAGGCCAAGCCACTGCTCAAAGCAACTGGCTGCTCAACAAGCTGTCTCGCCCCTGTGAGACAAGGATACAACATGCCCCTCAAACGCACAGGTGGTCTAGCACTTCCCAACCTTGGTTGCTGGAGACAACCCTGAATCTCGGAGGAGCGAGAAACGCCCCACCTGGCACCTGGCAGGGAGGGTCAGACAGTCAGGAAAGACACACTCAGGGCGTCTGTGCTGGACACGTCATCCTGCAGGAGACAGGTCACACGGTGTCAACATCAACTCAGGAGATCACAAGTCCAGCACAAAGACCCACTTAACTGGGTCTTTCAGGTCTGCAAGATAACATGGGCAGACTCCCCAGGAAATGAGAGCTTAGTCTCCCAGTGTCTTCTGCAAGACTTTCACACGCAATATCAAGAGAAAAAGTCGGGCTCCCGCCTGCCTAAGGGGAGGAGGTCCTTAGGGAGTTGAGTTCTCCCTTACCCAGAACCATGGAGCATCTCAACTCTAGCCCCCAAGCTCTCCGTGGCTCTGCCTCCCACTGGATCCAGTCCCTGGGGAAAGGCACCAGGTGACCTGTGCAGTGATGCAGTAAACACTTGCACGGTCACACAGACAGCAAGCTCCCATCATTCAGCAAACCTCCAGACCCAGCTCAGCTGCCTGGCGGACAGGGCGTCCCAAGTCTGTATGCGTGTTCTGATTTCAGAAGCAGCAAGGTTTAACTTAGTGTGCCAACCCAAGACAGCAGGGATTGCTGAAAACAAACAGGTCTGCTGTTAGATTCCACCAGGCGGCAGAAACACCTGAGCGGACCCAGTGCAGGTCTGGCAAGTCCGCAACACTGACTGAAGCCATTCCTGTGAGCTGCACACGACACACTACCCACCAGACTCAGGGGATACACTGCAACTTCCAGTGAGCCCTGTCCTCAACAGGGCTGGCTACTCCTAAACCAGGGTCCCCCCTTCTCTCCCTGCAGCTAATGTAAGCTAGGCATGTTCTCGCTTCTAAAAAGGAGAGCTCAGAAAAGGGCAAACAGGGCAGGGCTCTGCTGGCTGCACACGCACCCCTGCACTCGCCAGCTGTCGCGGGCACCACCCAGCAGTGTCTGGACCAGGGGCTGTGCTCTCCAGAGTCCTGGGGCTCCTCTAGAAGCTGACCAGGTCCTCAGAGGGCACTTCTGCATTTCCCACCGCCCCATCTCCTGAATGCTGGGACATGTGACCATGAGCTCCCTACAGAGCCATCCCACACTCAGTCACAACGCACCCAACACTCAGGACAGAACCCCTCATGGCGCAGGAGGTGGTCTGTGAGGCCAGGTGACGGCTGCAAGCTCTTCCCTGCCTTGGTCGTGGGCTATCACATCTTGGCCACTGCTCTCATCCAAAGAAAAAGAAAATGATGGGTTTTATAACACAGCTTTCCACTTACACACATCTCAGCCCCCCAAGCCCGTGTACATCACTGCACAGGTCACCTGGTGCAGGACAGATGCTGAACTGCAGGGCAGCAGACAACAAACCTGAGGACCCAGCCACCATGGCCTTCTCTCAAAAGAGACAGTGGCCAAGTCTTTAGGGCTACATTTGGGGCAGAGGACCTGAGCCAAGATGGGCAGGTGCAAAGTACCTTATCAGAAACTGTAAGATGGGTCCAACTTGTGTCTCAAAGCATCAGGTGCAAAGTTAACCAGGCAGCCTAGGTCAAAGCCTCACTCCCACCCATGGGGACAAAGGCGCCCAGTGACTGACTCCTGTGGACATCAAGGTGACCACACCCAGTCCTCCCACACACGACCTGCCCGTCTTCACACACCCACACTTTCCCTGCCCCACTGGCACCCTGGCTCAGATAGCGCATCCTGAAGTTGGGGTTCTGAGCCTGGGACTTGGGGGCTTTATTTTGTACCTTCCTCTTTGCACATTTCTGCATTCTTCATTTTCCTTTAAAAAAATCATCTTTCTAATATAAATCTTAACAACAAATCACTTTTCCTATCCTGAGACATTCTCTTACACACGTGCTCGCACACCACAAAAACAGCCCACCCGGGCCCAGGCTGGCAACCCCCAGCCACTCCCCTTTTAAGCAACAAGTTCTCCTGTCTGTTAAACCAATGGTTCAGGCGCACCGGACTGGGCCACGAGCACAGCGAGGTGCAGGCGGACAGCCTGCCAGAGCGCTGTGCCAGGCCACAGTGGACCAGAGCGCTGTGCCAGGCCACAGTGGACCAGAGCGCTGTGCCAGGCCACAGTGGACCAGAGCACTGTGCCAGGCCACAGTGGACGCTCGCTGCAGAAAAGCCAGTCTTGCCAAACACTCACACTACCACTTCACTTCTTCTCTTACCACTCCCTCTCCTGGCACATACAGGCTGCACTCTCCCTGCACCTGCCGCATGCCAAGGCCTGTCTGCCACAGGGGGTCCTCACCACAGCACCCCTTCCTCAGTTCAGCTTTTGCATGGTCGTGCCCCTCGTGAGGAAACCCGAAGAGGGTAAGGAGCTGTTTGCATCCCCAGCTGGCCACCGTAACCTGGTCTCCTGGATCCCCACTGCGCCCCGGGGGCCGCCTCTCTGGGAACCGGGTTCTGAGCGCCTCAAGAATCAGAGAACATCCACGAGCTGCTGGGACGCGCGGCTGGGGCTCGGGTCACTCCCGCAGGGCACGAAGCAGTCCGGCCTGGACGGCTCCCTCGCTCGGAGCGGCCGGGCCCGGGGGGCTGAGGGTGCAGACGCAGGCAGCGGCGCCGCCGCCCCGGCCCTCTGCTCGCTCGCTCTCTCTGTGAGCCCTGCCCTCCCAGGTCGGACCTCGGGGTCTCCGTCCCTCACCTCTCGGCCAGCGCCTGCCAACCGTTTCCACCGGCCGCCGGCTGCACGTGGCGCCTCCGCCCGCCACCTGCTCCGCAGCCGCCCCGCGCCCGGGAACCGAGGAGCCGCCACGCGCGCCTGCGCGCCGCCACCACGCCCTGGGCGGAAGCGGCGTCGCCGGAAGCCGGCGGGAGGGCTCGGGGCGCCGAGGGGGCGTAGTCGGCGGAGTCGGGCCCCGCGGGGCGGGTGGAGAGGAAGGCTTCGGGGGCGCGCGGCCGGGGTCTCCGACGGTAAGGAGTCCGGGGTGTCCCGTGGGGCGTGGACACGGAGAGCCCGCCGGCTCCCTCGCCACGCCACGCGAGTCCGCGCGCACCTGCTCGGGGCCGGACTCCCAGGGGAGGGTCGTTGGCGGAGATTCGGAGCCTGGGCGTCCGCGCTGGGCTCGGTGGGCCTGGACACCTCCTGGCCGGCTCCGCGGCGGGGAGGAGGGTCTGGGATCTCGGCACGGGCATTCCCGGGCCACCTGCGCCGGGGGTCCGGGCGTGCCGAGCGCCGGCCGGGCGCAGCGCCTGGCCCCTTTCTGCCCCAGCAGGTGCCCCGTGCGCGTGGCTGGCACACGCCCTGGGGCAGGGCTGGCACGCGATGCTTGTGTGCAAGTGGGAACGGGGTCCGGACCGGGTTGTGGTGAGGACGGGTGCTGCGGGAAGGTCTCCTCCCATTTGAGAGGAGGGGAGACAGAGAAGTCCTGGCTTCTGGTTCCCCCCAGATGCTTGCAGCAGGCAGGACCCAAGCTGGAGCTCAGCTGGGCCCTCTGATCCGGGATGTGGGCCCCAGGCAGCCTTCTAACCCTTTGCAGAATGCCCGCCCCTCTGTGTGGGTTTTAGAACAAAAAGAATCCTAGAGCCTAGTCCTAAGGGGACAGACAGAACACCGGAGGCCTAGAGTTTCCATCTGTCCAAAGACTGTGCATTGAGCATCTGCTGGGTCCAGAGGGTCCCAGATAGCAAGTAATGTAGTCGCAGTCTCCACCGTACGGGGCAGGGTTCTTGTCACAGTGAATTAGGGCAAAGATGGAAGAGAACCCTGGCTCCACGTCACACCTCCTGCATGCCTCATGGCAGAGCCTGTCTAGGGTCCCCTGGCCTCTCTGACATGCGCAGTAGACTGAAGTAGGACCAATCTGAGGAAGACTTTGCCTGGATGTGTACGGCGTGGGTCATGGAGTCAGATTCTCTCGACTTGAATCCTGCCTCTGCCCTTTCTAGAGCACCAGTTTTTAGGTGTGGGACCTCTGCGTCCTGGGGGGCAGGTTATCGCTGTGCCATAGACCAACCTCAAACTTGTAAACTGTTTTACAGTTTTGAGGGTCAGGAATTCAGGCAGGTGTGTACTTATGTCAGAGCTTGGGTCCCACATGGTGTAAGCCAGGGTCACTTGGATTGTCGTCCAGGGGAGACTGCCGTGGAGAGTTCAGGTGGCCCCGAGTGGGGAGGGATGGCTAAGCCCAACTAAGTCCTTGCCTGTCGCCACGCCTGCTCTCCACTCAACATCCTGCAGGCAGCTGAGGCCTCCCAGAGCAGTGTCCCATAGAGAGAGAGGAGCTTGTTAGCTCTTAAGACCTGGGCTTGGGAGTGAGCCCAGCTTCCAGCCTTCCTCCCAGCAGCTTGTACCCGGCAGGACAGGCAAGCGACAGGAGACTGGGCTGCATGCCTGGTGGGGAGCACTTCCTTTTACCCCCAGGCACTTGTTGTGCTTTGTTGCAGGTGAGGGTGGCCGTCCTGGGCTTGACTCAGTCAGGTGTAGAGGGCTTAGCTTAGCGCCTGGTAAGTAGGAGCCATCTGTCAGGTTATTGTTGGGGTTAATTACTGGATGTTTTCTTCCTGACTTGTTTACAGAGCGTATAAGAAATAAAAGATGTGTGTTCTTTTTCCAGAGCGTCTCTAACCTTGCTGGGGAGGTGCAGCATTGACATCATGGAATGATCTAGAGAACTGTGTGGAAGTTATTTTACAGCTCAAAAGTAACTTGTGCATGGGTCCATAACTTCCTATGTCCTAACTCCAGGGGTTGTTCCAAAGAGCTGTTCCCATTATGATTTCTACAGAGCTGGAAAATGTCTCCTGTAGCTTTGGACTATGGGCTGTATTTTTAACATTAGCTTGTGGGAGGTTTAGTGCTTTGTTTTCAACATCTGTTCCCATGGGAGACAGTGGAACAGGAGAGTGAGGGCCCAGGGTCTCTGAATCCAGGTGGGCTTGTGTCGATTCTGTGATCGAAGGCAGGTTGCCCCGCCTCCCCACTTGTTGACTGTCTTGGAAATGAGTTGAGTTCCTGTACAGTTGTTGGAATTTCAGCAGAGGTCTGTAGTGAGCAGTAAGTAGCTGACAGCTAGTAGTAAACCAGGGAGCCTTTTCCCTGTGGGCGGCCGGGCGCAAGGGCAGGTGACAGGTCAGCTCTTGGCTTCCTTCCAGATGCAGCACTGGGGACAGTTCCCAGCACCTGGCACCACTCCTTGGTTCCTGGGCACTTGTCTGGGCCAGGCTGACCATCCCAGGGCACTGCTCTTGCTCCCTGGGGATGACATCATCTCTAGTCCCAGACCCGGAGGTGGGGACACTACCCCCAGCTCTGCGCATTAGAAGCCACACTTTCGGTAAGGAAATGGGACGATGAAAGAATCCATGAGGGGAGAGGAGAGGGACACATCTTGGTGAATTCCAGGTTGCGGGGCGCTCTTACTACACACACTTGGCACAATAATGAGATTTGGACCTGGTGGCGGAAAGCCGGGGGTGTGAGTGATTGTCCCGGACAAGAGGAGCTGGCTGAAGAGCTGCGTCCCGGAACACTGCTGTTTCAGAGCTGGGATGGGGCAGGGAGGGAGTTGGTGTGTGGCCTAGACAAGGGCACGGAGCAGGGACCTTGGGAACCTGAAGAGTGGTGGCAAGCAGGAGCTGGAGGACAGAGCTTGGCCCGCAGCCCTGCTGCCTGGTGCAGGAGAGCTAGAGGGCACGTGGGGGTGTGTGTGTGTGTGTGTGCAGGAGATGGGAGGAGGTGGGAAGGATGGGGTGGGGTGGAGGAGGTGGGGAATCGAGTGTGTAGGCAGGGGAGGAGATGGGGAGGGTGGGGCAGGGGAGGCAGAGTGGGCAGGAAGCACAGTGCAGGTGGAACCTGCTGTTCTGCAGGACTTATTAAGGTGATGAACCTGGGGGAGGATGAGGCACATTTCCAGGAGGTGGGATCCTGAGAGAGGGCAGTGTGCTTTGGAAAGGAAGATGCGCACTTCCTCCTGGGAAGCGGAGGGCAGTGAGGGAGGTGGGAGAAGAGTCGTAGGCTGTCCATGCCAACTTGCCCTTCCTCCTGAAGACAGAGTTAGGAAAGGGACCAGGCGGGTGGGAAGGAAGAGAGTGTGACAGAATTAGAGTGGCTGCTGGGCGGAAGGTGCAGGGAAGGTTAAAATGGCATCACGACTTGTGAAGAACAGCAACAAAAAGCTGTTAGCCAGCAGAGGTCAGCCAGCATGAGCTGTGACGGGGGCGCGTGCTGTGTGCCAGGTAAAGTGGAATCAGTGGTACCCCCAGAGCCTACAGCAGCGCTAGTTTGCCTCATGGACACTGCGTGAGCACGGTGCTGTCAGAGGGCCGTCCCAGGGTCAGACCAAAGGAGAAAGTGGAGGGTCACGGGAGAGAAGCAGGGGCCGCCCGGAAGGTCAGGCTTCGTGGAGGTGGAACCAGGCCTGTTCGTCGCTGTGGCCCTGTAGCCCGGCACGCTGTCATCCGTCACCAGCAGAGGTTGAAGGGTGGCCCTCGACAGGGCCTGCAGGGGGCCGTTGGCCCACATCTGTGGCAATGTGACAGAGTCCCATCCCTGCTCTGCTGTCCTTCCCCGCTTCCTGCTCCTGCACCCTCTGACAGACAGTGGTGGTGGCTCAGGTTGGATCCCTGCCACCCACAATGCAGACATGTGGCTTCTGTCCTGGCCTGTCCTTGGCCTGACTGTGTGGCATTTGAGGAGTGAACCAGCAGATGGGAAAACTTGTCTCTACCTTTCAAACAACATGTGTACATACGTACACACACGTATACAGGAGGGAGGGGTGTTCTGTAAGGCTGACGGCCACCCGTCCCCTTGGACATGGTTACCTGCCCTCTCCGCCAGCCACACAGGGCCCACTGGCTGCCCGTCCCCTCTGTCGTGGGCACTGGTCAGTCCTTGCCATACTTCTTGCAGGTGTGTGCTAGGCATGTCAGCAGCTCCTCACAGAGGCGTGTGTGAGTGGCACCTTGATGCTGGCTCTGCTTGTGGCAGATGCAGCTGGTCGTTCGGGCTTGTGTCTCATCTCCCTATGTGGGCTCCTGCGTCTTCCGGCTTCTAGTTCAGTGAGCTGAACGGAGGTGTTTAGGAAGTGCACTTGATTCCTAACCACTTGGCTTTTATTTCTACTTTACACGTGTTGCTAGATGTGTATTAGTTTGTTTTTTGTCATTTTCCTAAGACATAAGAGACATGCGTATCATCTTGGTTATAGTCTAGGCTTCTGCTGTCAGATACAGGGGCCATTTAAACACAAGTTAGAATTTCAGATCCTTAGCCACGTGCACGGTGTGGAGGACGCATCCACCCCGTGGAGAGTGTGCCTGTAACACAGATGTCCTGTTCGGCAGTCTGGACCCAGACACCCAGGAATGAGTGTGACAGGGTGTGTGAGGTGGGGGACCACGAGCGGGATGCACAGATGCCAGCCGGCTGGCGGCCACATCACTGAGACTCTTCCGTCGTGCTTCCCCGCAGGCCTCGCGTGGGGTAGCATGGACCCTGTTGCCGCCCACAGCTGCCACCTGCTGCAGCAGCTACACGAGCAGCGCATCCAGGGCCTGCTGTGCGACTGCATGCTGGTGGTGGAAGGCGTGTGCTTCAAGGCGCACAAGAACGTCCTGGCGGCCTTCAGCCACTACTTCCGGTACGTGTCCCCTCGGGGAGAGCCCGGCATGGAGGGAGCTGGCCACACATGGTCAGAGAGCAGAGCGAGGCCTTTCTTTAAGTCTTAATTCTTACTTACTGTAATCCTTTTTTTTTTTTGCTTCAGGTTATTACAACTCTGGTATTTAAAGTCACCTGAGAGGAAAAAAGGCTCTTCACCAAAATGTATTTTATTTTGATACTTTGTCCTTCATTTTAGTCACTCTAATAATTAATTTCAGTTTTCTGAAATGATTGATAGGAATATTTCTGTGACCAGGAACTGGCACTGTGGCATAACAGGTCAGAGCACCCCCTCTGATGCTGGCATCCCGCATCATCCCCAGTCGCTGAAATAAGACTCAGACGTGGCGTGCTGGCAGGTGCCGTGTCCCGTCAGCTCGGGCCCCGACTTAGCGGCTTCTGTCCCTGCGCAAGGCGGTCCCAGACGCCTGGCTTTGCCGTGGCCTCCAGGAGAGCTAATTGTGTGACCACTTGGTTGGTGTCAGCTGTAGTCACTCGTGGCTGTTTGGGGGACACAGCTGGCTCCGACAGAACCCAGTCATCCGCCCGTGAACTTGACGTGTTCCCCTGGTGAAGTGCCTGGGTTCTTTGGTGCCTTTTTTCCCTTAATTAGTAGGAATTTCCTCACTGTCGGTTTGTGGACCATTGGGTTGCTGAAAAACTTGATAGCCAAACACATACATGACAGGTTACAAAATGAGTGTATGCCAAGGGTCGGCTGGCTGTAGCCAATTATATTTGCAGAAGTTTTGAAGGCACTTAGATATGGAATGTTGGTATGTATGTATTTTATGGCTTGAAATATATCATTTGTCAGTAAACGAAATATTGAAACGTGTATCCTTTAGTTTTCTATACTCTAGTATGCAATACATATGGACAACTACACTTTGGAAAAATATTTAGCTCCTAAAATAATTTATCAGCCGTATTACTGTGTGTAATTTGTTTTTAATTCGTAAATTTTTAAATATTTCCTTGAGAAACAAATGAGCAGAGAAAGACAAGAGGGCTCCCATTAGCTGGTTCATTCCCCAGCTGCCTCAATGGCTAGCGCCAGGCCAGAGCCAAAGCCAGGACCTGGAATTCAGCGTGGGTGGCAGGGCCCAAACCACTGTAGCCATCCCCCACTGCTTCCCAGCGCGCAGTTGGCTTGATGATGGAGTCTGGAACTAGAATACTACAGAAGGTTAAGCCTGGGGGCTTCACCACCCAGCCAGCTGCCTACCTCTAATCTGTAAGGTTAATGGGAGTATTTCAGAGCTGTACTTTGAGATCTGTTCTCAAAAGTTCAGTACCCAAAGTATTAACTTATCTGAATTGCTTATTGAATGGTCGGCCAAACTTTTACATTGGAAATCAGCCCTTGTGGAAGGGTAAACTGTTTAACATTGCTGTGTGAGTGATGTTCATAGAAGTTACCAGCCTGTGTAAGTCACTGACACGGTGAACAAATCCCCTTCCTGTTATCAGGAGCCTCTTTCAGAAGTCTTCCAGCCAGAAGAGTGACGTTTTCCACTTGGATGTTAAGAACGTGAGCGGCATAGGGCAGATCCTGGACTTCATGTACACGTCTCAGCTGGACCTGAACCAGGACAACATCCACGTCATGCTGGACACGGCACGGTGTCTGCAGGTTCAGCACGTCCTGCATCTGTGTCACACGTTCCTCAGGTCCGCCACCGCAGAGCAGCTGCCTGGCACGCCTGGGAACGGCGCCTTCTCCCTGCAGGGGACGCTGAGCCCCGAGAGCCCGTGTGTCCTGAGTGACAGCTACCCCCCTGCCTTGCTGCAGGAGTGCGCCACGGACGCTCAGCCCGGGAAGCCTGGGGACGAGTCGCAGTGTCCCGCGCCGCTGCCATCGGTGAGCCTGCCCCATTCCACGGGGGACGGGTCCAAGCAGGCCCCCGAGACGCTGGATGGCAGCTGCAGCGACCTGCCTTTCAAACAGCCGAGTTACTACTACAAACTCCGAAGCCTTTACAGCAAGCATTACTACAAGCAGGCCGCCTGTCCGAGTCACCAGCGCACCATCGCGCAGCCCTTCACCTTCAGCTCCAGCTCAGACGCCGCCACTGAGGAGAACCAGCCTTGTGCCATGGGCCCCTCTGCCTGCCTCCTCGAGTCCCCAGAGCACCTGCCCTCCAACTTCCTGGGCCAGCCTCTGAGCGAGTCCGCCCCAGATCCCGAGCCGGACGCGGGCTGCCAGCAGCCTGCCAAACAGATGAGGCTCAAGAAGGCCATTCACCTCAAAAAGCTCAGCTTCCTCCAGTCGCAGAGGCGAGCGGAGCAGGCGGCTGACGTGGCTGAGGCCCAGCAGGTGCACTCCTCCAGTGGGAACCCTGGAGAGAAAGCCCCCAGCCAGAGCCCCGAAGGAAGAGCGGAGAGGGAAGGCGAGGACCTGGCACCTTCAGACAGCGTGGCTGGCACCAGTGAGGCCGAGGCCCCTGAGGCTGCCAGATCGCTGGAAGACCCAGCCCAGGCACTGCAGCCACAGAGGCAGTACGTTTGCGAGCTGTGTGGGAAACCCTTCAAACACCCCAGCAACCTGGAGCTCCACAGACGGTCTCACACAGGTACCAGGGGCGCCCTGCTGAGCCGCGCGGCCTGCCTGAGTCTGAGGATCTGTGCCGCTGCTGCGGAAGCTGCCAAGGCGCCAAGCTCGAGCCAGAGCTCCGAGCCGCCTTTGCAGTTCTGTGTTTGCTGATGATCTCTTCTGACAGGGCTGCAAGGGATTTCTCTTTTAAAAAGTTGCCATCTTTTATATTTGGATTTCCAGTTTTATATGCTGAGCTGACCATCTCCAAGCAAGTATAGTGTATTATTTCAAATTTTAAAGTGATAAATTATATTTAGTTTTCTCTACATTTGGATAAAGTTTTTATTTTTTTAAAGATTTATTGTATTTCTTGATTGGAAAGATAGGGCTACAGAGAGGGAAAGACAAAGGTCTTCCTCCACCGACTCCCTCTGCACCTGGTCCCGGCAGCTTTGGTTGGGCCAAGCTGAAGCCAGGAGCCAGGAGTTCCTTCCAGGTCTCATGTGTGGTGTCCAGGTCTGAATACTTGGGCTGTCCTGCATTGCTTTCTCAGGCCGTTAACAGGGAACTAAATCAGAAATGCAGCAGCCAGGATTCCAACTGGCACACATACGGGGTGCTGGCACTGCAGGTGGAGGCTTAACAGGCTGTGCCATGGCACTGACCTTGAGGTTATTTTTGAAAACATAATGTGGATTAATTCCAAAATAATTTAGTTGGAGTAATTCTAAAAGTTCTCAGAATTAGTAAATATCTGATTTTAGAAGTTGTGGTTTGGGCAGTAGAAAGGGGTGGCTCTGGGGCACTGGCGGTGCCAGCATTTGGAGAGTGAGCCAGCAGGTGGGAGATCTCCCTCTCTGTTTCTGCTTCTGTCTCTATAAATCTGTATTTCAAATAAAAAGACGTAAAACATTTGTAAAACATCACCTTAAGCATTTGATATTTTCAGGTGAGTTTCCTGCGTTTTAAACACTGTTGTTTCACCGTCTCAGTTTGTAGTCTGTCTCAGTTATTTTTTAAGATCCTATACACATACACTGTGTTGCAGAATACTTATGTGTTTCCTGTAATTAGACGTGATAATGTTGATAGCATAATACATGTTGACAGATGCCTTATAAGCTTGGAAGTCATATGTGACAGGATGCTTGTAAAGTAACTGCCTGCCCATGTGTTTTCTCATGTGGTCTTCTGCTCGCTCGCTCTCTCTCTCTGTCTCTCTCCCTCTCTCTCTCTCCCTCCCCTCCACCCCATCTCTCTCTCTCTCTCTCTCCCTCCCTCTTTTCCCCTTCCTCCCCCTCTTTCCCCCTCCCTGCACTCTCTCCCATTTCATATTTGTTCTGTTTATTTGGAAGGCAGAGTTCGAGAGAGGTCGTCCCGCTGCTGGTTCACTCCGCACGTGGCCACAGTGGCCTGGGCTGCGTCAGGCTGTAGCAGGGCCTTGTCCAGGTCTGCCTAGTGGCCACAGGAGCCCAAGGACCCGGGCGTGCTCCACTGCTTTCCCAGGTGCATCAGCAGGGAGCTGTCTTGGAAGTAGCGTAGCTGGGACTTGAACCAGTGCCATGTAGGATGCCAGCATTCAGCTGTGACACCGGCCTTCTGCCACCGCCGAGTGCTGAGCGTGGGCCATTGGGAAGGCCCTTGGGGAACTGTTCCTGCTGGGGCCTCCCACCACTTCCACAGACCCAGTGCTGCTCAGACAACATGCCGTGCCTGCTGGCTTTTGTCTCTTGCAGCCTGATCATCGCAGTCTGTTTAGTTGAGAAACCCAGCCATTTATCTGTTTTTTTTTTTTTTCTTTAAGGTTTTTTTATTTGCTTGTGAGGTAGAATTACTGAGGAAGGGAGCTGGAGAATCTTCCAGCCTCTGGTTCACTCCCCAAATGGCTAGAGCAGCTAGACCTGGGCCAGGCTGAAACCAGGAGCCAGGAGCTTGTTCCGGTCTCCCACGTGCAAGGGCCCAACAGCTTGAGCCATTTCCATTGCTTTCCCAGGAGCCCTGGCAGTGAGCTGGCTCATGAGTGCAGCAGCCAGGACATGAGCCAGCAGCATACAGGATGCCAACATCACGGTAGAGGCTTAGTGTACTTCACCACAACCCTGGCCCCAGCCTGTTTATCTTTAAAGAAATGAAGCATATTTTGGAGAGCCCTTTCAGGATTATGTGTGCCCACAATGGCATTAAGGACAGTTGGAGTTGTTTCCCGCCCCTTTTCTCGTGCGTATGGAGCAGGGTGGGCTAGAGGCTGTGTGCCACGTGGCGCTGTCCTTCCCCTGGTGGCCAGGGAGCCATGCGTTGCTGTACGGTGCAGTCATTTGCTTCCCTTTATGTGCTGCGAGCAAGTGGGGCAAGCCCGGGTGGGTCCGTGTTGTGCTGCAGGAAAGCTCGTCTTGAATTCTCAGCTGAAGCAAGAGCTTTTGTCTTAATCCCTGGGCTGCTTCGGGGGGCGCATAAATGCAGATCGGTTCAGCCTGGAGGCGTGTTTGAAAGGAAGTCTGGAGAGGACCCTCCATGGGCAGTCCCCCTGGAGCCAGGGCAGGAGGCCATGGGGGACAGTGGGGACAGAAGGGAGCAGGCGGTGGGCGAGCCTCCCACTCCCTCCGCTCGCCGAGCCAGTGGGACTACGCGTGTCGGTGGCGAGTTTACAATTTGTTTTCTGTTTGCTCTGTTTTAGGTGAGAAACCTTTTGAATGTAACATTTGTGGGAAGCACTTCTCTCAGGTGGGAATGCTCTTCATCACTGTTCATAATCAAACCTGTGACCAGTGCGTGCTTATACAGAGAGACCGTGCGTCTGTCCCTGCAGGAGGAGCCCCGTGAGCCTGAACACCATGGTTGTAGTTCATGGGGCGAGAGGAAGGGAAATAGCTGTGTGTGTGTGCGCGTGCACACGCGTGTGTGAGTCCTCAGACACCCTTCCCCTTTGCTGCCGAACGGGGGCCCAGGCCTCTCTAAAGCTGTCAGGGTCCCGCTGGGAACAGGGCATCCCTGAAGGCTGTGGACAGTGCCTCGTCTTCTCAAGGCCTGGCGGTTTGCAGGCTGTTGCAGGAGAGGCCGACAGTCGGGACTCCCAGCTTTTGCCTTCAGTTGCCCAGAGGTCACTTAGCAGTGGGCCAGTTCTCTTGCCCAGCAGACATGTCTCGGACCCTTCTGTGGGCCAGGCCCTGTACTGCACACAAAGAGGACCTAGGACGTTTCTCCTGCTGGCAGATGGGTTGCAGAAATCTACTTTTCTGTCTACAATGGGAGGTATGGGGCTCCTTCCTGCAGGGGCAGCGTGGGTGATGCTGTGGCCTGGGTGCCAGGCTGGCAGGGCTGCGCAGGAGCAGCTAGTGCCTGACCAGAGCCCTTCAGCTTCGCTTTCGCCCATCGAGGGTGTTCATTCCATCTTCCCATGCCCTCCACCTGCTGTCCTGACGACTCGTCACTCCCTGACTTGCTACCTGCTGGTGCCCACTGCGTCCTGGCACTCTCCTTCTGGTTGTGGGCGGGGCCGTGTGCTGTTGTTCAGGAGATCGCCGAGCACCCGGCAGCCTTCCGGAAGGCCTTGCTCTGCCATGGAGCATGCTCGTCCTGCCGGCCGCCTGGGTCACCTCAGCTGACAATCCTGGCCCTGACTGCCTCCCACGGGCCCTGCAGCCAGACGGACGGGTCTACAGTTGGATCCTGCCCCCGTCAGCTCTGACTACTCTGGCCCTCAATGAGCTTTCTGATGCATTGCTACGTGTGTTTCCTGACCTATGAATGAGGAAAAGAAGCCTGCTTGCCATGGGGCCGTGTGTGTCGGGGGATGCGGGTGGGGTGAGTTCATGGAAGGTGTGGGTGAGGCACTCTGGGAGCCTTCCTGCTGCCCGGGCCATGGCTGCCACCACCTCCTGTGCCCAGCCTCGCTGCTCACATGCCAGTCTTCCCGAGGCACGTACTCGGCCTCCCCCCCCGAGGGGCATCATGGCAGCTCCGGTGTGGAGGAGGCATGGGCTGGGCAGCTGTGCACCTGCAGTCACAGCATCTCAAAGCCTCCTTTTGCGAATTTTTTTAAAAAGATTTATTTATTTTAATTGGAAAGGCAGATTTTAAGAGTGAAGGAGAGAGAGACATCTTCCATCCACTGATTACTCCACAAGTGGCTGTGACGGCTGGATCTGAGCTGATCCAAAGCCAGGAACTTCTTCCAGGTCTCCCACATGGGTACGTCCCAAGCAAAGCCTTGGGCCATCCTTGACTACTTTCCCAGCCCACAAGCAGGGAGCTGGAAGGGAAGTAGAGCAGCCAGGACATGAGCCAGCGCTCATCAGGGATCCTGGTATGTGCAAGGCAAAGACTTTAGTCACTAGGCTACTGCTCTGGGCCCTCTTTTTGAAACTCGTAGGAAGACTGAATGAGAAAACGAGCCTGGGGTGTCTCCCACATGACAGTTGTGAGATCAGCATGTTATATCACGCTGGTGCTCGGAGCGCCTCCTGGCATCTGGTGCCGACCCCAGTTGGGCGGACAGGCCGGCGTCCTGCCTTGGGCCTCCTTGGTGCAGCGGTGAGAGCAAGCACTTTGGTCAGCTCTGAAGTGGCATTTCCCACGCTGCCTGTGTGTTAATGACGATCAGCATGTGGGTGTCATCTCTGTTAATCCTCAGATTTTCTTTGTCTTACATTTTAGTACTTCATGAAATACAGTTTTGAAACAGCTGGCTTTTTTTTTTAAATGGGAAAGTCAGATAAACAGAGAGGAGGAGAGACAGAGAGGAAGATCTTCTGTCTGATGATTCACTCCCCAAGTGACTGCAATGACCAGAACTGAGCCAGTCCAAAGCCAGGAGCCAGGAGCTTCCTCCAGGTCTCCCACATGGGTGCAGGGTCCCAAGGCTTTGGGCCATCCTTGACTGCTTTCCCAGGCCACAGGCAGAGAGCTGGATGGGAAATGGGGCTGCCGGGATTAGAACTGGTGCGCATATGGGATCCTGGCGCGTGCAAGGTGAGGGCACTAGGCTACCGTGCGGGGCCCAACGTCTGAGTTTTAAGATGTGAGGCCCCTATAGTCTCTAGTTGCATTTTTTATAAGAGATTTATTTATTTGAAAGCCAGAGTTACAGAGAGAGGGAGAAAGGCATCCAAGAAGGAGAGGTCCACTTCCAGTCTTTGGTTCACTGCTCAGATGACCATAACGGGCAGCGCCAAGCCAGGCCAAAGCCAGGCGCTTCCTCCAGGTCTGCCATGCGGTGCAGGGGTTCAAACACTTGGACCATTCTCCTGCTCTCCCTAGGCCATTAGCAGAGCTGGACCACAAGGGGGGCAGTGAGAATGTGAAGCGGTGCCCCCACGGGACTCCAGTGCTGCAGGCCCTGGCTTACACTGGGCCCCAAGGCCAGTCCTTAAAGTTAGCATTCTTGACCTTTTTACGTGAGCACCATCTGCCATGACTTGGTGAGTCTGTGCCGGAGGATTACTCAGCTCCCATGGCACGTCTCGTCTGTAACGCAGTTCTGTTAAAAAGCCTAACAGCTGCATCTTCCGCTGATGTTTACCTAGAGTTGAACATCCTTACTGCTGGTACCTTTAGTCAGAGTTACTACTCAAGCTTCGGAGCCTGCAGGTAACCCTGAGTTAGTGTTGCAGCTCAAGGCCATGACTTCCTGAAATGTGAATCTGGGACTAGTATGTCGTGATGAGTCAGTTCAGTGCTGTTTGCAACTGCTTAGCAGGTCCAGAGTGAACGCTGTCAGTGTGGGGCCTTGTGCCACGTGCCTGTGTGTAGGTGAGTTCTGAGGTGTGGTTTGTGCAGTGAGGGCCCGAGGGGTGCAGAGGCGTCCCAGAGACTCCCCAGAACTGAAGACACTGGCTAAAGCCCAGGTCGTCGGGGCCGGGTCTCGTCACCTGGCTCCGTGTCTGGGTGCGTTGCCCTTGGTTTTTTCCTTAGAGTATTCACTGACCAATGTGCGCTCTCCTCTGAGGGGAGGGAAGAAACGTTGACTTGGAAAACAAGTAACCAGTGTGCCTTTTTTCTTCCTCAAAGTGTTTGTTTATTTGAAAAGCAGAGTTACACAGAGGGAAGGAAAGACAAAGAGAAAAAGAGATTTCTGTGCCTGGTTCGCTCCCCCAAAGGCCACAGCAGCCGAGTCGGCCATGTGGAGGCCTGGGCGAGGGCTTTCAGGCCTTCCCGTCGGCTCCAGGGTCTAAGTGCTTGGGCCATTATCCACTGCTTTTCCAAGGGCAATAGCAGAGCTGGATGGGAAGTGGAACATCCATATGAGGTGGCAGCATTGCTGGCAGAGAGAAGCCAAAGCTGCTGTGGCACAGTGCCACCCACACCCCTGCCCTGCTCGCTCTCCTTTCTTACAAAGCAGAGATGCAGTATTGCAAAGAATTGGTTCACAATGCATTTGAACCACGAAGTGTGGATCACCGAATAGAATAGCAGGGGCCTGCTTCCACAGTTGGGCCGGGATGCGGTTCACACTGCTGGGTAGCCCGTGGGCTTTCCCAGCACTTGTGTGCCAGTGGCCGTTTTAGATGCCTGCCGAGCGCCTCTGGGCCTTGGTCAGCTGGGCCGAGCAGCAGAGCGGCCCCTGCTGGTTGGTGCGTGCATGTGCCGGCTGTCTGTGGACAGCAGGACCACAACCAGAGTTTTGATTCCCACATGCCACTGCATGCTTCCGGCTCTGCCATCAGACGGTGGCCGACTGCTCTGTCTGAATCCGCTTTTCACCTGGAAGAGATGCTAACCAGAGCCCCAGCTGTGGGTGTGGCTGTGCTGTTTGGTCATTCTAGAGCAAGGCGGGGACCTCCCAGTACCTTCCTAGTTCCTTCCCATGCTTTAGAAAGTCAACCCAAGTTTCTCTTAAGCTACATTTGTCTAACTCAGTTGGCCAGGGCCCAGCGGAGCAGCTTGCTTCTGTGCTGTGTGATCCATGAACTGTCTGCAGTTTAGTTAAAGCAGAGAGTGCAAGTGGAAAAGCCGCGTGGGTGAGTGGATGCTGGCCGCCCGCGCCTGACACCTTCACCTCCTGCCTGGGATGTGCCAGTTCAGCTATGAGATGGGAAACTACTAAATTACAGCAATGGAAGGTTTTGCTTCCAAATCCCAATTTGAAACATCACAAATAGGTTTTGCTTTTGTTTTAAATATCAGAGGAATCTGCAAGTTGAATTTCGCCATCTCCTGGGCACTTTAATCAGGTTCCTGCTGAACCTGGAGTTGGTTTGACAGTCTTCATTGCAGAGTTTCTCTGTGCAGAGGCCTGCTGGTGCCAGGAGCCAGGAAGGCCTGCGGCCGGGTGAGCTGGGCTGCCCCCACTTGACGGCAGCAGGCCAGCCAGGCAGAGCGTCCTCTGGAGTGTCCTGGGAGTCCTCTGTCAAACCGGAAACTGGAAAGCACAGTTCTGCAGTGGGCATGCACAAGTGCTTCTTTCTGTCCTCCAGGGACAATGCATGTCCACGGAAGACACAGGCCTGGCCAGCGCCCGAGCAGCCTCCCGGGGTGCTGGGCCCTGTTCACACAGGGAGCACCCCAGCAGGGGCCCACGCCAGGGGAAGCACAGTCCTCGTGGGCCTGTCATCCACCGTCATGTGGAAGTAGACGGGGCACCTGGCTGAGCCCGCCGCCTGGCCTTGAAGTTGCGTAGCTGTCAGTGCCAGCAGCGGCCTTGCTGATGGGCGTTCTCCGCTTTGCTGTTTTCGCAGGCAGGGAATCTGCAGACCCACTTGCGCCGGCACTCTGGTGAAAAGCCCTACATCTGCGAGATCTGTGGGAAGAGGTCAGTGCTGGGCCCAGCCTCGCGGGTGTTGGGGGGCCCACGCGTGGGCAGAGCAGTAAGGCAAGCATTGTGGAGGTGTCCTCCCACTGTGGGGCTCAGGCTGCCAAGTGACACACGTGAGATGAGCAGTTAAAGATTAAAAGTCTGGGATGGGAGTCAGAGGAAATGAGATTTTTGCCTGAAACGAGCAGATTTTATACTAACACTATTCATTCCAAAACTCTGTGAGAGTAGGTGAATGCCCCCGGTCCCCAGGCTGCTGGCTGGAGGGGAAGGGTTCCCTCTGATTGGCTCCTGGTAAGACAGCAGTAGAAGGGCTACAGCCATGGGGCCTTCGCACCCAGGAGTGCAGTGCGGGGAGTCAGACACCTGCTGTTTGTGAGATGCTGTCTTACGGTGGGACACAGCTCGGGGATGCTGAAGTCCTCAAGTCAGTCGACCCCCGTGCTGTGGTGACAGCAGAGGGAGATGCGACTTGACTCGGTTCTTCCCTAGAATGTGACATGCTTGTGTGCCACCTGCTGTGGTGCAAAGAGCGAGCCTGGGGGCAGGTTCATGTCTGCCTCCGGCCTTGGCTTCCCTCTGTGGGGTGTGGGGAGGAAATGCCTGCCTCACAGCACCAGGATGGTCACATAGCACCTGGCCTGTCACCTAGCACAGCTGGAGGGGCGTATGTGTTAGTCTGTAGATGTTGGGGGAGGATGCGTGTTCCCTTGGGATGCTGAGGGCAGTGTGTCCACTGAGACCAGGCCAGCACTCCCTCAGGGGTCTGTTCAGGGCGTCCTCCTTGCGTGGCCCCCCTTGTTGGGGCTGTTTCACTGTCCCAGTAACCCGTGGGCCACAGGCAGGGAGTCTCACCTTACCCTGAATTGGCGAGACACCCTTAGGGCGTGGTGCTAGATCATCTGGAATCTGGGCCTAGACAACATAGCTAGAACAGACACTCGGTTATTTTCTGCTTTCTTTAAAGAAGAGAGAAAAGGAAAAATAGAACATTCCACGCGCCTGTCATGGGAACTCGGGCCACTCCTGGCTCCGTCATGAGGCAGCGTGGTGTCTCTCCGAGCAAGGGGAAGGCGCGGCCTCCTGACCGGTGTTCATGTTGCCTTTCAGGTTCGCGGCCTCAGGCGACGTGCAGCGCCACATCGTTATCCACTCAGGAGAGAAGCCGCACCTGTGTGACGTCTGTGGCCGAGGTACAGGTGCTGCCTTTGCACGAGGCTTGCGATCGGACCCGCGTGTCCTTCCCTGACACCTGCTGTCTCTCCAGGCTTCAGCAACTTCAGCAACTTGAAGGAGCACAGGAAGACCCACACGGCCGACAAGGTCTTCACGTGCGACGAGTGCGGCAAGTCGTTCAATATGCAGAGGAAGCTGGTGAAGCACCGGGTCCGGCACACGGGCGAGCGGCCCTACAGCTGTGCTGCCTGCGGTGAGCGTGACGCCAAGCAGGGCCGTGGCGACACGGGGCGGGGGCACCTGGTGAGCGTGACGCCAAGCAGGGCCATGGCGACACGGGGCGGGGGCACCTGGTGAGCGTGACGCCAAGCAGGGCCGTGGAGACATTGAGTGAGGCCCTGCCAGCCAGGACAGGGTCTGGTTGGCTCTGTCACACCAGCCAATGCACATAACAATGGATGCAGGCGCCTGGTCAGTTCCACCCCAACCTCCTACTTCCTGCAGACCAGCAGGTGCAGCAGCCCAGTCCAGCCAGCCAGCCAGCCAGCCAGCCACACCTAGTCCTCACGCCTACCAGTGAATGCCAAGAACCCCTACCAGGCCCACACCCAGCCCCAATGTTTGCAGGTACCATATTCTGCTGCGTCCCAGGCTGGCCCAGCTTGCACCTCTCTTGTACACAGCCATGGATGCTGCAGCTTGGCTTGACCCAACCTGCCCCCAGACCAAGCCCTCATGTATGCCAGCAGCTGCCCCCGCCTTGTCTAAGCTGGCGCATCCCCAGCCCTGATTCTTGTGCTCACCAGAGGTAGGTACAGCCTAGTAAGGGAGTGCCTACAGTTTCACTGCCAAGCTTGTTCCCAACCTTGGATCTTAAGCCTACCAGGGGGTAAGGCAGTCCAGCCTGACATGACCCACATCTGTCCTGGCACTTGCCAGTAGCCTGGCCCAGCCTGGCCTGCCCCCAATTCCAGCTGTCAGATTCACCAGTGGAAACAGGCCAGCAAGGGAGTCCCCAAAGTGTATCTACCAGGCCTGCTCCCAGCTCCAGGTGTTGCTCATTCAGCAGGTGCTGTGTCCAAGTCTGAGATGGCCCACACCAAGGCTAGGCATTTGTGAGCCAGGTGCTATAGCCTGCTGTAGCCCACCCCCAGTTCCAGCTCTGGCGAGTGCAGCAGCCTAGCCCAGCCTGGCCGTCACTCATGCCTCACACATGGGCCAACAGGTCTGCAGCCCAGCCTGGCTGTCACTCATGCCTCACACGTAGGCCAACAGGTCTGCAGCCCAGCCTGCTCTGGCCTGCGCTCACGTTCGTCTGCAGGAGTGTGGCCTGACAGGGAAGTTCCCCACATGCCCCTAGCAGGTCTGCTTCTAGCAACAGGTTTCATGTGTTCCAGCGGGTACTGCTGCCCAGGCTGACAAGGTCAGCTCCCAGTCCTGGCACTCATCAGCAGGTGCTGCAGCCTAGCCCAGCTGGCCACCACTCATTCTGGCTCTCGTCAGTGAGTGCTACAACTTAGCCTAGCCTGGTCTGCCCACAGCCCTAGGCTCTCACATCAGTGGCAGCTGCAGCCCAGCAGGGCAGTGCCCAGAGGCCCCCTGCCAGGCCCATCCCCAGCACCAGGTCTTGTGCATGCTGGTAGGTGCTTCTACCTAGCCTGGCATGGCCCGTCCACAGTCTTAGCTCTTGCTGGTGGGTGTACCAAGCTAGCCTAGCTGGGTGTAGCCCACACCCTTCCCTGGTTCTCATGTATATCCATGGGTGTTGTGGCCTGGTACCGCCAATCTTGTCCAGACCCAGCCCTCACAAATGCTGACAGGTGCTGCAACATTTTCTGGCCCACCCCACCCCGAGCCCTGGGTTTTCATAATGCAGTAGGAGCTGTGGTCTATAGGGGAGTTCCCCAAGTTCCCCTACCAGGCTTGTTCTCATCCCGGGATCTCAGACATGCGGTTGGGGTACCGTAGCCCTGCTTGGCATAGTCTTCCCCAGTCCCAGCCTTTGCATGCACCAGGCCTTCTCCCAGCCCCAGCTAGTGTCAGGTGGGTTCTGTGGTTAAGCCTGGCCCAGCCTGTCACCACCCCCAACTCTGCATAAACTGGCAGGTGCTACAGCCCCATGGAGACAAACCCGCAAGTCCCCTACAGAAGCCACAGATCCTGTCCTCTCACATTGTGATGGGTGGTGTGGGCCACGTGCTGCAACACTCGTGGGCAGGTACGGTGGCCCTGCCCAGCCCAGGTCTCCCACATGGCTGGGTGTCTTGACCTGACCCAGACATGCCCTCCAGTAGCTCTCTAAACCTTTCTGTCTCAGCTCCCTTGCCTACCTGTGAGTGCAGTGGCCTGTCTGTGGAAGCCCCTAGAAGCCATTTCTCCCCATCAAACATGCCCTCAGCTGCTCCTACTTCAGTAGGGGGTCTGGGGACCCCCTTCCCTGGGCGATCTGCAGCCCCTCCACCTGGGGGCCACAGGATGTACCCCAACCTAGCATTCCCACTTTAAAAAAAATGCAGTGGCAACTATACTAGCACACTGGCATAGCTAACACTGATTTGGCATTAACAAGGTGCAGAATGCCCATAGCTACTGGCTGCTTTGCTCCCAGCAGGGTCACACCCTGAGAACCTAGGCAGTTGCCTATAGCTGGATAAAATGTTTATTTGAAAAAGTTTCACAGAGAGGAAGAGAGAGGAGAGCTCTTCCATGTGCTGATTCACTCCTCAGATGGCTGCAGCGGCTGGAGCCAGGAGCCAGGAGCTTCTTACGGGTCCCCCATGTGAGTGCAGGGACCCAAGCACTTGGGTCATCCTCCATTACTTTGCTGGGCACATTAGCAGAGAGCTGGATCAGAGGTGGAGCAGCCAGAACTCAAACTGGCACCCACTACACCACAGCACTAACCCCTCTCAAGCAAATATTCTATTTTATTTAAAATATTTTTTTAAGGATTCATATATGTTCATTAGAAAGGCAGGTCAGATTTACAGAGAAAGATCTTTCATTTGCTGTTTCACTCCCCAAATGGTCTCAATGGCCAGAGCTGAGCCAGTCCAAAGCCAGGAGCTTCTCCCAGGTCTCCCACATGAGAGCAGGTGCCAAGGCTTTGGTCCCATCCTCCACTGCTTTCCCAGGCCACAGCAGAGAGCTAGCTGGAAGATGGAGCAGCTGGGACACGAGCCAGTGCCCATACGGGATCCCAGTGCTGTCAAAGAGGATTGTAGCCAATTGAGCCATTGCACCTCCAGTAAATATTTCAAAAGAAGAAATTACATTATGAAAAAGCTATGCATGAATTTCAAGGAATGTGTGTGCGCGCGCACATGCCAGCATCAGCCTCCCCATGTCACTTCCCACACACTTGGGGAGCGCTCCCCTGTCCAGGTAAGTCGGGATGTGAGGCTGTTAGGACCTCTGCAGTGTTATTTAGCATTTGCTTTCGGCCTTCCAACAGTGGCACTCTGCCCTCACCTTCCTCATGCACACAGAGGAAGGACACGGCCCCTGAGACATGGGCATCACGTGATGTTAGTGCTGAAGGTCGAGGTCCCTTCAGGGTTGGGGGCCATCCATGCACATTTGAGGGGCACACAGCGGGTCCGGGAGAGGCGCAGCGCCGCAGCAGCGCAGCCGTCCGCTCCCGGGGGCGTGTCTGACACACCCCCCTTTTCCTTTTTCCAGGGAAATGTTTTGGGGGCTCTGGGGACCTCCGCAGGCATGTGCGCACACACACCGGGGAGAAGCCGTACACCTGCGAGGTCTGTAACAAGTGCTTCACGCGCTCGGCCGTGCTGCGGCGGCACAAGAAGACGCACGCGCTGGACGAGCTGGGCCCGGCCCTCGAGGCCTCGGACCTGGACAGGTCTCAGAGCTCGGACTCCTTCTCCCAGGACGCGTCAGGAACGCTGAGGCCCGTGCCGGTGAAGCTCCCCCTGCCCGCGGCTGAGAGCGCGTTCCACACCCAGGCCGCGGGCTCCTACGGGAAGTTACGGACCGTGGCACCGCTCCCCGAGGCCGCCGAGCAGGGGAAAGCCGGCCTGGACCCCGAGAAGCTGGCCAAGCTGCAGCTACTGCCCACACAACCACAGGCGTTCCCGTACTCGGATGTTGATGGCGGCGAGCCGCTGCAGGCCGACAGCACGGCCGTGATGCGCTCCTCTCTGGCTGCCCTGGATAACTGCGCCGACCCCATGGGCGCACGGGCCTCTGCGGCCTACAGGACCTCCGAGGGCCAGTTTTTCTCCAGCATGACGCTCTGGGGGCTGGCCATGAAGACGCTGCAGAATGAAAACGAGCTGGACCAGTGACGTGGCCACATGTGCGTGTCAGCCTCAGAACCCCTCCCACACCGGGAAGAGGTGGAGACCCTCCCACGGCTGGCGGCTGGCTACCCCTGGAGGAGCACGCAGCCCGGGAGTGCCCCGCCCAGGCTGGCCCGAGCCAGCCCTTTGCATCGGGCATGCTACAGGAAAGGCGCATGTACCATACAGATAGTATTTTTGTATGTTTTAATGGTCGAAATTGGTAGCATCCTGTATTTTTAAATATTTGCACAGATTTTATTTGTATATGAAATTCATAACTTAATTTGAATAAGGCTTGCTTTTCCATGCTATGTGGAACATTCCTTCACCTGAAGCCATGATTGTGCCTGTGGGCTAGGGGCTTCCGCACGCTGGGCGGCGCAGCCTGGCTGTCGGTCGTGGACGTGTGTCGTGGCCTCCCAGGGTCTCTCCAGGTTTTCCTTCTGTGCTCACAGAGCAACACCGAGAAACATCTTTCCACGTTCTGAAAGGCTCGGGCGCTCAGCTCAGCCTCTGACCATGCACGTCCCCGCACACCTGCCAGCACCGCCATGCAGCACTGCTATGAGATGGTGGGTGAGGTGGCACAGCAGTGCCGCTGGCCGTGGGGTCTCCTTAGCCCTGCCTCCAGCCCCAAACCAAGCGTGAGGCTGGGCAGTGGTGACATCAGGGTCATGTCCTGGCTTTGCTGGGGAGCTGGCACAGCAAGGTGGGTTTAGGGACCTGCAGCCACCCAGCGTGAGCACGTGGGGTGAACGTGGAGCATAGCACTGCCCTGGTGCTCACCTCCCATGGCCTCACCTCCCACTGCCCTTGGCCTGTTGCAGCCCCCCATGGCCCACCAGGACCTGCAGTGCCTTGGCTTGCTGCACTGTGGGGAAGCCTTGCCACACCTCCCCACCCAACCTGGGAAACCTCCTCCCTGGCCTTGGTGCCTCCGCCGGGGCAGCTGCACCCCTCCCAGGGTGCAGTCAGCCGCCACACACAGACCACACAGGAACATGAGGGAACAGCGAAGCAAAAAGGAAACTGGATTCCATCACCCAGAAGGACGGTGATGCGATGCTTCCTGGCACGGGTGGTGCTCATGGGCTGTAAGACAGGCATGGGCTAGCCTCAGCACACCCCCACTCTCGTTCATAGATACTGCCCTGAAGACAGGCGTGGGCTAGCCTTGGCACACCCCCAACTAGTTCACAGATACTGTCCTGAAGACAGGTGTGGGCTAACCTCAGCACACCTTCACTCTCGTTCATAGATACTGCCCTGAAGACAGGTGTGGGCTAACCTCAGCACACCTTCACTCTCATTCATAGATACTGCCCTGAAGACAGGCGTGGGCTAGCCTCAGCACACCCCCAACTAGTTCACAGATACTGTCCTGAAGACAGGTGTGGGCTAACCTCAGCACACCTTCACTCTCGTTCATAGATACTGCCCTGAAGACAGGCGTGGGCTAGCCTCGGCATACCTTCACTCTAGTTCACTGATACTGCCCTGAAGACAGGCGTGGGCTAGCCTTGGCACATCCCTGCCATAGTGCATAGATACTGCCCTGAAGACAGGCGTGGGCTAGCCTCGGCATACCTTCACTCTAGTTCACTGATACTGCCCTGAAGACAGGCGTGGGCTAGCCTCGGCACACCCCTTCAGCACCCAGGGACAGAGAAGCCAGCCTCATGGGTTGGTTTCCTCCCAGACGTCCTGCTCTGTGCTCAGCTGCGAGCCTGCAGACACACCCTCTCCCCCAGACGCTGCACTGCACGTGTATTGCTTTGTAATCACCAACAGCCTTGCTGTTCTGGGCCCACCCGAGTCCCGGCACCGCAGTAGAGCTCTTCCTCAGCCTGCAGAGACAGGGAAGGGCGGCAGGTGCAGCTCTGACCCGTGACTCACGTCCCAGCCCCAAGCCCCCAGGTCTCCAGCAGCGCTGTGTGGCAGTTTTCCTTCTGGTCAGCAGATGGCAGCATCAGCTCTCAGAAGTCCTGGAGCGGGCCTAGCTACCTCACACGCCTGCAGGGTGGGCCTGCCCAGGCAGGTGGCCACGCACATTCGGGCACCCAGGAAGCTCATGAGGTGGCATTGCCTCCACTCACCTGCTCACACATCCCCCACCTTGCTGAGTGCTGAGGTGTCCTCACAGCTCAGCCTCAGCCCCTACGGTCCCTGCCAGCTGGCAGGAGATCCGCCAGAGAGCTGTGATGGGCAAGGCCTGAGGGCACTGGCCTCTGAGGATGCTGGGCACATATGGCCACATCCTGCATGACGTCAGCCTTGCAAGACAGCCGAGCAGAGAACTCCGCTGAGAGCAGAAGAAGGGGGCTTCTCGGGGGAGGAGGGGGAGGGGAAGTGAGGATTCACTGTGCCCAGGGCCGTAGCAAGTCTGCAACTGGACAGGCCTGTCCCTCGCCAAGCTGTGTCCACCCCCACCAGCACCACAGGGTGACGCCCAGGCTAGTGAGGTCCTAAGGGTGGAATGCTGGGCCTGCAGGACCCGTCCTTATGGGAACAAGACAGGGGTGTGGCACCGTGGCCTAACAGGTTAGTCTGCAGCAGGGACACCCCATCAGGGTGCCAGTTCCAGTCCTGGCTGCTCCGCTTCAGATTCAAGTTCCTACAAATGAGCTAGGAAAGCAACAGAAGATGGCCCAAGTCCTTGGGACCCTGCACACATGTGGAAGACCCGGAAGAAGCTTCTGGCTCCCAGCTTCAGATCAGCTCAGCTCTGGCCATTGCAACCGTCTTACTGATGCCTCCAACCCCCACCCTGTCCATCCATCCTCTTCCTCTCTATAGAATCTCAGCCAGGCAAAATGTCCAGCAAAAGAAGCCAGGCCAGACTTGGGCTCCTTCTGAGCACAGCTGAGTCACGCCATCTATGCGGTGAGGCAACCTCCTCTTGGGGCAGCCGCACCACCTCAAGCTCCTCTCTGCCAAGCCTCCTCCTCCCCTCTGTGCTTGGTCCTGCGCAAGCTCCGGCCATCTCTCTTGGTGATTCTTAATTCCATCTTCCCTGGGCATGTCACAGGCACGTGTCTCTCCCTTGTTCTCCACGGGGGCAGTCATTCCAGCGACTGCCAGGCGAGCAGAGGAGAATGCTCTGCCACTGCTTTCTGTGATTCCAAGCAGGCATGGATCTGGGGGCAGGGGCAAACTGCCCAGCGCATGCCCTCTGGTCCTAACAGCCAACAGGAGGACGGAGCAGACGGAGCGAGTCTGTGGCAGTCCGCACAGTGCTCAGGGCTCTGCAGGACCACATGCAGAGACAGACCATGCAGAGGAAAAGGGGCTCCAACTGCCCATGACAGCTATCCCCTGGAGCACCCGGCCCCAGCCTAGACAGAGCCCAGGCTCTGTGTCAACCTGGTCCAGCCGCAGCAGCTGCAGGCATCTGGGGGAGTGAACCAGCAGGTGGAGCTGCCTTTCAAATACATTTTTTTTACAAAACGCTTCTTAAAAATTACAAACCGCTGCTGTTGACCAAGATGATTGGCTGAGCTTCCCGCCTGACCCAGCCCATCCTGCACCTGCCAGTTCGCCTGAGAGCTGGCAGCGCCAAAAAGGAGTCACTTACATCAGAGCCAGGGAGTCAGAGGTCATGGCACAAGGGTCCTGCGCCTTGCCCGCTCAATGCTGCTCTGGGCGGTTCTGCAGTGACCGCTCCGGCTGCAGTAGGAACCTGAGTCTGCCCTCTGGCACTGTCATCCAGTGCCACAGCCGGGGTTGTTTGCAGAGAGAACAGTGCTCTCCACTCTGGGGCTGGAGGCCCAGGGGCCCCAGGGCAAGGGCTGTCCTGCTGGCAGAGATCCGTGCCATCCCAGGACAGCCCAGGCTCCGTGAAGCTTAGGGAGCATCCCGGAGCGGAGGCCTGTCCGGAACTGACCCCTGAACATGTGGACAAATCCACGCAAGAGAATGGAGCCTGCATGACCACATCACCTCTTCAAGGGGACTCAGTTCTGCCTGAGCTTTGCTGAAAACTCAGGCCCCAGCCTCGCAGCCAGGGTCCTGGTCTGAAGACCCCTCCTTGGCAGTGCAGCCCCTGGGGGACCCTTGCCTCACTGTCAAGTAGCCCGCCCACACTCATTTTTCTGCTCTTAACCCTGGTAGCCTGACGGGTTAAGCTGGCTGCTGTTCAGAGTGCTGGCTCGAATCCCAGTTGGTCCACTTCCCATCCGGCTCCCTACCAATGCACCTGGGAAGGCAGCGGAGATGGCCCGGGTGCGTGGGCCCCTGCACCCACATGGGGGACCTGGAAGAAGCTGCTGACTCCTGGCTTTGGCCCGGCCCAGATTTGGCCCTGTGGTTACTTGCAGAGCAAAGAAGCGGGTGGAAGAGTTCTCTCTGGAATGTCGCGTTATTGAGGATGAGCTGCAGGTTTCTGCAGTCCAGTGTCCTGAGTTAATAATCACCAGCTCGTTCCTGAGCAGCCTCCTCTGTGTTCACGCAGGCTGACCCGTGCGTGCTTCATGGAAAGCGTCACCGGAAGCCAGCACGAGTAGCAACGTGTGTCCCCCAGCTGCGACCCGTCCCGGGAAGCTCTCGTTTGAGCTCCCAGGAGGCGAGTGTCCGAGCAGAACAGGGTCACATTGAGGCCTGCAGCAGGGCTGCCGGAGGCGCTGCGCGCCCTCTGGCGGACCTCAAAGGACACAGCAAGTTGGAAGCGGCTGGCATGTGGTGGGCAGCCCATGACGCGTAAACTCAAGCTGTGTTCAGCGCTGCGGGCGGGCGCAGAGGGGAGTCGGCGCTTCCCCAAGGCCTGGTGGGAGAGGGGTCACAGTCAGCCCCCACACAAGGGTAGACAGAGGCCCAGGCCAGCCACGGCGCCCCCCCCCGACACTTGTTCCCTGTCATTCTCACCTCCATCGTCCACACTGCAGGCCGAATGATTGCTCGAAGACGAAGTTCATCGGCTCACTCTCCTGCCAGAACCCCTTTTCTGGCTCCCCATGGGCCACCAAATACACCCCAGCCTAGGGTGGGAGGCAAGGCCCTCCGCAGCCAGATGACCACCTGCCTGCCCACCCCCCGTCCCCCGTGCCTTTGTTGGTGCTCTCCACCCGAAATCCATGTCCTCTTCCAGTTCTTCTGCACAAACCCTTGTACCTTTGTCAAAACCCAATTCAGTCGTTTCCTCCTCTGTGAACCCCTCCCTGGCTGTGCCCAGACAACTTGCAGGCTCCCTCCTCACCCCGTCCCAGCTGTGGCTGCCCGCTCCTCCCTCCTCACCCCGTCCCAGCTGTGGCTGCCTGCCTCCTCCCTCCTCACCCCGTCCCAGCTGTGGCTGCCTGCCTCCTCCCTCCTCACCCCGTCCCAGCTGTGGCTGCCTGCCTCCTCCAGGCTGTGAGCCCCTGCAGAGCGGGTGCCCTTAAATCGCCAGAGGCCAGCACAAACACCCAGCAGGCAACCATAGAGCTCTGACCACACACCTCAGCTCCTCCAGCACAGCCCCAGAGGGTCCAAGCTCCAGGTCCTGAGGTGCACCTGCAAAAACAGGCTCCGGGGTCAAGGCCGTGGACTCCGCTTACTGGAGGTCACTTTCAACTTGTTCCACGAAGCACAAATGCTCCCATGATCTCCCTCCAAACCCTGGTATCCGGAATCTCCTTCCTGTCTGTGAGAAGAGCTCTGGTCAATGCTGTTTGCCTGGCACGCAGCTTCCTTCCACCTGAGACGGACTGCTTTCCCTCGGCTTCATAGCAGCGCCGTTCGTTCAGGTGGGGCCTAAGGCACAAATGCATCACACTCGTGTGTCCACTCATCCGGTGCCCGCACCTGCCTGCTGGGCCAGTGCTGCTATGCGCACGAATGTGCAAAGCACCTGTGGGACTTGGTGCTCTCAGCTCTCCGGTCTGATGGGAGCTGGTGCCTCCCCCTGGGCAACAGTCCAGCTATTTGACAGCAGCAGCCTCATTTTCTTTTAATGGGAAAGTCAGATTTACAGAGAGAGAGAGAGAGATCTTTCATCCACTGGTTCACTCCCCAAGTGGCCACAACAGCTTGAGCTGAGCTCATCTGAGGCCAGGGGCTTCCTCTGGGTCTCCCATGCAAGTACAGGGCCCCAAGGCTGTACTGGTAGATCATCCTCTACTGCTTTCCCAGGCCACAAGCAGGAGGCTGGATGGGGGCACCTGGAAGGGAAGTAGAGCAGCCGGGACATGAACTGGCGCCCATATGGATCCCAGCACATACAAAGCAAGGACTTTAGCCACTAGGCTATTGTGCCAGGTGCAGCGCATTCTTTTTTTTATTTTATCAGATTTTTAAAGATTTACTTATCTGAAAAAAAAACAGAGCAACAGAGCAAATCTTTTTTTTAAGATTTATTTTTATTTGAGAGGCAAATTTACAACGAAGGAGAAATGGAAAACTTCCATCTTCTGGTTTATGTCCTAAATGGCCGCAATAGCCAGAGCTGAATTAATCCAACGCTGGGAGCCAGGAGCTTCCTCTGGGTCTCCCACATGGGTGCAGGGGCCCAAGGACTTAAGATTCCTCTGCTGCTTTCCCAGCCATCGGCACGAAGCTGGATCAGAAGTAAAACATCTGGGACTCAAGGAGTGCTGGCACCGCACATGGAGGTTTAGCCCGATGAGCTGCGTCACCAGCCCTATGGGCTGAACGGCAGGCCCTGCACCACGTGTCTCCCCTTCCACTCATTGCTTTTCCAGGGCATGAGCAGGCAGCTGGATGGGAGATGGAGCAGCCATCTCAAACTGCTGGCACTGCAGGCAAAGGATTAGCCAGATGAGCCACCGTGCTGGCCCTGTCCAGCAACACGCTGGGCTCAGCCCTGTTCTGTCACTTGTCCACTTAGTGGAAACCAGGCCTGCGGCTTTCCTTCCTGAGCAGAGGCTCCCAAAGGGGTGTTTGCTGCCATGCAGCATACGGAAGTCGATCACTGTGAGGCATGGGGTGGTCCTGGGCAGAAGTCTGGGACGGTGAGACCACCACCACGCAGGCTGGCTGGGTTCCAGGAGCCAGGCTACGCTTAGGGTCCCTCCTGGGGGGGAGCTGGCACCCGAGTCCAGCACCTAGAATGCATCTCCCTTCCTCCAAGTCCCCATGTGGATACAGGGACCCATGGGCTTGAGACAGCTTCCACTGCTTTCTCAGGCCATTATCAGGGAGCTGGATAAGAAGTAGAGCAGGAGGGACATGAACCAGTGCCCATATGGGATGCTGGTGCCACAGCTAGAAGCTTAGCCTACACTGCCAAGGTGCCAGACCCTTTAATAACCATTAACAAGGTTGAACCAAGGTCCATTGGCTTTCACGGTCATTGAGCCAGGTAGGAGGCTGCCTGGGGACTTGACACCTGAACTGCCCTCACCTAGCCCAAACCAGCACCGTGGGCGGAGCGTGTCAGGAAGGGGCACCGCCGGGAAGGAAACCGACTTCCTCCTGGCCTGTAGTATTTCACAGTTTGCAAAATGCACATGCTCACATGTAGTTTGTCCGGGCAGCCATCCTGCAGGGGCCGGGCCAGGGACCCACCGGCCTCTGACTCCTGGGTCAGCCAGCAGCGCTCCCAGCCCACAGTCCCTCTGGCTGGCTCTACAGTGTCCCCGCGACCATCAGTCCCATTGTACAGAGAACAACCTTGCAGAGGCTGCGGTGGGGGAGGGGTTCACCTGACCCCAGAGGTGTTTGTGGTGGTGGCGGCTCTCACTCTCACACCCATGGTGCCAGCATGAGCAGTGTTAAAGGCCCCGTGTTCGTGCAGCTAGGCTGGAACCTGGCTGCACAGCTCCCTCCAGCCAGATGGCAGGGAAGCAGCCCACGTCTGCATCTTCGATGCACCTGCCTCTGAAGGTTTCCTCCTGGTGTGGCTTTTTGTCCTCATGAGAGTCAAATTCTACCCTCAAACCCTCTGGACTCACCTCTGGATGGCAGGTGGGGACACCACTGACCTGGGTCCTGGCTGCACAGTGTTCAAACCTGGACCAAAGAGGCTTCCTGCCCTGCCACCCATGCGGGCCACACTCAGCTTCCTTATGTCGTGAGGTTCCATAAACAAAAGGCTGAGCGCAGGGTCTGGCGTCCAGGCTGGCAAGCTCATCTCCAAGGTCAGGCCGGGGACAGGAGCAGGGGAGACCTGTCACTCTCTGGGGGGTCTCTATTACCTCCAGACCATCTAGGGGTCCTGGCCAAGAGGTGATGCCCAGCTGGGAAGGAAACCCCTGGAGACAGAGCATTTCTGAGTGTACTTGGAAGCAGCAGATCCACAAGACAATAAAATCAACCAGGTGGAAAGAGTTAGAGATCTCGTCTCCCTCCGCGGGCGGCGGGCAGGTGGTTGGACCCAGCCTCGCGCTGCTCCCCCATGGCATCACCCATCACAACGGGGTCATCGATGGAGGTGTGAAAGCAACCTTTGCAATCTCGGCTGTCCCTCCCCTGCTCTCCACTAGGCTCCTCCCCCACCACCCATGCCCCATACATGCAACCACTGGCCCACACGCCACGCACTGGCTACGTGGTCTGGGAGCATCCGGCTCTCAGGGTTCCGTATATTTGGAGTTGGGTGGTGATCACAGCTCACAGTCTGGAGTATTCTCATCCACCAAAAGAAAAAGCCCCCATCCCTCAGTATCCTCAGTGTCTATCTCCATGGGTTTCCCATTGTGGACAGTTCCTGTGGATGGAACCACTCAACATGTGTTTCCTGCATCTTTCTTTCTTTCTCTCTCTCTCTCTCTCTCTCTCTCTCTCTCTCTCTCTCTCTCTCTCTTTCTCTCTCTCTCTCTGTGTGTGTGTGTGTGTGACATTTTTATTTATTTGCTTGAAAGGCAGAGTGCCCAGCCTGGCACAATAGCCCAGTGACTAAATCCTCACTTGTACGCACCAGAATCCCATATCGGTGCCGATTCAAGTCCTGGCAGCTCCACTTCCCATCCAGCTCCCTGCTTGTGGCCTGAGAAAGCAGCAGAGGATGGCCTAAGGCCTTGGACTTCTGCACCCATGAGGGAGATCTGGAAGAGGCTCCTGGCTCCCGGCTTTGGATCGGATCAGCTTCAGCTGTTGAGGCCATTTGGGGAGTGAACCTGCAGATGGGAGATGCTTCTCTCTGTCTCTACTTCTCTCTGAAATCTACCTTTCCAATAAAAATAAATAAATCTTAAAAGAAAGGCAGAGTAACAGAGAGACAGAGAGAGAGACAGAGAGAGAGAGAGTGTGTGTTCATCTTCTGCTCAATTTTCAAATGGCTGCAGTAGTCAGGGCTGGCCAGGCTGAAGCCAGGGGCCAGCAACTCAATCTGGGGCCCCACTGGGCCATCCTCTGCTGCTTTCCAGGCATGTTAGCAGGAAACTGGATCTGAAGTGGAGTACCAGGACTTGAGCTAGTGTTCTGACATGGAAAGCTGTTTAACTTGCTGTGCTGCCACGCCAGCCCCAGCTCCTGTCTCCTAAGAGGTGGTTTTCCAGGGAGGCGGCAGCTGGCCGGCCTCCCTTCCGTTCACGGCTGAGCAGTGTCCCCTGTACAGACGAGCCACTTGCACATCCCCTCCTAACAAACCAACCCTGCGATTCTCCCACTCTCTGGACTGATGCTGCGGTGAAAATTTATGCACACAGTTTGGTAAGGGCTTGTTTTGTTGAGGAGAGGCTCACTCCTCAAATTGCCATAACAGCTGGGGTTGGGCAAGGTTGCAGGACTATAATCTATAGCTCTCAGGTGGGTTCGGGGATGACAGCCGGAGCCCGCACCGGCGGCCTGCCCAGGTGCGCAGCTGCAGGAGGCTGGGCTCAGGGCGAGCTTGGCCCGACTCCCAGCCCTGGAATACACTCTCATCCTTTTGTAGCAACACCTGACAGGAGTGTGGCTACTGTGTCAACTGCTCCTTCTGCCTTTTGAAATCACCTCCATACTGTTTCCCACAGTGGTGGCCCCATTTTACATTCCATCAGCAACAGGTAAGCGGTCCAATTTCCTCTTTCTGCCAGGGCCGGGATCCCATAAGGGCGCCAGTTTGTGTCCCGGCTGCTCCACTTTCCATCCAGCTCCCTGCTTGTGGCCTGGGAAAGCAGAGAGGACGGCCCAAAGCCTTGGGACCCTGCACCCATGTGGGAGACCCAGAGGAAGTTCCTGGCTCAGCTCTGGCTGTTGTAACCATCTGGGCTGCGAACCAGTAGAAGGAAGATCTCTGTCTCTGTATATCTACCTTTCAAATAAAATATATGTAAATCTTTCTTTTAAATTCTGTATCTATATTATGTATTTTAAAGTCAGAGAAAGAGAGAGACTTTTCCATTCACTGGTTCACTGCACAAATGCACAACAAAGTCAGGACTGAGTCGGGTCAAAACCAGGACCCAGGAACTCGGCGCAGGTGCCGCTAGGGGTGGCAGGGACCCGTGACCTGAGACAGTGTCTTACCTGCTGTGCCCAGCACCCGCCCCTCAGCACATGTTTCTGGTCACAGAGCTAATCTTAGGATCCAGTTCTCCCTGCCCCTCCCCAGGCCCTGTGTCTGGCGCCTGCCCCAGGTCTCCACAAGGCCTCTAATCTCCTGAATCACTTGGCACATGTGCCAGTATGACTGAGTAGCCTAAGGAACCTGCTCATTGCCCTTGTGTGTTCCTCAGTTTCCCCACTTGTAAATGAGTATTGCACCAGACTAGGGTCTCCCACGCAGGTGCCCTCGGGGGTCAGGCTGACTATGCAGGGACTTCTCCAAGGCAGGGGTGGAGGGTCACTGATGGGGGCAGCCCTAAGCCACGGCCTTTGCCTGTAGGGAAACATTTCTGTTGTCAGACCTCTATTCTCTCAGAACCAAGCCGGCAGCCTGGCTATTTTGTGAAGTCCCCCGCTTCTCAGTCACTGCCAGTAAAGGCAGCAGGCACGACCTTGACCGCAGGACTCCGGCCTGCAAAGTTGGAGCTGAGGCCCAACACTTGCATGTGCCTCCAAGTCGCCTACAGGACATGCCAAAGCGGGAGCCTCCCAGCCAGCCTCATGGGGCAGCTGGCTGAGCGGCTGTCTGCAATTCAGGCATGCCATGTCAGAGTGCCCAGTCCAGTCCCAGCTGTTCCACTCCAGCCCCAGCTGTGGTGGCCATCTGGGGAGCGCCCGGTGAGGGCTCTAGACCCCCCGACCCACCACACACACACCGGGCCCAGCTCCTTCCTGACGTTGCCTGAGATCTACAAGAGGGGGTCACAGGACAAGGTGCCCTGTGGTGAGGCATGACGCTGGCTCAGCTTGGTCACAGCAGGGCAGCCTGGGGCACAGTTGTTCCCCCAGGGACCCCGGATACACAGAAGGTGGCATGGATGGTGTACACTCTCTGTGGGCTTTAACAATTCCAGTAATTAGTTCCAGTATGTGGTGGTCAGGTTGTCATTTAGGCTGTGGCCGTTCTGTGGTTCTTTTAGTAGCCCAGTGCTTTTAGTACCGGCTAAGTCATTTCATGGAGTTACTGCTCCAAGCTGGGAGGCTGGAAGGCTGGAAGGCTGGGAGGCTGGAAGGCTGGGAGGCTGGGAGGCTGGGAGGCTGGAAGGCTGGGAGGCTGGGAGGCTGGGAGGCTGGGAGGCTGGGAGGCTGGAAGGCTGGGAGGCTGGAAGGCTGGGAGGCTGGGAGGCTGGAAGGCTGGGAGGCTGGGAGGCTGGAAGGCTGGGAGGCTGGAAGGCTGGAAGGCTGGAAGGCTGGAAGGCTGGGAGGCTGGAAGGCTGGAAGGCTGGGAGGCTGGGAGGCTGGAAGGCTGGAAGGCTGGAAGGCTGGGAGGCTGGAAGGCTGGGAGGCTGGAAGGCTGGAAGGCTGGGAGGCTGGAAGGCTGGGAGGCTGAGAAGCCCGTCCCTGGCCAGGGGCTTTCTGAGACAGCTGGGGGAGCCCTGAATGTGATGATTCTGCTCTTGTTCTGTATTCCCCAGCATGCCCCTGGCAATTCTGGCTCTGGAATTCTTTTTTTTCCTCCTATTTTCAAAAATATTTTATTGGAGAGTCAGATTTACAGAGAGAAGGAGAGACAGAGAGAAAGATCTGTCTGATGGTCCACAGTCCAAGTGCTGGAGTTGAGCCACTCCAAAGCCAGGAGCCAGGAGTCTCTTTTGGGTCTCCCACATGGGTGCAGGTCCCAAGGCCGTGGGACATCTCCTACTGCTTTCCCAGGCCACAAGCAGGGAGCTGGATGGGAAGTGGGGCTGCCGGGATTAGAATCGGTGCCCATATGGGATCCTGGCACGTTCAAGGCAAGGACTTTAGCCACCAGGCCACTGTGCCGGGCCCTCTGCAGGGCTTATTTTCCAGAAGGGGAAACTGAGGCAGGGGACAGGTTCTGCCACATGGTGTGAGGGACTCCCCAGTCAGGGAGGAACGAGTGACAACCAGGGGCTCAGGGAGAGAGATACACAACCTCACGATCATCCCTCTCTGCCTTCTGGGGCCTCAGTGGGACTCAGGCCCACAGGGGATGGAGCAAGGCCCTGGGCTCAGCCAGCCTGAGTGGGGAGCACGGGCTAGGAGACTGCACCTCAACCAAGTTCTACTGCCAACAGATCTTGCCAGCATGGTGTTTGACAACCCGGGAAACCTCCAAAGTTCAGGGAAAATAGGATAGAGAGAGAGGTTTGCGTTGGTGCAAAATTCCCCCCAACATCATCCAGGGGCCAGCGTGTGGTGTAAGATGCTGCCCACAACACCTGCATCCGTACTGGGGCATCGGCTCCAGGCCTGGCCACTCTGTTTCCCTTCCAGCTCCCTGCTGACGCCCCTGGGAAGGCAGCAGATGACGGCTCAAGTGCTTGGGCCCCTTCACCCGCGTGGTGGCCCAGGAGAGTTCCAGGCTCCTAGCTTCTGCCAGCCCGCCTGACAAACATCTTCTTATGTGCCTGTCTCTATGGAGAACCCCGTCCAGTTCCAACTGTGACCTCAGTAGCACCGTCCAGTGGGGCGACAGCACAGGCCAGAAGCCCCAGGGCCCAGGGACTCCATCCTGAGGGGAGTGGCTGCTGACTACAACCCCTGCTGTCTCACTGACCCAGGAAGAACATAGAGGCATGGAGCCAAGGGGCCCCTCAGCCCTGGACAAGCCCTGGACCCCAGAAGAGCTTGGGTGCCATCTGCACCTCCTTAGGGTAAGACAGCGAGGGTTCTTAAGAGACACACCCCCTCCATGGCAAGGTGAGGGCTTCTGCGTTCTCTCCATCTTCCTACTGAGGGAGGACCGTCCTCTCCCACCTGGAGAGGAGCAGTAGATCAGCATTTGCCATGTCCTGGGAGGAGGGGTGAGTGGGGAGTGACCCTCAGTGGGCAACAGGTCTATATGGGGTGATGAGAATATTCTGGAATCCATAGTGCCAGGAACTTGGGCCTGGGACCTGCTATGCAGAGGCTCGCAGAACCAGGGACCTTGCATCTCCTCGGTCACCCTGAGCCCTGACCACAGCAAGGGCTGGTACCTTGCTGGGCTCCAGATCAGTCTACTGAAAGGCCACAGAATCCGAGGTTCTAGATCTGCAACAGACAGGGATTCTCACAGCACCACCATGGTTAGTATCATCTCCACTGTATAGCTGGGCAAACTGGGGCGCAGAGACATTGAGCAGCTTGCCCAAAGCCTCATAACTGGGCAGGGGGAGAGACAGAATTTGCAGCTAAGCCACACTGCCTCTAGCCCTGAGTGAGAGGGGTGACGATCCCAGCTTCACTCACACCTGATTGCCCCATGGCCTCCATCATCGCCTGGGCTGACCCTAGTCCTGCGGCCACATCTTTCACCAAGCACACCCCTGCCAGCGCCATCTGCAATGACCCCCAGGGGCTCAGGGTCCATACCCCACTCTGCCCCCTGACGCTCCCAGGGAACTGTGGGAGGAAGTGGAGGAGGATTGTGGGAGGTCCTAAATCCGTGGATGAGAGTCTGTGAGAGCTGCCCAGGGAAGGCAGGGACCGGCAGCGAGGCTAGGCAAGGTGCTCCGGGATCCCAGAAGCTGAGCAGGAGGGGCAGCTCCCCACCTGGTGGGTTCCACGGCTGTGAGTGACCAGATGTCTGGTCTTCAGCTTCCTCCTTCCAGCCACAGGAAGCCAGTGCCCAGCCTGTTCATTACCTAGGATCCCTGCCCCTTTGCACAGGCTGCTGGTCTACCTCTGCCTGGCACCGAGACCTCCTGAGGGAACTCGGAATTTATCCACAGTCTCCTAGCACTGGGGGGAGGGGCAGGTGTTCCGTGCCTCCCACAGGGCCCAGAAGCGATCTGAGGCAGGAAACCAGGGAACCCAGCAGCAGCGTCCTAGCAACCAGTACCTGCTAAAGCCCAGGACCACACACAAAGGCAGCAACAATGTGCATCACTGTCACGCAGATAAGCTGTCAGGGATCTTCTGACCTCCTCAGCTGACCTCGCCGGGCGCGCCTGAGTGTGCACATGGCTGCTGGGTTCTAGGTCAGGCGGGGTTCTGCGATTGGGAGAGCCCTCCGTTCCTCACTCCTATAGGGCTTCTCCTAACCCAGGCTGAGGCAGGGACCACCACGGCAGGCGGATTTCCAAGTCAGGTGTGCCCTTGCCATCTTCTGAGGGCTGTGGACCCCATCCCCCCTGGGCAGCCAGGGTCCTCCGCCCCGCCTCTGCGGGAGACCTGGGGCGACCTAAGACGAGGGAGCCCAGGAGCTCCCCGGTGAGAGGGGCAGGCTCTGAGGACCAGAGAGGCTCCCACACTGGGCCTGGGCCCGGCTTCGTTCCAATCGGCGGAAGGACGGCTGATTCGGGTCCTGCACCCCAGGTTCTTTTCTTCATTCCCTGTGATCCTCTCCTCCATCTCCCGGAACTGCCCCCACCCCCGGAAAGCACAGGCTCCGATTCTGCCCCTCCCACCCCCATTCACTGAAATGAAAGCTGCGCAAAGGGCCACAGCGGAACGGCTTCGGGGGCCTCCCCCTCCGGGCCCTGCGCGCAGGTGCGGGGAGAGGCTCTCGTCCTCGCGCGCGTCCTCTTTATCCGGCGAGTCCCGCAGGTCCTTCTGCCTGTAATCGCTCATCCGGGGGGCGGCCACACGGCCCGATTTGCAGGGTGAGGGACTGGGCAGGAGAGAACGCCCCTTCTTCGTTCCGCACCCCGGAGCGCTCAAACGGCCCCCTTATCTGCCAGGGTTGTCCCGGCTGCTGCGGCAGCCCGCGGGAGTCGCGTCTTCTCCCGCCAGACTCCAACACCTGCGCTCCCAGGCAGAGCCGCACCCTTGGGAACCCGCCGCCCTACCCAGCCCGCGATCGCCCTCGTCTCCCCGCTTTTCCCCAACCAGCTACGCACCGGGGACGCCCTGTACTCGGCCACCGGCCGTCGCCTCCCGGACCCTCACCTCTTCTTACCTTTCCTTCAGCCCCCACCCACCCGGGTCTGCGCGACTACGGGAGGTCCCTTTATTCTACCACCTCACATCCTGGGAGGGTCGCTCTATCCCTAAGACATCCCTCGCCATCCCGCACCCCCCCCCCACTTTCTCCGTTCGAATCGTCTGGCTCCCCGGCCGTCGCCCCAAGGCTGCGCAACCCGCACCCCCCGTGGGCGCCCTGCAACGTTCCAATCGGGGCGAGCCCCACCCCCGTCCGCGGTTCTCCCTGGGCTTGGAGCGGGCGCGGGGTCCCCGGGGAAGCTCTCCAGCCCGGTCGCGCGCTCCTTTGTGCGGCTGGGAGCGTTGCGTCAAGGCGGAGGCGCTGCCGCTGCCACCGGTTCACAATTAACCCCGGGGAGCGGCAGGAAGGGAGGCGGAGAGCGTGAGGAGGAGGGAGAGGTGGAGGAGGAGGAGGAGGGAGGAGAAGGAGGAGGGAGGAGGAGGAGGAGGGAGTCCAATCGCCGCTCCCCACCAGCCCCGTGCTGTGCCGCCTCCGCCATTGCTGCGCTCAGGAGCGGCGAACGCGGAGGCTCGGAGCGCGCTCACTGCCCAGACGTGCCGGAGCCGGGCGTGGGGTGAGTGCGGCCGAAGCTGGATCCCGCCCGCCGAGGATTGGGGAGCAGGGAGCTGCGAGAGGGGGAGCAGCTCGGCGCCCCAGGGTGCAGGCGGGGGGGCACCGGGGCATTCGAGGGGGTTGCCAGGGCGCAGCTGGCTCCGGGGCCAGGGACGCACCCAGATGGGCTGGGCAGGGGCTGCGGCGGCTCGCCGACAGCGGTGCGTCCCTGCGTGCGGCGCGCTGAGTCTGGAAATACGGTGCGCGTCCTCCTCCCTACCCCCGGATCCGGGATCCTCTCGACCCCTCCTCCCCAGAGACGTCCTCCGGGACGGCGGGTGGAGGGTCCACCCGGCGTCCTGCTCGCCCTGATTCTCTCCCGGTTCTCCCTCCGCAGGCGGCAGCCTCGGGTCTCCTGGAACCATGGTGAAGTTGGGGAACAATTTCGCCGAGAAAGGCAGCAAGCAGCCGCTGCCGGAGGATGGCTTCGATACCATTCCCTTGATGACGCCCCTGGATGTCAATCAGCTTCAGTTCCCGCCTCCGGATAAGGTAAGAGGCCTCTGGCACCCGCGCGCCGCCGGTGCGCACCCCCAAATCCCTGGCGACCGCCGCAACAAAAGAACCACGCGCCGCGTGCGCTGGAGACGCTGAGTGGGGCGCGCTCTTGCTTGCGACAGGAGGCCCTGGCGAGGACAATGCGCCCGCACAGGGTTCTGGACCAGGAGGATAAGGGAAGCCTAGCTTAGGGGGTGGGGGAGGGAGGTCACCGTTACCGAGAACTGGGTGGGTGAAACCTCTCTGTTGCTGTTGGCTGCAGCCTTGTCCGAGAGCTCCTCAGTCCAGCGCCTGCCCTGCCCTGCCCTGCCTTTCCCGGGATTCTGGGTCTGGGGTGAGCCCAAGGCTAGGCGGCCGCCCCTTGTCTCCCGGGAGCTACAATATCACCCCGATTTACCCCCGGTGGGGCAGCGCCCCAGCCCTCTCCGCAGCCACACCTGGGCTCCTAGGGACTAATTCTGCCCCTACTGCTGCGGGACTGAAGTGGGTGCTGGAGGACAGGGCCCTGCAAGACCCGTGGTGTGTTTAGGGGTGGCCCACAGGGACCACATTCATCAACCTCCGCCGACCTTTGCAATCTCTTTTTTGGTGGCACACAGCACCTGTCAGATAGCTTGTATCCTAACGTAGGGAGGCTGTTTCCTCCGCTTCACACTTAAACAGGTGAATACCAGCTCGTGAAGGATCAGATTGCAAAACGCAGATCTGAAACCATAAACCCAGCACCCGCCCACAGCACCTTGATGCTACTTTTGAAAAAGCCACAGGGCCCAGGGTTTAGCTCACAGAACTACCCGAAGTGCTGTCTCGTTTGCCTCATTTAGTCATCCATGACAAGGCTGTGACCCAGAGGTATTCCTCTAGGCCAGCAGCCCCACGGATCACCAGGTGGCAGGTGCAGTGACATATCTTGTGGTGTGTCCCGTCCTGGGGACCCCCTGCTGACCCCACCATGCACCCTTCACGGGCTTGTTCAGCTCCTAAAAGTGGGTGTGGCTCTGCACTCCGCTGTATGTGTTTTGAGTTGAGGGGATGTGGGTTCAGGGAATCAGCCTACAGCAGGTGTTTCAGCTCAGAGCAGAGGGACCAGCTGATGACACTGGGCACACCCAGGCCACATGGGGACACTCAGGGACACACAATGGTCCAGGGTGGGTGTTTCAGGGCCAGGGCTGGCTGAGGCCTCTGCTCCTGCCCCACCCCTTGCCTCTCATCAAGGTCAGGTGCATGCCCAGTTAGCAGAGCTGGACCCAGACCTGCTCCTTCGGCTTCCCTGCTGCTGAGCCTTGGAGCGGCGGCAGCTGTGCCAGGAACCCCATGTCCCGAGCCCCTCTATCAGGTGATTCTGGTGGCTCAGCCAGAGCCTGCTCTTTGGCCCTCAGCCTGGCGCACTCCAGAGCCGTCTGGCACCACCCGCACACTGGAAGCAGGGTTTCGAGCAGGTGTGAGCTCTGTGCCAACTAGTTGGATCGCCTAGGCCCTAGGCTGCTGGGGAAGGGGCTGAGGCCGCAGCCCCTGGAAGCAATGCTCCCAGGAACAGGGTCCCAGTGGGGTAAAGGGAAATGGAGACTTGGAGAGTTTGGAGGACTAGAGGCCAGGCCCAAGGTCACTGGGCTGAAGGGCACAGCCCCCCCAGGAGGCAGATTCATCTGGAGGTCTCCTGTCCCCTCCCTGCATGGAGCCCTGGCTTCATTGGAACAGCAGTGAGGGTGACGCCGCTCCGGGGTCAGGACTCAGGGCTGTGGGGCCCCTCAGAGCCGCTGGGAGTGTCTGGGGGTGTCACCTGACATTTGCACTTCTGCTCCAGACACTGCTGTCCGTGATCCCCAGGTTTAAAACAGTGACCCCCACCACGACCATTATACATATGCGGAAACAGGCCCAGTGAGAGAAGGACTTCCCTCAGGTCACCTTGCCTGCTGGTGTCAGAGCAGGGGCCACAGCACATCTACTGGGTCCCCATGCTGGGCTGAAGGCTATGTGGAGCTCACCAGCCTCACAGGTGCCCATGGTGTCTGTGGAATGACTGTAGGGGGCCAGGCTCACGCTCAAGGTCACATGACTGTGGAGGACAGCAGGGTGATGCCCAAGGGCTGCCCTGAGAAGTGGGTACCTCGCAGGAGTCCCCCAGACCAGCTCACACTGGGCACCACCCTCCCTCTCTGTGTGCCATGGGGCTCTGAGTGAAGGTGAAGTAAGGGGAGGGGTACTTCCATGGTCAGTGGTGCCTGGCACGCCACTTTGTCCTCCTCACCCCTTCCCCAACGATGGCTCCTGGCATCTGGCTGCCCAGACAGGGACTCCTGGTTGGCCCTGGCTATCAGCAATGGTATAGAACAGGTGTAAGAATCTGATTCTCTTTAGCCCGGCAAGGGGAGAGGCATGACAGCTGTCCCAGGCCCAAGTGTGACATGTGCAGGGGAGACTGGGTTGTAAGTGGCTGAGGGAGGGGAGGCTGGTGGCGGGCTCAAGGCAGGGCCTGTTTCCTGCTTCCAAGTAGCAGGCATAGGGGGATGGAAAGCAGGGCAGAAGGGCAGGGGTCCAGGAGCCCAGGTCGGCTTCCTGCCAGGCTGGCCACCCTGTAGCTCAATGCTGGTGAGTCCCGGCAGTGCGCTCAGCTCCCTGCACTCTCCTGGCTGCCCCGGCTGAGGCTCCTGAGGTGGAAGGAGCCCTGGGTGAGGAGCACCATGCTGTGCTGGCCCCTGCTTGGCCACTGACCGGCTGCATGACCTCCCGGCCCCTCCTTTAAGTGCTCACCTGCCGGGGTGCTGTGGGAATTGCTAACAGGCCGTCTTGCAGAAGGTCCTGGCTTGGGTGTCCATCACTCCCACCTCAGCAGATGCCTCCCAGCGGTCCCCATGATTGCCCAGCTGTGTGTTTCCTATCAGGTGGTTGTGAAAACCAAGACCGAATATGAACCCGACTGCAAGAAAGGGAAAGCGCGTGCACCCAAGATCGCCGAGTTTACCGTCAGCATCACAGAGGGCGTCACCGAGAGGTTCAAGGTGAGTGTCCCGGTGGCGTCTGGTTCTCGTTTTTATTCCCAGGGACTGCCGAGCTGCAGGGACGCAGGAAGCAGGGGCTGATGCCAGCTGTGCGACTCTCCCAAGCCTTACACTTGGGGACCTGGGACATGTCTTGTCATCTCTCAAAATGATCACCTGTGATTTGCTTTTGTAATAGAAAAACCCACCTGTAAACTTCCTTGTAAACCAAGGGCACAAACACGTGACAAGTCATTCACCAGACGTTAAGCTGTTTTCCTCACAGTTCCAGCCAGGAAGTGAACAGGAACCAGGGGATCCAGGGGAACACACCTGCAGGCGCTCATTCACACGGGAGGCTGGTGCCACCCTACTTGACAGATGGGCAGGTGGAGGCACCGCAGCCATGGCTGTGCTTGGCAGAGCAGATTCTGTACTCACTTCCTCCTGAAGGGACCAGGTCTGGGTCCAGGGAGGCCTCAGGACCTTGGAGGTGATGTTGGTTGAAGGACAAGTTTAGGTTGGTCTCCTGGAAAACTGGTTTTTTTTGTTTTTTTTTTTTTTGGAAATCCAGGAAGAGAGGGAGAAATGAGTATACGAGCTTGGATTTGGAGAGAGGGGCAGGAAGTGGCAAGGGCCTGGATGACTCGCTGGTGCCCGGACTTAATGTGTGGTAACTTGCCGTTCCGGGGTGCCTGGGCACATATCCCACACCTGGTGTCTGCATTGTACATTGTGTCCTGGTGGTCTTCCCAGGTGACCCTCCCTGATGAATTGTGGAAATAGAGCTGGGTAGGTGGGCAGCTCTGTGGAATGAGTGGGGGTGGCCCAGAGGAGGCTGGGAGTGTGGGTGTCTGGTGTGTGTGCAGTGGATTTGGGTGTGCCTCTCTGTCCACCTCTTGCTGCTCGCTGGTGTAGGCTGTATGGGTTGGATGACCCATATTAGAGGTGGAGAAGTTGAGGCACAGAGACACCTGTGTGTGTGTGTGAGGTCTGTGATCTTGGCTCTGCAGTTCAGGCATGTCAGGTTCATGGCCAGGACCGGGACGAGGTCCTTGTTCCTGATACACTGCCCCTCTACTGCCTGTCCTGCCCCGTCTGCAGGCCGCGTAGGCTGCTGCCATGCCGGGTTAAGGCACCAGTGACCTCAAAGTCAAGGTCATCGTGTCTGGATGCCCCTGGCATCTTAGGTCCCCACGGAGCAGGCAGCAAGACACCCGCAGGCAGCTGCTTAGCTCCTGGAGCCCCTGTCGTGTGCCCGGCTCTGCTCCACAGGCCCAGCATCCGGCATTTGTGCATCTCCTGAACGCTTCCCCTGAACAGGCCCCCAGGTCCCTTGCCTGAGACAGGGTGACGCAGGTTTGCCACTAGAGCCTGCGTTGCTTGGGACTGTGTGGTTACCTGGCTCCTGTTGCTTGGGGCTGAGGGCTGAGAGGACCTTGGGAGACTCAAGATGATCGTGCCCTTCCCAGTAGACTGGCTCGGCTGGCAGCAGTCCTGCCTCCCTCCTCCCTTGGCCCCCACCTCCTGGGGCTGTGAGGGTGAGGTATCCAGCAGGGCACGGTTGCCCCGCTCCTACCCATACACCTGCTGTCTCCTTTGTCGTTCCCGTGCCCTGAAGGGGGCGCTGTGAGCCCCTCTTGCTGTTGAGTTCCAGGTTGGTCCCAGCTACTCATGACTAGCTGTGAAGCCAGCACACACACCTCCCCAGGACTCATGCACTGTACTCCCTCCACCCCCGCAGTGACCGTCCCAGGCAGCTCCCGAGTGCCCCCTGGAGGCCATGCTGGGTCATGTCGTGTGATCTTCATCTATACCTCTACACGTAGGCACCGTGGGCATCCTGCAGCAGGATGGAGAGCAAACTGAGGCAGCTGGAACCATGGAGGGGTCACTCAGCTTCTCCTAGGGAGGACAGGTTTGCCCCGACGGCATTGTCAGTGCATGATGTGGGGTTACTGGCTTCTGCGAATCCCACAGATCCTTTCTTGCTGACCTGGCCCCCCTGCTTGGGTGTTGGGCTGCCCCGTTCCTCCTCCATCTTCTGCCTGGAGCCCTGCAGGAAGCAAACCCGCTGCTCCACTGCCTCGCCTGGGCACTGGCCCCGCTGCCCCACGAGCTCACTCTTCCCCCCATGCCATGGTCTCTGGGCTCCTGTGTTTCCTCCAGGAGAGGGCTGGATGGGCATATGTTGCTCTTGGCGTGTGTTTCTGTGTGTGAGGATTGTGTGTGCCTGTGAGGCGCAGGGGCAAGTGAAGCCCCAGTGACTCCCCACGTGCAGAGCGTCAGCCGCCAGGAAGCGCAGGGCCTGTGCTGCTGTTTGTTCAGCAGCCACTGCGGGCTGGCCCCGGGAACGGCTTCCTGCTCATCTCCTTGCTGCCACTTAATGTGTGCTCTGTAACAGCTTGATAAGTAAGTGGATGACTAATCGAGCTGCTGGTCTCCCGGGAAGAGGACTTGGCCAGATTTCCAGGGTCTGCTTGTGGGGCCCTTGCCTGTTGAACAAGTTAGGTCATGGCTCTCTCTCTCTCAATGTTCACTCAACCCCACCTCACTGGGTGCAGGACATACCCTAGGCCACACCATCAGTGAATGTCAGAGGCAGAATCCGAGCCTGCCATCTTGCCCTGGAAGCCTCATGCTGTCAGCACACTTGGGCTACTGGTAGCCTGCTGGGAGGCCATGGGCCATGCTCCGAGCGGAGCAGCCTCAGCCCTGAGTATGCCTCTCACCTTTGCCTGCACTCAGGTAGCCTCTAAGTGCCCCCACGGCCAATTCTGTGCACCTGCTGCGAGTGCGGTGTGTGCATAGCCGGCAGCCTCCCAAGGCCCCGTGTCGTCCAAGGAAGCTTGTCTGGATGGCCTGCAGTTTGTATTAATATTCAGGAATGTGCCTCATCGCCAACTTTCTGGGGGACTCCAACAAACACCTGTGAGTGGGGGCTGCCTTGTACACTGGGCACCCTCTGCAGCATGCTCCCTGCATTGAATTGTCCAGCCTGCATGGGCCAGCCGGAGCATGTGCCTGCTGTGGCTGCAGGTGGAGATTGTGCTGCCTGGAGCTGGGGTTGGCTAGGGAGCAGGAGGGCAGACAGGGTGTGGTCCTCAGCCTGGGGCTCAGCCCTGCTTGTTAGATTGTCCCAGCACTCCGCCAGCAGCGGGTGTCCCTGAGTTTCTGATGTGTGCCTGTGTGTCCCTCCAATGATATCCTTGAGATGTACATCTTTCTCGTGGGTCACTTCATGTTTCTCACTCTGGGGACCTCTGCCTCTGGCTGCCAGAGGGCTAGGCTGGTTGCTAGGCAACCATCTACTGTGGGCAGGGTTCTGCGACTCCTGGTGTGGGCTGATGGTTGGCAGCGTGAGTTGGAAGGCTGGGTTTGCCAAGGGGTGCATGGCAGCGAGGAAAGCAGACATTTAAATTGTCAAAGGAGGGTGGGGACCGAGGGTAAACATGGGCTGGGCGTGTTCTCAGATGATGAGGCAAATCTGAACGTTTCAGACCACGCTGCTCCATTGTGAGTCAGGGGCTGCCAGCTGTCTGGGAAGACAGGAGCAAGCTGGGGCTGTGGTAGGGCTCGGAGAGCTGACCCATCAAGATCCATGTTGGCTGATCAAGCCCCAGCTCTGGCTGGGGCCAAGTTTCCGTCGGGGCCTGAACAGGGCCCAAGGGCAGCCAGCCACACTCACAACCTATTATGGTCAATCCAAGTGGGGGAGCATCTTGGCACAGACCGTGGCTGGCCAAGGGGTCCTCAAAGTCAGCTGCTGGCACCCAGTGAGGGTGCCCTGTGCACACGGCTGTGAGTCTCCAGGTACCTGGCGTCTGCTTGTCTTGTCCTTAATCACCTTGAACTTCTTGTGTGCCCATCTGTTTTCAAGATGTGTTTCTTAACCATTTCTGGGGGCCCACACCTTGGTGTTGGGCAGTGGGGGGGCAAATCTAGAAACACCCCTGTGACTTTTCAGCTGGGATTTGGCTGCCTGCCTGCACCACGGCAGGGCTCCCTGGGACCAAGAGGAGGGGCTCCATCCAGAGGCTGCTGAATTGGGGATTCAGTCATGCCGGGGTGTGCGTGTTCCCGAAGAGCGTTAGTGCTGCAAACACTTGCTGATGTCAGGATCCACCCTCTTTCTCCAAGATTTTTTTTTTCTTTACTGCATTACTCAGCAGAAATGCTGCTTGCTGTTCCCCTCCCCCCAGGGTGGGAGGGCAAAGCAAGGCGAGGCAGAGGACTCAGCCATTGACCGGGGCTCCCTGATCCCCAGGAGTGTCCTTCCTTTGCTCTTAGCCATGGCCTCTGGAGGCTGACCTTGGCTGGCTGAGGCTGCACATGGGGGCACTGAGGTCAGATAGGTCAGGCTGCAAACTCAAGGTCACTGGCTAAGAAGGGGTGGCCATGCGGTTTAGACCTGCACCTGTTTGGCATATTGTGTCCTCTGTACCAGTGGGCTGAGGGCCACCTCTGCTGTTACCATTGCTGTCACCTGGTCCCTCCCCACCCATCCTTCCCAGGGTGGTGGCCCTGGGAAGCCCCCTTTGCACCCCTTGGTAGGAGAGAGCAGCTGGCAGCTGTGGGTTCACATGAGGTATGCATAGACCTTGCATGCGCTTGCTCTGCAAACCACGGCAAGTGGCCTGGGTGTATCAGCAGAAGAACCCGGTGACTCACAGCGTGAGGGTGGGCATGGCAGTGGGAAGGTGGCTGGGAACACTCACCTGAGCCTGCCCAGCCCCCAAACCACGTGGGCCCTCCTAGCAGATTCCTGGGCTGCCTCCAAGTCACATCTGCCCATGCCAGGCTGCTCTGGCATCCCTCCTGCCCATGACACAGACTAACCTGTGCTTGCCAAGACTCCCGACACCCCAATCCTCAATGTTGTACCTCTCTCCTCTGCCCACCACTTTGTGCCTCCAAGATAGTGGCAAAATATACTAAAGAGGAAATGTGCTACAGTGATGCGCCGCTGTTGTCTCTGCCTGGTTCCGGACATTGCCTTCGCCCCCCTAGGGAGACCCCACAGGCCTTGCACAGTCACTTGGATGACCTCTTCGCTGTCTACTGTGGAAACGGAACCAGACACCTCTGTGGCCTTGTGAGTTGGTCAGCTTGCACTTGGCGTGACGTTTGCCCGACAGGGGACTGACTGCCATCCCTCGTCCCTTTCCGCGCAGAGCGCCAGGCTCCCGTGTGCGCAGACCACCTCCTGCCCCATCCATTCATCTGCCCCACCCCATTCATTCATTGGGGTGATTCTGCCTTTTGGTGCTGTAGGTCATGCTGTGCGAACACTCACCTCCTGGGTTGATTCTGGTTTTGAGCATCTGTTTTTGAATCCTCTGGATATATGCCCAGGAGTAGAATTGTTGGTGTGAGTGGTGATTTACTGTTCAAGGCACCGTGCAACCACGGAGCTGCTGTCCAAGCTGCTGTGCTGTTTGGCTCGGCTTTCCCCGTCCTCGCCGACACTTGGTGATTCTGACGGCGCCCATCCTGGGACCATCTTGCTGGGGTTGGGACTTGCATTTTCATGGTGAGGGCTGGTGAGGACGGTCCTTGTGGACCTGCTGGCGGCTTGTCTGTCTTCCTTGGAGAGATACTTTTTCAGATCCTTTCTCATTTTAACATTGAGCTGTGGGTCTTTTTGTCATTTAGTTGATAAGAGTTCCTGATATGGTCTGAATATTGGGCTTTTAAAGATACATGGATGACAAATACTTTCCAGTATAGTCTATGGATTTTCTTTTTTTTTAAGGGCTGTATACACATTTTTAAAGATTTATTTTTATTGCAAAGTCAGATATACAGACAAGAGGAAAGAGAGAGGAAGCTCCTCTGTCTGATGATTCACTCCCCAAGTGAGCGCAACGGCTGGTGCTGCGCTGATCCAAAGCCAGGAGCGAGGAACCTTCTCCAGGCTCTCCCACACAGGTGCAGGGTCCCAAGGGCTTGGGCCGTGCTCGACTGCTTTCCCAGGCCACAAGCAGGGAGCTGGATGGGAAGTGGAGCTGCCGAGATCAGAACCGGCATCTGTATGGGATCCCGGCGCATTCAAGGCGAGGACTTTAGCTGCTAGACCATGGTGCCAAGCCCTAGGATTTTCCTTTTACAGGTTAGTTATAATTATGATTAATCTAATACAGTTGGTTTTGTAAAATGTATTTTAAAAAAATATATTTATTTTTATTGGAATGGCAGATTTACAGAGCAAAGGAGAGACAGAGATTTTTCCATCTGCCAGTTCACTCCCCAACCCGAAACCTGGAGCCCCTTCTGGGTCTCCCATGCAGGTGCAGGGGCCCAAAGCTTTGGGACATTGCTTTTCCAGGCCACAGGCAGGGAGCTGGATGGGAAGTGGAGCAGCCAGGACACGAACTGGCACTCATATAAAATGCTGGAACTCACAGTAGGCTTTTATTATACTTTTATTTTTCTTTTATTATACATTTTTTATTATACTTCTTAGTCAATTCATTATTTTTCCTTCTGTTGCTTGTGTTTTTGGTGTCATGTCTGACAATAGTGCAGAATCTAAAGTTACAAATGTTTTCTTCTAAGCTGAATTAGTTTTTTAATTCAGGTCTCATTTTTCTATATGGTATGAGGTAAGAAAACAGTGCCATACTTTTTTTTTTAGGATTTTATTCATTTAATTGGAAGGCAGAGTTAAAGAAAGAAATGGTAGAAGTGGAGAGAGACCTTCCATCTGCTAATTCACTCCCCAAATGGCCACAGTAGCTGGCCTGGAGCCAGGAACTTCTTCTAAGTCTCCTGTGTAGGTGCAGGGACCGAGCATGCAAGCACTTGGGCTGCTTTCCCACATGCGTTAGCAGGGAGCAACTCCATTCTCTTGCAGGTGGATTTCCAACTGTCCCAAGCTGCCTTTCCAGAGGCCTTGGCTCCCTTGTTGAACATCAGTTGGCTGTGGACACACAGTGTTTCTCATGCCGGTCTGGTGCTATGCTGGTTTGACTATTGGAGCTTTGTCATGTATTTCGAAGTTGTGCTGAGTGTCTCCCTGTTGATTTAGGTCTTCCTGAGTGTTGTCCAGCACAGCTGGAGCATTTTCAGTGCATAAGTCGCTTGGCTTTTAATGTGGGGACTAAACTGTGGAGTGTTGGCCAGGCCTGTGCTCCCGGTGCCATGCCCCTGGTGCCACACACCTGTGGTTGTTATGGGCCAGGGTCATGTTGACACCCTCGTCCCATTGAATTTCTAAGGTCTCTGACTCAAGCACATGTCTATTTTTGCAAGATTTTGATACCAGTTTGCTGATTTAATTGATTTTACTTTGCAAGTCCATGTAACTGTGTTAGAGGCTTCTGTTAGCTGCCCAAAGCCCACCATGGAGAGGGTCAGAGGCCCAAAGCCCACCAGGGGGATGCAGGCTGGCCACTACGAGACTCGTGCTGGAGAGTCCAGACCCCTGCACGGCAGCTGTTGTTCATGGTCATATCTTGTCTGGGAGGTTTGATTGACAGCTGCACAGAAGTGGCGTAAATTAGGGACAATGCAGACTCTGCTTTGATGTGCACACGCACACACACACATGCTTCGCTGTGCAGCAGCACACACGTACACTCCCACCAATGGCAGTGGCAGGCATTACCCTGCAGAAAATACTGGTTGGTCACAGCAGGTCCTGCTGGGTCCCTGTGACTCCTCACCCCTGTCCGGGTTCCAGGATCCTGGTGTAGTGTATGGCACTTCAGGCCTGGGACACATACTATATGTGAAAGCCCTCGGTGGAACCCCATACACCCCCTCCTGGAAGCCTTCCTGACAGATTCGGAGGCCTGGCTCTGTGTTCTTACGTGCTGAGATGGGGCCTGCTTGGTGGTCACAGTCAGCTCACCTGGGAGTGTTCTCTGGCCACTTGAGGAGTCCTTAAGGTAGCATGTGGCTGCGTGGCCTCCAACCTGAGACCCACTGGTGGGCAGCTACCCCCACAGTCAGAGAAAGGAAGAAACACAGCAAGCACAGTCCAATGAAACTCTTGATGATGCATTTATTGTTATCAATGCTGCTCTTTTTATTCTGATTCAGAAGCAAATGAAACTGTACATGCTTTCACGATGGTGGTGATGGGGGTGAAGTGCCCTGCCTATGAGGGCACAGGTGTGGGGAGGACTGGTGGGCTCTGTGGGCTCCTGGGGTTGGGGTGGGAAGGGAAGGGAGGCCCACGTCCCACTCTTCCCAGACATCATTTGCTCACGGCATCTCCGGCACATGTGTGGGATCTGTGGTTTGAGATGCTGGTTTGGGTTTGTGCCGGGGAGGTGCATCTGCTGCTGGGCTTGCTCACTCATGTGGCTGGAGCCAGAGACACGAGCCACAGTTCCTGCATTAGCAGGGGCGGGGGGGGGGGCTGCCAAGGGTTGCTGTGGCAGGTCCCCGTCCCCTCACAGCTCCCCAAACAGAATGTGGGTGCTCCCCTGTGCCTGGAGGGGCACCCCACTTCTTCAACACATTTGAGCTTCCCTCTGCCTTCAGAGCCTGCACTGGGTCATCTTGTGGTCTCTGGCTTATCTCCATGCGATCTTGCCACTAGAGCAACAGGGCTCCTGGGCTCAGCCACTATGCCTCCCTGGCCATGGAATCAGATTTCGGGGTGGGGGTGGCTGCAGGCTCTCTCACTGCCGCTCAAAGTCCTGTTGCTAATGCAGGTGCCTGCATGGTGGTTCTGCCTGGGTGGTTCCGGATGACAGACCCACAGGGACTGGGTTTGGAGGCTGGGAAGCTCAAGGGCACCAAGGGGAGGATTATAGTCTCTGTGACAGAGAAAGGAGGAGGAAGCGAACGGCCAACCCTGTGCGCTGGGTCAGCACGTGCTTTTTGAGGCTGATCCCTGCAGACCCAACTGCACAAGGGTTAGGTACCTGGGCTTCTGTAGGGGCCAGTGGGGGCCGGACGGCTACATGTCTGAGTGTTCTCCACTTGCAGGGTGTGGTCAGCGTGAGGCTGCACACACTTCCCTGACAGTGCCTGCCCCAGGAGACCTGAGCTTTTGGGTCCTGGGCTCCAGATTGGAGGAAGGGTCTCTCTCCTTTTTTTTTTTAATATTAAAGACTTATTTTTATTGGAATGGCAGATTTACAGAGAGAGAGAGAGAGATCTTGCATCCGCTAGTTTACTCCCAAGTGGCCACAATGGCCGGAGCTGAGTTGATCTGAAGCCAGGAGCAAGCTTCTTCAGACTGTCCCACACGGGTGCAGGGTCCCAAGGCTTTGGGCTGTCCTCGACTGCTTTCCCAGACCACAAGCAGGGAGCTGGATGAGATCATCATTTATCCCCACACTTGCCGCCTACCCTGGCATGGGCAGCAGCTGGGCAGTTCAGAGCAAAGCTGATTTATGACCCTGCTGTAAAGGGGAGGCTGGCATCAGGGTCCCCCAATGTCTGGCCCAGCCAGGATCGTCCCTGCTTCCTCCTTGGTGGCCAGCTCTAGGGACCACCGGGGCAGGGCAAGGCGATCGCCAGGGTGAGGGTGCCACCTGTCTGGTGTGTCCTAGCTCTGAGGCTGCAGCCTGGCATGGGGCTGTGCCTTGCCTTGTGCAAGCAGCTGTGTCCATTCTTGAAACTGCCATGAAGGAAGGAGAGGTCGTTGGCTCCAGACGCTGCGTTGGCCTTGCTTGGCTCTGGGGTCAGGATGAGGCATGTCCTAACAGAGGGCAGTGTGGTGGTGGACAGAGGGCCCCGTGGCTAGGAAGGATGCCAGGGCACTGGGATCCCCATGTGTCTGCTAAGGGCAGCACCCCCAGGGGATCCCTAGATTGGTTGATGTGTGGGGAGGCTGCTGGCTGGGTGCCCGAGGGAGGCATCATGGATGTCTGGTTCAGGAACTTCACTCTATTCTGGAATATTCCTGTTGGTCTCACGAGCCTGCAAACTGGGACATGCTTTTAAAAATTTCCCTTGAATTAGGAAACAGCAGAAGCTTGGTGACCTGATGCCTGTGTGTACCGTTGGTGTCTGGAGACTCTCTGCTTCACTGCTTCTTCCAGGAGCCAGGGCCTTGAGGGATGAGGAGGGAAGGCAGCAGGGACCCCATACAGGGAGGCACAGAGACCCTGGCAGCAACCAGTCTATTTTTTAAAAAATACTTACTGCAAAGTCAGAGTTAGAGATCTTGCACCTGCTGGCTCACTCCCCAGGTGGCTGCAACCACCAGGACCTGGCCAGGCTGATGCCAGGACCAGGAGCCTAACCCGGGTTTTCCGCAGGGATGCAGGGGTCCAGGCACTTGGGCCATCCTCCACCTTTCCCAGGAAGCATTAGCAGGGTGCACTGGAAGTGCAGCAGCCAGGTCTCACATGGATGCCGTCACTGGAGGTGGGTCTTAGCCCATTACGACACAGCTCTGGCCCCAGCGTCCAATCTTGAGGGTCCAGCTGTGACTCTGGTACTGGGCTCGGTCTCCTGCAGCTTCCATTACAGGGACCCCACCTCAGGGGTTGGGGGTGGGGTTTGGAAACTCATCCCTTCTGAGCCCTGGGGGCCAGAAGTCAGGCTGGCATCAGCCACAGCCCCTCTGAACCCGTGGCTGTCAGGGCGCCGGTGCTGCCCGGTCATGGTGTGATTGATGGCTCTGCCACACCCTCCTTCCTAATGGTGTCACGCTCACAGGTGCTGCACTGACTGGAGCATCTCCTTGGGGAGGGATGCCTGGTGCCCTGTCACCCTCCAGACAAGCATGCATGGCTGGGAGGCACTGTCCTCCCCTCCCCCTACTTGAGAGACAAGGAGTCTACAGATGCCCAGACAGGCTGCTCAAGGTCACGCTGGCTGCAGCTTGCAGTCAGGAGCCAGCAAGTTTCTTTCTGGAAAGGCCTGTGGCTCTCCCCTTGTGCCCCGGCAACCAGGGTGTGTAGCAGGCCATGCCCTTCTGGGAATTCACAGATGTCGGGGCAAGCCGAGGTTTGTCCTGCACTGCCTCCCATGGTTGCCTCTTTTGCCCTTCCACCTGTGCCAGGCACAGCTCTGTTCTCACAGCTCAGTTCTATGGGCTCTTTGGCCTTGTAGCCAGGGATTCTGGCTGGGGATGCAGGGAGGGAGGCTGTGGAAGAGCAGGTGGCTGGATCCTTGGCAGGGCAGATTCGGGGGAGGCAGTGACCCCGGTAAACGGAAGGGGCAGAGCAGGGCAGATGGGACCGGAAGCCTGGGTGGGGCACTTGGCTCTATCATCTGCCACCGTGTGAGCTGGACGACGGTTTCAGCAGTAGCTGCAGCACAAAAGCACACGTCGTGTTCCCCCAGGGCCAGGAACTAGCGTCCTGCCCTGCACCTCCCTGGGAGGCAGTCCTCTCCCTGGGGTCTGGACGTGCAGGGATGGAGTACTGCCAAGCTCTGAGCAGTCAGGGCATGCCTGTCACTGGCTGCCATGGCATGGGTCCCTGCTGCTGCCCTGGCTTCCTCTGGCAAATCCGACTTTGTTGGCTGGGCCGCACAGTCTGTCTTCTGAGTGCAGGTGACTGTGTAGGTGTCTGTGGGGGTTATGGTGTGGTTTGAAGGTGGCTGCCGGGCAGCCCACCCCCTCCTGCCTGGGTGCCATGGGCAGGGCAGAATACCCAGACTTATTGTGGGGGGTCTGCAGGGGAGTGTCCTGAAGAGGGGCTTGGCAATGGGGGTCTGGCTACTGTGAGCATGGAAGGTGGCGTTGCAGTGGGAAGGGAAGGAGTGGTCCCTGACTGGGAGCCCAGGGGGCCTGGGGCTGGCACTGTGCCCATCCTGGGGAACATGGCTTCTGTGGTGGATCTGGCAGCATGGCAGACAGGAAGTTGCACGGTAAGGGCAAGCCCTGGCAGTGAGGCTGTGTCTTGCAGCCCTGAACTCTCCTTCCTGTGGCCAGAGCTCCCAGTGAGCGCCTAGGGAAGTGGAGGGGGTAAGGGGAGGGACTGGCTGCTGCACATCCAGTGGGAGGCAGGGCCCGCATCCCTGTCAAGAGCTGCTGCCAGGGAGCTGCACCTGGACTTGGCTGGGTGCTCAGGCTGTACATGGTGAGAGGTGCACAAGGGTTCCCATGTGAAAATCAGCCATAGTGGCCTCAGGGTCCTGGGTGGGGCCGGCCTCCAGGGGAATGCACCATGGGTGTGTGAGGTGTTCCCAGGACCCCGGAGTCATGGACACCCAGCCCTCCTTGTCAGTGAGAACCCAAGGCTGTGCAGCTTAGGGGTGCCCAGCCATGGGTGCCAAGGTTCCTCTGGGCTGGCTCCTGATGCACGCTGGGGATGACTCTGTGACCCCAGGAGGGGCTGAGATGCCCATCTCCCAGATCTGGTGATCATGGTGGCTCTGGATGTAGCCAAGGGCCAGGAAGCTGAGGGGTAGCGAGTATCTCTGCATGGTTCAGACTGCTGGGTATGGCACCCCACCTGGGGCTGGCTCCTGCGCCCCTTCATCTCTGACCAACCCCTGCTGTCCTGGTTGGCAGCCCGAGGGCTTTTCTGTTGTTCACCTGGGTTGTGGGTGGGTCACCTGCTCATCTGTTCCCAGCCTGGCAGCACGTTCTCACTTCTCCAGGACTCCCACCTGCCTGTTTTTCTTGCTGTTGGATTTCAGCTGTAACGGGCAGAGTGTTTATGTGCCACTACTCCACCAGTCCCTAACAGTGAAAACCTAAACTACCTAAAGGGTGCCCAGCTGCCCCCCGCCCCGTTTGTGTCGACATGCCCGGGGCAGGACACCTGGGCATGTGTGTCTACTGTCCTAGCCCCTTACCATCGCTGCCTCCGCCTGCAGGTGTCTGTGCTGGTCCTCTTTGCCCTGGCCTTCCTCACCTGTGTCGTCTTCCTGGTCGTCTACAAGGTGTACAAGTATGACCGCGCCTGCCCCGACGGCTTCGTCCTCAAGGTGAGCTCCACCGCCCCCTCCCTGGAACTTGGGGCTACTCCTGCTGTCTCCCAGCTGGCCTGGGATGGGTGCCAGAGAAGTGGGGCCTTGGGCTCTGCAGTCCAAGGCAGGAGGCCCTAGACTAAAGCTCTGCCCAGGGCGTGGACACACAGGCAGCAAGAACACTAGGAAGGGATGACTTCTGGTTGGGGATGGGCCCACATGGAGGGCAGGAAACCCCAGGACATACTTTCCTCCCAGGGAAGGGACCACAGGGGAACCCAGCCTGTTTACTGTGTATGCACAGACACTCCTACGCAGGTTACCAGGAGAGACAAGTGGACAGAGCAAGGGCAGTAAGGTGGGGAGGGAGGGTGCAGCCCTGTCTGTGGGGATACATGGGGCTGGGGAAGGGCCCATGTCCACTCCATGACTTCCCAAGTTGGGAAGAGATGGCCCTGCCAGGACTTGCACTGCTGAAATCAAATCTGATGGGTGCTGGGACTGAGCACAGGCATGGATCAGCCTGGCCATCCACTAGTGCCAGTAGCATGGGCCTGGGTCTAGTCTTTGGCTAATGGGAGGGACCCGGGACCCTCCTTTGAGCAGGAAAGGTGTGGTGCCCCTCTTCATCCTCCCATTCTGTGCTGCCCTTCTAGGCTCCTGGTCCTCAGCCTGTCCTGATGCCCACTTAGGGTCAAGCTTTCTTGCCTAGGCACTGTACCCCAGCCAAGAGCCAGTTACTGGAAGACAGGCAGAGAAGGGGGCAGGGTGTTGAGCGAGAGTGTGTTAGGAGCAGAAAGGGCCGGACTGGTCGGGTTGGGTGACCAGGCAGGCAGCTGGTTGGAGGGGGTTTTGGGGCCCAGCTGTGGAGGTGTCCGCTGGGGATGCACCCAGCAGAGGGAGCCTCTGACATCACAGAGAAGATACTGTGAGTGTCCTGCAAGGGGTCCTGGAGTGGAGAACATGCTGGGGACCTGAGGAGTCTGAGGTTGAAGGGAGAAGCAGGGATGGCAAGATGACTTGAGGAGACTGCTGGCTGGGCAGAAGGCCCAGGTGGCCAGGGTGTGGGGGTGGCATGCACAAGGGCAGACTGCAAGACTGAATCTAGGAGGCAGGAGAGGGCCTGGTCAGATCTGGGCACTTGGAGGCTGATGCCATGGAGCCAGTCAAGGCAGACCTGGCCGGAGCTGGGCTGTGCGCTTTACCAAATTGGAGCTCCCTGCCAGGAAGAGGTGCAACCCCACGGCGGCCACTCCGTCCACAGGTAGTCCTGGAGCTGTTCGTATTGAGGCTTTGGTGTGGTCGGCAGCTTGGGTTTTTCTGGCGAGCAGCTGGAAACTCCAGGCCCCTGGCCCCCTCCTCTTCCCTGAAGCTCTGGTGGGAGCCCCATTTTACCAGTGCCCAAGGGCCAGTGAGCTGGTGGTCACACCCTTCACCGCCCTACCGGCAGCCTCAGGGGACTTGTACAGGCAGTTTGGGCAGGTTTCCCACCATGAAGTTATACGAGTGTTTTAGAACAGCTCCTAACATGTCTCAAAGCTGCTGCCCAGGTCCCTGAGACGCCCATGCTGGCCTGTCCTATGCTGCCCAAAAGGAACAGCACTTAGCACTGCAGGGACTGGCAGCTGGCTTCATTCCACAGGTGGGCTGCGCAGGGGTAGGGAACCAAGGTCAGCATCCAGGGCCGGCCACCCTCCCACCAGCATGGGGTGCCCCCCGTCTTCACTCCCTTCCTGGGCTCGCAGCTCTGCGGTGCCTCACAGGCTGTGGGGATGAGGGTGGGGTTCTTGCAGCATCCCTGCCACATCCTGTGTGTGCAGCTTCCGGCTCAGCCCCCTCCCCACTTCAGACTCCGTGGTGGCTCTGGGGAGCACAGAGGGCTGTGCCGGCCCTTGCCGCCGGTCCCTGCTTCAGTTTCCCTGCAACTGGGGGTGCCCACCGAGACCGTGGCACACACAGGCACAGCCTTCCTCAGCTCTCTCTGTCCTTCCCTGAACCGGCTATTTGTGGACTGACAGTCGCTGTGGAGCTGTAATTGGGTGAACGCTCTGGGAAGCCTTGTGCAAGGCTCTTGTGCCTGCTGTGGCTGGTGGCTGCGTGCAGTTGTCACTGGTAGCTCCGGGGAGGTGTGCCCAAGGCCCTGTGGGCGAGCTTGCTTTCAGCGGCCACTTGTCTTGCAGAACACACAATGCATCCCAGAGGGCTTGGAGAGCTACTATGCTGAGCAGGACTCCAGCGCCCGGGAGAAGTTCTACACGGTCATCAACCACTACAACCTGGCCAAGCAGAGTGTCACCCGCTCCGTGTCACCCTGGATGTCGGTGCTGTCGGAGGAGAAGCTGTCGGAGCAGGAGACGGAGGCAGCTGAGAAATCAGCCTAGCTGGAGGGGCAGGTTCCTACCACGGGCCACTTGGCGGTAACGGAGGGACTGCAAGGGCCATTTCATGAAATACACTTACTGATAATTTAGAGGTTACTCATCTACGGTGCAATCGCTTCTGTTTGCTAACGCTGCTTTGCAAATCAAACTCGCTGCTGACCACCCATGGGTGTAGACCGAGTGTGTCTCAGCAGTGCTCCCCGAGCCCTGGCCCTCCTCACGGTCGGGGTCTGTCTGCAGCCCCTTTGCTGCGCTTTCCTGGTTGCTATCACAAATAAATGCGTGCTGGACAGGCCGGGGCTGCGGACTTCAGATAAATAATGTGTTTTGTGGAATTTTTTTTTAAGCCACATGCTGTGTTCTCCAGAGCTACACCTGGAGTGGGCTCTTGCCCAGCTGTGGGCAAGCTGAGAGAGTGGGTGCATACTGCACCCTGCATCATGCCCAGGAGACGTGTGGCAGGACCTGGACTTCCCTGCAGGCAGCTGTCCCCTGGCCGGGTGCGGCATAAGGACTTGGCACCGTCCTCTGCCTGCACCTGCTGGGACTAACTCTGCATGCAAGGCCCTGCGTGCGAGGGCTGGGTGGGAAAATGAGGATGTGGCCACCGCCCAGTGCCAGGGCGCCTTGGGTTCTTCCCTGTGGCACAGTTGTAGCTTCCCTGATGGCAGACACAGGCCGGGAAAACTGGGGGTGTGACATGGGGGTGGGGGTGGGGGGGTCTGGTGTGGCACCTTGCAATTACAGTGACATTTCAATCCACAGCCTTTGTAAGAAAATCACGTTTCAATTTGAATCTTGACATGAAAATGTTTACAAAGACCACCGGTTAGATGAAGTAAACGTTCAGATATATTCACAGCATGTCCTCCCATGGTCATTCAATGTGCTATTTCTGGCGGGCGTGGCCAAAGCTGCACTGTTTAAGGATGGTGAGAAATGGCAGTGTAGCATGCCACACGCCAGCATGATGGCTGTGGTGGCCCCACTGGCACCTCCCCAAATGCGCCTCTAAGATGTGAAAGATACTTCCTACTGATGTGTCTGGAACACAGACGTCGCCTTCCACATGCAGACTCCTCTGAGCACCGCAGGGACAGCAGGCGAGCTCGTGGGGGTGTGCACGGTGCAGGCTGCATACCCATACATGACAAGCTGGTGGCGTCCACCTGTGTGGAGAGGCCAGTGGGCCACCTGGGCCACTGCTGCCTCGCGCGCCTCACGCACAGCATGCTGGGAAGCTGAGGCACACTCCAAACAGAGGCTACTGGGCCGCCTGTGCTGCTGCTGCCTCCCGCGCCTCCCGCACAGCATGCCGGGATGCTGCCTGCACACACATGACTCGGGCCTCACTTACAGAGGCTGGGGAGTTGGGCACAAGGGAGGGCAGGCTCGTGCTTCTGTGGCCACTTCCTTCTGAGGCCTGGGGCCAGGAGAGCAGGCCACATGCCTGCCACTGGCATGCTGGAGGCAGTGGCTGTGGGCCAGTCAGGTCCAGCAGTCTCTGGCTGAGGGCCCCGGTGCGTTTCCACAGCGCCTGTTGGTTCAGACTCACTGTCGCCTCAACAGCAAAGGGCCGACACTGGGCTCATTAGAGAGCAGGCAGGTGGGGTTCCATACCTCCATGTCCCAGCCCCCCGCCCCAGCGCAGTGTCCCACCCCCATCGACCTCACACAGACCACTTCCATGCTGTGTTCATTGATTTCTTGGCCAGCTGCTCAGCAGGTTGGGGCCACCGGGCTGGGAGACCCTTTGGTGGGAATACACAGGTGTGTCTTGAGCCCCTCTCCCCTCAAGCAGTGTGGTGCCAACCTGGTCACAGGCATGTCTTAGTGCCAAGCGTCCGTGCAGATGGCTGGCGCCACTGCCTGAGGCCAGCAGGCCCAATGAACAAGCTAGCTGTCATACCAGTCGAGGAAGAGCAGGGAGAAGGAACACATCACGAGGAAGAAGAGGATCCATACGCGGAAGCCGGCGTTGTTCTTAATGGCCTGGGGTGGGGGAGGGGGGAGAGCCATTGCTGTCACAAGGCTGTGGGGCTCAGTGTCCCTGTCAGCTGGAGCCACACTGGGATCACACTCGCCTCTGGTGGGCAGCACCGAGGACTGCCCCGCCCCGCCCAGCTACCAGTGGGAGCCGCACAGCCCTCCCAACAGTCTCCTGCATCCGTCCCAGGGTTTAAAGCTCCAGGCTGGTACTTTACGATAATGTGACATCAGCAGAGACCCTGTGGTGGTCTCCCATGAGCCCTGCCAAAGGACCAGCTCAGCAAGCAGAGTCCACCCGACAGACCATGGCCAGGCCCTCCACGTGGGGACCAGCAGCACCATGCAGCACCCCAGTCCCAGGAACCCCAAAGAGCATCCACCTCTCTGATGTCTTCATTGCCCTCTTTGATGTTTTCAGTCGCTCCGACCACTAGCTGGTGGATGTTGTCAATCTCCGCTTCCTGTGGAAAAGAAAAAAAGAGTCGGATAAATATAACCACGTTCCTGCCCTGAGACAGCCTTGGCTGTCACAGCACCCCAAGGGGTAGGCTGTCCCTGTTTTGTAAAAGGCACACTTGGGCTCAGAGAAGTTGACCAACTCGCTCAAAGCCACCCAGCAGCCACATGGCAGGAGAGTCAGACTCCTGCTGGGTGTATGCCTCTGCTCCTTCCATCCCACCTCCACCTCCTGTGCGTATGCCAGGGGACAGAGACCACACTGGTAAGGAGCCCGCTTCTGCCCCAGCCACATGGTTTGCATGTGTCTTGCCCCAGCTGGCAGAGGCTGGGCCCCAGCCTGGGCTGCAGAGGCGGCTGGCTGAAGTCGCAGGGCCAGGAGGAAAGTCCCTGGGGCCGCCAGCTGCCCTGTGCTGCATCAGAATGATGCAGTCTGGGAAGGCTCCGAACCACAGCTGGAACTTTCTAGAGAACCCTGGGGTGGGAGCCCATGAGCCCTGCCTGCACTCCTCTGCAGTACTATCACATGGCTACATCTAGAAACGACAGCAATCCCTATGGACTGAGAGCCTGCTGGGCCAGCTCTGTCAGGCTGTCCGCCTTCCCTGGCCCTGGGGGAGGAAGGGGGCATGGCTCCCTTCCAGAGATGAGGAACTGAGCTCAGGAGAGGCAGTTTCCGGTCACACAGTGTGCGGTGGCAAGCCCTGGCCCAGAGTAGGCAGGGAGACATCAATGTGACACACAGCTGTGCAGAATGACAGCAGCCATGCTGGGGCTTCTCTGTCCTGTGCTGGTGACAGACACCATCAGTTGTCCCTTCAAGGCACTGTCAGATTGGCCAGCTCCCAGGAACCCCAACCTCCAAATTGTTGGGCTCAGCATCTTCACTCGTGGTGACCTGCCTCTGACTGTGGTTCAGGGAGAGCTGTTTTCCCAGTGGACCAAGGCAGCTCCATTTCACCTGCTGCAGAAAACCGATGCTAGCCTTTCAAACCCTTTCTGTGGGTGCCAGAAACTGCAGGCCAAGTAGGCCAGTCAGTCACCGGCTGGCAGGATGTGAGAGCTGCAGGCAGGTGGAAAACAGAGTTCCCTGCAGAGGGCAGTCCCCTCCCCGTGGTGCTGCGAGTAGCCAGGGTCAGGGCTGAGGAGGTGGCTGGGAGCAAAGCTGTGACCTACCTCTTACAGACTCCTGCATGTCCCTCTGTTGGGACATGGGGGCTGGAGGCCCAGGGGCCACCCAGCCTGTACCCAGCAGGCATCCATCCTCCTCCACGGTGAGCTCCCCCGGCCCCTGCTGTCCTGGGCAGGCGCTTGGGAGAAGGGGGCTCGGGCTGAGGCACTGCAGGAGAACTCTTAGGCCAGCAGCCCAGACCTTCATCCACCCTCACGGGTCAGCAGCCCAGGCCTCCACCCACGCTCACGGGTCAGCAGCCCAGGCCTCCGCCCACGCTCATGGGTCAGCAGCCCAGGCCTCCGCCCACGCTACAGGTCAGCAGCCCAGGTCTCCGCCCACGCTCACAGCTGCGGGGATCCAGGAGCCATCTCCCGAGTGCTCCGCACTTAAACTGCTCTTGTGTTAGCTGTTGGTTCTTTACCTGTTGCAACACCTTTTCTGTAAATATCTCTTGGAGTCTGGAAATTTCAACTACTTTCCCTTCAATCTGCCTGCACAAAAAGAATGAATAGGTTACACATGAACTAAGTGGTACTTAGACGGGACTGTCACAATCCCTACAGAAGCCAATGTGCCTCTGCATGGGAAGGGAGGCAGCAGGGAGGGTGCGCACGTGAGACCGGGAAGCGGGAGAGGGAAGTCGGCACATCCTCCCAGCATATGGGACTTTGTAGAAGTTCACTCTGAGCATGTGCAGTAGTCACTACAGAGATGGTGTGGGATCCAGTAGCCCTATGTCCTAGGTCACTGTGCAGGGATGGGAGTGGGGTTCAGTGGCCCTGTGTCCTGGGATGTTGATGGAGTGCAGTGGTCCTGCGTCCTGGGTCACCATGCAGGGACAGGGTCAGGGGACAGGAGGTGAGGCCCATTACAGAAGGCAGAGGCTCCAGTGAAGTCCCCGTGCCTCCTGTGACCACAGCAGCAGGTGCTGTCAGAACACGGCGATGACCCAGCTCTACCCGTGTTCGCTGCGTTCACACCCACTTCCTGTTACAAGGGAAAACTCCCTGGGCTGGGAAAGCAGCATGGTGTGGCCTGGCACATGTCAGCAAGTCGGGGGCTGCACCTTGAGAGGAAGCCCCCCGGCAGTGGACTTCTGTTCCCACACAGCGGCCACAGGCAGGCTCTAGATGTGCCCACAGAAGCCAGGCCTCTGAGCGTGGCCACGTGGGCTCCTGCGTGGGACCCAGTGCAGGGGGAGGCTTCTGCCAAGTGTCCTGCACAGGCCCTACTTCATCGCAGAGCCCAGGGGAAATCTGCCACCACTTACTGACCCTCTCTGGATAGCAGCCCCCCAGCTCCCAACCCCACGTCTGTGGACGTTGGACCACCGCAACGAATAAACAAAGCTCTCCGATAGCTGCCAGAGAACGCTGTGCATACCTGACTTCGTCAAACAAGCTATTCATTTCACCGATGAGTCGCTGGTTTTCTTGTTCAAACTGTGGGGAGACAAACACACTCAGGAGTAGTCATCCTGATCTCGGGCAGGCGTGCTCCGGCCTGCGCTGCTGTGGGGAGCAGTGCAGCGTGCGCATCAGTGGAACAGCCCCCTGCTTTCAGGCCAGGGACACCCGAGGATGGCTGGGCTGCCTGTGGCCTCATTCATCTCCACTTCCACAGTGTAAGTGACTTTCTGACTGTGGGTCACCCCATGTCCTTCCTGGCCTGTTTCTCTCGGAGCTCCTATGGTCTGTGTCTTGCCTTGGGTTCCCCTGATATCATTATTTTGTAACATACTCATTTTGAACTCTAGCTTTGAAAGCTTATGATGTATCATGTACGTGATCAACTGGTAAAAACAGCTTGGATTACATGGAGTCTACTGGGCAGGCACCAACTCCGGTCAGCTCCTGGTCTGCACCGCTTAGACAGGAGACTGAAGACACTGCTGGGAGGCTAGATGGCCCATGGCCATGCAGTGGCACTGTCTGAGGGCAGGGAACAGAGGTGCCCACCGTGTGGTCCCACAAAGCTCAAGAAGAAAGGGTATCATGAAAGCACTGTGCATGGGTCTCATTTTTAAAAACCTCTAGAGAATACACCCTCGGTCCACTGTCAGTTCATCCCTGTGGCTGGAGGCAGCCTTGCCCCTCCCAGCCGCCGCCTCCCCAGCCACACTCCACCCTGTGCTGCGGTCTGGCAGCGCCTGCCCGTCTGCTGTGGAACAAGAGCTGCTTCTCTGAAGGGCCTGGGCAGTGGGTTAGGGACCACCCCCTCCCCTGCCCCCATGCCCTTAGGCCCAGTCTGGAGTCACAACCGGGCGCCTGGATGGACTGCACGAGGGGCATGTGACCGTATGTGTGGGGCCTGTTTCGCCGTGTCTGGCTGTCTCTACCTCCCACAATGCTTTGCTTGGTTCCATTAGGACTAAAAACAAGGAGGCCACATCTGGAGAAGGGGGAGAGAAATGTGGGGCAGTTACCCCAGGCCAGGGACTTCAGGCCAGGACCCTGGCAGGAGTTGGAGACCCTGCACACCTGGGAAGTCCACCCCCCACCACTCCACCGCCCCACTCCCTCCCCTGAGCAGGCCCAACAGGTGCTATCCTACACACACCTGCCACTCTGATATCAGCTCAACAAAGGACAGGAACACGGGAGGCTCAGCACGGAGTGTGACCCGGCCATCTCCCCGCCCACCTGGGGCCCAGCACCGGCTCCGTGACCACTCGGCTCCTGCCTGGCCATCTCCCCGCCCACCTGGGGCCCAGCACTGGCTCCGTGACCACTCGGCTCCTGCCTGGCCATCTCCCCGCCCACCTGGGGCCCAGCACTGGCTCCGTGACCACTCGGCTCCTGCCTGGCCATCTCCCCGCCCACCTGGGGCCCAGCACCGGCTCCGTGACCACTCGGCTCCTGCCTGGCCATCTCCCCGCCCACCTGGGGCCCAGCACTGGCTCCGTGACCACTCGGCTCCTGCCTGGCCATCTCCCAACCCACCTGGAGCCCAGTACCCGCTCCATGGCTGCTCAGTCTCCGCAGGTGCAGGGTTCAGGGTGTCTTCTCCCCAGGGCCCCCTAGGCCCCACCTCTCCAAGAGCCCTTTCTAACTTGCAGTGACTTCTCACGTTTCTGTCCTGGGCAGAGCATTCATCGTTTTCTGCACTGTGAAAAACTGCTTGTCCCAAATCTTCAGTGACTGAGCTGCTTGTGCGGGACCTGGTGGAGCCTGCCTACAAAGACCTTCCTCTTTTTTCTTGTTCAACTGTGGACAACGCTCGTAAATGCATACGGCCCTCCCCTCAGGCCCCTGGGTCACTGACCCTTCTGACAGCTCCATGTCAGCCCAGTACAGAGCAGGCCACAGCCCAGACCTCCTCTAACACAGACCTTGTCCAAGGTGCCTTGCCAGGCCTGTCGGGCAAGGGAACAAGAATGACCAGCCCCAAAGATCTGATTATTCGCATGCTAGGCTGCCCACTTTCCACCCTCTTCATGGTTCGCCATTCTACCCCTGGCCAACGGCCTCACTGCCGGTCCTTCAGTGCTCCGGGCTGGCCCTGGCCTTCACCCACACGCCACGTGCAAGGCACGGCCTTCTTGGGGATTTGCCTGGTTTACCTCTGCACAGGCCAGCTTCCTGCCTGGCTGGCTGGGCCTCCTACTGCTTCCAGTCACCTACTGCTTGGCAATCCTGCCCCTGGGCCCCCACGTCATTCCTTCTTGTCGTCCCCCTGCACATGGTTCTGCCTGGGCTGGGCTTCCTCCTCGCTGGACTCCAAGTCCAGTGTGGAATCGAATGTGATGGGGCAGTGGCTCTCTGTCCTCTGCTCAGTAATCATAGAGACCTCTGTGCAACACAGACTTGGCAGGAGACGGGCAGGCTGGCTGCATGGCCATGCAGCCTCTGAGGCAGGACCTGCGTCCCTGAGCCAGAGTCTGGAGGCCGGAGCTCTGTTACCCGTCAACTCAGCAGCTCTTAAGGATCTGGCCTCCGAGACCGACTTGGAATTACAGCAGTGCGTGGGAGCTGACTCACTGACTCATTCTCAGGCTGGGGGGACTCGGAGTGGGAGCCCTGTTGTTGCTGTTATGCTCTGAACTTCTCCTAAGGATAATCAGCTAGTGGGTTGAGGTGACACCTTTCTGGAACATTCCTTGGGAGCATAGCTTTTCTCTCTCCTGTCCCACGGATGTGTGTGGAGTAGGGCAGCACTTCCCTCAAGTCCCTGGCTCACTGCTTCTCCTGAAAGCTCTGTGTCAGCTTCCAGGCAGCATACAGAGCAGGCAGGCCAGGGCTAACTAGAGGAGAGAGAGGAACAGGTGCCTGACAGGTTTCAGATGTGCTGAGGGATGAAGAGGTCAGCCAGCTTCCACCAGACTGCATTTTAAGAAAGAGATCTTTCCCCTGCCACAGGCAAGGTCACCAGCAGGCCTGGCTGATGACATTCCCTCACTGGGTTTCAGGAAGGTTCCACTGCTGCCTGAATGGACCAATGGCCTCACCTGTCACTATGGCTAGGTGGCAGATAAAACTGTGGAAGCCCCAGTGGACGTAGGTGCCAGTCCTATGGCTTCCCAGAAGCCTCAGGGGAGCCTGGGCCAGCAGAGCGGAGTTTGTGGCTTGGGGCTTTGCTGCCTGCCCGAGGACCGGACCACAGTGCCTCAGCTGACTGCCCCGGACAGGCAACCACGCCTCTGCCTCTCCGTCTCTATCGCTGAAATGCAGTGACAACAGCAGTAGGATTTTTAGAAGGAACACATGAGTTAGGGAGGTGCATGGAGGCCAGCATCTGCCTCTGTGTGGCCATGTCACCTCTCCATCAGGATGGGGACCTTGCTGGGCACAGTGCAGAACAGAAGGCCTGGGCACCACGCCCAGCACCATGCACAGGCATCTGTGTCCCCACCAACGACAAATGGAGCCTGAGAACTGACAGAAAAGGAAGATGGGGGTCTGGAGAGTGCGGCAGGTGGATGAGCAGGGCCGGCCAAGCAGGGCTAGCTGGCGCCCTGCTGGGGGCGTCTGCTGCAGCCTGTCGGATCTCTTATCCAACACATGGCTTTCCTTCAGCCAGACGCACAGCCGCACGTCCCCTTATCAGAGTACTGGTCCGACTCCTGGCTACTCTGCGTGTGACACAGCTGCCTGCTCATGCAGCCCCAGAGGTGACAACAACGGCTCAAGCACTCGGTCCCTGCCGTCAACATGGGAGACCTGGACGGCATGTCAGGCGCCTCACTTCAGGCTAGCCCAGCCTCGGTTGCTGAGAGCCTACGTTGGAGGGATGAACCAGCACACAGAACTCTGTTTCTTTCTCTCCCATTCTTTCAAGCAGATGAAAATAGATAAGCATTAAAAAAAGAAAAGAACAGAAAATAAGAATTCTCAAGGAGTAACATCAGAAACCCATTTGGTTCTGCCTCCACTCAGTCTGACCATAAAACATCTGCTAATTCAAGATGTTAATATACCTGTATGAGGAGTTATAAGTGGAAATGCACTATGCAGTGTACAAACCCTACAACAATTTTGGATATATGTAACAGTTGTTCCTCTGGTTGCAATCATGAATCACACTGCTGTTACAGGAGTTAACTCATTCTTTAGCCCTGAGGAAAAATCCCAAAACAGTGATCATGAATTGTGACCACAATTTGTTAGAACCCTTTCCAATCCAAAACCAAAAGTGTGGGATTTGCTCTCAGGGTTGCACCTTTTCCTTAAGAGTTGGGTGAGCCTGGCCCATCACAACAGGACCCAGCCATGGCTCTCCCCGGCCCAGCGCAGCCCTGCTGGCTCTGACTGCTTGAGCGGCTGACACGTGTGAAGGCACTGGCGGCGAGCTACTGTCACCGGTACATTTGAGATCACGCCGCTCAGGACAGCAAAGGAGACCCAGCACAGAACATACTGTCATAAGGGGAAAGAGCCTCCAGGCTGTCCACCAGTCACACGCTCAGGCACACAGGAATGCCTGTGGCGGTGCTCTGGTCATGCTCTGGTGAGATGATGTCCCCATCTCAGGAACATGTGGAGAAACCTGTGGTGATGCCCCGGGCAGGCCCTATACCCACCTCAGTCACACACAGAGGGCACATGTGGTGACGCCCCGGGCAGGCCCTATACCCACCTCAGTCACAGAGGGCACATGTGGTGATGCCCCGGGCAGGCCCTATACCCACCTCAGTCACACACAGAGAGCACATGTGGTGACGCCCCGGGCAGGCCCTATACCCACCTCAGTCACAGAGGGCACATGTGGTGATGCCCCAGGCAGGCCCTATACCCACCTCAGTCACACACAGGGAACTCAGACATGACGCCCCAGTCCTCCCTCGCACCCCGTCCTGTGCACACAGAACACTCTTTTGGTACTTGCTGAGCACAGCTGCATGCCCCGCCATGTACAAGGAACCTTCCAGATCTAAGTTGTGTCACAATCCTTAACAGCAAGTGATACAAGGCGCATTTACACCAGCGCAGGTCAGTCCCAACAAGGCCATGTGGTACTGAGTAACGATGACAGCCTGGCTGCTGGCCTTCTCAGACCCTCCGAAATGACTGGCAATGTCTGGATCACGTGTCTGCCCAGCTTAGCTAAACCTTGGGACTCCGCACTGCGCACAGGAGAGAGGACAAACCTGCAGACAGACAACTGCTGTGGGGCTCACTCTAGCTTCTTCCCATAGGAAGAGCAGATGTGGGGAAAAGCCAACACAGAGGGCCTGGCGCCATGGCCTAGTGGGTAAAGTCCTCGCCTTGAACACGCTGGGATCCCATATGGGCGCCAGTTCTAATCCTAGCAGCCCCACTTCCCATCCAGCTCCCTGCTTGTGACCTGGGAAGGCAGTCGAGGACAGCCCAAAGCCTTGGGACCCGGCACCCATGTGGGAGACCCGGAAAGAAGTTCCTGGCTCCTAGCTTCGGATCAGCGCAGCACTGGCCGCTGTGGTCACTTGGGGAGTGAATCCTTGGATGGAAGATCTTCCGGTCTCTCCTCCTCTATATATACATATTTGACTTTGCAATAAAAATAACTTAAAAAAAAAAACAAAACCACAACACAGAATCCTGCTGCCCAGGGAAAGCCCTGGGGACATCTCAGCTGAAAGCCATGCATCTGACCGCCCAGAGGAGCTTTCCCAGGGATACCAGGGCAAACGCCTGAGGCACAGACAGGGTGGGTGCCCAGGCACTGTGGCAAATGCCCTGGCTCCACCATTTGTCAAGATGGGCACTCTGGGCAAGCCCTTCCTGCTTCTAGCCAAGGCCAGGAGGAGATGGTGACCCCTACCACCTTGCAGTACGATTCCTTTGAACGTTGTGTGGAGAGAGGCACTAAGAAGTCAACGTCTACTCTGCCCCAGTGCCGGTGATGCCACGTGCTGGCCTGCCCCTGGAGAGCGGGCAGTGAGGCCTTGGCCCCGGCCCCGGACACTGTTGGCTCGGGGCACTTCTGGCAGTTCACTTCCTTCACGTGGTCCACATGTATTTGTGTGCACGCATACGCACACACAGAAGCACAGGAGCTGGCTGGCAGGGGCTTTGATGAACCCTCTGTGCAGCCCTGGGCAGTGAGGGGACAGGAGAGGACAGTAGGGGAGCTGACAGCAGGGGTTAAAGGTATTACTCTGTTCTTTTTTCTCTTCATAGGACCACAACTCTAGTAACTCAAACAGTCAAAAAGCACTGGAGAGGCAATTATAGAAGACCCATGTCAGACAATTCCAGTGCTGAAAGACATCTATCAGCAAAATCATTCTAAAGCATTTTCTGCTCTACACTATTGAAAATTTAAAACGCATGAAAAGGATACTAAGAATCAAGGAATCAAATGGGTGAATATTTATAAAATTCCCATCCCTATTTTTAAAATTGGCATAGAACCAGATGTCCTACTCCATGAACCTGTTCTGGGGAAAGCAGCTGAGAGCTCAGTGGAGGAGGCTGTTACCATTTGGATTTCTTCTGGGGACAGCTCATCTTCGCCTCTGCCATCTCCCCAGGTGCCCGATTCAGGCTGTGCCTCAGACACAGTCTTTTCTGTTAACAAAAAAGGGAAATAGACAAAGATTCATTTTAGAATCAGCTGGCATCCTTAAAACCTGGCATGGATCAGGCTCCTGCAGCTTTATCCACACTTGCCCATGTGTCAGGCAGGCACTGCCAATGTGGTTCTTCTACAACACTGAGGCCGTCGTGTGTGTGTGTGTGTGTGCGTGCGTACGCACATGTGCACGTGGAGGGGAAGGGCTTCCGTATACAGTATCAACACTGCACATCACACCCACATCTTCCCTCTACTTCTGAAGACTGCAAACTATATAATCCTTTAAACACACACACACACACACACACACACACACGAAATGATGCCATCCCCCAACTCTATTCCACTTCCAGAATTCCTGATGCAGTTCCAGGACTTTGTCAAAACAAACTCAGCCATGCTTAGATACAGATAAACAATCTCTTGCTCTCCCCAAACCCAGAATCACATGGACTGGTGAGTGCAATGGTATACTGCTCACAAAGGTTATCCACAATGTTAAAAATTCTCTTCTACTTCTCAACATGTCTTGGAGATCTCAGCAGGCCAGTCCATATGGATTAATCTTATAGCTTCGACAGCTCTGAAAGCCCCTCCAGACCCTGCCAGTTTCCAGCAACAGGTGATTCCTTGGGCCACTGTGTGACAGCGCTATGGCAGGGCCTCCTTTGCTTCAGTCATGCGCTGGTACTGCAGCGGGTCCGGGCCATGTCCTGGCTTTCTATTGGTACCACATATCAAGGCTCGTACCTGGAGCCTCTTCAGAGGCAGACTTTTCCTCCCAGTCTTTTGAAGGCTCCTGGGACACTTTTTTTTCAGAAGAGGTGGATTCTCTTGTCTTTGTATTTGGCTCTGGTTCCAGTTTAGATCTGAAAATAAACAATTAGCAGTCACCTCCGTTACTATGCTGTTTTCCGACAAGAGAAGGGAGCCCTGTGTGGCCCCTGAATCTTTGCCCTCTGGGTCCTCTCACTCCGGAATGGCCACTGCTCTGGGCCCACTGGCACTGGCCAAATGGACACAGTCCTGCAGAGGCGGCCGCAGAAGCTGGGCACTGCCCTGAGTTCCTGGTTTCTTCTCCACCTCTGCTCTCTGAGAAGGCCCCGCCGCTCCCCAGCAGTGGGACGTCCTCCCCACAGTGGTGGCCGTGCTCTTACTCCCCCATTCTGTGCTCACTGTCTCTCCGCTTGAGTGCATACTTCTGCAAGTCACACTCGCTGCTCAGCCCTGGATTCTGGTCTAGACCCTGGCATGCGGTGTTTAAGAGATGCATGCTGAAGGCGTGCGATAGGAATCTGTTAACAGCTACTAAGAGATAAAAGAATGTTGGTTATTGAACAGAGTTCTGAAATAGCCTTACTGGAATCAACACACACTATGCTAATTACAGGCAGGAAAGTACTATAAAGGCCTATAATGAATCCTCTATTGTTAGAGATTATAAGTAAAATGCAGTAATGCAAACGTTGGATGACTTACATCAGATTACATTTCTGGCAGGCTTATTGTGTGTTGGATATTTTTCTAAGTACTTTATATAGATACATTAATTTAGTTTAAAAACACCCCTCTACCTCTATCTTAGGCTTTTGTAGAGCCAGGGGCCTCTGCAAGCCAGGAAATTGGCATGGGCCACACAGCACCTGCTTGGGTGGGACAGGATGAGACACGGATGTTCATGTCACTATGTGCCACGGGAGAGGGCTTTTGTGGACCAACAGGCCTGAGAAGGTCGTGCCCACGCTGGGTGGATGTTCTCTGGATGAGCCAACATCCTCACCATAATGTAATTTACCAGTAATGGAGAGTTAGTTTAACATTTGGAAATCCATGTAACACACCACAGTAACAGAACAGATAGATGCAAAACAAACAAAAAACATACAAAACGTTTCAAGAGCCCTTTATAACAGAAACTTTCAGCAAACCAGGAGTGTAAGGCATGCAGTAAAGGGTTAACTCAGCAGGTCTGGGAAGTTCAACCTCAGCACAAGCAGAACCACACCCTTGACCAGCTCCTGGAGGACAGGTGCCTCTCCACTCTGGGACAGGAGTGACTGCATGCCTGGGGATGTTCCAGATAATTCATGCCAACAATGTGAAGATTCAGCTTGACAAGATGGCCAAGGGTTTTGGATGTAACATCTCACTCCTTAGAAAACGCCCAGATGCTGTAGGACAAGTGAAGTCTTCAGGATAAGCTATGGGGGCTTATCTCACCAGGCCGGACCTTGAAACACATCTTAGTCACAGACACCTTTGTCCAACTTAACACACAAACCGCTTACTGTTGATTCTCAGTGTTGGGCCCATAGCCAGGTTTCTGTGCATCAGCCACCGCCACAACCCTTAGATCACACTGTGCAATCTTGGATAGGGTCTACCATCAGCTTGAACAACCTCACATCTGCCGATTTTCAAACTAGCTTGAACCCAATAAGACATCCCACCTGCCAGAATTTGCAGATTTTTCCCCCAGTATAATCCTAACAAGTAGTTTAACATTGGTGTGCCTTCTCCTCTGTAAAGTAGGGCTGTAAAACTGCAACTCCCTTGTAGCATTACTGGCTTAAATCTAAGTCCATAGTACAGTTCACAGCACAAAAACTCAAACAAAGAGCTTTCGTTTTACTATTACACTGGTGCCACCCTGCATTCCTGTAATAAGAAAGGGCACAGTCACATGGGTAATCCCTGGTGATGCCCTGAAGCCACGCCCATTCTCCCTCACAGAATGCAGACAAACAGAACCAAGTGTAGGAGTAACCCATTGAAAGTTCCCAGAATTCAGAGAAGGAGCTCTGATGTAACCCATGCAGAGGGCTCAGAAGGGTCTGCCCATCGCTGGCAGGAGTCCTGCCACATGAGGAGAGGAGGGTTCCGGGGTCTGCCTGCGTCTGGGGAGGTGCCTCCCAGCTTTCAGGTTACTCCAGAAATTCTACAAATCCTAAGATGGTCTGGAGACTGGACCTTTACCTCCTCAGCTGACGGATGTCATGAAAAGTACTCAAAAATGGAGTTTGGAGAGAGCAACAGCCTTGATTCCAGATGGCTGCTTATTTGCAGGGTGCCCTGGTCAAGCTTTTTTCTACAATGAGTTTTGTTGGCCTGCAAGATGGAGAAGGAGAAGACGCTGCCTTCCTCAAGGGCTGCTGCAGAGCCCGGGTGCACTCCCCGCGGCACGGAGAGTGGCCCTGGCAGGCTCCTGCCTGATGACCTAAGCGGGAGGTCCTGGCCTGGCCTGTGTACATTCTACACCAACACCGGAGCTCACCCTGGCTTTCTCGTGCTCACTTTCCTGGCTCCAAAATCCGCTACCTCCCTCTCAAAGCTGTTATGATGACCAAGTAGCACAGTAGGTAAAACAAATGCAAACCCCTGTGTGGAATGCAAGCGCGTCTCGCGTTCTTATTACTAATTCAAAGGGGCATCACAGGGTGGGCGTGACTTGGGTAAGATCTTGAGAAAGTAGGCTGCACCCAGGCAGGGTGCAGACAGGAGGCTGAGGCTCCTAGGAGTTCCGGGTCACAGTGCAGCCACCTAACTTCGGAGAATCCCTGTGCTTTTTTTTTTTTTTTTTTTTTTTAAGATTTATTTACTTTTATTACAAAGTCAGATACACAAAGAGGAGAGACAGAGAGGAAGATCCTCCATCTGATGATTCACTCCCCAAGTGAGTGCAATGGCCAGTGCTGTGCCGATCCAAAGCTGGGAACCTGGAACTTCTTCCAGGTCTCCCACGCGGATGCAGGGTCCCAGTGCTCTGGGCCGTCCTTGACTGCTTTCCCAGGCCACAAGCAGGGAGCTGGATGGGAAGTGGGGCTGCTAGGATTAGAACAGGTGCCCATATGGTATCCCGGCGTGCTCAAGGCGAGGACTTTAGCTGCAAGGTCACGCCTCCAGCCCCTGCTGTTTCTGACAGGATTGGCTCTGAGCCCCCAGGCAAGTGTGAAAGTTCCAGCTGTCCCACATCCTCAACACTGCTCATCACTCATTTTGCCATTCTAGCATGAACCAGCATTCTGTGGGCTGTAGGGGTTTGACTTAATCACAGAGAAGTCTGCAGCACAGTTAGAAAAGTAAGCTGCCCCTATACGAAATTGTACCACATAATTCAGAATTCAAAATAAAAATATATTTTAAAAAGTACTGATAAAAAAAAAAGGTAAGCTGCCAACATGTCCCCTTTACTCCATTTTATTATTTCTACACAAGAACATTCTTTACACCATAACTAGAACGCAGTCATCAAAATCCAACCCACTTCTTCCACCTCTGCCCTAGGCCTCACTCTGTTCTGCTCTGATTCCTCAGGAGCATCTTCACATCTAGGTCAGACCCACACTGTACCGGAGGCTGTTTCTGTTCCCCTACACCTGGAACGGTAATTTGGTCTCTCCTTGGGCCCCCAGACCTTGACACACAGTGCCACGCCGCCCACCCTGCAACCTTTCACCCGGCTTGCCGTTTCCTCCTGGCTGGGGTGCACCTTTGGTATAAATCAGAAAAGTGGTACATATTCTGGAGGCATCCTATAGTATGTGCCATTTCCCTTTGCCTACTCCATCAACGAGAAGGTGGCCAGATGCCCCCCAGGATCCCCAATGTAGGATACCCTTATTGCGCTTGTAATTAGTAAGCACTGGGATGAAGGGAGTGTTCCGGTACCACGTGACTTCTCCACCTGTAGCTGACTCATTTCTTCACACCCACCTGGGAGGAAGAAGCTGTGATGTCATTCCATGCAGCGAGCTATGATCTATGGCTATCATTTATTTTGACTCTCAAGTTGTTCCCAGTATGGCCAGCAGAAGCCCCTGCAAGGTGGCTGCTATGTCCCCTGTAAACATTTTCATTCTCATAGGGTTTCTTGGATTTTGGGTACAACAAAGTGTCGCAGGCTCCAAACTAACAGTCACTTCTCCAAGAAGTCTGGGTTCTTGAAGTGAAACTGGTATTTAGAAGCCAAGAGGGTAAGTATGCATATAGCTATTGGGGGGTCACTAATTGTAACCACTCTAGGTTTGCAAAGCTAGAAAACGCATGCATCCATTTTCACAGCACACACCATGCTGATTCCCACGTAGACCTACGGAATGCGAAGGTGTGAACCCTCAGCATATGCGCTGTAAACCTGGACCACGGGTTCACTGTGGCTTTTCCCCCTTTGTTTCTCCACCCTGGCTTCCATACCTTTCTACACGTACCACTGGCTCAGCCTTTCTACGCAGGAGCACTCCCTGTCCACCAGCACCCTGCCTAGTATGCAGCCAACCCCTCCGTGCTGGGGCTCCGAGGACCCAGGCAGGGCACCCCTCCTCTCTGTTGTACCCCTCTGTGCCAGCTCCCCACCTCACCCTTACCCTACTCCAGGGAAGGGAAGGCTTAACTGACTTTTAAGTAAAGAGCTGCTCACTGCCTGTCGTCCTCTGTGTCCAGGCTGTGCCGATGGGCCCGTTTTCAACCCAAATGCACAAGACTGCAGTGCAGCAGGCTCACACATGGTGAGGCTGGCTTTTTTTTTTTTTTATCTTTTTGGGAAGTGATAAAAACAGACTCTAATTATACCCAAAATGTCTACTGAAATCCTCAGGGAAATGGTAAATCAACTAGCTGAAGGCAATGGAAAGAAGCGATTTTTAAAAAGTCATCAGAAAGATCAGTTTCTACCCCATGATTTACTTAAATCGACTTCTTTGAGGGCTGAGCGATATGTACCTGCAGTTGATGAATTTCCAACTGGCCAACACCTGTTTCTATGTCCCACATCTGAAAACCTCAGGGTTCTATCTTGAAATTCAGGTAGAACAGAAAGACTGAGAAAATAAGGAGATGTATTTCTCATTTTTGTTTTTTTTTTATTTTTTTAGTTTATTTCTCACTTTTGAAATAACAAAATCTGTGGGATAAAATCCTTGCAAACCTTAAATAAAGCCTTACACCAATAGCAGAGAGCAGGTAACTAGCCATCTGGACTTCAATAAACCCCTTATACCAACAGCAGAGAGCAGGAAACTAGTCGGGCACAGGCCCCCTGCCTGGCACAGGGCAGGCACCCCCACGACCCTGACCAGGCCATCTTCAGAGTCACTCACTTAGCACACAGTCACTGGGCATCTCCTACATTCTAGGAGGTTCTCTACGCCAGTGCTCCCCCAAGTGCCAGACCATAGGCTGTCTATTACTGTATCCACGGCAACCTGCCATACCATTGACTCAAGGGTCTCAGCTTGCTCACCAGGGTATGAGCAGTTTCGGTGCTGGGGAATACTGCAGCGGGTCACACATGGCACGAGCTGTGAGCCAGGCACATGCGGGGCAGCCCACCTCAGCCAGAGATGGACTGCCAAAAACAACGGCCAAGAAGTGGCCCCACTCCTGGGGCAGTCTGTTCTAAGCTGGTGTGACACACTTTTCCTGTAATGGACCACATGGCAAACACGATAGGTCTCAGAGGCCTTTAGGAGATTTAGTCTGTCTCATATTTTCCTTTTACAAACCTTCAAACACAGGAAAAGCAGGAAAGGTTGCACAGAAACAGGCCAGGGCCCAGGTCACAGCGTGTTGACCCATTTTCAATGACAGCCCTGCTGTTGTGAGCAGACAAGCATCACTGGCATGGGCCCACTGCCCCACTACCCAGCTTCCATCTGGGCTTCCTCACGTTAAACACGGGCACCACCCTCAATCACCCCTCATAACTGCCAACAGTTCCTCAGCTTTACTAGGTGGGAGCCTGGGCAATGGGTACCAAGAGGGAAGCTGCAATTCAGCCTTCACAAAGCTCACAGTCGAGTTGGGGCGAAGGGAGTGGATCACAAATAACAATGCAAGATCATGTTCTTCAAACAGCCAAGAAGTGCAGTTACAGCAGTTACAATAAGTAGTGCTGCAAGACAAGCAGCCTTTTTAGAGGAGGAAGGAAATACAGCACCCTCTTTATCTTCTGTTAACAACCTGAAGGGAACAGGGAGTAACTCGAGATCACAAACGGGCCACCTCCTCAGGGCAGTGTTTTCCAGCATGTGGCTGCCAGGTGTCTCAAGAGTGAAGTCCCTGCTGCGCTGGCTTGGGGACAGTCCCCCACTCCTCAGAAAGACATGGTAAGACTGAGCCCAAGCTCTGTGAGCCCAGGGCTTCTACTCCATGTCTGTCATGGACACAGTACCCACAGTAAACCTTCTCCACCGTGCCTGCCAGTGGACACCGCATCCACAGTAAACCTTCTCCACCGTGCCTGCCCGTGGACACCGCATCCACAGTAAACCTTTTCCACCGTGCCTGCCCGTGGACACCGCATCCACAGTAAACCTCCACCGTGCCTGCCCGTGGACACCGCATCCACAGTAAACCTCCACACCGTGCCTGCCCGTGGACACCGCATCCACAGTAAACCTCCACACCGTGCCTGCCCGTGGACACCGCATCCACAGTAAAGCTTCTCCACCGTGCCTGCCCATGCACACCGCATCCACAGTAAACCTCCACCGTGCGTGCCCGTGGACACCGCATCCACAGTAAAGCTTCTCCACCGTGCCTGCCCGTGGACACCGCATCCACAGTAAACCTCCACCGTGCCTGCCCGTGGACACCGCATCCACAGTAAACCTTTTCCACCGTGCGTGCCCGTGGACACCGCATCCACAGTAAACCTCCACCGTGCCTGCCCGTGGACACCGCAATAAACCTTATGTGAGCTGTCAAGATTTCCTCAGAGTATCTCAGAAAATTCTCACCTATGTTTTAGAATTTACAGAATATGTTAACACTAACTTCCACCTATGCTGACTCACAAGGTGCTATAAAGATGTCCAGATTTTCAACTTGGTGGTTTTAGAACCTACCCAAAGTTAGAAGAGACCATTACCTTTCAGACTGATAAGTACTGCTCTTTTCAAATCTCCTTCCAGACAGAGAAATCAAGTTTCCTGTCTTGGGGCTGGTGTTGTGGAGCGGCAGGTTAGTCCACTGCTGCCAGCATCCTGTACCTGAGGGCCAGCTGGAGTCCTGCCTGCTCTGCTTCCAATCCAGCTTCTTGCTAATGCTCCTGGGAAGGCAGCAGCTGACGGCCCCGCTCCTTGGCTCCCAGACGCTCCTATGGGAAGCCTGGCTGGGGTTTCTGCTCTTGGCTGCTTCAGTCATTTGGGGAGTAAATTAGAACATCTTTGTTTCTCTTTCAAATTAATCAACCAATCAAAAAAATTAAAAAGGTTTTCCCTTCTAAGAACATCACTGCATCAATGAAAGTGACATATCTGAATGTTGGGTAAAAACCCAGTAAATTTTAAAGCAAGTTTAACCAGGAGTAGATGACTCATGGCAGTCTAAGGCGGCAGTAAATGGCGGGAAAGGTCTAATGTTGTTAAGTTGGATTAGTCCTGAGCTTCTGTCTAGTGTATTGTTATGCTGTCAGAAATGAAAATCTCCAGACTTAAAACTTTCCTCAAGAAGAAGAAAAAAAAACAAAAACAAAAACCCCAATGGTACACAGTCTGATTACTTTCCAGAAAGGGAAAATTAATTCAGATGGTTTTAAACTGAGTGTCTACCCAGAGGGCACCTGATGGCTATTTCAACTAAAATCACGACCAAACCATCAGCGCTTCCAGGTGCTCAGGGGAAGGCACGTGCTCCTCCTCCATCTCAGGATGACAGGCCATGGGGCAGTGTTGGTTCTGAGGCTGGCCCACACCCGTCCATTCTGAGGCTCGCTCTGCAGAGCTGGTGAGCAGGAGTCGGCATCCATGTTCAGCTTCTTTGCTCAAAAGTCCAACTGAGCATCTAGGTTGGGATGGGTCTTCATCAAGGCACTCGGGCCTGAGAGATACATGACACAGTGCTACTGCTTTCAAAGAGGCCACAATCTCCTAAACAAGAAAGAGCAAAGTGACCCACAGGCCATGCTCTCCCAGGTCAGGGGCAGCTGGTGCCATCATCCATTCAGGTCTGACCTGCCTAATGCCTGGAGGACAGAGAAAATGGTGCCATGACTAATGGCATTACTGCTCCGAGGACACCCAGGGTGGCAGGGCCACTGCAGGAAGGCTGATCAAGACTACTTCTGGCTCAGCAAAGCAAGGCATTTCACCCAGTATGGAGAGGGGGGCACCTTGGTATGACAGACTCATATGTCGCCATCATTCTAAGAACACATATTCTTGTGTAGGGCATCTTTTTTTCCTGCTCAGGCAAAACAATCAGGTCACACTTTACTAACCAATAGGTTTTCTTTTACCCCCCCAAAAACAAATGTAGAAGTAACAACATGAGCCCTGGATTTCTCAAACCAATTTTACAAAATGATTTTAACCACAATCATCAGCAACCAAAAGAAAATATGCAAAAACAGGGAACCACAGCTCAGGCTGACAATGAGCCACCCCACCTGCTGGCTTCTCTGGAGGACAGGGACCGTCTACAGAACGGGATGCTAGGTGCACACATGGAAGCCGGCGGCAGCCAGTGGGAGGTGCTGTCACCCTGGTGCCCAGCAGCGTGCAGGGTCCCTGCAGAGTGAAGAACCGCGACACTGCCCGAGGTGCTGGCTGGCCACAGAGCAGGTGGCTTTTCAGCTGGGGCAGGAAGGACAGGCAGGAATTTGCTCACCAGATGGACAGGGAGGGGAGTATGGGAAGCAGCAATCCAAGCATGTGTGAAAGGCATTCTGGGCAGGAAAGTCATCACAGATTAAGGCACTGGGACTCCTTACAGCACACAGTAGCCATGTCTGGCTTGGCCTGGGTGTAGGGCATCGTGGATAGGCTAAGAACAATGGTTGTGGTCCCGCCATGTGGGACTTGAGTGCTGAGTCGTAGTAAGCATTCGGAAGACGTGGGAAGCAGAGGAGTCATCACACTCTGGGTGTGTGTGTGGCACATGGCTCTGCCCGAGGGTGAGGACAGATGTACAGGGTCAGGGCTTCCACTCGGGATAATGGGCACACGCAGCCCTGTGGCAGCAGGCAGGCTGGGCCTCACTGTCTGCAAATGAAAACATCTCCCATATGGCTGGTTTTAATAGGTATTTGAGTCAAAACCTCCGTGGAGAACCAGAAACTTAGGAGGCAGCAGCAAAAGCTGCTTCTTACTATACTGGGGGCACCTGTTAAGGCTCTGCCTGGGATCATCACGCGGGTTCCTCATCTCCTCACAGCCAGTTGCACAGCTAGAGGCCCACCACCGCCTCCATGGCTTGCTGGGGAGAGGCGGTCTCCCTGTGCCTCCTTCTGCTCCCCTCCTCCCGCCTGGACTGCCCTCTTCCTCTCCAATCCACTTACCCAAGCCTCCACCTTTCCATAGCAACACAAGGCGGGAAATGTGCCCCAATTACCCTGCGGCGCAGAGCTCAGTGGGGCTAGGACGCCAGGCAGCTAACCCAGATGTTCTGAGCCACAATTCCCTCATTTATAAGATGGGAAAATCATATTTATGAGTCAAGTGCTGGTGAGGACTAGACGAACACACTGCCCATATAAAGCAAGGCTTGCTGGCATCTAACAGCACAGGTTAACATTCACCAAGCCTCCGAACATTTGACATGTCGGTTCATTTGTCCTCACGACAGCCCCACCATGTTGGTGCTAAAACCTCCCAATTCTACAGACAGGGAAATGAAGGCACAAGACGCTCAGACTTGAGGCCCCCCGGCTTGTGACTGTAGAGGCAGGCTTCCAATGCAGCCATGTGGCTGCAGATCCGAGGGGCTGCCCCGGGGCAGGCCACTGGAGACTGTCCCCCTTTGAGCTCACTGCTGGCCTCGCTAACCACAACCTGCCCTCATTCAGCTGGCTAACTTCTCAGGTACATATGGAAATCCAGCCTGCTTCTAAGCTGGAGAGCACACAATTCACTGTTTCTCCCAAACAGTGTGGCATATGCCACACAGTCTTTCTCTGTGGACAGCTAACTACCCATATCTTTCCTGTCTTCCATAAATGCTTCTCCTTATTGGGATTTATGATTTCAAATGTCTCCCAAGTGAGCAGAGAAGAGTTCACACAGCAGGCCGGGGTCCTTTAACCTGAGTGGTCTGCTGGCAAGGTGGCCCCGGCTGGCGTCTGACGGCGAGAACTTGAGATGTAGGAGTGGGCCCCTAACCTGACGAAGGAGAGTGGCTCCCTGGGCCAACAATGTGGCTGAAGGCAGTCTGATGCTGGGCACCTGCTGCCTTTCAGGAGTCCCAGGTCAGCAGTACCCTTGTGACCAGTCTGGTAAAACTGGTCATGACAGGTTACTAAGGAGCAACCCTACTAGACAAGACCCACAAGTCACGAGTGGCATGCTGGATGGCCCCCTGGGAGAAGCCTCCTGGCTGCCCCTTCCTGCTCTCCTCTGGACTCTGACCCATTCAGAGGCCCGGTGCCCCCAGTGCCTTTCAGCGTGACTGGGCTCTGAACCAAAGCACAGTGCTGGGGGCCCGGACACGTCAAGGACTGAGGAAATCTGCCTCCAATCAGGCAATATCTTAAAATGTTTCCAAATCTTGCTTAGACGGGTCCAGCTTTGGAGCCTGGCCTCTGCCTCATCCGAACTCCTCAGCAGGCCGTGCAGCCACAGTGTCAGGGAGTGTACTCGGACAGCATTTGTGAGCCCAGGGGCAGGAGAGACAGGTGCAGACAGGTGCTGTGGCAACGGTCTTCTGGCAGTGTGGTCCTGGACGAGTCCCTTATCTGGCTGGGCTCTGTCACAGAGGCCTGTGCTGCTGGCGGCCTCAGGGGTCTCAGGGCAGTGCACTGGCTGCTGTGCCCTAGCTGCTCCCTGTCAGAGCATGGGGAGGGGAGCGGGACTCAAGGAACCTGGGGGAGAATGACTACCAGGATACCAGTCTCCCAGTGTTACTACGGACCTGAATGGACACGAACACACACTTTAGACCAGCAGCCTGGGCTCTGCCCCAGCTCAGCGGCCTGGGCTCTGCCCCAGCTCAGCAGCCTCTAGGCTCTGGGGCTGTGCAAGGCATGACCTAAGGCTTGCTGTCGGTAAAGTGAAGAACCTAGCCATGCCTGCCTCCTCAGGCACCGTGCCCTGACCTGTGAGACTGGGCACGCGCTCACGACAGCAGAAGGTCGAGGATGGCGCAGGGCAGGGCACAGCAGGCTGAAGTCCCGCACCAGGGGCCATCTGGACACTTACAACACCACTTATCGGCCTCACTCAGTGGTCAGCTTGAACATTAACCTGCCACCGACTGACTGGATCCTGAGGCTCGCCTCAACTGCCTTGTCAGGGCCAGAGCAGGCCACTGCGTGGACCTGACGCGGGCTGTGGGCCTGCGCTCCCTTAGCCTGGTGGAAGGGCTTGGTGGCCTGCAGCTGCCCAAGTCATTACCAGTGGCATCAAGAATGCAGAATCAGCAAGGAGGCAGTACTTACAATCTCTTCTTATCCACCACTCGTTTAACTCGGATGGCTCTCTGCTCTGAGTAAAGTTTACACACTCCTGTGGTGGAAAAAAAGACCAAAAACAGAGAACATTGAAAACGGCTTCACAGGCAAAGGAATCACAAGTCGTGGCGAGACACCTGGCTTCAGCTCGCAAGCCACACCGTGAGTCCCGCCTGCTGCCTGAGTCCCAGTGGCCTCTCCGAGCCATACCGCAAGTGCTGTCTGCCCACCACGCCCCAGGGTCCCACCGGCCACACAGCGACCCGCGGGCTTTCCGGAGGAAATGCAATACTTTTTAAGTAGTCCTCGACGAAATCCAGCACGGCAGTCCGGTGCTCCTTCACCTGCTGGGAGTGCACCTCCCTGTGTGCTGCAACAGAAAAGGCCAACGGTGAACTTGGTGCTCGCCAGCCATACCAATGGCTATAAAATGCCATTATCAAACAAGTCTGTGTCTAGTGAGACCGCAATCTTAAAAGAGTGAGATTCAGAAAAACTAGAGTCAACTAACTTATGGCTTCTCACAGTGTGTAGGGACGGTGTGTGTGGGGGGGTAGCCACTTCTGTGCTGACCGCTGTGGACTTGGGCCTTTCGGCTCTAGCTGACCTTCTAGCAATGCGTGACTCAGCTGGAAAGCACACTCCCAGCCTGAGTGTGCATGGGCCATAGCTGGGAGTGCCTGTTTACTGCACAACCCCCACTTGGTCACTCAGGCTCTCCTCCCCTGAACACCTGCCAGTACTCCTGGCCTTGAGGCCTGTCTCCTCTGAAGATACTTTGTCTCCCACCTGCTCCAAACCAAGAGAGCTGCCAGCTGGCAGCCAAGTGACCACAGCGTGCAGAACTCAGCTGCTACTCTGCACGGATGCTGCTGGTAGTCAATGGCAGTTCTCATCGCACCTTGGCAGGTGGCTCCAGGCCACGCAAGTTCACACTGCACTGCATTTTTATCTCAGTGAAATGCATATGACCTTAAGGCAGGGGTTGGTTTGTGCTTTTACTGTAGTGCCGCTTAACCTGAGATGCATGTGGGAGAGTCTGGGGTTCTGAGAACGGCACACAAATGTTGTGGGTTTGTATGTTTTTCTGGCAAGACTGTCCAGAGCCTTCATCAGACTCTCCAAGCAGAGCAATTTACCTTCCGTCCTGAGCTGCTGAATGGCTTCTGAGCAGGTCCTCATGAAGATCTGGGCATCCTGGTCTATCTGGTCTCGCTCCGCGTCTGTCATCCTTCCATAGTCAGACAGAATGTGGCTAAAAAATAAAGAAAAGCAAAGGACAGCGCGAGGCAATCCGGGCGGGGCATGAAAGCAGGAAAGGGATTCCCTAAGCATGTGACATTTACGCTGACACTGGAGGAGTAATGGTTGGTTGAGAGATGGGAGAGTGATTTAGATGATAGAATCAACACACTTCAAGGTGGGAGGTAGGAGAGGCGGGATAGAGACACAGAGGAAAGGAGAGGGGAGACAGAGAGAACCGAATAGGAGAGGGGGAGCTAGAGAAAGAGTTGAGAAGTGTTGGGGCTGGAGCAAGCCAGACTTTTTAAGAATGTGGTTTCTGGGGCTACTGCCACTGGAGCAGTATGCTAATTCTCTGCCTGCAGCACCAGTATCCCATATGGGTGCCAGTTTGTGTCCTGGCTACCCCATTTCCTATCCCATTCCCTCCTGTGGCCTGGGAGGGCAGCAGAGAACGGCCCGAGGCCTTGGGCTCCAGCAGCACAGATCTTTACAGTGACACTACTTAGCCCCATCAAACATGCAGGAATGGACGGCTGAAACAGAAAAGCACACAATGGGATGAACAGAGACCTAGCAAGATGTGCACATCTGGCGATTCCATTTCCACCCACCAGCCAGGCTGGGCACCATCCTCACTGAGAACAAAACACAATCTCAACTGCCCATGATTTAACTTCTTGCCACTGGTGCCTCCTCCACTTCACTCCTGCTGACCGACTGTGGCCCACAGCCCCAGCCTTAGTACCAAGCTCCTTCCTACCCTGGCCCCTGCCGCTTCCCTTGACCCTCTCACAGCTTTCCTGTAACACCCTCCTTGCACGTGCTCTAAGACACTGTAATAGTTCTGGGCTCTTACATCTCCGCACCCAGGCTGCCCCACTGCCTTCCCATCCTGGGCCACTTCGTCCTCATCTGGCTAGGATTTTTTTCTTTTTTTTTATCATTCTCATTTCCTGAAAACTTAGGGGTCTGTTATTTCATGGGATTTGTCCGCAGGGCCTCCGGTGGCGCCCAGCTCAGAGCGAGTGCACTAACACCAGCTACACACGTGGCATAGGGCGGACCTGGTCCTCGGGCCCAACTCTTCCATGCTCTGACTCCTAGACTGAATCCCAGCTGGTAGGCCCTGGACCAGGGCTGGGCATTTAAACTTGAGCAAGGCTCACTTCTGCTCCCCACAAAGTGCACTGAACCACAGGAAGACTTTCTCAGGAACAGGGCATGCAAGGAGCCATGGTGAATGGTGTCAGTATGGGATAGTGGTGGGACCTCAAGCGGGGACCCCTGCAGCCAGAGAGGAAGCATTCCCACACAGAGGAGGGACCGGATGCCAGCTGCAAATTGCCTGTGTGCTATAGTACAAACAACCACATAATGTTTTGAACTTATAAGGGCGCAAGTGAATTTAGGGAAAGGGGGTCAATGGGATGGTTCCGGTGAGCCACTGGGAGCTTGTGGCACCACCACACAAATCCCACGGCCAAATAGAAACCTGCTTTCCTTTCTTATACAGAAAGCTGCTGGTCTGCTGACTGTTGCCACACCCTTACGTGGCACCGGACTGGAGACATCAACCTTAAATGCATGAACAGGTGTGTGCGGTGCTTAGCCTGCACCTGGTACATGGTGATCACTGAGTGTTCTACTGCAGCCAAGGGCCCTGCCTCCTGGATCATCCCCAACTACACATAAACAACACTTAATCGTCATCAATCTAAAAAACAAAACAAATTCTCTGCTCCACTCCCGTCTCCTGCCAGGTACTGTCCAGTGCCTCTCAGTTTGCACTTCCCTAAGAAGCGTGTCCACTCCCATCTCCACTTTCCTGTTCTTTCTTGAACTCAACCTAAACAGCCCACTGTTGTCAGTGCCCACTGATGGCCTCCACAATGGCTGTCCTCCCCTCACTGGCCACTTGCCGCAGATCTGGGGGTGCTCACGGCTCCTGCTCCCACTGCACTGACTTCCTGATGGCATCCCATCAGAAGCAAAAGCCAAGGTCCTAATGACAAGCAGACTCTTTAAATGAACTAGATCTGGCGATCTCAAGTCTCGCCTCCCTCGGCCCTTCCCTCCCCTCCAGCTCCAGTCACACCAGGCTCCTCGCGGCTGCTCCGTAGCCTTCCCGGGTACACTCCCACCTCGGGATTGCTGGACCTGGCTGCCGTCCTTCTGCAGTGTGCTTGCCACAGACGCCTGCATGAAGAGCTCTTTACCGCGTCCAGGTTGCTCACACATGCCATCCTCCCAGTAAGAGCTTCCCTAACCCTGGAAAACTCCTGCAGTTCCTATTCCCCGTCCCCTCCTCACAGACACTCCTATCGCTTGATTCATGTTTCTTACCTGTTTTGCTTCCTGCTGTCTTCTCCACCAAAACTTCTCCAAGGCAAGGACTTTGGCTGGCTTATTCATCACTGTGCTCCCGTGGCTGAGGGCAATGCCCAACACTCAGCAGGCCAACAAACCCGCAGTCCCCTACTTTCAGAATGAACTAGTTTACTGAAAGGGCCTGAGCTGGCGCATGTAGCTTGACTCAGTGCTGCAACCGGGCCCTTAGGAATGAGTCCTTCTTGAACTACAGGAAGCAGCTAACCCCCAGGGCTTTACCCACACACTCAGGGGATACACCACCTTGAGACAGGCCTGTCCACCACAGAGGGGCTTCCTGAACCAGGGCTGGGCTGCTTCTCAGCGACACCCAGCACACGAGCAGCCTCTTCCTCCTTGTGGGGGCCCCTGCCCCCACTCCATTGCACACCTCCCTTTCTAGGGTACAACTGGAGGACAGAAGGAAGCAGACGACCCTCCCCTCTCTGAAGCCTGGAGAACGAGAAGTCATTTCTGTACCTTGGCACTCCTCAGTTCTCGCGCTCTGAGCTGACCTGGCTCAGCATGGTAACCACCATAGTATTATCTTCTGAAGCAGAAGACCCACGGTGCGACCAAGGGGCCCAGGGCCTCAGCTCCTGCCCAGCTCGCAGCCTGGGCGGCTCTCCCTCCGGAGAAGAGGAGGGAGCCACCCGCCTTCCGTGTAGCTCCACTAGAAACCAGCGCAGAGGGAAGGGGGCCCAGCAGGTCGGGGGCACACCAGCTAGCCAGGTGCTCGCTCCCAGTGAATGTGCACCTGTGTGCAGAGCAGGCCCACAGACGACCAATGCCAAGAACATTCCAGTAACATCTTCGCCCTGTATTTTGATTTAATGGAAACTCAGCTCAGTGAAATGGAAAGGTCTAAAAGTTAATTCGATAAAACTGATTACTCAGTTAGAAGGTGAGGTTCCTCTAGGATACATTTTATCTATATATTTAACCTTTTAAATTGGAAATTGACACTGTGACTATTTTCTTAAAACAACAACAGAAACCCAAGGATATTTTTTTTCTCCAAGTGCTACTGTTTTCTTAGCAGGATATTATGGAAAAGGCACCTCTACCAGGAGCAGGGAAGTTATTTTTAATTAAAATCATCCCCAAATCCAGCCGGCGGCTACTTAGGTTGCACTCTGCTCTGCTCCAGTAAAATATCATTATTAGGAGAATTAAATGGGTCAGTAAAATCTGCGTTCCACATTCTGGAAGAAAGTTCAACTTCCCAATTACGCCAAGTTAAGAAAGCCTAGCAAGGGGGCAGGCCGTGTCTCTGCACATCTTTCAAGCCCACGGCACTCGATCTGAGGGGCAGGCCAAGCCCGGCATGCTGCATGGGAAGGAGAGGGGGAGGGGAAAGGCTTTTGCCAGTCTCACCTCTGGGGTGGGGGCAGAGGTGGCCTTTCTCCTTCCCGCAACACTGGGGATGCTCACACCCTGGTCTTCTGCTGACACCCAGCCTGAGGAGGGGCGGGCCTCCTTGGACCAGGGCCAGGCTGGACTTGCCTCTGGCCACCCCCGGCCACTGCCCCGGATGCCAGCCTCTAGAGGCAGCAGAGGCTCTGTGCTGTGTCCAGGAACTGTCCTGCTGTCCAAGCTCACTCCACAGCGCCAACAGCTGAGTGAGCCAGTCTCACGCAGCACAGGGCATTAGCGAGGCCAGCCCACCGGCCTCAGCGCCATCTGTAACCTGGGCTAGGTTTTGCTTTATTCACCAAGCCCTGCCTGCAACAGCACCACAGGTCAAACAGGGTTCCAACTCGACTGTCCTGCTCCACAGGGCTGCTGAGCACCAGGACGGCTCACACACATTGCACTGATTCATCACAAGAACACTACCACATCTAACTAAAAATAAACACTGAAGCAGCAGGGTCGGAGCTGCCGCGTTCTCACGCCACGTACACAGCAGAAGAAGCAGGCCTGCCATTCAGTAACAAGAATGGAATTCAGAACGCATGAACTGGCACCAGGAAAACGAGTCAAAGACTGGGTTTCTAGAATGAGGTGATGAGTTGGTCTAGACTGAGAAAGCCTCATGGGCTGTGGATCAGACACTCAAAGAGCCCAAAGAAGTTCCAAGACAAGGGATGCGCTTAGCCACACAAGAGCTAGCAAGCAGCAGGACTGGGACTGGCCACGAATCCTAGTGCTCAGGTCAGCATCGGCTGTCCCATGGCTACAAGGGGAAGGCTCAGGCCCTGGGTCTGCTTACTGCCACAAAACTGTGAGGGAGCCGAGCCTCCTGCTGGAAGCTAACCGCCTCCAAATCCCCGCCACGGTCAACGCCGCAGCCCAGCACCTCATTCCCACACTGGGCTCTCTGTGCTACACTTCAGGCACAGTCTCCTTTGAACCTACTCACACTTAGCGAGTGATTTCCGTTCCCATTGTCAGCTCCCAAGCTCCTCTTGAAAACAGCCAGTTATAAATACTTTAACCTTTGCAAAGCTCGCAGTCTGCCACAGCTACTCAACTCCACAGTTGTGCAGCAGCAGCCAGACAACACGCCAAGGAACGGTACAACTGAGTGCCAGTCACACTTCATCATGGGCTGGGCGTTTGGCCGCGCGGTGAGGTCCCTCATGGGTCAGCTGCACTCCACAGTGGGGCGCCTGATTCAAGTCCCGCATCCTTGGCTTCCAAGGCAGCTTCCTGTGGGCGTGGACCCAGGAGGCAGCAGGATGCCTCCCCCAGGAGGGAGAGCGCAGGAGTCCCGAGCTACTATCTCTCTGCCTATCTGAATGAAGTGAAAACTCACTTAAATAACAGTTTTCATGTTTATAGAAATTCTAATTTCATAGTTATCACCCATGATAATGTTAAGGTAGCTGCTTAGATGTTAGCCCGAGTATTTTAAAGGGGCTGAAGAAAACAAGAACTTTTTGTGGAAAATGCACCATGTGCAAAGGGAGGAGGAAACGAGCCCTGCCGGCAGCCCTGCTCTACTCTCCAGCCCTGGCAGGTGGGGTCTGCCCGCTCCCTGAGGGCAGCCCCTGCCTTGCACCTCACCAAGGGGGCTGGTAGGTCCCATCACACTGAGCTGATGAGGACCTGGGAGGACTGTCTGGAACAGCACATCCAGATAACCCACTCCCACAATTTCCCAGAAGCAGGCGGCAAGGGAGGGTGGGAAGGGGGACATTCTCCTGTTCCAGAAACTAAAGTGTACCCGCACACCATCCCCTCAGTCCCTGCCTGACTGAGCTGCCCTCCTGGTCTGTCTGGTGTACTGCTCCATGGAAAGCACCCCTACTTCACTTACTGTAAGGAGTGACTCACACAGGAACCCCAGATCTACTCCACCATCCAGGACTCAGTGCCACCTTGAATGCCTGCACACCCAGTGCTGCCCTACATGCCCCAGGTCTCGGTTCCCTTGAATACGTGGTTACCCAGCACTACCGTAAACCTCCTAGATCTCAACCCCCTTAAGGCCCACTTGCCTAATCAAGCTTACTGACCTTCAGGTTTAAAGGGGGCTCCCCACCAATCCCCCGAGATGAGTATCCCCGGTGTCCACCTGCAGCCTGTCTCGTCCTGCACTCCCACACCCACCTCCAGGCCAGAGATGAGTATCCCTGGTGTCCACCTGCAGCCTGTCCCGTCCTGCACTGCCCACACCCACCTCCAGGCTAGAGATGAGTATCCCCGGTGTCCACCTGCAGCCTGTCCCGTCCTGCACTGCCCACACCCACCTCCAGGCTAGAGATGCCTCTTCCCTTTCTTCTCTCTCCTTTCCTCCTGCTGGCGTTCTCTCTCTCTCTCTCTCTCTCTCTCCTCATGCTCTCTCTATTTACTCCACTCCCACTTTCTCCCTCTCCCATGCTACCTCCCTCCCTTGCTGAAGTAAAGGTCTCTCATATGGACTCACTTCCTGTGTCTGGCGCCTTGGGTTTGTGGGGTGAAACAGAAAAGCTAACACTTATTACTACTTTCTGTCTTACGTCCAAGTTCTTTCTCGTAAGAAATCAAGAACTCTGAGCAGCCATCACCAATAACAATAAAATATTACTCTACCACTTTCTGTTCCCCAACCATTAAAAAACATAAGCCATGAGTTGGTGTGGTGGCACATCAGGCTAGACGTCCTCTCACAGTGCTGCCTCCCACGTGGGAATGCGGGTTCAAGCCCTGGCTGCTTCACCTTTGGCCCAGCTCTCTGACAATGTGCCAGAAAAGGCAGTGGAAGACAGCTCAAGTGCTTGAGCCCCTCCCACTCATGTGGGAGACTTAGAGTTCTCGGTTCCTGGCTCTGGGGTCTGGACCAGCCCTAACCTTTTATGGCCATCTGGCAGTAAAACTGCAATGGAAGCTCTGTCTCTCTGCCTTTCAAAATAAACAAAAATGTAAAAATCATTCTTGGCTGACGGGCATGGGCTGCTGTTTGCTGCACTCCAATGCAGAGGAAGCCGGCTTCACAGCCTGTGCTGCCTGGAAGAGGCAACGTGACCAAAGCCAGCATTCAAACCTTATCCTCCCTTCATCAGCCGCTTTCCAAGACAAAGTCAACAGTGGGTTACCATGGAAGCGCTCACCTAAGTTGCCAGGCACTAAAAAAGGAGCTGGAGAGGAATAGACTAATGCTGCTTTTGTCAAGTTTTTCAAAATCACAATAACGTCCATTTGTGCAGCCTATTTAGTGTTTGATACATATACACATGTTTAGAAATAAAATTCACACTGCCATCTAGTGTTAGTCAACTACTTTAACTGAAAACTTAAAGGTTATTAATAATATGCATAAAAATAATTTTAGTATATTACAAATGAGACATATTTTTAAAGTATAATGCACTATCTTAAGTTCATGTAGACAAAGCACCAGGGATTACTTCAACTCTACCTGGGGGAATAACCATTTTCTCTGTTGAAGAATTTGTAAGACATATTTTCATGTTATACATATTGGCAAAGTTTTTTTTTAAGTTTTATTTATTTTTATTGAAAAGGCAGACTTCACAGAAGGAGAGACAGAAAGCTCTTCATCACTGGCTCACTCTCTAACTGTCCTCAACTGCTGGAGCTGAGCCAATCCAAACCCAGAGGCCAGGAGCTTCTTCTGGGTTTCCCACGCGGGTGCAGGGGCCCAAGGCTTTGGGCTGTCCTCGACTGCTTTCCCAGGCCACAGGCAGGGAGCTGGATGGGAAGTGGAGCAGCTGGGACATGAACTGGTGCCCATATGGGATCCCAGTGATGCAAGGCATCCACTAGGCTATTGTGCCGGGCCCAGGTTTCTTTCCTTCCTTCTCTCTATAGCACTGACTGATTTTTTTTTTTAATTAAAGACTATGCTGACTGGAGACTGGACCTATTCACCAGGAGCAATGTGACCATGACCTACACAACAGCATGAATAAAGGAACTCACAGATATGGAGGCCAGGGCAGGTGCTATCGTGTAGTGGGTTAAGTTCCTGTTCAGGATGCCCTACTCTATTTGGGAGCACAGGTTTGGGTCCTGGCTACTCTGCTTCCCGCCCAGCTTCCTGTCAATGCTCCTGGGAAGCAACAGTGATGGCCTGAGTACTGCAGTTCTCGCCACCCACATGGGAGACCACAAATGGTGTTCCTGGTCTTGTTGCTGGCCTGGCCCAACCCTAGCTGTTGCAGACGTTTACGGAGTGAAACAGCAGACAGAAGATCTTTCTCTGTTTCACTTGTTCTTTGTCACTTTGCCTGTTAAATTAATAACTAACCCATAAAAATAAATAAAAAGAAGAAAAGAAGGAAAGGAGAAAAAGAAAAAAAATGAAAGGAAAGAAGGAAGGAAGTCTGGGAGGGAGGGAGGAAGGAGTCCAGGTAAGTCCGGGCAGAGGTGTGGGTGTCTGGATCTCCCAGCCACGTGGCTGTGGTTGCAGGGCCAGACTTCCTGCAGCTGATCCTAGCTCCTTGTCCACTGCTGCGGGGTGGTGGGAGGGTCCTGAGCTTGCAGGTGGCCAGAGTGCCAATGGCACTGGGCTTTACCCACTGGCCACCCAACGACAAGTGCTGGGGTCTTGGGGGGTGTAGAATTACTGGCTAGGGACATCCATAGATAAGGCCACTACATGTGTATGTAAGGAATGAATCCTGAGGGACACCCAATGACAGGGCCACTGTACCTGCAGGTAAGTGAGGGGACTGAGACCTGGTAGTTTGGAGGATAGAGACTGGATATCTGTATGGATCTGTGTGGATGGTCAGATGCACCATCCCACTCAGGAGTCCTGAGTTGGGCTTGTTAGCATGGAATACTGCTGACCACCACATATCAGTCTATATGAAAGCTAGGGTTGGGGGCCAGTTTAGCAGGGATAGATCCCAGTACCTGATTGAAATTTGGAACAGGAGTTGGGTCACATCAGTCAGGGCCATGGCACTAACCAGCACATCAGAGAACTAGATCCAGGGTTAGATTCTGTGGGGGATATGTGGGCCTAACCCTGTGGAAATACAAATTCCGCTGGTTAGAGCTCAAGAGTTGGTGTGGTGATGGGCTGATTTAGGTGTGACCATGGAACCTACCAACACTCTCCGGTACAAGGACTGAGAATAGGCTGGGCAGGTCCAGGCTGCAGCACCCATATGTGCATCCTAAAACAGGGTGTGGGGTGGGCTGGGCCACACCACAACACTCACCAGCTTATACTAGGCCAAGATGGAGGAACAGGCTATGCCGCACAAGAGCCTAGCACCCGCTGGTATGTGTGAGATTTGGGTCTGGGAGTGGCACGAGTGGGGGAACTTGGGAAACTCCCCTAGTGGGTCATAGCTTTGGCTGCTAAGCACGTAGTCCAGGCCTGGGGTTCAGGCAGGCTGGGCAAGGTAGCTCCAATTGCTGGCAAATGTGTGGGTTGGTTCTGGAAGGGGACGAACCAGGCAGCGCCGAGCAAGGCCAAGCAAACCTTAGTTCACTGGAAACTGCAGAAATCAGGCTGGAGCTCTGCTGTATGCCGAGCTAGGCTGTCACACCTACCAGTTTGCATGAGTCAGGAATGGGAGCAGACTGAGCAGGGCCAGGTTCCAGCACCTGCCAACAAGAGTTAGGACTGGGGGCAGTCTGGGTTAGGCCAGGCTACAGCACCCAAAGGCAAAGGCCAAGAGAGGGAAGGGACTGTGCCAATTTGGGTCAGAGCAACCACTGGCACACCCAAGATCTATGACTGGAAAAAGGCCTGGTTGGGGAGCAAAGGGGACGTCCTGGCTGGTCTGTGGTCCCCACTGGTGAGTGCGAAGGCCAGAGCAGGGGCTGCTGTCCAGTCTGGACAAGGCTGCAGTGTCCCTTGGCACAAGTGTAGACTGGGCCTGGGATGCACCAGACTGGACTAGACTCCAGCACCCACTGGTGCTTGTGAGAATCAGAGTGGGTATAGGATGGGCTAGGCTAGGTCTCTGCCCCTAGTGAGCCATGTGTGAGCTGTGTCTGGGTATGGACCAGGCTTGGATGGGCTGTAACACCCAACAGTAAAAACCGGAATGGGTGAAGGTCAGTCAGGAAAGGCCACTGTTCCTGCTAGGACAGGAGGTGGACTAAGTAGGGCTGGCTCATGGACCCATCAAATGGGCGTGAGATCTGGCATTGGGAAAGGTTCTGATGGAGGAGCTTGGGGAACTCCTCTGTCGGGACACAGTCCCTGCAGGTGAGTGCACGAAAGAAGAAAGGGAAAGAGAGCAGTCCTGTTCAGGCCAGGTTATGGTACCCACCGGCATACATCTGGTGCAGGTTGGGGGTGAATTAGGCTGGGCTGGTTCATACCACCTGCTGGCAGATCCAAGCACCAGAATGGAGTGTGGGTCAGGACAGGTTGGGCTGCAACACAAGCCAGTTCACATGAGTGCTGGGACTGAGCCTGGCTGGGTTGGGCTAGGCTGTAGCCCCCACCAGCGTGAGCTGGAACTGTGGGTGGGCTGGCCCGGTTCAGCTACAACACCCACTGGCAAATGCCGAGGTGAGGCAGGCCATGCCACACTGGGCTGCAGCACCCAACCAGCACCATGTGAGACCCGGGGGGAAGGGTTGAACCTGGTAGGGGGGTTGCGTGGGACTCCCCTCCTGGACCACCACTCCCACTGGTGAGTGTGAGAGTTGCAATGGGGGCAGGCTGGACAGGGCTACAGCACCTGTTGGCCTCATTTGGGCTGGATTGGGGAAAGCCGGCTGGGCTGACTGTTCCAATTTGCAGGGCGCAAATACTGTCAAGTCAAACTGCAGAACCACCTGGAGAGTGCAAGATCCTGGAGTGGGAGTGGGCCCATTAGAGAAACAGCGGGTACCTTCCTCTTGAGTTGCCACTCCTGCTGGTGAGCATGAGAACCAGGACTAGGGGCAGGCAAGATTAGAGAGACAGTGACACCCACTGGCACGTGTATGGACTGGATAGTGGGGCTGGTTGGGCTGAACTAAGCTTCAATGCCTATTGACATGTATGAGAGCTGAATGGGATGTGGGACAAACTGGACCAGTCTGCTGTACATATTGGCAAGCATGGGAACCAGGCCAGGGGGCAGGCCTGGTGGGGGGTCATTGCGGGTCGCTTCAACTAGGCCATAGTTCCCACTGGTTTTGCGTGAGGACCAAGTGTGTGGTGTGTAGGTTCGGGCTGGGCTGCAGCTCCCATTGATTTGTGTAGAAGACAGGGCTGGAGACAGAACTGACCCAGCAATTGCTGACTGGGGTGACAGACTGTGCTGGACCCTGTACTGGCAAGCACCACACAAGAATCAGGTCTGGAATCACCTCAGATTAAGTTTCTTGGGGTATTCCCCTAACTGAACTGCTGGACTCAGAACCCCAATCATGGAGAAAATTGCAGGTTTCATGGTCTGACCGTGGAGTGCATGTGTCAGAGCTGGGCCTCCTCAGTGGCTTAGAATAGTGGACAGCATATCCAGGTGAACATGGAAGATGTGGCAGTACACCGGAGTCTGCAGAGGACACCTGGTACCATGACAGAAGGCCGAGGACAGAACAAATCGATTAATTACCAAAGTCAAGAGTTGGCAGTGAATACCTGGGCAAATGGAGACTCTAAGGTTGACTATGTCAACCAGTGGATTCTGGAGAGATTTCATTGCACTTGGGGTGACGAGATCAGCAGTAATTCAGAACTGTTAACTATCAAAACCTCTTGAGCAGGACCCTCAGAGCATGCTCCACATCGGGGACCCTGAGGGGGTGTCAGGTGGCTGTCCTCCATCCCAGGGTGCAGAGGCATCTGGGAGGCTGGGTGTGGCTTCTCCCCTATCTCCCCCATTCCCTCAGAAACAGGAAGGAGAAAAAAGAGAATGTGGAAACAATGGTCTCATCCACATTCCTGTAGCCCTTGGCCCTCACCACCTAATCAACCATGTAAAAATCATCAGAAAAATGATAACATCTTTAAAATTAAAGAGGGGGGAGAGGAGGACAGGGAAGGAAGGGGAGGAGAATGCAGGGGAGGGAAGATGAAATTAAGCCAAAGTGGGCTTGTCACTGTGTGCAGCCAGTGTCCAATGCCTGTGAGAAGGCCAGAAGAAGGAGACGACCATCATAGCTGGTGACTGGGCCCTGGCAGGGAAACCCGGAGCCAAGGACACCAGGTTGAGGGACTGCAGCGTGCTCCTGGCAACATCACCAAATGGCAACAGCAGCTTCATCAGTCAGCAAGAAGAATGAGACTGAGGCCAAGGTAGCTACGCAGAGCATTAAGAAGTTTCCAGCACGACTTAGGACACAAATGCACATGCCTCCGACGTCACACCCTGCTCTGTAAGCAGCCAGGGTATCGTGCACCAGTCAGAAGGTAATGGCACACACAGAGACAGAGACAGGCACTGTGACGGACGGCGCCGGGGGACTCGGAGCGCACTCCGGCTTTCGGGCGCCGGTGTGCATTACAGCTCTTCCACCACCTACGTGACCGTCCCCACACGGGCTCACCACGACCTCCAATGTAAGGACAAAAGGCTCAAGAGAGGGGCAGGAACTTGGCCTGGTGGTCCCAACGCCTGCGTCCTCTAGTCCACCTGGGTCTGAGTTTTGACTCTGCTTGCTTTCCTGTGAAAGCGGGCTCTGGACGCAGCGACGGCTCAGGTGGTGGGCCCTGGCAGCCAGGCGTGAGCCCTGGACGGACCCTGGCTCCAGCTTCTGCCCAGCCAGGGCAGTGATGTGGGCAGTGAACTGAGAGATGTGACATGCATTTCTGCTCGCTCTCTTTCTCATAAACAAACAAACTTTCAAAGAGGTTTTGAAAGCTTAAAAGGAAGACAGGGATGGAAAAGAACATTGCAAAATATAAGTACTTACCTATAAGCATTTATATAATCTTTCCTGTGTTCCAGCAGAAAATCTCTCAATTTGCCAATATGAGAAATCTAAAAATTGAAAAAGAAAGCAAGTACTTTACCCAAGTTCTGGGTACGTTACATTCATAACTTCATATATAAAGACTTCTACATTAACAGACTGGAATGCAAGCTGGAAAATGATTTTGAAGCTACAAATCAAGCAACTTTAGCTTAAGACTGTCACATAGAGCTCAACCTGTGCATTCCTGGGCCTTGGCCTCCTTTCCACACTCCTTCTCCCTCTGCTTGCTATGATCGTGAAGCAAGGAGCTGAGAGAACAAACAACGCGTGTCCACTAGCTGCTCCATCTGCTGTTCAGCAACGGCCAACCATGTTCCAAGGTGTCTTGCACCTGACCTTTTACAGACAATTATTCCCTCTGTCCAGTGTTCTAGAGGCTGCAGTCTAAGCCAGAGCGCAGGGCTGAGAGCAGGGACCACGACAGTAACATCCCTAGGCCAGAGTCATCAGGCTCACACAGGCCCCGCAGAGCGCAGGGCTGAGAGCAGGACCACGACAGTAACATCCCTACACAGCAAACACCCGTCTTCCACACACACACAGGGATGGGTCCAAAGCTTTGCACCTACTGTGCACATGGCTGGAGGTGAAAAGCTTCACAAAACAAAGAGGCAGGAAAGCCCGGATGAGGGCTGAGCACCCGAGGTCAGTCACACCGCCGGCGCGGGCTCTGCCGTCTGAGCAAGGTGCACTGGGGCTTCCGACACACACCCTTCGTGCTAATGTGGACACATGTGGCGCAGCCTGGAACAGTCTGTGGAACTCCCACCTCTCCCGTCTGAAGAGTTTCTGTCCAGGCCAACCCAGGCTAATTTTCATTTCGTTCTCAATTTAAAAGGCCTTCTGCACAGTGCACATTTATAACTACTGTTATAAATGAGGTTCTAAAAAATAGCCTAAGACATTTAAAAAGTCCAATTCAAACAAAGAAATGAAGAATGGCCCCAACATGCACGTAACGGTAACAATGCTTGGGTGCCCGGATGGGCAGACCAAGACAACTGTCCCTGTCCTCATGAGGCAGCCTGAAGGACAACCCTCACGGATGCCGAGGGACGTGTCTGCGACAAGCTGGGGTCCAAGCCCAGCACCACGAGTCGGGATTCAGCAGGCTTCCCAGGACCCCCGCCTGCTTTCCTCACACACCTGCTTCTTTCTACAAAAGCAATTTATTCAAACAGTGTAAAAAGTCCCATCAGGATTAAAAGGAATTTTCAGTAAGAAGTGATATATAATTACTGTCTTAATGATAACATAATTTAATATTTAACAAGGATACACTGTATAAAACAATATTATAAAGGCCAAGAATGAAAAGAAACAAAAGAGCCTTGAGCTTTGTGTAAACATCTGAGAACTATGAGAGCTTCAGATCTCCAAAAAACTATACACATAAACAAACCAGGGGCTGTCACCGTGGTGTAGCAAGCCAATCCTCCACCTGCAGCGCCAGCATCCCACACGGGCACTGGTTCACGTCCCAGCTGCTGCACTTCCGATGCAGTTTTCTGCTTTTTTTTTTTTTTTTAATTGGAAAGGCAGCTCAGACCCACAGAAAGGAGCAAGAAAGATCTTCCATCTGCTTGTTCATACCCATGTGACTGCCAATGGCTGGAGCTGAGCCAACCTGAATCCAGGAGCCTCCTCCAGGTCTCCCACACAGGTGCAGAGGCCCAAGGCTTTAAGCCAGCCTCTGCTGCTTTCCCAGACCACAAGCAGGGAGCTGGGTCGGAAATGGCATAGCCAGGACACAAACTAGTACTCATATCATATGGCGGCCCTAAAATTATTGAGCCATTGTGCCAGGCCCTAAAATTATTTTAAATCAATAGCAAAGGAGTAGACGCCTGCTGCCTGAACAGACCCACTGGCATACCTGAGCCGCCACAGGCGACAGGTGACTGTCAAGGATGACTGACAGTGATCACACAGGCGTCCCACAGCCCAGGCTTGGGGTCTCTTTCCAGTTAGGCTCAGCCCTGTGTTTCAGAGTAAGCTGCCCGACAGCCCACACCCTCCACTCCAATTCTGGTGGCCAGTGACACTCGGAAAGGCTGGGGGGTTGTATACTTTGGGTTTGGGCTGTCTCCATGGAGAGTGCCAATTTTCAGAGTCCCTGATGAGGTCCAGTAGGATACACATGCATTGAACGAGAAGGCCCGTGCTTCTGGTAGGGCAAAGGCCACGCTACTGTGCCATGCTGCGGAAACCAAAGTTACAGGGAAAATGCGTTTGCCCTCTGATGATCTAAAGAATGACAGGGCAGAGCCCCTGAGCAGCAAGGGCACCTCCATGGGACGAGGTGGGTGAAGGTCAAAGACGGGACAGGGAGGGCAGTGTCTGGGGGGCACCCTGCGGGGTGTGGACAGCAGGAGGGACACACCACTGTCACTGCACTGCCCAGCCTTCTTTGTCCCAGCCCACTGCCTCTGGAGAACCCGGCGACTCCTCCATGTTGTGCCATCCCACCAACATCCACTTCAGTATTGGTACCTGTCATGTTAAGAAAGATTGGTCTGCAAATGCATCCTCCCCACACCCTCCGCCCACTTCAGTTTAAGTCCCCAGAAGTCATGCCCTCTGCCCCGTTCACTCCGTATTCTGAGCAGTACCACAGGTGAAAGTGCAGAAGGAGGAGCAAAGTGTGTGGTGGTCGCGGAGCGGGTGGAGCCAAAAGGACTGCAAGATCTGTACATTCCTACCCTCCCACCCTGCGACAGCACTGCTGGCTGCGCATCCACCGCAGAGGGAAAGGCAGGGACCGGCCAGCTACTGCTACAAGCCGGCAGCTGTGGAGAATGGTGTGAGGGCTGCTCCGAAGGCACGGGTGCCGGACCCACTGCGCTCCAGCGGGCTTCCCGGGCGCTGACCTCACCAAGTGGCGCCCCGCCCACGGGACAGCTGGTCCGCCCGAAAGAGTTCTCACCAGTGGGCCACACTTGCTTCACTGCCACAGCCGAGTCAGTGTGTCCCCCGGGACAAAGAACAGAGCAGCCTGTAGTTCTGACACAAACCATAGTTCACAGTAAGAGCTGAACTGTAACCGACAGAGCACAGGAACAAGCGGAGGACACAATGCTTCTTGAATACAGCTTTTGGCCAATGTCTCATCTAGCTCTGACCACCACCGGAGGAGTGCTCTCCATCCTGGTAAGGAACCGAGCCCGGGTGGCGACAGCAGCCACACGGTGGATCCAGACCCCTAACAGGCTGAGCCAGCACAAGTGCCATGACAGGAAATGGCCCTAACCCAACTCATGACCATATTGGTGTTTTCAGTTTCATTTTTATATTAATGTCACTTCAACCCACTTGTTATTAAAGAATCTCACAATTATATAATAATAGAGCCAGCACTGTGGCATGGCAGCTCAAGCCACTGCCTGCAGTGCCAGCATCCCATAGGGGTTCTTCTTGGCATCCCAGCTGCTCTCATCCAATCCAGCTCCTTGCTAACGGAACCCCAAGTCCTTGGGACCCTTCATCCACACCTAAGACCCAGATGAAGCTCCTGGACCCTACCTGTGGCTTGGCCCAGCTCATGCTGCTGCAGCCACTGGGGGAGTGAACCAACTGATCCCTCTTTCCCCGGCACTCTTTCAAATATATCCTTTAAAAATTACAATGAATTAAAAAATATTTATTTAATGTATTTGAAAGGCAAAGTGACGGTGGGGCCTAGGGGGACAGTGTATCTTCCATGCATAGCCCCACACGGCTGTCGGGAGCCCAGGGACTCGGGCATCCCGAGCACAACAGCAGGGAGCTGGATGAGAAGCGGAGCACGGGACTCGCACTGGCACCCTGGCAGGGGACGGTCGTAAGTGGCAACTCAGCCTGCTGAGCCACGACACTGTCCCCCCAGCTTATCTAAGCAGAATCATGATACTATGTATTACAATTATGTTTTTATTTCTTTGTTTTTAGAATTCTAATCTTTTGTTAGAGGACGATAACAAACGAAGGAACACGAAGCTGGGTATCTTCCAATCCCCAAAGCTATCCTTGATCTCTCAACACGCTGACTCCTGCGGTGTGGACATTCTGCTCCTAAACTAGTGCTAATCCACACGCAAACCAACACGCAATCTCTGCTTAAATCCCACCAGTCAAGAGCACCACCACCTCAAAAAAAAATCAACAGAATCTTCCTTGAGAATTCTGACTCTGCCTGTGTAAGTTCATGTACTGTTCCCAGCAAGCCCCAGGGACAGTCATACTATCATGCCTGTTCCACAGAGGAGAAAATCAAGTTAGATAACGAGCAATTGGCTCAGCAACACAATGGCTGAAGCCTGGATCAAGCCCAGGCAGTCTAAACACCAGAGTTGAGTTCTCAACCAGCAGACTTCCACAGATTCCTGGCAGCCAGGCGCAGTTTTCCGGTATGAAGTTAGCAGCCGATTACTGGGGGCTGAGCAAAGCAGCCCGAGCGAGCAGCAGCCGCACGCTGTTCCTGTCTAGGTGTTGCCCTCACCACAGCCCACAGACCGCACCGTGCCAACAGTGAGCACCAGCCCTGGGTGCCGGGCAGGGTACCACCTGCTACACACGCGAGCCCCAAGCCGCAACACTCTCAGGAATCAGACGTTCTCCCCAAGTCCAGTCAATGAGCTTGAAAAACGAGGTTCCCGAGGGGTGCAAGACCAAGAAGCAGCAGAAGTGGGACCGACGACAGGCCTAAGGCACCGCAAGGCCAGGCAGCCATCGACACTGTCATCAGACTGATCTAAACGATGAGTATTTACCCAAGTTTGGGTTTTCCCTCGTAGAAACATAAATTGGGCTTCCGATCAGAATATGTGTGTGCCTGAGTCCCGCCCACAAGGGCCGAGGACTGGCCAGGCCGTGAGGCTGTGAAGGCACAGTGCACAGAAAGCCTGGCAGGAGCAGTTCGTTCTGAGCAGCAGTGAGAATGTACAACAAACAGGGCGGAAGGAAGTGGTGAGAGGCCCCTCTTAGAGTGCATCCACTCTGAATCTTAGGACAGGGGTAGGCCGAGGGCCCCCCCCCGCAGGGCACTGTGTGGGGTCTGAGCAGAAATTTAAGGAGCTGGCCATGATTCCCGGCTCTACCCGCTGCGGAAAGCGACTTCAGTTTCCTACCCTTGGGCTTCACGGTTGGGGCCTCAGCTCGACTAACCTTCCTGGCCTGTCTCCCCGCCTTCGCACACACTCTAGAGGAAATGAAACCCGTGCCCATGCATGGAAGGCAGCAAGCATGCGCCCTCCCTCCCCTCTTCCACGCTGGCCAGCTGGGACGGCCCACGGCCTGCGCGCCCGCCTCTCGCTGTAAGCCTAGCCGGCCTCTCCTCTGGGATCTCTCGGGTCTGACTCCCACATTGGTCTTTCAGGTTGTCCCGTGCTGAGCCGGGACAAAAACTGTTTACTTTATCAACTCCCCTGAACACTTAACCCTCGCCAACTGACACTGAGCAAGCTGCCTCATCTCCTTGGCTGCGTTACAAAGTTACTTTTGGGTCTGTCACACAACCCTCCACGACCTGAGGGGCACAGACCACGATCACTGTTAGAGGGGACAGGGAAGTAACACAGCACCCAGATGGTGACACAAGAAGCCAGACGCCCCACCCCAGGGTCTGTGTGCCCGTCACCTCTGCACGTCAACCCCCAAGGGGACCATTGCAGCAGAACTCCACCCCGGAAGTGATATCAACTTGTCCGGGCGGAAGCTAAGGGGTAGTGCGAAGCTGACAACCCCCACCAGGAGCAGCCCAAAACTTTACCAAACAAGTTACTTAAACTCCAGTTTAAAACTCCAAGTATTCATCTCACTCATCCCCTTCTTCCTCTGAAGTGAAATCAAGTTCACTTTTAATTAGTTGTATTTAACAAGTCTAATACCTTCAATCAGGCAGACATTGGCGGTCTCGTCCCAACCCATCTCCCATGGAAGCAAACTGACTCTGCAACAGCAGCAGCGGGGACTGGGACAAGAGGCCACGGAAAAGGACTCTCCCATGACCCGTCCCAGCCCAGGAGAGCCTGCCGGGTGGGACTGACCCTGCAGGTGACACTGCCATCCCCAGGCATGACCGACAGGTGGCTTTCCCACGGGCATGTGGTGGGTGGCCAGGAGCCAGGCCGACCGAGGCTGTCTGCAGTATGTAGTGTGATGCGTTCATGCAAACAGGAAGTGCAGAGCTCCCGCTGCGAGCAGAGGGAAGCCTCCAACGCTGCTCGGCACTGTGATGTCTGTCTACGTGGCAGGACTTGGAGCCTTAGCTTTCTTCTTCAAATTGTTTGCCCTTAAGATTTTTTCTACAGTTAGCATGTATAATCTTCTAAATCAACAAAAAAAAGTTTTTAAATGAAGACAGGAAAATCTTCCTGTCTCCGTCCCTCACTAAAGCCCCGGTTGATCTTCCCGCTATCCCAGGTTCAAGTGCAAGACCCTAAGCCCGGGCTGCCTTGTCCAGAGGTCAGGCCTTCCTTTCTGGGTCTTCTCTGCCACTGCCACGCCGGGTGCCCTGGCAGGCATGTCTCAAGAGATGTCACTGCGCTGTGTGCTGTCTGAACTGCTCTCCTGTCATTCTGACTTACACTGTGCAGGCCTGTGCGTGACCCCAAGTGGTCCCCATCCACTAGGTCACACCCCAAACCAAATGGCTCTTCTTTTTTCCTCAATGCTGGCCGGGCAAAATCCGCTGGAGAGCAAGTTCCTGCATCCTGCTCGCCATCCACTAGAGGGCGACACAAACGCTCACGCAGCCGCAGCGACCCGAGCGTTCTCAAAACCGCACTTCTCCTCAAGTGTTTTTCTAGTATCTGAGGGTCTTTCTTTTTGATCTGGAGGTTAAGTGCTCCGCTCCCGCGCGCGCGCATGCCCGGTGAGTCCCGGCAGCAGACACTGGCCCAGGGAGCGGCTCTGCGGTCCTGAGCCCCGCACAGGCCCAGCTAGCTTTATTTGTGCCGCCTACAAGACAGCCGGCCTAGGGCTCCTTCCTGGGTGTTTTGTAAATTACCTAAGCAACAGAAACCCGGGAAAGAAAACCACGGTACCAAATGGGCTTCCCACAGGACTACTGCATCAGCCGCACAGGGCTGGCTCCCGCACCTCGCGCTACTCACCACACTTCCAACACAGACCTGACTGATGAGGAAACACCGAGTGCCGATGTGCATAATTTGCCTTGCAAGAAACAAGCATTGTTTAAGATTAAAGAAACTCCAGAAGGTCCCTCTGGCATTTCATAAAAAGTTCCCTCTAACACAAAAATCATTCTTTTTTCCCATTCTGCCAGTGGCCACAGCTTGCTGCTCACGTTACTATGCAGCCACCGCTGCTGCGCGAACGCCTGCCAAACCCCGACGAGCTGAGGTGAACTTACACAAACACCAGGCTCCCAGGTTTAATTTGGAGCCCACTACCTAAATTCTGAATCCACGCCCTTCAGTCCTAACTGAAAAATTACTAAAGTCGGAGCTCCAGTTCAGAGCTAACACACTGTGAGCGCCTGGGGCCTGCTGAAGTCACAGTGGGGCCTCTGAGGCTCCAAACAGAAGGTCCCTGGCAATTAGTCACCCACAAAGCGCTGGGCAAGGCCAGCCAGTCCCCTGGGCGCGGCCCCTGAAGGGAGTTTGTTAAGGGGCTCCCAGTTCAAGCGCATGATGCCTCTTGAGGAGCTCGGAGCCTTCCGTGGCAGTGTCCCCCGTGGGGGCAGCCCAGTGCTCATCGCCTTCTTCGGGTGCCCTGCCCTCCCTCGGCTTCCAGAAGATTCCTCCCTGAGGCCTCTATTCCAGCTGTCAGCTGCTCTCCACTCCCGCTCAATGCGGCTCACTGCTGGCTCTGCCCTGGCTAATCCTGAGACTCGGCCAGCTCAGCCCTGGCTCTCACACCCCCGGCCCCTCTCAGCCCGCTCCTCGGCTATGCTGACGACATAAACTGTCCCTCTAGCCCTGTCTCCCTCCAGTGTGCCCAACTGTCCGCTGGCCACGCTGCTGTGTGTCCCCCGAGTGCGCAGCATGTCTCAGTGGACATGTGCACAACCACTCACGTCTGGCTTATTCCCAGCATCCCTACTGCCCCAACTCCCACTCCCAGCTCATTTTATTTGGTTGCCCCTTTTTCTCCACAAATGAAACTAGCCACCCACTCTTATCCACATCAGCCACAGACGCCAGCCTCCACCAACTAGCCCTCCAGTACTTCCTACCCTGGGGGCATGCCCCCTGGCACGACTGCTCCCCTAGCCAGCCTCTGCTTTCTGCTGCTGCACCCTGGCATCTGCTTGTCTCTGCAAAGAATGGCTTCTTTCCATTGGCCACTTATTCCTTAAACGTGCTGGCACAGGATAGAACTAAGCCCCCAAACAGGGCCTTGAACGCACACGGCCATGCCCTTGGCTCCAGTGCCCCTTCCTTAGCTGAGCTCGCTGAACTGAAGCCAGCTTTGTTTGGAGGGTCATGTTTAGGAGAATCTAGGTCTGGAGCAGAAAATGACTATCCCTGCCTGTCTGTGGTCCACAGGGGAGATGAAGCCCACTTGGCCATCCTACCAAGCAGAGCAAGCAGGCCTGCTCAGCCAGGGCCTAATCTCACTGCCTGTGGCCCTCAGGGGAAGGACTGCACAGGCAGGGATCCGGTGAGAGCCGGGCGCCTGACACCAGCGGACTGTGCTAGATCAAGCCCTTTAGAAACTCCAGCGCCCCTCGTCCGGGGGCAGCAGCTCTTGGCCCTGCAGGTCTGTCGACAGTCAACCACGGGGGTCCTACAGACAGCGTTCCGGGCTCCCCTTCCACCTTCTCGGAGGCCATCGATCCATGGCAGCTGTAAGCACAGTGCTGTGTCCTGCCAGCCAGGAAAACAACATGAGGCCACCTGTTCCAGGGCGCACCACTCAGCAGTAAGTAACCCAGGAAGAGCCGACACAAAGCTGCCGCGGTTCCCAGAACCCGGGGATGCTCTCCGAGAGCACTGCCTTCCACTTCACAGCAGGCCAGTTCGACGACGGGGTTCACAGGCAGATAGCATGGTGGTCTAATTCCTGATATTAGCAACTGACTTTCTAACCCTGAAGTACTGTTTTTTCTAATATTAAGCCCTTAGCTCCTATTTAAGAATCCAGAAATTTAAAATTAAAATCCTAGGTTCTTAATGATCTAACAAGAGAAAGCTCGTTCATTTAAGACAGGGTTAGGGCACTACAACCTGGGGGAAGGGCAGATGTCTGCCATGTCCTCACGCCTTCCGGCCCCAGTGCTCCCTGGGACCTGAACCACACATGCGCATTCCCACTCCTCCAGCTGCCCACGCTGCCCACACTGCACACTCAACCGGCTCCTTGTTTCCAAAGCTCTGTCCACTCCTGGCTCAGGTTAACTACAGACAGAGCAGGAGGCACCAGATCTGTGCTGACCCAGTGCCACCACCCCCAAGGCTCTGGGAGACACTTGCTTTGTGGGAGGAGAGCCAAGTGGGGCCCACTGCCACTCCCAGGTCATCCATTTCATGTCAAACAGTGAAGGGTTCTTTCTGAGTTCTGAATCGGGTTCAGCTGCGGTGTCCACCACCTCAGCCTTCCCCAGTGTCCCCTCAAGAATCTTCAGGTGGAACACACACATTGTGGCTTCCGGCCACACTTGCTCCTTCCGACCGCGGGCCCGGTGGACTCGGGAGTGGACTCGGCTTTGGCAAGTGCCTTGTCAGCAGGCAGCCTGAAGGAGCAGGGAAGCCTGCACTCCCACATTCAGCTGACCTACATCAGCCAAGAAAGTCTCTTACGAAGGGCTGCTGACAAACCAGTCTCCACCATTTCACGTTGTTCCAGGGTCTCCTGTCATTTGTGATTCTGATCCATTTGCCCTCGAAGACTTTGGTAAGATAAAATCATTCATGAAAATCATGGCCAACAATGCAGTGGAGAGCGGAGCCAGGGTGACTTCCTGGGGCAGAGTGTATCCGGAACGAGAGGCCAGCACCTGTGCTCCCAGCTGCCTTTGACTTTGAAAAAAAAAAAAACCTGACTGTATGTACACACGCGTGCACACACACACACACATACTGAGCATATACACACACACACCTGGGTGTCCGCAAACCCTTGAGTTACATACACACAGAGCACGCGCACACACACACACACACACACACACACAGAGGATACATACACACAGAGCACACACACACACACCTGAGTGTACGCACACACACTGCCTGCCAATGTTTTCAATCTCCCAGGCTTCTCGGCTCCCTGGAGCCAAGGTTAAGAACCTCCGTCACACAGGACACAGCTTCGCCACGTGCCTACGATACCTTCCAGCTGAGCACCCAGTGGCAGAGTCTGTCCCTGCAACAACTCCACCTGGGCCACAGGGGCCACGAGGGGCTTAGCAGGGGCAGTGGGGGGCCTGGGGCCTGCAAATGTGCAGCCAACGCCCGCCTCACTGGGCAGAAGGTGGCCGCTGAGTCGTCGCTGCGACCAACCAGCCATCGACACTTGGTGCTTCAGGAGCGAGGCACGGCCCACCTCACAGACCCTCGCATTTCATCCTCACGGTCAGTGAGAAAACAAATGGAGAAATTTGCCCAAGGTCAACAGCTGGCAAGCTCCAAAGCCACGCCCTAACTGTGCTGGACACTCCAGGGCCTACACTCCTAAAATCCTCACCACCCCCAAGCCTCCTACCCCGGGTCAGATCTGGGGAAACTGTTAGCTGCAGAACCAAGGCAAAGACATATTTTCATGCAGCCTTCTACATTCTCCACAGCGCACCCAGAAAAACAAATCCAGGGGCTCAATCTGTCAGTCTCTTCGACACCGCTGGCTACAAGGCGCCTGGCCCCACCCCGGCCGAAGGCGCTGAGCCGGCCAGCATGTGTATCCCGGCCACAGCCCGGCCTGCAGCCCAGGGGCCCGGACCCGCCCTGCTCCGGGAAGAATCCTGAGTCTGAGCAAAACTGTGTCTTGTTCATATTAGATCCCAAAACTTGGCATGGGTCCTAGCCCAACAAACGTCTAGGAACAGTCAACAAATTAATGAGTAACAAATTTTTATCAAGGATTTGTCATTCTAAAACAAACACTAAGAAACGGCTGTATCTAAAGAGTGTGCTTGTGATGTGCTCAATTGTTTTAAAACTCTGGATCATTTTCACAGTTTCACAAGTATAGTCGTACACACCAAAGGCACACTGGTGCTGACCAGGAGCCAACAGTTCCGACCGGCAGCTCAGCATCAGCTGCGGCGCCCAGCAGCAGAGCGAGGACAAGGCTGTGGTAAGACAGGCTCGGGGAAGCCTCTCTCAGCTCAAGCTAAACACTGGCACACAAAGAGGCAGTCCCCAAAGGCTGGACACATCCTAGCTGACATTACAAGTAAGTGTAAGCTATGAGGGGAAAAAAATTATCTATGTGAGGAAGACAATGATAAAAGCAAACCGCACACTCATACAAGTGGGGAGAGCACAAATAACATCAAAACTGCTCTTGGTATCACTCTCCTGAAACCCTAGCCCTACACAGAAAGTCATTTATTTCCAAGCAGGCCCTGGGACAAAAGTTACGGCAAGTGCACATCTCGTCCACTAGATGGTGCTCTCTACCACATGGTTCCTCAGCAAACAGTACAGTACATCAGAAGGACAAGAGCCTGGTTTTAAGATGATTTGTCTCTTGAGGATATACATTTGGTTTAAGTTTCCACTGCAAAGTTAAAGTTCTTAAGATAGGTCATGCAGATCAATTGCTCCTGTAATCTGAAACTCAAAAGAGCAAGTAATATCTAAACAAGGGGAGGGGTGGCCAAGCTTGGAGGGGTCTCTAAAAGCCAGGAGACAGTCTGCCTGGCTACTTCTAATCTCACCATCACAACTGCTGGCTTGTTCAGTTTCTGCTTCACATCAGCAGAGAGAATGGCAAAAAGCGACTGCGAGTGGTGTAAAGGGAAAACACACACTCAATTTCCACACTGCTTGGTAGACGCCAGGAGTTCACACGCAACACAAACCACCACTTCGCTAACTTTCAAACCCTCAAAGTAGAAGGGTTCTGCTCCGCTCAAAGGAAATGTTTCCCTCTTAGCCACAACAACGGCCAAGGATGGCTGCTCATGTTATCACGAAGCGCTGGGAGACACAAGGGCCACAGCCCTGACTTCCACCGAGTGAACGGGCCAGGAGCAGCGGCAGAGACGGCAGAGTCCCAGCCCCAGGCAAGCGGCTGGCTCCACCATTCCTCTCCCTCATCATGGCCTCTTCTGCAACAAATAAGGCATGAAACTTCAAGCACTTGGGCACAGACACAGGCTCACACACAGAAAGGAGTATGAGTGACAAAACATTTGAACATTCTCTTTGCTTGGAAAAATGAAAACATAAACTTAGCCATTTCTGGAATTCAAAGAAGCAACTTGTGAACTGCTAAGACGACAAAACGAGGACTAGCCCAATAAAGGGTGATTACTGCTTAGGGGCTCAAAATAGCATAAAATAATTGGTTTCAAATTTAACATTTACTAGGAGAAACAATGGGTTTGCCCTGAGCCATATATTATAGAACTTGGTTTTTGAGCTCAAATATCTCTTCATTGCACTCTGGTTCCTGGTTTACTCAGACACCAAATAGTCTAGGCCCTGTGTTTAAATTTTATATTCAGAATTCAGCTTGGAAGTTTGAAAAGTAAAAAGCCAGTCCACACAATTTAATTCCCTCTTAACAGTTTTACAGATGACTTACTCGGCAAAGTATATGAAATACCACACATATAAAATTTCCCATTCTTAAATGAGTTTTTATTTAAAACCATTTGTCAGTCTGTAATCAGTAAAACTGCCAGAGAAATGGTACCATTACGTGCCCCACGCACGTACATCTCTAAGGGACACACAGAGCCACGCTCTTAGAAATGAAAGTAACGCTTCCTGCTATTAAAGAGAACTTCTGCAAGCTCACCAGTCTCAGTAACTGCCCAAGTGGTACTGGATGGTGGCCATCCCCAAAGCACCTACAGGAGCAACGCACAGCAGCCTCCCTCTCCAAGTGTAACTACCGTAGCAAAGCTCCCCACGCACTGCGGCCCACGCCCAGGAACCAACAATGCCAACTGCAAACTGTGAGGTCATTCTGACACCAGGGTTAATACTCGAAACAGATTCCAGATTAGAGTTTTCATTCTATTTTTAATCTAGCCCGCTTTGTAGTATATTCTGATAATGACACTAATTTTTTTATCTTTACAAAATAATCTCCAAGGTATACTTACTTGGTGAAAAATACTTTAAATTTTATTAGACACTAAGTGCTTTGCTTTGATTCTGGGCTTATAATTAGAAAGGGCATTCTGGAGACTTCTACAGCAATTACTATTAAAAAATAACTACAAAAACAACTCAAAAAACTTCAACCATGTTGAAGAATTCGTATTTAAACTTTGTTTTAAATTACGGCCAAAACCTTTGTTCCAAATCCACATAAATCACTGTTTTTTTTCTTGGAATATAGGTTTTTGGAGAAAACATTATTAAATGTTACATCTGACTTTAATAAAGTTTCCCAATTTGCTTTTGCATGTTTATTATCAGACTCCAATCATGACTTTCCCAAACTTACTTACACTTTCACACAAATTTCCAGAGTTCTCCCTGCTTAAATGAGGCCCCACAGAAACTGTGGGAAATGTTTTGCTTGAAAGATAAAAGTGAATTGTCCGAGCGCACATCTGCACTGAGGGCTTCCTCTGGGCCTTCAGCCGTGCCACTAGCAGCACTTGCTCTAGCTGCAGCCAACTTCATCCGCGGTCAGAGTCAACAAGGAGCACGGCTTCCTTCCCCACCACTCCGCTCTCAAAATAGAAACCTGTTTAAGGAGAAGCATTCCTAGAGCAGGCACAATTTACCTAGAAGCACATTTAGCATCAACAATATTCAAGTTAAGTGCAAAACTCCAGACTGGATTCCTTATAAAACAAATTTCACTTTTCCTAATTAAAAAAATATATGTAATATACTAGACCAACTTAAAGCAAACTGAGAGAGCAAGAGAACAGAGGGTGTGCAGCAATTTCCTTTACTTAAAAACACGGACTTTCTCTGAACGATCACTGCTACAAATTTTGTGCTACATTTATTAAAATAGGACAAGGTTGAACTTGAGAACGACTGACCAGTTAGCATGACCTACTCGCAAGGGAAGTCTGTCTGGAGCAGGTAAGCCGCTGGCGGCCGGCCACACTGCCCTGAGCAACTGCTGTGGAAAAGGGCTGAGCGCGCCTCTCAGAGTATCACTGGAATGGCTCAAGCAATGACCCCGCGACACGACCCACCCACAGGCCAGTGCTTCCCCCCAACTGGAGAGACAGAAATTCATCCGTGCAAGGGATCTGGGCGTCCACGGCTGAACACAAGCGAAAGGCGACCACATGAGGCGTTTCCCACCCGCATGAAGTTAGCCCGCAGGACGGACAACAGAAAAGTCGGTTTCAACTATTCAAAAGAAGTTTTCTGACAAGAGACTCTGATTGTGAAGTGTGTCACACCCCAGCCATGAGTCCTGGTTCATTTTTAAAAATGAGGTCTATTTCCTGTAATTTCAGATATTTAGAGTATAATTATTTTACATTTTTATGATGCCTTTGGGGTATCATTACAAATGATTTTATGTGTTTAAAGCAAGGAAAGTAAAATTAAATAATAGCTTCGCTTAAAGAGAGCTGTCAACCCTCTCCTGAACAAAAAACTTTGTTTTGAAGCAATCTAGAGCTTTCTATTCCTAGTAACCAGAGAAATTAGTCTTAAGCTTTAGGAGGAAAAATTGCATAAAATGCTCTTTATTTAATTAAAATCAGATCTCTGCTCTTAGAAATAAGAACCTTCTTTTGAACAGCAAGAATTTTCCACAGAGTAAAATTATTTTCAGTCAAGGTGGCATGCCTCATGATAAATTAATCAAACACATCTAACTGACTCTTGGACTTGCATGCACGAAAGTTGACTAATCTGCTGGGGAGAATCAGCTTCCCCACGGACCCACTCAACCCTCAGGGGAAAAGACAGGGGACACGATGCAGTGCGTGGGTTATCTGAGGGTGAGCAGAAAAAAGAGCGAGCGGAGAAAACAAGTCGACAATAACAACGAGAAGAATCACTCGCAGTGGGACTCACTGTTTTTATTAGGAAACTAAAAAATCCTTCCCTGTTCCTGAACATGGGACTCATCAACGCATCCTGGGTCCGGCTGCGTTCCCGGGGCCTGTGGTCACTTTCTGTTTCACGCCAGGCAGATGCTGCCGTGTTCCCAAGGCTGCGCGCTGCTCTGGGCCGACGAGAAGCCTGTCTCTCGGTGGGACACCGTGGGATGTGTGTGGTGGTCCCCTGTGCCCAGGGCCTCCGCAGCGCTTGCCAGAGAGCTGCAGCCTGCCTCTGGGCCGACTAACTCCTCCAACACCGTGACATCGCCCACCTTCTCCGGCGTGCGAAGCTTATGCTCAGGCTCTCGGCGTAGCTGTGTGCTACCAAATGTGATTAGCTTCTACGGAGACTTACAATTTGTAGCTTCAGATTTTTCTCTGCGTAATGAATAATTGAAAAGTCACCCGCACTTTCATCCCCATTATTATCTTTGAGAAGTCCCTCCCACTTGGAAATGAAGATATTGCTGCTCATGTCAAAATAAACACTGAGTATGTTCAAAGTGCTCACAGCACATACTGTAAAATAAAGCCCAAGTGACAAAAATTTCTGCTGTCAGACTATCCAGAGGAAGAGGCCTACGCCAGGTGCAAGTCACACAAGAGGCCCCGTCCTTCCTCACACCCCTTGCCGTAACAGGTACATTTTCTCCCTACACCATCCCTGGCTAACTGCACACTTCCACAAAGGGAAAAGATTCCAAGCCTATGAGCTGCCAGACCTCTCGGACTCTGTAATGAGCTGCAAAACGGGGTAGCGGATGGTGAGACAGTGTCCCTGCGGAGAGGAGCCTGCACTGCAGCTAACAGCTAACTTTGTCATCTGTAAGGAACAGCACAGCAGGGTTACCCTGAAGGCTTTTGTCTGTCTGGGTCAGGGGACAGGAGGGGCTCACAATGTTTCATTCACACGATACACCTTAGGGTCTCCACTGTGAGCTGCATGCTAACAGGGCAATTAGTTCTAAACTGAAGCAACATATAGTATGTATTTTTCACTTTTAATTCAAATTCAAACAAGGCAGTCAGCAGCACGAGAAATTTAAAAATCAATGCTAAAGCAGCAAGAGGAAAATGTTTATAATGGTGTAAAAACTTATTATCATATATATTAGCATATAGGCATTGTGAGACTGCTACAATACAATGCTTAATGACAATACCCATGTTGTGTGAAAAATACAGTCAGGGCACCTTCATTTTCCTCTGCTTTTAACATTACGCATGCAAGAACTTAGAAAAGATACAACAGCCCTGGTTTCACAGGGAACAAAAGAACTGGACAGAATTTCACGTGCTTTCCACATTTATGTGCACGTTTTGTGTTTTTAAACTCCTCTTTCTCATGCAAGAAAAATCAACATTCTCCCATATGCTTTTTCCTTCTTCTTTAACCCCATACCCCACGACAGTCACCTGTAGGGTTCACCTAAGAGACATCTAGGCCAGCAACGCTGCTCTGAGGATTACATGACAGATACAAGACAGAGGGAGGTGACACAGGCCCACCCCGGGAGTCAGAGCTTTGCCTGCGTGCTCAGACAGCGTCCTTTAGCCAGGACACAGTGCACAGACTAGGGGGCTCACATAGCTTCTCGACACTGGAACCCTCACTTTTAAAATGGGGAGCTACATCACCGACCCCTAAGATCCATTCCAGCTCTGAAAATTGTGAGGCTTCTTGCATTGCACTGAAAATTGAACAGTACATATTCAAGCGATTTTTCATAGCCATACCTTCTAAGTAGTGTACTTCGTTCAAAAGGGAAAGCAGTTAGCATTTATTTTTGACTACCTGCCAAATTACATAGTCTGTATTTTCATATGCGCCTTTCAATATTCACAGCAGTTCTCTGACAGCATCACCCATGGGGCTGCCATGGGGATTCCCACCCCGTTGCTCCAACAAGCTGCCCTGCTCCATGGGTCTCCTGGCCCGGCCCCTGCTGAGAGGTGCCAAGAGGCAGAGTCCCAGGCCGAGAAAGTGGCTGAGCCCATGTCTCACGGACAGCACCGTGCGGGGCGCACTCGGGAGGAGGTGACAGGAAAGGCTGTGGAGCCTCACTAGCTCTCCGCCTCCTGGAGCCCCAACGGTGCTGTGAGGAGCCACACGGGGGCAAGAAAATAAGAAGGACACGAACCCTGCCTTAGGAAGCAGAGAACCATCAAGTCAGTCTCCCAGGGGCCCTACGGGAGTTACCTCTGTCCTGCCCCATTTGGTTGGGTCCCCAGAGTGGGTGTAACAAAGGCCAGATCCCTGGTGCCTAGGGTGGACCCTGGAGTCAGCCTGCTGCTATGAGCCCTACAGCATGCCCCAAACCACTTAGTCTACTTTTGCTTCAGCTTCCATTTCTGTAAAACAGGAAAAACAACAGTGTGTGAGGATGGGCTGTAGAGGGCCTGGAAAAGTGCCTGGCCTACAGCAATTCCAAGTCAGAAGGCCCTGAGTGATGGAAGGGGGCGACAGCAGCCACGAGTGCAAGAGTTATCACCAACGACAGGCATACAACACGGCAGCTCTGCTGCTTTCTCTTTAAATTACACAGAGAAAAAAAAAGAATAGAAAAGATAAACTTTAGTTCATATCCAGACCTCTGATCAAGTATTTAACCAGGAAAATGGTACCATAAAACTCATTTTTAGGCAAATGCATTCTGATGAATTAAACCGGCATAAGTTTGTACTTTCCCAAAGGGGTTCTCGGGGCCAGCACTGTGGCGCATCCTGTCTGAGTGGCCGTCAGAGCGCTGGCCGCTCTGCTTCTGGTCCAGCTTCCTACTGATGTGCCTGAAGATGGCCCTAGTGTTCGGGCCCTGCCACCCACAGGGAGGGCCCAGATGGCATTCCAGGGGAATGTGCCTGCCCTAACCCGAGCTGTTACAGCTATCTGTGGGAGTGAACCAAAGAATGCAACACTTCTCTCCAGGTTTGCCTTTAAAACGAAACACGTTTTACAAAAAGTATCCTGCAGTATCTTGCATCAGGTGGACCCCAAGGAGAAGGACCAAGCACCTGCAGTGTCTGTCTGCTCACCACCGGCTCTGACTACGGGATTTTTTTAACCCTAGAGTTGCCGACATTTATTGAGATGGTACACTACCATCAAGAGCTCTTTGCCATGTATGTTTTCAAAGATTTCTGAGTTTTTTTTTATCTGACTTAATCTTAACCTTCCCAAGAAACAGGCAAAGGGAAAAAAAGTAACATCCTGTGTTTAAAAAAAAAACCTTGAGGATCAGAAGGACTTGCCCAAGCAGCCGGGCAGGGCGCAAGGCAGATCAACAGCAAGCCCGTGGTGAGGTGGCAGAAGCAGGACGAGACAGGAACACCGCGGGCTGATCCCTGCCTGCACTGCACCCCGGCCAGTCCACCACCCAGGCTCCCTTCTGCCCAGCCCACCAGCATCAGCCCGGCACCCCTTCCCTCAGCCAGGGCGTCCCTGCCCGCTCCCAGAGCCTGCCCAGCCTCTGTGGCTGAGCAAAGCTTGGGCCTCGGAAGCTGCACTGTCATCTGTGGGGCCAGATGGACGTTCTCTCAGTCCTTTCCATGGAAGTCACAGCCACACCAGCGGCTTGAGAAAAGAAATCCACAACTAGCAGCAGGAAGTTATCGCACAGCGCAGGCCTTCAGGACCTCAACACAAGAGAGCAGGCTGAGCCAGCTGGCCTGGGCGCCTGCACGCGCCACGCTTTCCCCAGGATGCCCAGGGCAGACAAGGGCTTGCTTCTTCGCAGTCACAGGGCCTATGCTGTGTGAGACTGGCAGCGGGGGTGGCACAGCCGCACAGGGAGATGGCACACACACTCCAGGACATGCCTTCCCCCCTTCTGGGTGTGGCTCCAAGATCCTTTCACCTCTGACCTCTCTGGGGCTCAGGCTGAGTTCCCAGCATTACTGGACAACATACCGAAGAGGAGCACAGACGTCCACTTTCTAAGATGTTTGCAACGCACTCTGGAGGAAAGCGTCTCCACTCAACACACCCAGAATGGGTTACACCCAAGGCCCTGAACGGAGCCATCCTGTTTTCTTACTACTCATGCCCAACACTGAAAACACTGGTAACTAAACACACATCCACGCATGGACACAGATCTCAGCAGCACGCAGCACCAGCAGGGTTAACAGTGCAGTGCAAATGCTGCATCATTTCAGCTCACCAAGGCCCTGGACAGTCACTGTGATTTTACACAGCAGGAACCTGACGTTCCAACACGTGAAGGGCCGAGCCTGATGTCACTCTAACACACAGCAGAACGAAGCTAAACCTAGTTAATGTGGCTCTCGAACCCTGACTCCTGACCACTGTCCACAGCGCCTGGCACCGTGACTGCTCCCAGGGCCCTCGGAGCCTGCCGCCACGCTTCCCTCCTAGGCCCCAACCTGCCTTGTTTTGGGGGAGGACTGGGAGGACGACCAGCACTGCGTCACCTCTGAGGCACAGCGGGGGAGGAGACAGCAGGCTCCTGGCCAGGGTGTGTCCACAGGTACCTGCACTGAAGGTATGGGGACCCGGGACAGCTGTGACAACCGATCCTGCCAAGGCGGCAGGTGGCGTTCCCTGAGTCACTAGACTTCACTGACAACATTAATCAGGAAATTCAATCGCTCATGTCTAGAAGAGGGGAATTCTCATGCCACAGCACCTCCGGCCATCCACAACTAACTCATTCACAATTGTCTGTCCTGCATTTGGAGTTTTTAATAATTTTTCTTCTTGTCAACAACAACAACAAAGCAAAGGAATTTCCAGGACTCTTCTACTTTGCAAAACACAAGTATCAGACAGAGCAAACCTGCACACAATCCCAGCAGAGAATGGCGCCATGCCAGCAGGGGCAGCGTCCTGACTGGGTGTGCTGGAGGACGTACGTGTGCCTGGATCACCCACAGCACGCACACAATCCAAAATCAACTCTCCAAGAAGAACAGCTTCAAGCAGGAGTACACTGGTACACAGCAACCAGTATTACACAGGCAGTTGGTGATGAAAACAGCCTAGATCCACGGGGAAGAATGTAGCGCCCAAGGCAGGCAGCAAGGCAGCTTCAGCTGAGAAAGACCAAGGCCTCCCCTGAAAGCAGCCAAACCCAGGAACACTGCGGCACTTCCCCCCGAAGGCCTGCCCGTCACCTATGCACAGAAAGTTCAGTTACACAGCATATTCCAGCTCTAAAATTCCTTGGTTACGCATACCAGAGAAAACGCACAGCCAGCCCACGCACAGAGGGAGATAAAGAAGCTAAATAAATGTCACTTCTTAGTCGTGGAGTAACAATCAGGCGCTCAAGAATGTATATAAGACAAACATTTCGAAAGTTGATCCCAGTGGCTAATAAACTTTCCTTAAAAGATTTTTCTTTCAAATTAAACACAGTAGCTTTATTAATGCACAACGCATTTCAAATCTGAAACACAGCACTGCCTACCTTGTGGAATGAAAAGCCATAATTGTAATGTGGAATGAAACCAACTGAAATCAATATAAGATATCTGAAGTAAGCAAATACTTTCTTTTTCCTGGGGGTAGTATAAAATGTATGAAATTACAGTAGTAAGGAGTTATTAATTTGAAATTATAAAGTGGAATTGAGGACTTCGAAATATTCATACATTTTTTTCAAAGAATTCTGGAAGCAAAGATTACCATCCCAGGGCCTGGAAAAGCTTACCTTTCAGGAAAGCAGCTTTTCATTGGCACAGCTGCTCCACCAGGCTGTGCGGCAACACAGCAGTGTGGTCCCTCTCCAAGCCTGGCACGATTAAAGTGACACTTTCAGGTTCACAGGTCTTCACACACAGGCTGCTACTAATCCAGTCAGCACGGATTCACCTGCACCAGGGGACAACAGCCACCTGGCCACCAGAATTCTGCCACCGCCGGCCAGGCCACAACCACTACGCCCACTGCCGGCAGGATGCCACCTCCAGGCCCAGCAGCCACCGTGGGGGCACTTGGAGACATGTGCTGAGTCTAAGAATCAAGGACCACTCCTTCGGTAGGGAGAAACGGCTTTCCGTGTGGGCCTGCTGGTGATTTATTTATTACAAATAAAGCGAGTGCTGCCTAAGCCATCCCTTGCGTGTTCCACCCTGTGGCTCTCAGGCCAGGTGCGCCAGTGTGCTGCAGCACGGGCAGTGCGGCTGTGGGCACCGGCCCAGGGACCCTCTCTGCAGCGCGATTTCAAAACACCTTTTCCTTCACTTTGTAGTATAAAAAAAAGTATCTCTAATTACCTTTATCTTCTGCTGACAGTAGATACTTCATAATATACACAAAACATGAAGAACTAAAAATCAACCCACAATGACAGCACCTGGACATAAGCTCTCCCATTGCTGCGGGATATCATTATACACTTTATGCATACATATGTGGGTATCATTATACATTACATATCTGTTTTATAAATAAAATTTTCATATGTGAAATTCCATATCCACTTATTTTGCTTATCTCTACAAAGAACACTTCCCCTTTACAATTCAAATCTTTTAAAAAGTATTTTAATCATTATATAACACTTCATTGTTTAAATTCACCATAATTTTTGGAAAGCTTTGCTTTTCTAATTTTTCACAAGAACAAAGCATGTGGTAATAAGCATCTTTTTGCTAACCTGCATCAGAGTGTTTCTGAACATAAATTCTAATTTTGTAATTTTTTAAGAAAAAGCCAAAGTTGGAAACAGACTGAAATTTTGACATACTGTGCCAAACTGTCCCACCTCAGCGCTAGGCACACAGGCCCACTCCCCCCCACCAGCGCTAGGCACACAGGCCCACCCCCCACCACCGGCGCTAGACACACAGGCCCACTCCCCCCCACCAGCGCTAGGCACACAGGCCCACTCCCCTCCATCCCCAGTGCTAGGCACACAGGCGCACTCCCCCCTGCCCAATGCTAGGCTCAGGGGCCCACTCCTCCCTGCCCAATGCTAGGCACAAGGGCCCACTCCCCCCCAGTGCTAGGCACAAGGGCCCACTCCCCCCCAGTGCTAGGCACACAGGCCCCACTCCCCACCAGTGCTAGGCACACAGGCCCCACTCCCCACCAGTGCTAGGCACACAGGCCCACTCCCCACCAGTGCTAGGCACACAGGCCCCCCTCCCCCGCCACCAGCACTAGGCATACAGGCCCCCCTCCCCCGCCACCAGCACTAGGCACACAGGCCCCCCTCCCCCGCCACCAGCACTAGGCATACAGGTCCCATTCCGCCCTCCCCAGTGCTAGGCACATAGGCCCCACTCCCCCCTCCCCCCTCCCCAGTGTTAGGCACACAGGCCCCACTCCCCCCTCCCCAGTGTTAGGCACACAGGCCCCACTCCCCCCTCCCCAGTGTTAAGCACACAGGCCCCACTCCCCCCTCCCCAATGTTAGACACACAGGCCCCACTCCCCCCCTCCCCAGTGCTAGGCACACAGGCCCCACTCACCCCCACCAGCACTAGGCATACAGGTCCGACTCCCCCCTCCCCAGTGTTAGGCACACAGGCCCCACTCCCCCCTCCCCAGTGTTAGGCACACAGGCCCCACTCCCCTCTCCCCCTTTGTGGTTCTGATGCCTGCATTTTAAAACAGTAAACAACCTGCCTCTTCAAACTCAAGTAAACCAAGCGCCCTTCACCCTCAGCTCATATTTCTTCTCTGGGAACAGAAGAGTACCACCTCACCCACTCACACAGGGCTGCTCACCTGTTGGCCAATCTAGTTCTCTCAAAGCAAGGTGGGGACAATACTGCAAACTGGAAACACTTAACAATTGCCACTCTGTTTTATAAAAGGAAAGATAGCATTTGATTCTTGCATCTAAACAAATACTCCAGTTTTTGACTCTCAGTTCAGGCTCCATTAAACTAGATGCCACAGCTGGAAATCCTGATTCAAAATGTGACTACACAGAAAACCAGACACTATACTGAAGATAAGGTTTTCTGGAGAAGGGCAGCCTTTTAAAGATTTGTTTTTTTAATTTTTTTATTGGAAAGTCAGATATACTGAGAGGAGGAGAAACAAAAAGAACTTCCATCCATTGATTCACTCCCCAAGTGGCCGCAATGGCCAGAGCTGCATCAATCCGAAGCCAAGAGCCTGAAGCCTCTTCTGGGTCTCCCACACCGGTGCAGAGTCCTAGGGCCTTAGGCCGTCCTTGACTGCCTTCCCAAGCCACAAGTAGAGAGCTGGACGGGAAGCAGGGCTGCCAGAATTAGAACCAGCACCCATATGGGATCCCGGCAAGTGCAAGGTGAGGACTTCAGCTGCTCGGCTACCACACCGGGCCCGAAGTGCAGCCTTTAAAGAGACCACTGAAACCCTGCACCAGGGCCTGAGCAGTGAGCATGGGGCCCCAGGACGCCTTTCGGCATCAGCAGGTGCCTATCTGACGTGCCTGGGAATGTGTCCAGCACAACTACCTCCAAATCAGAACAGATCAAAGAAAAATCACAATCCTACCTTCTCACTGTGTAAAATCATATCAGTATAAACAGTATCAAAATAGGGCAGAGAAAGAGAATTTAGGGGAGGCTACTAGGTTGAAAAAACTTCACTTGTAAAAGAATATTTTAATATAAATCTTTCTGCAGATCTATTTATTTATGTACTTATTTGAGAGGCAGTTAGAGAGCTCATGCGTGTTCTGGTCTACTCCCCGACGGCCGCGAGGCGCCAGTCCAAAGCCAAGTGCTTCTCAGCATCTCCCGTGCGGTGCAGGCCCCGAGCCCTGGAGTCACCCACCACTGCTTTCACGGGTGTATCAGCAGGGAGCTGGACTGCAGTGGAGCAGCCGGGAATTGAACCTGCAGCCATATGGGTTTCCAGAATTGCAGGTAGTGGCTTACCCAGTAGTGCACAGCACCAGCCCAGAGAAACCATTTTTGTTCTTGAAAATTAACTTCATAGCATAAAAGACTACCATTCAGAAATAAAACTACTTCAATTTCTGTACTTTTTTTCAAAGGAAACTGAAAGGATTCATAGATTTGGAAACAAACTTTATCCAACTTCAATTTGAACGAGAAACAAATGACTGTGTTCTTATTAAAGCTCTCCAGTTAAAGAACCTATAGTTAGAAATATACACAGCACACACACGCACACACACACGCACACACACGCACACACACACGTGCACACACACGCACACACACACGCACAGCTGACGGAGCTCTGAGAGCGGAGCGTGGAGGTCATGTGGCCACCAAGATCCCACGTGTGTATTCACGCAAACAAAAGGATGTTACTCTTCTGAGAAATGGAAACGAAGAACGTAATCAGTGTTACACACTATGATATTCCAGGAAAAAGGCAACATTTGCAATTTTGTGGGAAAAACAAAATCAATACCTCCTTTTTCTCGTGCCCTCCCAATAAGCCGTTTTTGGTTTCACCCACCGTACCTAACAACAACGGCGGAGGCAACACGCGGAGCACCAGGAGCGTGCGCTCTACCATCGGGAAGGTTTGGAAAATGAAATTTCAACCTACGACCCCATTTCTGCTGCCTATGTCTAAGACAGAACGAGCAATCAAAAATTTCTAAACATAAACGGAAATACAATTTTATGCGGGAGGAGTGAAATGGAAATATGAATTTGAGAGGAAAAAGGTCATAAAAGTTACAACCAAAAAAGTTGGTTTTTGTTTTTTTCAGGGACTCTGTTTTCCCCAACAAATAATACTGGATGTCAAACATGCTATTCAGATTCCACAGGAAAGAGTGACAAAAAGTTTCATCCTAAAATGTCAAGTTTTATAGTAGACTGGAAATTATATCCTTTGCATCTATTTAATCTTAGGATGAAAAATTATAAATGTCAGCTTTAAAATATGTACGTATGAGATTACTTAGTTCTATTTTTTCCTCAAAAATTCCTTTAGGGACTAGTGAGCCAAAATGCTCTGTTATGGAGTAAGACGCTAACACACATTTACAAACAGTTAACATTCTATGAGACACATACACAGAGAGCCTATGGCAGGATCAAACAAACACGCCCCGCCTGGTCCAGCAGGAGAGGTGAGCTTCTGCCACTTCAGGTAAACCTCAGGAGGCTTTGCAAATCACAGCCACAGCAAGGGATCTCCATCCAAACATAAAACAGCCGTGGGCACAAAACTAAGGCAGCAACTCCAACTAAAAACTGGTAAAAGACCTCAATGACACCACTAGGTAGAAGGTAAACAGGCAAATGAGGATGCTGGACGCATCTAATTAAAATAGTTAACATAAAGACCAGGGACAACTGCAAGTGCTGGGAGGAAGAGGAACGACCGGCCCTCACCCAGTGCTGCTGAGGGTATAAGCCAGCACAGCCAGTCTGCGGAAACAGGCTGGCAGTTTGTTGCATTTGGTTTTTCCTTTCTAGAGTAACAGTCTCATTGAGATGTAACTCATTCAAACACCCATGAAGTGCACATGTCCTGGTCTTCCGTATATTCACAGGCTGTTCAAGCACGGCCCAAATCCAGCGGCAGGCATCTGGTGCACAGGCTAGTCCTCGCTGGAATGCCAGGTTCCTCTGGACCAAAGGCACTGGCTCTGAGTCCAAGCTTTGCCTCCCACCCAGCCTCTTGCTCAGGCACAGCCTAGGAGACAGCACCTGATGCCCCCACGTACTCAGGGTCTTTCCTGCAACATGGGAGACCTGAATTTAGTTTCAAGCTCCTAAGCTTACGACTGGTTCAGCCTGGCCAATGTGGGCACGAACCCACATATAGAAGTTCTCTTTGGCCTGTCTGTTTTGTAGTCTGCCTTTGAAATAAAATGAAAATGAAAACACCCTAACCCATTTTAGCATATTTCCATCACCCCAAAAGCCACATACCCATTAGCTGTCACTACCCATGTCTGCCATCCCCTAGCACTGGGCAACCAATTTCTTCCCTGCCTCTGGACTTGCCATACTGCATATTACATATCTGTTGTTTCATGAATCAGCACTTTTACTCCTGGGCATTTACCCTACAAAAATGAAATTTGGGGGCTGGAATGGGGGCTCAGTAGGCTAACACTCAGCCTGGGGTGCCAGCATCCTACATAGGCACTGGCATCCCATGCGGGAGATCACTCTTTCCATATCTCTCCTTCTATGTAATTCTGCCTTTCAAATGAAGAATAATAAAATGAAAAAAACTCTACAAAACTATCCACAAAAAAATATAGTTTGAAGTGCTGTTGTATATAAAAAAAAACATGTTCACACAAACTACTGTATGTAAACATCTATAGAAACTGTACTTATAACCATCAAAAACTGGACAGTCTAAATGTTTTTGGGACTTGACCGACAGATATCCACAGTACCTCTATAAATGAAGTGCTACCTAGTGAAAAAGGAAGGGACTATTAACACACATATTAAGGCATTATTGGACCAAAACACAGTTACATATTGCATGATTCCATTTATATGACTCAGGAAAAAAAAGGGGGGGCAGTCACCTAACAGATGCAGTTTGTGTCCTGGCAGCTCCACTGCCCATCCAGCTCCCTACTAATAGCCTGGGAAGGCTGCAGAGGACGGCCCAAAGCCTTGGGGCTCTGCACCCACAGGGGAGACCTGGAAGAAGCTCCTGGCTCCTGGCTTCAGATAAGTCCAGCCCTGGCTGTTGTAGCCATCTGGGGAATGAACCAGAAGGAGGAAGATCTCTCTTTGCCTCTCCCATTCTCTTATTCTCTCTGTAACTGTCTTTCAAATAAAAACATATAAATCTTCAACAACCAACACAGACATGCATAAACTGACTTCAAAAAGTTCTTGGAAACTAGATTTATAAAACATGTATTATGGTGCAAAATCTTTTGAAACCCATACATAGTTTCTTATTACGCATTTCCATTTTTTGAGATCATGTATGTTGACATATTCATAATTGTATAGCTTAAAGCACAGGCTGAGCCCAGAGTTTAAGGAAACCACGGGAGATAAGCCCCAAAACGTCAGGATTACTCTGATGTCAACAAGAACTTGCAGGGTGAGGCCTTGGGGCTCAGCAGTTAAGGCACTGCTTGGGATGCTGACATCCTAGCTCAGAGTGCCCAGGACCAAGTCCCAGCTCTGCTGAAGCCTAACCTGGCAGGCAGCGAGAGATGGTTCCAATAGCTGGGTCCCTGCTCCCCAGCTGGGAGACAAGGATGAATTTCTAGGCCTCTGGCTTCAGCCTGACCCAGCCCTGGCTACTACACGTAATTAGGAAGAGAACTAGCGAATATAGGTTCTCTGTTCATCTCTGTCTTTCAAATAAATAAAATTTAAAATTAAACAAAAAATAGGAGTTGATACATAATAAAAAATTGAGCTGAATGAATTTGGGAGGATTCAAAAGGTGATCACTGAATGGCTCTGCTTGCAATCCAGCTACAATCTGGACACTTAATAAGCAACACACATAATAAATATGTTAAAACAGCAAACAGCATAACATTAAGCTTATATGTGTTAGTAAAGTACACTAGACAGTAACAAAATATGAAAAAAGCAGAGAAAGGCAAAGTAAGTCAAGGTGAAGTGTGGGGAACACGGACCATAATTTTTAAGTGGCATGATCAGTATGGCCTTTTGGAGAAGATGACAAACATGGAAGGGTTTCAAGGAGTTGGTCAGGCAGATCTCTGGGGAGAAGTGTCCCAAACACAGCGAGCATGCCCTGTGACAGCGTGTGAAGCCAATGTGCGACAAGCAGCAAGACCAACAGGCCACCAGACACACAGAAGGACTGTCGGGTGGGTGGACATCCACACACACCTCTAAGTACAGAGTGTGAAAGAGAAGTCTGAAGTGGAAATACACATTTAGAATTTATCGGACCATGCATGGGTAATATTTAAAGTCTTGTGACTTTGGATGGAATCACTACTGTCATTTTATGAATAAACATTTCATGACACCTACTATGTGTCAAGGAGAGACTGAAAGTGAAATTCAGCTAAGAAAAATACTCTGCTAGCTGAACTCTAACCCAGGGCAAAGGGAGGGAGGGTAACAAACAGTGATAACCCTCAGTCAGGGTTTTGAAAATAATTAGCCAAACGGGGGAGGAAGAAAGATTTTGTGTAAAGCATAGGTAATTCTAAATCTGATTCTTTTTTTTTTAAAGATTTATTTACTATTTTATTACAAAGTCAGATATACAGACAGGAGGAGAGACAGAGAGGAAGATCTTCCGTCCAATGATTCACTCCCCAAGTGACTGCAATGGCCGGTGCTGTGCCCATCTGAAGCCGGGAACCAGGAACTTCTTTCAGGTCTCCCACACGGGTGCAGGGTCCCAAAGCACTGGGCCGTCCTCGACTGCTTTCTCAGGCCACAAGCAGGGAGCTGGATGGGAAGTGGGGCTGCTGGGATTAGAATCGGTGCCCATTCGGGATCCCGGCGCGTTCAAGATGCGGACTTTAGCCGCTAGGCCACGCCACCGGGCCCTAAATCTGATTTTTAATCCAGGCAATTTACAGTGGCCCAGCCATTGATGAACAGTTTTCCATCAACTTGCTTCAAGGACACCATGCTGGACAGGAACTGGAAGATGAATCCAAGGCACCAAGCACTCTGCTGGTTTCAGAGAGGAATTCGGACTGTCCAGTCCACGTTAGAGTTTACCCTGGCAGTTGCCTGCGCCAGCAATGCCTTCTAAAGGGAATTTTTTTAACTATACTTGCTCCTTCTTCTGGCACTTTTTGGCCCTCTCTCTCTGCCTTCCCCCTTACATCAACCCTCCATGGTCGGCCATTTTTTTCTCCCAAGGAAATTATAGGAGAATGTTACGTCTTGTCCCACATGGTTAAACACTCATTTTTTATCACAGTCATTCCTAAAAATGGTAACTGCATCCCAGATACAGAAATTGATTGTAAACCTTAAGAGAACTCAGAAGGGGCCCGGTGGCATGGGCTAGCGGCTAAAGTCCTCGCCTTGAACATGCTGGTATTCCATATGTGCACCAGTTCTAATCCTGGCAGCTCCACTTCCCATCCAGCTCCCTGCTTGTGGCCTGGGAAAGCAGTCGAGGATGGCTCAAAGCCTTGGGACCCTGCATCCATGTGGGAGACCTGGAGGAAGTTCCTGGCTCCTGGCTTTGGATCAGCACAGCACCGGCCATTGCGCTCACTTAGGGAGTGAATCATCAGACGGAAGATCTTCCTCTCTGTATCTCCTCCTCTTTGTATATCTGACTTTGTAATAAAAATAAAAAGAAATCTTAAAAAAAAAAGAGGACTCGTAGTGAGCTCAGCATAACTCTAATGTGAAGCTAGCAGCAACTGATGAACGGGTGCTGCTTTAAATATTTTAAAGTTTGGGATATGTGGTGGTCATCCTACAAATGTCCACGTTAACCCATAATGCAGCTTAATCATCGGTCCTTCTAAAGGTCAGCTATGGAGAATCTGTGTATTCAGTTCCTTACACTGTAATGAATCTTGAACTCAGGACTCTTGATGAATAGCAATCACCAAGCAATACTCACAAGTAGCTTATGTAAAGCTCTAGTTAGCAAAGATCCTCTTGAACATAAATTAATTCTAGCTAGCTTTCTCATTCAGGGAGAGGGTTCCGAATGAATGTTGTTTAACACTGGTTACTGAGCACAGCACTCAGCACCAGGTCATGACATCGGGAAATCTCCATGGCTCAAGAGTGTACTCTTCTTCATTTGGGGCCCACTTGTGTGTTAGGTACCCTGGGAAGTTTCCACATCCACTAACTTAGGTGGTCTAGCAGAGAACACAGCATCTATGCCTGGAGGTTTGCTCGCTGATGCACTGTACAGTGAGTGTCTGGATAGCATGTCTGAGGAATCCACAGATGGAATCTGGGATTGTTATTACCACATACTGCTCCCAGCCAGACATGACAAAGGACTGACAGTTGGGATGCTTTGTGGGCTACTAACAAAATACACTTGGAACATGTGAGTGCCTCAGTCAGGGAAGACCGTAATTGAACAACCATTGCCAATTTGTGGGCTAACAGAAAACCAAATGTTTGCCTTGAGACTTTCCAACTGGGCTCAAGAATAAAATCCAGGAATATGATAATATACATATCAAACAGACACAAATGTATCCAATCTAAAATTTAAAGAAGAAGGCAATCTAAATTTAAAAACTGAAGACTTCCGAAACACTAAGAGGAGATAGGAGACAGGAAATCCTTTCATGATTCACTCACTAGCAAATCCTAGCAGCTCTACCTGAACTAAAGAAGCATCTGCACTTTGAACATGAAGATCAGGAAGAGTGGGTTCTTGGGGACAACACAGCAGAGGTGCAGGTGAAGGCGTGGCCTGTAACACCAGCATCCTTTATCGGGGCAACTGATTCAAGGCCAGCTGCTTTACCTGCTAATGAAAACAGCAGAAGACCAAGAAGGTAGGCCCCTGCCACCCCATGGCAGACTCAGAGTTCAAGACTGCTGGATTTGGCCTGGCGTAGCCTCGCCTGCTGTGGCCATTGAGAGAGTGAACCATAGGCTGGAACATCTCTCAAACTCGGGAGGGGTGAGCACTGCCTGGATCTCCAACCTCAGCCAGCAAGCCAGAGTTTTAGTTGGGTTGCCGATTCGCAACTTCCAACAGAAGTAGACTCAAAGGGCCAGGGCTGAGGCTCAACAGGACTAATTCTCCAGCTGCTCCACTTCAGCTCCAGCTCTTTGCTTATGACCTGGGAAGGCAGCAAAGGATGGCTCAGGTGCTCGGGCCCCTGCCGCACATGAGACTCAGAAGAGATTCCTGGGAACTGGCTTCAGACTGGTTCAGCTCTGGCCATTGCATCCATTTAGGAGTGAACCAGTGGATGGAAGATGTTTCTCTCTCTGGTTCCCCTTCTCTCTGTAAGTATACTTTTCAAATAAAAATAAACCTTTGTTTAAGAAAGATAAATAGACTCAAACACCTGATTACAAACTTTTCCCAGAGACAGTACCCCTTTACAGAACCAGGAGCCAACCACATCGAAGGACAGGAAAGGAGAGTTTGAAGAAGTAAAGTGAAGTATTACCTAGTTTCCGTTGGCCTCTGGGCGCCTCGGCCCAATGTTCATGTCCCTTACTGCTCTCTTGGAACTTACCACATCCCAGCTGGTTTCAGGGCCCACATTCCCCAGTGAACAACACACAGGAATACTAATATTTTCAAAGTCCCTAAGGAGATTATTTAAATGTGGCACTATGCAAGTCCCTAAAACTCCAGTCACTGAAAAAAAAACACACACACCCAAATTTCTACATTTCAAACAGCCTCGGACCAAAAGGAAAGACCAGCAAGATTCTGCTCTACTGCGCAGAAAGCGTTGAGCACGCGCACCCGCACGGCAAAGCCGGAGCTCAGGATGCTGCCTCCTCCGACCGCATAAGCACTGGCAGGCTCTCCGCGATCTCACAACCACAAATTCCTGGCTTCTTAATTAGTACTTAGACAAACATCACAGTATCTTTCTGCTGAACCTGAGAAAGAATGGGGACCTGGCCAGAGACTTGTAAATAGGAAAGTCTCAGTTCGGGAGGGAGGACTGCGAGGCTCCCACCTGCACTGTGGACAGATTCCGGCAGGCTGGAGACCTGAGGATCAACTCCGACTTCAAATCCCACAAAGGCAAGCCTGCTGTGATGATGTTACCGCACCAGGCAGCACTCAAAGCAGAGAGCATAGGATGCTACTCATCCACTGGTTTTCTGGGCAAGGCTTTCCTGGAAATTAGGAACTCAGTGGATATGCAAACTAGAGAAAATGGGCCTCAAGTCTCTCCCTGCACACGAGGAAAGCAGCCGCCTCACCATCTCCTTCAATTAGGCCATCAGCGTGTGAGGCACAGCAATCCTCGGCTTCAATGCAAACACAAGACTCCATGTATAAAATTCATCCCATCACTGTTACTGTTAAAAAAAAATCTAGAATGAGCAATCAAAGACCACCTTTCAGTTATTTGCTTACAGCAGAAACAAAACAAAACAAAAACGTGACTGCCTGCCACAGCCAGTCACTGTGTCTGATGCTGGAATACACTGGGAGAACACAGCACCCACGCAGCCCTTCAACGGAAGGATTGGACGTCCAGGGGACTGACATGAACACACGAGTCAACCCACAGAACAGCCAAGTTACCAACGGAGGCACCGACACATTAAGTGATGAAAGCAGGAACTAGGAGGGATCTGACTGGCCTGTGAAACAGGACTGTGGGGAAACATGCAGAACACGCTCCGTGGATTAGACCGAGGGCTGGACAAGACAGTTGGAGTGTGAGCTCTGTCGTCCCTGTGCAGATCTCAAGCAGCACCCAAAGGTGGCTAATTATGGCATTAGTTTCATAAAATACGGGCAAAGCAAGGCGGTCAAGGTGCATCTGGCCCAGGTTCTCCCAAGCGACCGCTGCGCTCCATGTAAGGCCTCGTGATTCCTCCTCAGAAAACAGAGGCATGCAACCTGAAAACCACAAAGGACGTAAACAGATCCAGTTCCTAAAAGCAATAGCACACGCTCTCACTAAGGATGGTCGCATAGGAAACGACTGCTTACAATAAATATCTCAAAACATCTTTGTTGTTAATGCTATTTGGAATGTGAATGACTGTGAATACCAAATAACAGGGAAAAGAGCTTGTGTGGAAGACTCCAAAACTTGGGGTCATCTATTGTTTGCATTATGTTTGAAGAAAAATTTGAATGACTAAGATTCACAGATAAAATTTAAAGATTATGAACTGGCTTTGGCAGCTCACAATTAATTCTCAAAGATTCATCAGACGATAAAGTGACTTATTAAAAGAAAGGGTTTGAAAACTGCACACTGTGTCTTATAATAGATACTAATTTGATTAGATTAAAATGTGTAAAGGCAAAAATCTTTAAGGCCTACTTGACAAATTTGCTGTAGTGGACTACATGTATTTTTTAAGACGTCTTACTAAGTGGACAAAGCAACTGAAAATTACTGAAACTATAGTTTTCTAAGTTTAAGAGGAAAGTAAATTATTTTTTCCTGGCACATAAAAAGAGCTACAGTCAGCAGTAATATTTTAAAGGCTACTTTGAAAAAACACTACTCACTGGTAAGTCCCTTCCACCACCCTTTGCAGACTTCTCTCCAGTGAAAATGATCGATTTGTAGACAAAAATAAGTATTCGGAAAACAAACATGTGATTAGAGCATAAGGCACGGCTGACGCAGAAGCACTCATCATGAGAAAGGCGGTATCTTAACTCCAAGAGGTAAAACACCAAGTCGCAGAAATGAATTCTTTCAGATCTATCAAACCAAACAAAAAAATAAAATTAGATATATATTCAAGTTTTAGACTGTGGTCAATTGAGGTCTAGACAAAACCCTATGTTTGTTCACTGCCTAGTCTCCAGTCTGCTCCAAGTTTGAAAAGGTAATTGAACACAGTCTATAATTACTGGATTAGACACAGATGGGCTCTGTACATTTCAGGGGGAAAAAAAAGCACTGTTTTGATTCATTTTATGATTGCCTGTAAGGTCAGACTTTTCAAAATGTACTTTCATCTGTTAAATGGTTTCTCAAATTCCCTGGGGTATATCTTCAATAACTGTGATGTTTTAAGCAATTTGGGCCTATCAGATCCTGTCTTTGAATATAACTAGCTGCCCATTTTCTAGTATTATAAATGTGCATGTAGGTTAATTGCTACATCTCTTACATACTTTCTGAAGTTGCAGTTTTGGGAGAAAAACTGAAAAGTTGTGCCTCTTTCCCGACAAGAGTTGGTCATGCTGATGAAGATTTTCATGTGAGAACAAAGTCAGCTACTTAATAAAAAATTACTTAGCATCACACTAAACACACGAAAAATATTCTCTGATGCAAGTTAAAAATAAAAACCTCCACGTCCTGGATGGGAGGTGTGCGCCAAATGAATTTAGCTGTCTTGCAACTAAATGATTGAAACAATATATTCTTGATTAAATCCTGTGTATTTAATAACCATAAATGACTAGGAAAGTGTTCTGTCTGTCCGAAAACAAAAAAACAAAACTATTTCCTCATTGAAAAAAGGTCATAAACACAACATTCTCTATCGCTTTCAGTAATAGTGATGTCATCAGACAGCAACGCATTCTAAATTCGTGGTGGAAAACATTGAATTGGGAGAAATCAGGGTTGGGACCCTGCAGTGTGTTAGTAGCACCCATCCTATTTCCAAATATCTCACACTGAAACAAGGGACTCGACACACAAGCCTTCTAATTACAAAAACCGGTGCCATGCTCAATGGCCTTGGTGAAATGCCACAAAACACGGTCTCTGCTGGATCAAGTTAGCTGGAAGAGGGCTTCTCCCTCCAAGCCTAGGAAGAGCTCGGCCGAATCCCCAGGCCCGCGGCAGCAGGCGGCCAGGCTAGCAGCGCCCTCCCTCCTCCTATGGTTGTTCAGTCTCCTTCCCAGTTGCGGCTTCCTTTTCCATTCCCCAGATCTAACTTCAGCTAACTGCTCTGTGATAAACACTCTGACACCAGAAAAATTAAAATACAGACAGCAAGCAGACCATGGAATTATTTTAAAATGTTTTCACATTTTAGAAAGTTGTTGTGTGTGTCCAGTTCTTGCACACAAGAAAAACGGGAATTTGTCATATAGTAAGGCTCAGGTTGATAATCTTGGTAAGATCACAAATATATTCATACTTGAAACAGAAAACAATTCACAGCCCTGCTCCAGAGGAAGCAGGAATCTATTCACATCCTCTGCCCAGCATGTCAGTGCGATCCACTTGTGCCCTCGTCAGAACACCAAGTCCTCTCCACACTACACGGGTAACCACGGGTCTCTAAGAGTACTCAACTGGGGATAAATGTTCACAGGGCTATTTGCATGGACAATACAGCTTCGATCACTTCATTCACGTATTCCCAAAAAATGATGCAAACACAATGATCTCAAATTACTAAGTGGCTTTTTAAATGAATTATTCCCATAAAATGATGCAAACACAATGATCTCAAATTACTAAGTGGCTTTTTAAATGAAATCTATTATAAATGCGTTACACCTTTAAACCAAATAAACTGGATTTTCTATTTCACACATGTGTAGACTTTTCTTCTAATGCAGGGAGTGATGAGAAGCACAGAGACCGTGTAAATGCTGCGAGTCACTACCGTTTCCGCTCTTGCTCCCGCAGGCCTCGTGATGCTATCAGAACAAGGCATTGCACGGAAGACCGTGACAGAATTTTGGCCTTGTTACTGCACTGTTCCACCTGAGGCTGGATATAAACTAAGCGCACCAAGTCAACTGAAATGGTTAAGTTGCCAAGAGAAGGGAAGTTGCTTTAGGAAAATCCACTGGTGAACTGAAACGTGACTTTCACAAGACTGGTTACTAAAAATGGCGCCCTAATGAGGGTTATAAATACATAACAAATACACAGAATATAAGGGTTCTTTCAAAAAACACACCTACTATCAACAGAACTCTTTCTTCCTTCCTTCCTCCGCACCTCCGCTCCTTCCTTTCTTAATTTCATTTCCAAACTCAAAGAAAACGCATCTGAAACAATTGTAATAAAATGAATTTGGTATTTATTGTTCTACAACATGTAGCATAAGCCTAGCTTGAGCTCACAACCAGCTTTACTTAACACATCCATGCACCGTATTTTATAAAGTTAATCCTCCTTAAATTAGCTGTGAGCTTAAAAATCATGAAACTGACTACCTAAAACAAAAGCAAGCCTGGGCAGATTTCTTAGCCTTTCTCAAAAAGGCCTTTCCCTTTTTAAACAATTTACATGATGTTTTATGGTCCTTTTAGAAGAGAATTATGGTAAATGGCACTCCGAGTGGGGTTGTGTGAACCCACAAACCACTCCTCATAAAAACTGCTATAATTTTCCAGGACAGGGACAATAAAATATCATACATAAGCCAATGTTAAATCATGGGGTGACCACAGTAACAAACACATTATTTTCACAAAAATTAAGCATCATAAAGCTAACAAAAAGATGATGAAGAAAAATCTCGACCGAGTTTTCTCAACCTATCGGGCATACAGCATTTACAGAACTCCCCGCTTGCCACGCCACCACCCATGTCCTAAGCGGCTTGAAATACAGGTGCTAGTCTAGTAGCACGATTTTATATGTAGTTCAATAAGAGATTAAAAAATCAGTAACTTCAACTGCAGCTCTAATGTACTTTAGATAAGCCAGTCAACCTATTGAAAATTAACATTTTTCTTTGTAATCAAATGGGAAACTTGATGGAAAGCTTTCAGGAGGTGCATTTCCACTTTAGACCACTAGGGATCAAAACGTCATTTCCATTCCCAAACCAGTAACTGAAGAGTTAATGGAACTAACACTGCAAAGATGAGCAACCTTAAAGTCCTCCCCTTGAACGCCCCGGGATCCCATGTGGGCCCCGATTCTAATCCCGGCAGCTCCACTTCCCATCCAGCTCCCTGCTTGTGGCCTGGGAAAGCAGTCGAGGAAGGCCCAAAGCATTGGGACCCTGCACCTGTGTGGGAGACCCGGAAGAGGTTCCTGGTTCCCAGCTTCGGATCGGCGCGCACCGGCCGTTGCGGCTCACTTGGGGAGTGAATCATCGGACGGAGGATCTTCCTCTCTGTCTCTCCTCTCTGTACATCTGACTTTGTAATAAAAATAAATAAATATTTGTACAAAAAAAAAAAGATGAGCAACCTTCTCTTCCTCCTAGCAGCTCAGAAGATCTGAGGATTGTGAAGAAAACATGGTGCTCAGGTGAGATTGTAAAACAATAAAAGCCCACCGTTGAAAATGGTGCTCAGGTGAGATTGTAAAACAATAAAAGCCCACCGTTGAAAATGGCGTGATTGGCTAATTGATCATCTACTCTGAAACAAAGTCCCACTCTCCCTTTCTCTACCTTGTGACGCAGTTCTTGAACATTAAAATTGAAAACACCAAAACCACACTTTTGCACTTGGGGGTGATAGACAAAAGCCTGCTTAAGAGGACTCCTGGAGCTGATGGCGGCAGCTTCCTGCTAAGTCAAGCATACTGCTGAAATTAGGGCTGCGTGCCAAGCCCAAGTATCTACGAAAGAATCTCACTCACAGGGTTAGCCTCTGATGCAGCAACAACAGGACAGTAAAACAGCATTTTCTACTTAAACCTGCTAATAATTACTACTTCTAGTTGGAGACAACTATTCATAATATTTGTAATACTCCTTCATAGCAAAACATTGCAAGAGAACTGGAGCAAAATGGTACGAGGCCACGAAACAAGCTGATATAAACTGTAACACATGCATTTTTACTGCTTTTCAGATTCTTGCATGAAAAGGAATGGCTCTTTCTTAACTAACAAGTTACATGGAACGGATACAGCATTTTTGCACATTAGCTCGACGTTCCCAACTGTCTCCAACAGGGTACTGTTAATTACCATTTCAAATTCCCCAATATAGCAGAGATTTGATTAGCTCTGCTAAGACATCTTACACAAGAATTGGTTCTCCTTCCTTACACACACACACACACACACACACACACACAAGTGATTCTAAACAAATGAGCTAGAGATCAAACACTGAAGACTTGAAATGTATACTCGTCAAATCCTTTCATTAAAAAGATGCACTTTAAAATATTTTTGCTTCTATATCAGACATTAAAACAAACAGGACATCTAAAAAACAGTTTATACTATTAGATAAACAGAACAAACAGCCATATTACAGTCATAAGCCATTGAAAAGGAATTCATTTCTCTTGAGGTGAAAGTTTTGTATGAGAAAGTAAGTTATGGCTTTTGCTCAGACAATCCAGCAGAACTTTGCTTGTGTTTACTGAAAATTACTTCACAGACTTCAGGGGCCAGATCAGAGCATCCCAAAAGGAGTCTGCAGAGAAAAACACTGACTCCAAAAGGAAGACTGTGCAAACACTACACAGTTCCAAGACAAATAAATATGTCCAAAGCAACAAAACTTCTTTTCCAAGCTAATCAAAGACGTCTGCCTAGTGAAACAGGTCTTCCAGAATATGTAAGACATTCACATGTCAAAGGCCCACCATTAAAATCTTTAAATTTAAAGACTCCAATAGGCTCAAACACAACAATGAACTATTTATTTGGTCTTGTAAATTCTAGAACATTGAAAGAATCTTTAACGATGCAAAATAGTTTCACCTCATTCTGCAAACCTGAACCTGCCTCCTCCCTATTGGTCAAAACCCGTACCTCTCCCTGGGCCCTCATTCCAACCACCCTGCTGCCCTTCCTAGCTACACGACCTCCGTAATAGAATGCAAAACTTTGCTTATGGCAAAATCCTTGTAGGCAAACAGACCTACTGAACTCCTCCCTGACATTTCTCCGGCCCCACAGCATGCATGGCTGCCTCTGGAGCCCGCTCACGAAGCCTTTACAATTACCCACACAAACACAATGCCGCAACACAGGGCAACGTGCGCGCTTGAATGCCAAAGCAAGCCTGTAGGGAAGTACACTGCAGACATAAATCTGCAAGGGTAGAGTTCCATCAGTGATCCTAAAATTATTTCAAGGAATCAATCTCCAGGAATGCATCATGAAATCAGAAGAGTAAGAAAAGGAAAGACGAAGAGGCAGCAGAGGTTCCACCAATCATTATATCATTGAGAGGGCTCAGACAACAGATGAAGTAAGAATACAGAAGATTGTAGAAAGGGTATTTAAAATTATTAACTGATCAAAAATTTGTCGTTGTCATTAAAAAAAAATACAACCTAGCAATTCAGTTCAGAAAGAAGACTATCCCCAGGAACATACACATCTGTTTAATATTACAAGCCAACTGTCAACATCCTAAGTGAAGTTTTAATTTAATATTTTTTCTTTCTTGATGTTTTACCTTTAATCAATGCCTCATGAGAGTATCAGCTTTCTATAAGAAACTGTTAAATATAAAGAAATGTTATTGTAGCATGTTTATAAAATCATAGTTCGAGAACTTTTTATTTTTCCAAAGCCTGACCACAACTTAATTATCTGCAGGACATTCCAGGCTCACAATTGCAAGCTCCAGTTCCCAAGCAATTTTAAACAATATCTACTGTACAGGACAGAGGGTACACAAAAGACCACAACATGGTTACATTTCCAAAAGTCAGCATTAGGCCCTTTAGACATGGTTTTTATTTTCATTAAACAATATTTGTTTCCTCACTAATCATTAAATGGTTTTCATCACTATTGCCTGCTTTCTCTTCATATGTCACTTATTAGCATCAGTGTTTGTGTTCATAATAAATAAAAAAGTGACCCACCTCATTATTTGGAAATGAACACACACAGTGTCTGGTTCAACGAGTGTTGGGGATGCAGCAACATATTCACCCTCCGAAGCCAATTCTATTTTAATCTGGACTCTCAAACAAACACAACGAAGTAAAAAACCCTAAGTGCTTGCCTTTAAATCAGATTTAAGCTTCATGCCTGCTGATGTTATTGTGGGCACACAGATCTAATCAGTGGTTCAAGACATTTACTTGAGAAAATGGAAGAGGAAGAAGAAAACACAGCAAGTTCATATTCCTAACCATAAGGGAGAGGGTGTTGAAGATACTGCCAATTCCTCCAGATGGATGAGAAAAGTAGCTTGATTGTAAGTAACTTACCAGAAACTGACCAAAATGTGGAAGAGCACGCACGTAACACAACATTATAAAGTGCTCAAGGAATGATTCTGGAAAGCGACATTAAAAAACAAACAAAAAAAAAAAAAAAAAGGAAGGTTGTACGCTATGAAGTAACTAGAACAATCTTTAAATGTGTAAAATGTAGAACAAAGATAACTCTCAAAGTCAGAAGTAAAATTGTCTACCATTAGAAGACAGTAGGGGAAAATACAACAATCTGGGAAACCTTCAAAAACTCAACACTCACACTACTGCACTACAATCACTTTTAAAAGAGCACGCTGGAGCCACTGGTGTTCAGAATAGCCACCTGCTGCAGTCCAAATAGACAGGGTTTAACTGACTGGCTAGCAGGTGCATAAGCACACACAGACACACAAAACGCAGGCAGGCACGTGTTTATCAGTTTATGTGTTTACTTATCAAACAGTTTATATGACACCTGCATGCCAAACACTTTACTTAAAATTCAGAACCACTTTCCTATTGCACATTAGAGATGAGGTTAAGTAATCTGCCCCACAGATCAGCCACTACTACTAGGAAGTAGAATCCACAGCCCATGTAGCCACCATGCAAACCATCCCAGGTGATATAGCCTGTTTTTATAATGTGCATGCATTTATTTTTTAAGTTTATTTGAAAGGGGGAGTCACACACACACACGCACACACACACCATCTTCCCTAAGTTGGTTTATTCTTCAATGGCGCCCACAGCTGGGGCCAGGTCAAGGTGAAGCTAGGAGCCTGGAGCTCCAGCTGGGTCTTCCCCATGAGCGGCAGGGACTCAGCTGAGCCATCATCTTCTGTCTTCTGGGCACATTAGCAGGAAGCTGGGCCTGGAGCAGAGTCAGGACTCGACTCTGCTGTGGGGAGTGTCCCAAATGGCAGCTTAACCCACTGTCTCACAGTCCCCTTGACCTGATCCTTACCAAGGGAATAACAAGGCCATTATCTAGAGGGTCCCACATGCCTAACTTCTTCAGAGCCAGCTCCTCTGGCTGCTTCTCCTTGCCAACCTCATCAATATTGTCTTTTCCTTTGGCCAACCTCACTCTTTCCTTTTTTATTTTAAAGATTTGCCTATCTGAAAGACAGAAAGACAGAAGAGACAAAGGGAGAGAATGCCCATCCACTGGTTCACTGCTTCATCTGGCCCAAATGGCCAACTGGCCAGAGCTGAGCCACGCTGGAGCTGGGAGTCCAGAGCTTTTCCTAGGTCCCCATGGGAGTGCAGGGGTCCAAGCCTTTGGGTCACCTTTTGCTGCTTTCCCAGGTGCATTAGCAGAGAGATGGTTGGGAAGTGGAGCAGCCAGGCCTCAAATGGGTACTTACATGGGATGCCAGCACTACAGGTGGCAGCTTAATCTGCTTTATGCATAGTACCCCTTCACTCCTCCTTGTAGCGCTCCAACCCTCCGACGCCTCTCCACTTGACCCCTACCTTACAAACTCCTCCTGTGATCCATCTTTGTCTTTATAACTGCCTAATAAATGTGTGCCCTCTGAATGTTAACTTCAATTACTTCAATTACTACCAAAGTTAACCACTTACAACTGAAACCACAATATAATGTATGAGTAACACCTCTGATTATCATCTCCTACCCCCAGCAAATTCAAGTTCCTGTTAAATGAAACTTGAATCTATGCCCTGTGCCCAGGCCTTCCCCGTGTCTTGGCTGAATTACTTTGATGCTAACTGGTCTTCCTGGTTGCTGCCAGTCCCTCCATTGCTCTGAACCCAACAGCAGCCAGCAGGCAGCTACTTGTAATGCAGACACCTGAGCATGCCAGTCACCTACTGAAAACCTTCTGCCTTCACCTTGGCCTTCAGGATCATGCTGTCACTTTTCTTACTGCAGAGAATTATTCTGTACCCTTCAGGGCTCAACTCAACCTCTGGGGGCAGTGTTACAGTACAGTGAGCCAAGCCATTGTGATACCAGCATACCATACTGAATCACTGGTGCCAGTGCTAACTGCTCTGCTTCCCATCTAACTCCCTGCTGATGTGCGCGGGAAAGCAGTGGTAAATGGCCCAAGTCCTTGGCTCCCTGCCACTCGGGCAGGAAATCTATATGAAGTTCCAGCCTCTGGCCTTGACCTGGCCCAGCACTGGACATTATGGCCATTTTGAGAATGGAACAGCAGAAAGGAAAATCTAACTCTCACAATGTCTTTCAAATAAAATACAACAAATTTAAAAAAAAAATCACCTCTCCTGTGGAAACCTCCCCCCTCAGCCTTCCCACCAAATTCTTCATTTCACTGCTGTCCATACATACTTAGCAACAGCACTATTTACAGCATGCTTTAATTATTCACCTATAAGACTGTCTTTTCACTAGACTGATTTCCTCCAAGTCAGACTGCCTCACTCCTGTTTGTACACCCAACACCCAGTTACATGCCTAGCACAGAGGGACTGCTCACGGTTAATAGGCAGTGACCACAAGCAAGCTGAATGAAGTATCCATTCTCAAAGACATGCTCTGCTCCAAGAAGTGTTAAAACTCTCTCTCGAGCCGAGTGAAGACTTCTGAGTGCAGTGTACACACTTGTCAGCCACCCACGGGCACTGCTCCCCTTTCCTTTGGAACGTACCCTTTCCCAGTCCTCAGCAGTGTGTCCTGGGCAGGGAGGACACACTGCCCCCGCTGCAGCACTGGGCGCTAGGAGAAGCAGGCCGGCTGATGGTTTCTCCTTTCCCCTGGAGACAGGGCTGCATCCGGGAAGGGAGAGAGGACAAGCAGAAAAAGCCCTCCTTTTCCCTCTGGGTGGGCAGTTTCGGAAAGTGAGGTCAGGGTGTGTGGCCACTCTTTGGCTGCCACAAAGCCAGGATCTGAGCTGCCTTAAAGCAGGTGCCGACACCATGCAAGGTAGAGCCAGAGAGCAAGAACAGGTCTCTGGGGACATTATGCCACCCAGGGAACGCAGCCATGACGAAGGTTAAATTGTAACTGCTACATTTTTCAAATATATAAATCAATAAATGCCTTCGATCATTAAAGCTAACATGCTTTGGGTCCTCTGTAACCATAAGACTTCTGATAAAGCCAATTCGCATTTGTGGAAAGAAAACAAAGCTATAGAGTTGAAGACATGCAGAGAAAACAAACAAGCAGAGAGAGAGTGAGGGGGGGACCACAAGTTAAATCTGGCAGCACGTGAAGTTAGAAAAAACTAAACTAAAAAGCTACCAGGGTACTCCAAAACTGAACTAGGGAGGAAGTGGGGAGGGTCAAGGCATGAAAACAAAGTGTGCAGAGAGCATCAATCAGGCCCTGGGGAGGGATCCTGCGGCACATTTATGAAAAGAATAAAGTTTTATAAAGACTTAGAAAAAGAAATAAAAAATAGTGAAGGTTGCTTTTTAATAAGGCCTTTGTAAGAAAAAAGAAAAGGCTTTGAATACAATTTAATCAGGAGAAAGCTAGTCCTAAAGGCATTTAACTTGCTGAAGGGTTACTCATAAGGAGGTGACTAAACAGCTGTTCTCCAATTTCACAGGGAGGAGAATTAAAGGAAATGGATTTGAATTTCAGTCTGATGCTAAAGGCAGGCAAAAGAGAAGTGCTTGGGGGAGAACTGTTAATGATGAAAAATATCTAAGTGGAAAACTGGATTTTTTATGGCTTTTAGAAGATGGAAAATCACCTATCTTGATTTCTTTTAGTTTGAGGTCAAACTACTAACCAAATATTTAAGGAGTGCTTTCTATCCACTTATTCAAATAGCATGTACTGAACGCTCCACTCTGGGCCAGGTCAGGGCTGACCCAGACCAGCAGGACATAATGTCTGCCCTGCCTGAAGAGTGCACAGTGTCCCAAGACACTGTGGAGAGTAAGCAACACAGCCTTACCCTCTCCTTTCCCACCCTCAATGCCTCTAAACCGAACTGTGTGGGAGACAACAGCATTTGGAAGAACTTGAAACATTAAGTGACAATGTGATCATAAAGTAACAACACAAAACAATCGGCAAAGGATGCCACAGGCCGTCCAGAGTCCCTTACTGAGTCAGTTAACAGGCAGCCAATGTCTGGAATTCAGAAAAGGAGACTGGCTGGAGCTAAAACACACTTTCCAAGAAAGGACAGTGAGCAATCCAGGCAAGACAAACAGCAGGAGCCAACCAAATGAACAGAGCCAAGGGCACCTCTAACGGCAGCTGGGTGGTCGCTGTGGAATGGTCTGCCAGATGGGAGTTGGACCAACTTTATTAAGACTTTGAAGCCCCAAGGCAATAACTGAGAAGGTACCAAGCGGGTAAGGAGCCTGAGGAACGTGATGAAGCCCATGCAAGCTGCCCAGTGGCTAGGCTGGGGAGATGGCCAGCTTGGGCTCCAGGAGATGAGAGGCTAAACTCACCAGGTTGCAGAGGAGTGATGAGAACATGGCTTCATTTACAATTATGTGCTGAAGCGGCCTCTACACTGGTGGGCGGGGCGGCTGGGGGGCCCAGACCTGACCCAACTGGACAAGAAAGTGAAAGTGAGAAACCAGGAGACCATGAGCAGCTGACCCCTAGAACTGCAGTCATCTGAGCTGTAACAACAAGAGGCCAAGGTAGCAACAGAAAAACTCATCCTCCCAAAACACTGCCTCCTGTGTCATGGCAATACAGCCAGGCAGGTCAATGGAAAAACACAGACGCACACACGCCTGTACTGGTTGAACCGTACCAAGCAATGGGTATTTTCTTAGGGATGAAATGCTTCCAGATTTCATCTTTTGACATAGCTAAGGTACATTCACAGATTCCAAGCACCCACAGATAGATATTTAGAAGCTTTCAGAAAATTCATCACCTCTCCTTCATATCTTTTCCCCTCCTTCCTTCCCTTAATTTAATTTTGATTTGGCTTCCTCTTGTCACTGCTTGCTTACAAATCACTGCCCCTGTGTCTGGAGTCAATTAGGGTTATAAAGTGCCCCACTGCGCCTTCAGCTGGGGACCCATTTACATATATATTTTCTTACTTTCAGAGGTACAGCTAAAAGCTTGGAACTCCCAAAGTTTCCAATCAACCATCACATCCTATTCTTCAGAAAAGCATGCTTCTCCCCATACTTAAGACAATGACAGCAAACTGAGTATTTTGCAGGAATTTTTCTTTCCACCTGTATAAAGATAAATTGTGCCTGGGAAATCACTAGCAAACATGAGCTGAGTGTGTGTAATAAATGCTTAATAGCAATAACCCTAAGAAATCTTTCTACCATTTGAAATTAAATGCAATTTCCTTATTACTTTAATGAAATCCCTTGAAGTATGTAACTTCACATCAAAGTATTCATTATATAATTCCCTGTTAATATTAGGTATGTAAACTGTTCACTGACAGAATAAAAACACACATTTCCACTGGACCAAAAACTAGAGAAAGACACAGCAGCTTGATTCAGAACCTGATAATGGGTTGCAGATCCCATTTCAGCGCAGAGCTGCAGTCAACATGCCACAGAGCCACTGGCCACCTCTAACCCCAGGTCGCATCTGGAAGAAAAGTACAAGCCGCAACATCACTGAAAGAAAGCCTGTTGGAGCCTAAAATACTTGACTTTTCCCAATGCAGTGTTGAGCTAGAGAGAGAAAGAAATACACCCCCATAAAAATCACTCCAAATAATCTCAACTGAACTTGAACTGTGGTTATGCAACAAGGTGGAGGAATCCACCATGGTGGGAGGGTTTGGGGAGGGGTGGGGAGAACCCAAGTACCTATGAAACTGTGTCACATAATACAATGTAATTAATGAATTAAAATAATAATAAAAAAATCACTCCAAATAGTTTAGCCATGGAGAGGAGCTCCCTTCGTCACTGTCTTGCAGGGTCGCCCAGTCCACTGCGCCATGCTCCAAGTTCACCAACTCAGTTGGTCCTAACTCACAGCAAGCTTGACACGCGCAGGGCGGGTGAGCAGACCCTTCAGTCGAGCCACAGGTTGCAGACGCAAAATCCACGGAGCTCCCCGACCAACTCCTGCCCTCCAGCCTGCCAGTCTCCTGCTGGCCTCTCCCTGGGCCTGACCCCAAGCCAGTGGACAAGGAACCCTCATGATGAAACCCATAAAGGTCAGCCTCCTGAGGGAAGACAGAGTGGGAAAGATAGGAAACAAAATGGAAAGTCTCAGCGGTATGTCTACTTCTAACACTCCTACTGAGCTCTCCGTTTTGAATGTGTGTTTAAAGATTTATTTATGTATTTCAATGGTGGAGTTACAGAGATAAAGGGAGAGAGAGGTCTTCCATCTGTTGGTTCATTTCTCAAATGGCTGCAGCAGTCAGAGCTGGTCAGGCAGAAACCAGGAACCTAAAAGGCCAACGGGGTCTCCCAAGTGGGTGGCAGGGGCCTAAGCTCTCCAGCCACCTCCTGCTCTTCCCCAGGTGCGTCACTAGGGAGCAGCTTCGGAAGGGGAGACTGGGACTTGAATGTGCGCTCGCACAGGAAGCTGCCATCCAACCGACCACTGCACAAGGTGGACTCTGAAGCCGAGCTTTCCTCAGGAGGCGTCACCAGGCTTTCCCGTGGACCGAGCTTCCACATGTCCTCAGCCTGCTTGGCCTCCAGTCCCACGTGTGGGAAATGTCACCTCTCTCATGATGTCTCCCTTCGGTCTCACCCAGAAATAACTGCCCCAGCCTCTGAATTTTCAGTTTCTTTTCCAAGATTTCTGTAGTAACTTCTGAGTGTGTCTTAGGTTCCTGATCACCACTCAAGTCTTTCCATGTACATTGTTTACTATCTACTTCCCATTAGGATACAAGCTCCATGAAATGCTGAACCTGTCTCTCATAGTCACCCTACCAGGAGGTGGGTGGGAAGCAATAAAGAATCTACAGTAGATGCTCAGTAAGTACTTACCAAGTGAATGTCCTATTCCAGACAATCAGTATGTTGTATTAACTTTTCATTATTCTAACTAAAATTCCTGAGAAAAGCTACTTCCAGAGGAAGCTTGTCTTGGCTCACGGTGTGAAGGTCACACCCTAAGATTGGGCAGCAGAGAGACAGTGAGTACATCCATCCATGTCATCCCTCCTGACAAAGCCACCCCAATCCGATCAGAGGCTGCACCACAGCAATCTGACCCAATCACTCCCCAAAGGTGCTGGCTTCAGACTCAATAACTGGACAAAGCTCCTACCCTGTCACACCAGCAGCACCAACGTCTGCTTGAACTGGGGAGCCACGCCCTCTTCAAAGAGTGCCACAAACCGATGGTCAGATGCAAGTCTCACTTGCCTTTCTATCCCCAAGCCTTCCTTACTCATAGGTAGGCAAGCCATACATCAAAGGTGCACTAAGATAGCATAAGCATATCTACATCACATACAATGCTAGCTGTGCATACAGCATCCCAAACAATCTCAGGTCACCCCGAAAGCTAGCGTAGAATGACTGCATACTTAGGATTGAGGCCACAGGATCCCAATTGCTGGGCAAATTGCTGATGTTTAGAGCCAGTGTCTTCCAGAATGAACGGACCTCAACAGAAGGCCTTCACCCAATGTGAGGGCCTCCCTGGCAGAAAGGCCACATCCAACGGGTGACCCATGGATTGGGCAAAATGGCCTGGCCCACTGCCTCAACCGCCAGTTCTAAAAAGGCTATCTCAGTGTTTTCCTGCAACAAAGGAAAAAATAGAGGAACAACAAAGGAACAAATAGAATGAAAAGCTATAGTGTCCCAAACACAGACAATGCAATGATACTTTAATTGTTAATAAACTGTTGCCAGTTTATTAACTTCCTCCTTACTGGTTTTAAGAATGAAAAAAAAGTCTTTTCCCCTCTTCTCAAAAGCATACTTCAATGCCACCTGAGAGAAATCTGGGGGGTGGCGAAATAGTTGTTTTAAAAAAGAGACATTTGTTTGCAGCCCTGGCCCTGGCATAACCCAGAGTGGCCAAGAGCCTGCAGGAGCAGCTGGCAATGTGAGCAGTACTCATACTCCTCTCAGGGCGGGGCTGTCATCCGGCAGGTGGTTCAGTGTCTAGACCCTCCACGTCTTCCTAAGGCACCCAACTTGCAAAGCAGTCAGCGTTTAGCACAGCAGCACGCGGAGGACACGCTCAACAAATGGGAGTTATTATTACAGCTTATTATTGTTTAGAATGACAGTCAAAAACCAGTCTTCAATGCAACATTTGTGGATGATTTTTCCTGTATATGCTAAGAAATTCTGAAGTGAAAATCCAGCTGAGTTACAGGAAAATTACTCCCTTTCCCAAAGGTTTTACCACAGACTTCATTTTAAAAGGGTCCCCACACTGGCACACTTACTGTATAATTAGATACTGCTTGCTTATGACATTTTTTTAAACAAAAGCTATTAATTCTTCTTCATTTCCTAGCACAGAAAATAAAAATTCATCTGCCTGGAGTTGTACTTTCATTTCAAACGTAGTATGGGCTCATTAAGTAATCCTAGATTACAGAAAGAGAAAACTCAATCCCTCCCAGCCTCACCAGGCACCAAGCACCCTGGCTAACATTCTGCTCTCTAGATCTGTACTTGTAACTAATCCAGGCAGGTGTGTACCCCCCCCCCCCGAGTCTAACACTCATCCAGGCAATTCTTCATGTCATGACAGACCTTTAACATCCGGTGCTTCCCTAGCAAGTTCTCCATAAACATGTTCTCGTCTCCCCACGCCAAGCGCTGTGATAGCTGACATCACTCTCATCACTGACATCACTACCACAACCATCAACAGATGGCTGGTGCCAACTTGTAAGCCCAGAAAGTTCTTTATAGGAAGTACAGCAATTCCGTTTTCATTTTCTCAGGTTTTTCCAGGGCAACAAAAATTTCAGTTCATCTACAAATTTCATATATGCATCTTAAAAATCCCTTTTTTCCAAAGTGCTAACCAATTATCCCCAAACTATCACTAAACAAACTTTCTTTTCTTGATTTATAATGCTTTCCTTAGGATAAAATGTACACACGTGCATGCAAGAATCAATTCACTACCAAATATCTTTTTCTCTGGATAAATTTCCAAAGTACAAGTATTTTCAGATTCTTCTCCAAAAGGGTCTGCTGGAATTTTGACTGAAGTCGCATTAAATTCACAAACATGGCAGTAACTCATCTCTGATTATACTTTTTCTTCCCTTCACATATACCATATAAACTTCCACTTATTTAAGTCTTTCTTTCAACTGGGTCATTTGTATTTCTTTTTAAGGTTATCACTGGAAACCCCTTTGTTACCGTTCCCCTTTAAAAGTCAATAACAGGACCCAGGTCCATCACTGAGCCTGCGCACATGCTCTGCACACAGGCCATGGGGCCTGCCGTCTGCAGGCCAGCCAGCATCTCCCAGCTCTACAGGCCAAGTCGGTTCCTTTGAACAGAAAAGACCAGAGGAAAGCTGTGCCCCAAACCACAGTAGTGGCTGTTTCTAGTCAGGGCTACTGCACGTGAACTTTGTTTCTCTTATTCCACTTAGTGAGCGCTTACTTCTCTTAGGATCAAATTTTAAAACAGTCCCCTTCATAAACTGGGCCTGCTGATAACAGTCCATTACAGAGTATATATTCACTACTAGATTAAATATCTTTGTGAAAACATTCTAAATGCCAACGTGGCTGCGGGGAGGTGAGCAAAAACTCACTTTTTCCCTGCAGATGGAAAGTTCTCCGTTCAGAGGAACCTGGGGGGACAGCATCACAAGGCCAGGGACGACTGTTGCAGCCACACTTCAACCAGCCTGGGGCTTTCTGAGAGAACAGAGCTGGATCTCAGCACCTACCACAGGCAAGGCCTCCGAGGCCTACCTGGCCAAAACCTCGCAGGCATCAGACAAGAGGAGGTTACCTGAGCGCATCCCTGCCAAGCTGGTAATCCTCAGAGGCAAGCTACGGGACTGCCTGCCACTTCCACTTAGACAGCAGAATTCACTGCTGGGGCAGAGGCTCTGTAAAAAGGCCAGTGTTCTAGTCACCAGCTTTCTCACCATTCGACCACACTTCACACAGGACGTGCACAATGCTGTGGGCTGGAGATGGGCTCCCTCACTACAGCAGCGTGTCTGGGCACGCAAGCACTCGTGAGGCCGATAAGGAAAAGCTACAAATTCCAGCACGTGTGGATTCTGAGACTCCAAAAGTCAGGCAGGGCTGAGTTTAAAATCCCAGCTGCGCTGCTCTGTAAGAGTTAGACATCACACTTTGTGAGTCCTCTGGTTTATTCACTTGTTTTCAAAAGTATCAAGGTTGTCTTTTTCAAAAACATAGTTTTACACCTAAAGTGTTTCACACATAAAAAGGTTTTCACACCATAAGTGCAATTAATTTTGCAAGCTTCATCAACACTTTACCCACCAGAGGAAGACCATATGGATTTGCATGCAATTAGAAACTGCAAATAGCAAATATACAAGAAACTGTATTATTCAAAATACAATAATCAAAGATGGATTCCCAATGAAACTGTTTACTATACCTTGACAATGGGATGCTGGACTCTGCCACTGTCCATGCCCGCAATAATGGACATATGACTGTGTATGAACAACTATACTATAGTAATGATATAGGGGAACTCAGTGGGGGCAGGGGAGGAAATTGGGGAAGGGATAAGGGAAATCCCAGGGCCTGTGGAACTGTATCATAAAATGATAATAATAAAAAGAAGTAAAGAAAATACAATAGCATAAAATACTGTCTTCCTATCCCTCCAAGAGGAGAAACACCACAAGGAATCAGGTACACGAAGTTCAAACCAGAGCTGCTCACCCACAGTGAAAGCTCAGACAAGACTGCTTTCCACACAGAGTCCCCTCCTGAGTACTACACACGTGTGGGGTCGGGACTTCCTGGCCAGCTGCCCCAAGGATGGCTCTACCTTCACCATGTAGACAAATGTTTTGTGTGTCTGAAAGCCAGGTTTACAGAGAAAGAGGAAGGGACCCAGAAAGAGAAAGGTTTCAACCACTGATTCACTCCCCGAATGGCCTCAACAGTTGGAGCTGAGGGTGGGCCAGGGTAAAGCCAGGAGCCTGGCACTCCAGCCAGGCTTCCTGCATGAATACCAAGGGCCCAAATACTTGGACTGTCTTTACTGCCTTCCCAGCATGTTGGTAAGGAATGGATCAAAAGCAGAACAGCTAGACTCAAAAAGGCACAAAATGCCAGGCCAGTCTCACCCAGCACCTGCCCCACTGCCAGTCCCAATGAATCTGGTGCTTGAGCCTCCAGGATGAAGCCAGAGTCTGGGTAGGAAGAGTTCACTAAGAACGTCGGGCTGAGGCGACCTGTTTCAACAGTCCCCAGATGCCCACTCACCCAATAAAGAAGGAACTACTCGATCCCTCAAGACTCTTCTTGGGATAAGAGAAACTCAAGAGCCGACCCCGAGGACCATGCTTCCCGAACATGGGAATCGGTCACTATCCCCAAGACAAACTGTCTGAAGAGGAATGCACAAGTGAGAACTGGCCCCCACTTGGCCCCCAAGGCTGCACCTGCACCTGCGTGGGGCTGACTGGCTTTGGACTGCTCTCCACCATCCAGCCTGGCTCCATGTCTACTGGATTTGTGAGACAGCTCTCAAATTCCAATCATCAGCTGAACACCTGAATGTCCAAGGTATCTGTTTTGTTCCCAACTCTTTCCACATCTCAACATGGCAAAAGCAGAGGACTCCACTCCGTTCCAGCCATGTTCCCATATCCCAATCTCCCAGGAATTGCTTCCATTGGGGAGCCCATTTCACTGTCCACTGGGCTCCTTGGAGCCATTCTCTACTGTTTAGAACAGAAAAGAAGGTGTGAAGGGCAGACATTATGCTGCAATAAGGTTAAACTCCTGCTTGGGACGCCACACCCTTACCAGCCGGGCTAGGATCAAATCCTGCCTCCTCTTGTGATACAGCTCCCCACTCCGTGCACCTCAGAAGCAGCAGATGCTGGCTTAAACACCTGCGTCTCCGCCACACATGTGCAGGACACCGGTGCAGTTCCTGGCTCCTGGCTCCTGGCTTTAGCACCACCCAGACCAGCTGCTGGTCTTTGCAGAGAAAGAGGGTAAATAGAAGATACAGTTTCTCTTTCTCTCTCTCTTTCTGTCTCTGTCTGTCTCTCTCTCCCCCCGCCTCTCTCTCCCGTCCCACCCTCCCTTCAAATTATAGAAAAGAAAATGTGTGTAAGTGGACCATGGACTTTTTTAAAGTATGTGATCTACTACCCTTTAATTTTCCAACTAGAAAGCCAGGAACTAGTCTATCTTTTCCTCTTTCTAATCTCACTAATTAATTACTGAAGTTGTTGAGTCTACCTACTAAATACAAAATGCAAGCTGGACAGCTGTAATCTAAGAATCCAAAATTAGAAACACCTCCAAATCTGAAACTTCCTGAGCACCCACATGCTATCGCAAACAGAAAACTCCATGTCTGACTTTGTGATTGGGTTATAGTCAAAATGAAAGAACTTTATTAGAAACAGCAAATGCAGTGATTTTCAGGCACATGCACGGCACCCCTCGTCTATCTCAATCCAGCCCTACGGTCTCTGGACTCTTTTGCCTAATCCTACTGTCCTTCCCCAGGTTACCACAGCAGCAGGTCTTTTAACATTCCAAAGACATCATTAATATTGTTACTGATTATTTTAATAAAAACCAAAACCAAACCAAAACACACTCCACTCATGTCTCCGCTTGCATGGTCCACAGCACTGCCAGAGCTGGCCAAAGTCTCTGCGGGGTCAGACAGCAACGTGTCAGGCTGTGCAGGCCTCGGGGGTGCAGGCTCCAGTGCTGCAGCACAAAAGCATCCACGGCCCACATGAACATGTGAACACGATGTAAACAAACATGACCACGGTCCAAAACAAAACAAACACAAACCCCGACTGACTAAAACAGGACAGCTGGATTTGGCCTGCCCCACTGCAATCCTGCACGGCTTCATTTCCCAGCACCACATCCAGGTGCTTCCGCACCCCAGGCTTGCCTCTGCACCCCACGCACAGTGCTGGGTGCATCCACGCCCTGCTGGCACCCTTGCTCGAGAGGAAGCTGAGCTCCCTCTGCTAAGGCCGGGTAGAACGGTTCTCATTCTTCGAGGCACCTTCTGAGTGCTGGTTTCTCTCGGAGATTTCCACTGAGCTCCCCTGAAAGCGATTAAACCATTCTTTCTGGGTTTTTCCAAAGAGCTGGACACATGTCTCAGCTCTTTATGTCCTCACAATGTTGGGCACAGATCAAGGGTTCAAACTCGTCCAGGTGGCCCCAACTCAACCTTGGGTCCCAGCATTGGCACCAGGTCAGTACTGACTCCGAAGGAACCAAGGAGGACGTGCGGAGGCAGTACTCAGAGCCTTACAGTCTTCGCCCAGCCCTGGTCACTGCACTGTCTGCTTCTGCTTCTCTCCTAAATAATGAACTCCTCAAGAAAAGAATAGAATCTTAGTTACAAAAGCCCTAGGGGTGAGCATTTAGCTGAACAGTTTAATATGCTGGTTACGATGCCCACATCCCACATGAGAACATCTGGGTTCAATTCCAAACTTCCTGGCTCCCAACTCCAGCTTCCTATTAATGCAGACTTTCAGGAGCAGGGATGGCTTGAGGAGTTGGGTTCCTGCCACCCATGCGGGAGGCCTGGGTTGAGCTTCCGGCTTCCAGCTTTGGGCTGCCTCAGCCCCAACACTGCAGATATGTGGGGAGTGAACCAGCAGATGAAAGCTGGCGCACTATCTCTCGCTCACTCACTCTCTCTGCTCCCTCTCCAACCCAAGGAATTTTTAATTATTTAACACCTTCCAAAAACAGGTACTTTCAATTTATTGACTTTCTTGAAAAATCAATGTAAACGTTTACAAAGTAAAAATGAAGTTCTTAAGGCCAGTGTCATGGTGCAGTGATTAAAACCACATCCTGCAAAGCCAGCATCACACATGGGTGCCAGTTCAAGTCCTGGCTGCTCCACTTTCAATCCATCTTTCTGCTAATGGGCCTGGGAAAGCAAAAGATAGCCCAGTTGCTTGGATCCTTGAACCCATGTGAGTAACCTCAAAGAAACCCCTGGCTTTGGCCTGGCCTAGCCCCAGCCACTATGGCCACTTGGGGAGTAAACCAGCAGATGGAAGATCTAACTCTGCGTTTCCCACAAAAAAATAAATCTTTTTTAGAAAATTATCAAAACTGATAATATAGAAACCAATTTTAAAAAACCTTTAAGGTATATCAAGAAAAACAAGCATTTTTAATAAAATACACACTTGTTATTACTAAAAAGAGAAACATCTTTTGGTAAAATAATAAAACCCCATGTAGCAAAGATAACACAGACAGTTCTAGTAATCTGGTTTGTGGGCAAAAAGCAAGCACTTCAAGTCTCAGCTCTAGCTTCTGCTCATTTCTTCTTGTTGGACAAAACTGTGTGATGGCAGGATAGTCAACTGGCATTTACTCAGTCCTGCCCTGCTTGGCCAAAGGTACTATCAAATTCCCAGTTGGTGCATCAACTGATTTGTCTCTCTGCTGTCTAGTGGGTAAGGCTCTTCTGGCCATCTGCACCTGACACTGAGGCGGCTGCTGACCTTGGGCCTATTCCCTTGATCTTCCTGACCTGCCTCTCTTCTTGTCCTCACCAGACTGTCTTGGCCTGAGGCTGACACCTAGCCTGTCTTACTGGTTTACGGTGCTCTCCTGCAGCCTAGCTGTCAGCACTTCCCACTGCTCTCCCTGCACAGCAGGGCTGGCCATCTGTGGTCGATGCTGATGGGTCTCTGCATGTGACATGGAACCCTTCCCCTGCAGTAGGGCTGGCGTGACTGCATGGGCCTGGATTCTCCCTTTGCTCACTCACTTAACCCACGATTTAGTGAGATGGAAATCTGACATTAGGCACATGTGTTGTCCAGAATGAAGAACGGGAGAGCTGGAATTTGACTCAGTAAAATGTGTCTTGGGAGGAACAGCGAACACTCCCAGGAGGACATTCAACACAAGGTACTAATGTAACTTGCCACATTTACTTATGGGTGACAGGGCTAAGCATGAAGTAGAACATGTGTTTTTATTACAAACAACACTTTTCATGCCCCAGGAGTCTAAGCCAAACAAACAAAACAGCAGTCTCTTCTAAAAAGTTTGTTTGTTTGTTTGTTTGTTTGTTTAAATAAGGCAAAGTAACTAGAGAGGGAGAGAAATTGAGATTTTCTCTCTGTAGGTTTACTTCCAAACGGCCCAGCAGTGAGCCTTGGAACTAGAATCTATCCTGGTCTACCACAAGGGAGGCAGGGCCTGAGCACTGGGGCCATCTTTTTTTGCTTTCTTCCAAGGCAGGAAGCTGGATCACAAGTAGAAGAGCCAAGACTCAACCCAGCACGCCAACATGGGATGCCAGCATCACTAGCAACTATTCAACTCACAATGCCAGCTCCCAAGCCTGACTTTTGACACATCTGTTTGTGGGAAAAGCACAGAATACCCATCAGTAGCTCTGTGTTAGTTAAATTTCTGTAAAAAAAAAATATGAGTACACAAAACAACTGTAGTAAAACATCAAAATTCCTAACAGAAGACATTTTCCCACATTAGTGCCAGGCAGTGGGCATAAACTCGGCCTGCACTCCTACTTCATAAAATCCCTCGCCTTGACACACACCTCATCAACTACCAGCACTGCAACTTTCAGTGCCACGTAGGCTAAGTCTCTGACAAACGCACACAGTTTTCAACCACCCACAACAAGCCATCATCTCTCCTACCTCCAGTGACAGGGAAGTTGGTGCACCACGGTGCGTTAACTCAGAGCCTACCAGCATCCTCTCCACTCAAGAAGAGGCCCAAGGGACCACTGGGTTTCCCGCAGGGCCCAACGATCCTATCACACCTTCTTAACTCTCCATCCCCAGTCCTCTCTCCCTGAGCAGTCCAAAGCAGTCCAGTGTGGATGAGCCAGTGATGGCGGATACAGCAAGGGCCACAGAAATCAGGACTATGAGCTTTCTGCTACACAGTTCAGGAAGAATCTTGGAAATGGCCAGGACCAAACTGGGGACTCAAGAAGGGAGACCCCACTTCCCTTCCTTTCATTCCAACCTGAGATTGCACCCACCTCAGTCAGCTACACAACCAGGGGTTGGTGTCATGCAGAAGTCTTATGTCTAAGAGGTGAAGAAAGCAGAGGAAATCACAAGTAACCAAATGGGGGTAATAAAACATGCTTAACAACATGGGGCTACGAGGTGCAGGGCTAAGAGGGTGACTCGGTCCTCTGAGGGCTTGGTCACAGAATACCTGACTGCCTGCAAGGCCAGGGTCAGACTCCGCAGGGTGATCCTGTAAGATTCTGCATGTCTGCCATGCAGCTCACAGCTTACTGACCCAACGCAGGTCCAACTACTGCCTGCCTCACACCTCTGTACCACTCTCATCCCGAGGCGCCCTTCCGCACCTGCTGTGCTCTGGAAGCAGCACCAGCACCTCCTCCACAAGGCCCTTCAAGGTCCGCAGGTGGAAATGAACACATTCTGCCCTACGCCCTGCACACCTGGCCGCTTCGACACAGGCCTCCTCCTTCAGCCCCTTGCCCTCGCATTACTCTGACGTGGTGCTGCGCAGCAGGTGGGTGCTCAGCAGATGTCTGAAGTCCCCTCTGGTATTTGGAAATTCTCTGCACGCTGCTATGCATTAACTCACGCACACATACAATCATTCAGACATATCCGGGTGTGCACAAAGTCCCAGGTACGGGACTGTGTGCAAGGGAGGTGGACTGGCCATGAACTCCAGGAGATGTGCTTTGCGGACCCTTTTATTTGCACCCTCCAAAGTGCTGAACCTGATTTTCAGAAACATTATTTTATTTCTGAAGGAAAATAGAACTTTATACGCCTTGGTTCTACAAAACTAGAGCCACCTGTCATACCCAACATGGGGAAGCGAACAAGGCAAACATTACCTGCCCACTTATCGAGCTTCCCGTGTAGCCGGGAAGACAGCCAGCCATTTGTTCCTTCCTTCCTTCCACGACCCTTTACTACGCACGGCTATGAGTCATTCGTTCTGCAAGCAAAGCTCTCCGGGAGACCAACGAGGGTCTGCAGGAAAAGCAGGAAGCGATGGGGAGCCGTGTAACACGCCGTGTTGGCTTCTCTCAGCACCTAGAGCGCCTTTCTATCCGTCCGGGGCGCGGGAGCAGGCGGCAGGTGCGGCAGGTGCGGCCAGGGCGGCCAGGGCGTGCGGACAGCACCCGCCGCAGTGGACCCAGCAAGGGGACCCCGCGCTCTGCCGGCACGCCAAGCGCCCCCTCAAACCAAGGATGTCTCCCTGACGCAGCCCTCGGCTCCGAGGGGCGGTCCGGAGTCCCTGTCCACCCGGTCCCCAGCCCCACGTTCCCATAGCAACCAGCTCACCACTTCACGGGCCCGGTTGGAGAAGTCCCCTTTCGGCCGGGGGGTCCGGCGGAACAGCTCGTCGCGGCTGCCATCGACGCCGCCGACGGCCACTCCCAGGGCCTTGTTGCGCGTCTTTACTGTCTTAACGCTGGCCCGGAACAGCAGGGTGATGTCCACCGCCATGGCCACCAGCCCCACCAGCCCACGTCAGCAGTCGGCGACCGCGGCGCACACCCGGCCGCTGGAGGACTGGTCCGCGTCCGCACAGCCTCCGCCCAGCGACGACGGCGCGAGAAGAAAGGTTCCGGGCTGAGCCTGCGCGCTGATGCCGCTTCCTCCTCCTAGCGCCCAGTGAGGGGCCGTTCCGTGCTGTTCTGACGTTACTGTTATACCTCTAGGAGGAAGTGTCCCCAGAGCAGAGGTTGGCAAATGAACAGAAATGTATCAAGTGGAAAGTGGGTTTTGTTCATCCTTCATAGATAGTTTTCGCACGTACCATCTCGAGCCCTAGTGTTGATCTCGTCTCCGAGTCATTTTTACAGCATGCCTGGTTCACGACTCGGTTTTAATTCCAGAGCTCGTGGATTGGGTCGTTCCCCACCCCGCACCCCCCGCCTCAGAAAGAAGCACACATTAGCACTTGCATTGTGCAGGAGTTTTTAATGTTCAACCAGATGAACTCTTCCGAATTCAAAGGGACTATTTGCCTTTTCTCTCTCGAATCCCAGTTAGCTGTATCCATGGATATTCCCCAAAGTTCGTGGGAGATGGGTACTGTGAGGAAAACGGGTATGCATTTCAAAGCTTTTGGCACCGGAACGGATCTACCCCTACCTAGAAGGCTGGCACTTTCCATAGAGGGTGATGACTAAAGACACAGACCCTGTCTTCCAGGAAGTCACAGGCTTCAAAGACTCCGCAAAGCTACAAAACATGACTATTCTCAGCTAGTGTTTAGCTGTTTCGGAAAGTGTGAGCTTTTTTTTTTTTTCATTAAAAGATATTATTTGGGGCCAACGGCATAGCCTAGCAGCTGGGGTCCTCACCTTGTGCACTGGGATCCCATATGGGTGCTAGTTCTAATCCTGGTGGCCCTGCACAGTAGCCTAGTGGCTAAAATCTTTGCCTTGCATGTGCCAGGATCCCATAAGAGCGCCAGTCCTAATCCCAGCGGCCCCACTACCCATCCAGCTCCCTGCTTGTAGCCTGGGAAAGCAGGAGAGGACAGTCCAAGGCCTTAGGGCCCTGCACCCTCATGGGAGACCCGGAAGAGGCTCCTGGCTCCTGGCTTCAGATCGGCTCAGCTCCAGTGGTCACTTTGGGAGTGAATCATCGGACAGATCTTCCTCTCTGTCTCTCCTCCTCTCTGAATATCTGACTTTCCAATAAATAAATCTCTAAATAAATAAGAATAAAATATATTATTTATGTTAACATAGTATTCTCAGAAGAGTAAATGCTTGCAATTGGAGTTTTGTTTCTAGTAGAGTAAATAGCAGATAAAATCTATATAAACAAATTAATTAGTGCCTTGATTTAAAAAAAATTATATTTATTTTTATTAGAAAGGCCTATTTACAGAGAGAAGAAGAGACAGAGAGAAAGATCTTTCATCTTTGGGGAGTTGCTGGTTAACTCCGCAAATGGCTGTGACAGCTGGAGCTGAGCTAAACTGAAGCCAGGAGCCAGGAGCTTCTTCCTGATCTTCTACTCAGGTGCAGAGCCCCAAGTCCTTGGACTATCCTCTACTGCTTTCCCAGGCGAAACAGACAGCTGGATGGGAAGTGGAGCAGACAGGACATGAACCAGTGCCCATATGGGATCTTTGCACTAAAAGGTAAGGATTTAATCATTAAGCCATTGCTCTGGGCCCCTTTAATCATTTTTTTTAATATTTATTTATTTTTACTTAAGAGAGTTACAGAGGGAGCAAGGTCTTCTATCTGCTGGTTCACTCCCCAAATGGCTGCCATGGCCAATGTTCAACTGGTCCAATGGTAGGAGCCTGGACAGTTTTCCTGGCGCAGGGACCCATGCACTTGGGCTATCCTCCTCTGCATTCCCAGGCTGTTAGCAGGGAGCTAGATCAGGAGTTGAGTAGCTGGGGCACCAACTGGGATGCCAGCACCACGGGCAGAGGATCAGCTGCAACACCTGAATGCCAGGCCTGCCGTCAATAGTTTTTAAGTGTAAAGTTGTTCTGAGGCCAGAAGTTTGCAAACCACTGTGTAAAATACAGGTTTCAGAAGCAGGAGTCAAAGTGGCTTATGGGCATATTTATTTGTCAGGTAGGGAGAAGGAAAGTATTCTTTGGAAGTCAGACTGTATCCTTCCCGTATGAAGGGATACATTTCCACATATCTTTCTTCGCGCTATGGAGAAAGCGGGAAATGGGAAAATCTCTGCCAGGAATCCCATCTTGCACAAATGGCTGTTTTCCAAGGAAGTCTTTAATGAGCCTCTGGCTTCGCACAGGTGATCCCAGGGCGAAGTCAAAGGACCGAGAGTGAAAGGACTCTGTGTGGCGAAGTGGGGTGCTGGCACCGAGAAGAGGGCGGCGTGGAGAGCAGGTGCTTGGGAGGAGCTTCGAGCAGGAGAGAGACTGAGCTAGACCAAGCCTTCTAGGAGAGGTGCCCTGTGTGAATAGAGTGTTGGTTTTGGGGGACAGAAAGCTGAGGATGCAAGTCTGCATGGTCTGTCTGGATCTGTGAGAGTGAGAATATGGGGATACGTCAGAACTGCAGGCTGTAAACCTGAAGTAGCCGTGAGAGTCACGACAATCTTGAGGCCACAGCGCTTCTTGGGAATCATGGAGGATGGGAGTCATGCTTTTTTATTGTTTTTTAAGCTCAAAGAGCAAGATGACCTCAATGGACAATGGGCTGACAAATATGAACCCCACAAAGCCAGAGAAGGGGCAGGATGTGGGTGTGAGGGAAAGAAATGGCTTGGGCGTGGTCTAAAAACTGTTTCTTTGGTACAGTATGGAATTGTGCTATCACTGTACATCCAGCAAACGTCCATTAGGCCACACACTCTGCTCCAGAAAATATATATATATATTTTTCATTTGTTACATTTGTCTCCAAATGTAACTCCAGACAGCAGCATCCCCTGTTACCAAAAGCTTAGGTTTGCTGCCTGACACACACAAACCAATCTATGCCACTGCTCTTTGGGGATAATGAAAGGCTTCATATATATAGGCAGAGCATAAACCAAGTCTGTCTCCCTGACTCGGGGTCAGGCACAGTTTATGGGGTTAGGAAAGAAGTGGAGATGTGTGCACGCCAGCAGAATGGTTTCTGGCTGGGTCGTGAATGCATTGGTGAGAGGAGCATCCGGTCAGTACGGGCCTGTCATCTTTGGATCTCTGGGTCCCTGAGTTGTGCAGCCCCTGTGGCTCTGTGATCCTCAGATGCGTGCTTCTGTGGGATGGCACGGATTCACTTCTGGGTGACATTTGTGAATCTCTGCCTTCGTATGTAGGCTTGCAGCTCACCTGCTCAGTCTGCCACATTAGCAGCTGCTTTTAGAGTGACTTGCTGTGGAGCCCTATAAAACAGTTTAAGGATCTGACCCTTGCAGCTGGAACTCAGAAGAATCAAGCTAGTAGGTGCCCAGGGGATAGGAACACAACCCCAGCATAGGAGTCTGTGTTTGGAGGGTGTCAAAACAAGGTCTGATGAGAGAGTGACAACTGCCACCAGCAGAATAGCTGTGGGCAGTTTAGGGTCACTGGGGACTCTTGGAGGAAGCCGTGAGTCATAGCCGCACTCATTGAGAGCTCACTACTCACCCATGTGCCTGGCCCATGATGGCCACAGGAGACAGAGGGGCACTCTGATCCCCTGGGGTAGGGAATGCCAAAGTGTTTGTCAGGTGCCCCTGGTTGGGGGATAAGTCAGCACATGGCGGAAGAAGGACAGGCCCCAGACTCCCAAGGACAGTGTGTCTCAGGTCTGTGCGAGCACGTTGTAAAAGGTTACAGAGAGCACCCGGCAGAGCATCATTGGTGTTTGATCTCTGCCAGACACAGCTCAGACAACCAGCATGCAGAGATGCACTTGTGTCAAGATGTGTCCTTTTGTTGAACCTCGCGCAGGAGGACAAGGGAATGCCCGTGGTGAGACAAGGCTTAACTGGCTCTTCCTCTGTGGGGTGGCAAGTGGCCTCCAGGAAGACCTGCCTTCTGATCCCCCAGCCGGATCCCCCAGCCGAGTGAGGGGAGTGGCCCCCAAGGGTGATGTGCACACGGTTTGTCTCAGAAGGCAGTCATCTCCCGGGCCTAAGACTTTCCAGTCTAGCCCCTCTACTCCGAGGATGGTCCACAGATATACACAGTGTCCAAAAATTCATGGGAAACACTTGGGGAAATTTGTACCCAAATACATTTTTTTTAAAAAGTATTTTCATTTTGTTTGAAAGGCAGAGAGACACAGAGATGTTCCACCTGTTGGTTCATTCTCTAATTGCCTGCAACAGCCAGGGTTAGGCTAGGGCAAAACTGAGAGCCTGAATCTCAATCCAGTTCTCTCTCACATGGGTGGCATGGATGCCAGTGCTTGAACCATAGCCTGCTAATTCTTTAGATGTGAATGTGTGGGAAGCTATATTGGAAGCAGAGATGCTAGGACTCAAAGGCACTCGAATGGGTGCAGGCATCTGCTGAGCCAAACTGACCTTTCATTTGTTTCCCGTGAGGATTTTGAAGTGCCTTTATAGCGCCACAGATGAGAGTCACAATTTGTGTGGAAACCACAAGCCTAGACAACAGGCTACGAGAAGCCCAAGGGTGCTGAGGTACGGTGGATGGTGGTATCTACTCCATACGAACTACACAGATGTGGATACTGGCAAACTCAGGCTTCAGACAAATGGGGATGGCTGGCATTGTGGCACAGCTGGCAGTGACGCTGGCATCGCCTATCAGATCACTGGGTCAGGTTCCATTAGCTTCTGGCTAATGCGCCTGGGAAAGCAACAGAAGAAGGCCCACGTATTTGGAGCCCTGTCATCCATGACGGAAACCGTGGTGGAGTTCCAGGCCCTTGGCCCAGCCCTACACATTTAGAAAATGAACCATCTCTGTCTTTCCCTCATTCTGCTTTTCCAATAAATAAATTGATAAGAAAATAATAATAAGAAGAAGGTCAAAAAGAGGAGGAAGGGGGAAGAGGAGAGGAGGAGGAAGACAAAGGTGGCAACAACTGAGCTCTTCTAGAGAGATCCAGGAAGCAGTTGGTAGAGGCTGAACAACAGACAGCAAATATAAAACAACCTGAAAACATGAGACTTAGAAACAAAAAGATCCAGGTTTGAATTTCAGCTTCCCTATTCCCATTGCTGTGTGACTTTGTGTCTCTGAGCCTCCATCTGAAAAATGCAAGAACTTTGATTCCTGATTGCAGAAATTTTCACTCCTTTAATGTTCACATGGACATGGTGGTCTCAACAACACGCCACCTGCATTTTTGAGTTGTTTGGAGGTGACCTCTGAGAAAATCCAAGTGGAAGGTGTTGGTCTTTTGCCTTGGTTCTGCACCTGGACCAGTGGGAGGCAGCCACCCTGGGGAGGAGAATACCTTGCAGATTCCTTTAGACTCTGGAAACCAGACACCTACCAGAACCCTAATCCCCATCTCTATAGAGCTGCTTCTCTGTTGTCTTACTGTGGCTAACCCTGGCCCTGGCCCTGCCAACCCCCGAGTCTATATGTCATGCCCTAGTCACAGCCAAGGGACTTACTGGATGTAGCAATGCCACGTGCAAATTCTGAGGAGGCAGAGCCCAGTTCTGCTGGCCTGACCCACTGTGGCATGGTGTTTGGAGCACTTTGGGCCAACATGGCTGCCAGCTGCTCGGTGCTAGGCTGTTGAGGAGGGGAGAGCATGTCACTTGCTCATTGTTGCTGCTGACAAACTCAATGGCTTCAAACACCACAGATCTGCCACTCTGAGTGGAGAAGCAGAAGTCGAACATGGCTGCCACAGGGCTCAAGTCATGGTTCTGGGGCCTGGGCTGTACGCAGGCTGTTGGTGGGAGAGGCCTTTTGTGGTCATCCTCACCTCACCAACTATGCAGGATCCTGGGTTTGTGTCCAGCCTCCGCCTGCAAGGCTAGGACAGATAGGTCAAGTTCTCCTCACATGAGCTCTCTCTGGCATCGGGGCCTCGGCCCCCATCTCCCACATGTCATCATTGCACTGTGTCTACTCACAGCAGTCCATGAAATGCTCCCTTGCCAGAGGCCAGCTGGTCAACAAGCCGAGTCCCGTCACCACATTCATATCTGCGTGTCAGGGGTTGAGGACACCTGGGGAGTCCTGGTTATCCTGGCACCAAGAACCGAGCTCCATCAGAAAGGGGGCAGAGCCCAGGAGGCTGGCAGACGTCCTCCTTGTCTGCACCTGCCTGTCACTTTCTGTTTCCATAGTGTCAGCCCGACCCTCGTGTACACACAACAGAATCAAGGATTTCATCCAGGAGGTGTTCAAACGTCAGAGCTCAAGCTGACATGTGTCTGATACCTTCTGGCCCTTTCTGTGCTTCTCAAGGTACCTGGCCCGCTCTGCCCACCACAGCTCTCAGGGCCCAAGCCCACAACAGGGCAAGCAGCAGTCACCCAAGTTCAAGTCCTCTGCTCACACCCTCACAGGTCTTGGAGTCCGGGGCAGCTTCTCCCCGGCTCTTGCTCTGTCAACCCCGGGAGTTCCATAAATCACCCCATAAAAACTCATTTACTGGCTCCCCCCAACATTAGGGCAGACGTGCTGTGCTCACTACATGCTTGGAAACTCCCCCCCAGCAGCTTGCGGGCTGCTTGGTCAGCGTGGCGTCTCGAGTTCCAGCTTGCATTTCCACCACCTTTGTTTTGTTGACAGTATCTTCTGTAATTAAGACTGCCGAATCCTCCGCTTTTTATTGAATTGGACGGCAAGTCACAGAATAAATGCTTTCCCTTGCACTTTAAAAAGGGATTTAATAGGAAAATATTTTCCCTACATCCTGTTTCAAGGGGAAAATGTGATTTTAGGGGCCATTTTATAGTTCACAACAGGATATTGAAGGGCATTTGGTTTTGCTTAGTTTATTATGACTGAGTTTCTCCAGCGTGCAGGGGTGTTTGGGGGGGGGGATTATTTAGATCAATCTGATTAAGGTAGGGAGATAGCCTCAGAGTTCTGGGAAAGTTAGGCCTTGCCTGAGATCTGGGCCAACCCTCCTCAGTTTTCAGATGAGAGAACGCGTGATTTGCCCAACGTGACGTGTCGAATTAGTGCAGAGTGTGAGATTGGATGCTGGCTCTCCCAACTACTCCAAGCCCCCACACTTCCTTGGTGGTGGGAGCAGGAGCTGGGAGGAGCAGCAGTTCCACAAAGCGATCCCTTGTAGCCATAGGTACTTGCGAACTGCAGGATCAGAGTAATCAGTACATCCAGATTTGTGTGTGTTCCTTATTCCTTCATTCTTTTCTTTCATCCGTCCATCTGCTCAAGGATCACACTTTAAGCATGATGATAGTGTCCATTTGACAGGTGGCTGTGTGCCAGATGCAGAACACAGCAAGGCAACGTGGAGGCCCCACCTTGGAATAGGCCAAGAGCTACCAGACGGACAGGTGGATTCATGCAGGGATTGTCATAATAATTTAGTATCATAATAATTATCATAATAAGCCTAGTTGCCATGGGATCACCAGGTATCTTTGTCTGCTTTCTGTTGCTGGACCGAGTACCTGAGATTGGGATGTTTATACAGAGTAAAATTATTCAGCTCCCAGTGCCAGACACTGAGAGGCCTGGGACAGAAGGGCCATATCTGTTGAGGGTGATGTTGCTGGCAGGGATGCCCTGTGGAGTTCCATGATGGCACAGAGCATCGTGTGTTGAGAGAACGTCTAAGAAACAATGGTAAACTGGCTTTTGTGACAAATGGCTGTCGAACTAAGCCAATGAGTCCACCCCTCCATGACCACCACCGGATGAATCTTCTGACCCAATCATAGCTCAAAGGTCTCATTTGATCTCACTGGCTACCCCCTGGCAGCCAGGACGAAATTTCAGGGTGGGCATGGGTGGGACATTGAGCCCATAGTGCGGAATTTCATACATATTGATGGCACCTCTGAAGAACATAATAGAAGGTTGTGGCACCAGCCAACGATACAGGGAAAAGGAAAGATGAGCAAGAATTAACGAAGGGCCTCAGTTCAGGAATAGCTTCATACAGAAGCTGTTCCTGCAGGCCATGGTTCTGGCCACGTGGGTGCTCCCCATCTTGATGAGACCAGGTGCTAGGACCAACGCTTAGGTTGCTGTTGGGCAGCCCTGGAATCAAATCCGGGCCAGTTCACATCACTGAGCTTCAGAATCCTTTTTTCCCTTTAGGATTTAAAGGTAAACAAATACCCACTCAACAGGTTCTTTGTGGATGTCCAGTGAGATGATGGGTGTGAGGCGAGCATCTTGGCAAACATGATTCAGAGTTACTAACAAAAACACAGCTCTCCAGACCGTGAGGATGCTGACAGGTGACACCTCAGACCGGCAAAGCGGGGGCAGCCAGAGCAGGTGAGGAGTTCCCTTTAAACATCAGTGGGAGGCTTGGTTTATTACCCACCCCTCACTACCCTCCCTGCCTGTATATTATTCCAGAGTAAAGACTGGGGGTTGGCACGATGGCTCAACTGCAAGCTCTAGCATCTCATATGGGTGTCAGTTTGTGTCCTAGTTGCTCCACTTCCCATCCAGCTCCCTGGTTGTGGCTTGGGAAAGCAGAAGAGAATGGCCCCAAAGCCTTGGGACCCTGTGTCCATGTGGGGGACCCAGAGGAAGCTCTTGACTTTGGATCAGCTCAGCAACAGCTGTTGCAGCATTTGGGATGCCAGTGGATAGAAGATCTTTCTCCCTGTCCTTCTTTCTCTCTGTAAACTTGCCTTTCCAATAAAATTAAATAAATCTTAAAAAAAAAAAAAAGAGTAAAGGCTGATGCAGATCCTTGAATGATGCCTCGCATTAAGTAGCCGTCTGCCATGGTGGCCCTCAGAGGGTGTTTCTGGGATTTGGAGTATTTGTCCTGGAGAAGAGAAGATTGAGGGGACAAGGAAATGAAGTGGAGAAACCAGGCAGACATGGAGGGCAGCTACTGCCTATTTCTGTTTTGATCAGAATGAGGATGTGGGCTTCCATTGCAGCAAGTGGGATGCAGGCCACACATGAAGGAGAATTCCCCGAGTTGGGTGTTGCTGGACTTGGGAGTGGATTTAGCAGGGTGTTTCCAGTAAGCACAGTGCCTCAGCTGCCTGTAGTCTTGAGCTGCAGCATCGCTGGCTGCTGGAATCTTCAAGGCCACCCCAGGGCACTGCCTTGCTGTCTGCAAAGAAGTGCTGGCCACCACAGCAGGGTGATGGCCCCGGGCAACAGGCATTCCACAAATACCACAATTGCTTATGTTTGCTGACTGCACTAACCAAGCACCTCCCCTCTTTGAAAGTTATTAAGAAATTCTCAGTAGGGCCTCTTTCAACGAAAGTACATTTAATAAAGCTTGGAATTTCCTCCAACACTGGATTCTTGGAGATGTATTTTTAGGTCTCTGCTGTTACGGGTTTTCACCTTTCTCTGCTTTATATGCCTCAAGTCTGCCAGCATGGCAGGACCCCGTGGGTTATCAATAAGCAGGTCTGGGTCACACTGTCTCCAGTTGTTAAGTGAGGAAGCCAGCTCTTTGGGGAACCACTAGTGGTTCCTCAAGCTCTGAGTTTGAAGTTGGACATGAAGGATCCCCCTGTCTTCCCATGTCCCCTCCTTGGTCTGCTTAGTCCCTGAGTGCCTCCTCTTTCTTAAGTTGTCATTTGTCATTGCTTCTGCCACTTTCATCAGGACCATGGGAAGTCTGCTCTGTTCCTACAAGGTGTTGGCATTGGCGCGGATTGGGTTGATATGGCTTGCTTCAAGACAGTGCTCATGACCCCTGCCTCTGCCACTCTCTTTAGTTTGTCTTTCTTTTGTTTTAGCCATGCAGAGGATGGGCTCTGGGCAATTGCAGAGGGATGTGAGCTGAAAAAATCAATGCCTTCCAGCTTGAGTGAGGTTGTTGAGTGGTTGTTGCCAGACGCAGGTAATGATGAACATGGCGATGGGGAGAGGATCCATGGCCCCATCAGCTGTTGTCAGACCTTGGTGGAGAGTGAGTCACACAATCCTGTGCGGTCAGTAGTGGGGCACTGAGTGGTCAGACACTTTCAGAGGTCATGTAGCTCACTAGGAGCCTGAGCAGTTAGCTCCAAAGTCAGCAGAAGCAAAGCTGCAAGGATTCTGGCTTTGATGCCAGAGTGGCCTGGAGGCAAAGCCAAGGCTTGTGTCTGTCCTCGGACTTCAAGCCTGGCTGGACTCCCCTGCCTTCTCCCGACTGCCCCGACTGCCCTCCCAGCTTCTCCTGACCCGGCTGAATCAACACTTCTTCCCTTTGTCCATTGCGCTCCTGCTCACCCGCTCATCCCCCTTACAAAAGCCACCAATCCCACCCGAGGCGTCTCCAGGCTCAGCTTACACTTCCTGCCTTAAAAGTTCCTCCTGGTACCAAGGTTTCTGCCTCGCCCCCCAATCTGCTGCCTGCTCACTCACCCGTCTGTCCGCCTGTCTGTCTGCTGGTACAGAGTGTCCGTCATGGCAACTCGGATTGGAGAATAGAGCAGATACAACTACAGCAGTGATCCCCTGGGGCAGGGCTCCTTTCATAGGCAGTTTCCCTCTGTCCTTCCCTGCCCCCTCTCTGCTCCATCTCCCAACGGACTGAGTGGGAAAATGCCATAGCCTCATTCCGTGAATGTAATTTACATAAAATAGTTTCCAAATTTATGAAAGGAGCAGACAGCGAAAGGAAACCCACAATTAAGGAGTCTTTGCACGCAGTCGCTATCTTCCCACCGGCTGCAATATCATCTTCCTGCATTAATGAGGTCTGGGCCCAAATTGGAGCACAAAAGAATGCTCCACTTCCAAGACCCCAGGGCATTCATCATCCTGGGTGGGGCAGGCAGTGGGGGCGGCCTTGGCAGGGAAACGAGAAGGCCGATGGCTCTAGGTCTGTATCTGACCAGCTGGCTAACCATCACTCTTACTGTTCTTTACCTCACTCTCTTTAACCATCTGTGCCATATTTACAGCCTACCTGGCTCTTTAAAGCATGGGAAGCAGGCTATCAGGATCTGAACCCAGGAGTGACCCAGGGACAAAGTAGAGACAGTGCCACTGTTGCCAGAGTTCATGACACAGTCAGCTTCATAGTCAGGGAGCACTGGTTTTGAACCCCATTCATTCATTTACCACCTTTGACTATGTTCAAGTTGTTTATCTTTAAGGTCAAAGATAGGGCTCACTGTTGTGGCACAATGGAATAAATTGCTGTTTTTGACGGCAAGATCTCATCTCAGAGAGCGGCTCCACTTCAGATCCAGCTCCCTGCTAATACACCTGGGAAGCAGAAGATGACCCAAGCACTCGGGTTGCTGCCACCACACACATGGGAGACCCAACCAGAGTTCCAGGCTCCTGGCTTCAGCCTGGACCAGCCTGGGCCATTGTAGCCATATAGGGAACAAGCCAGGAGATAGATCTCTCTCTCTCCCTTTCAAATAAGTAAAAAAATAAAACATTAAAAAGATCAGAATCATGCTTCAGCCCAGTGATATTGGTGGATGAGCCAGTGATATTCGCAACGTGTTTCCTAGGCGCTCTTTATCATCAAAGCAGATGGCGAACGCTTGGCTCATTCCCTGAGTATTTACTGAGTTCCTATTATGTGTTAGCCCCTGCTGACTGCGGGAATGAAGGTATGGAATCTGAGAGCCCTTCCTGGATGAAACGTCTTGGAGTGCTTGCAGGCCTTTTCTCATTGAACTCCTCACTCAACGGTCAATACACAAGTCAGCCCCAACTGTGGAGAAAAAAGCCCGTAAGAGGTTGGGGCCCAGACTTGCAGGAGCACATGCTCGCATGGTTTCATTATTAACACACACGCGCACACACACACACACACACACACACGCCTTGATGTTTGTGTTATGGTTTTTGAGGTCTAGAAGCCATTCACGGAGACGAGAACACACATGTGGCTTCAGCTACCGCAACCCAAGCGTCGCTGACACCCACTTCTCCACTTCGTTCATCCCTTCCAACCTCTGCCTTCCTTCTCCCTTCACCGGATTATTCAGAAGAGCTTTACTCAGAAACATTGTAGGAAATACGCATCTGCATCGACAAAGTACCTTGTATTTGCTGGCTCATGCACCTGTTAATTTGCTTGCTTGCAGGTGCTGTCTTTCCATGTTTGAGAGCAGAGTATCAGCGAGAGTCCAACACACAGAGAGAGAATGAGCTCCCAAAGTGGGGTTGATCCCCAAAAGTCCAGGTGCTGGGAGCTCCATTCAGTCATCCCATGTGGACGACAGGGACCTGATCCCATAAGCTGTCATCTGCTCCCTTGCAGGGTGCACATGGAGCAGGTGGGACTGTCACCCAGGCGTTCTGATATGGGATGCAGAATGCCTGGGTGACTACAGGCACTACTGACTAAAGATCGTGTAAGGGACACAGCCAGCCTCAGGCAGGCGAGAACGTGACATCCAGGGCCGGTCATCAGACAGCATAGAGGTGCTGGGGCTCACGCTTGGGAGCAGGGAGGAGAGTTGCCCCTACCCCCGAGTTGCCCTTTGTACCCGCCAAGCCTCCCTTTCTCCTCACATCCTCCTCCCTCCCTCCTTCCGTCCTTCATCTTCCCACCCTTCGGTCTCCCTGGAAACCTCTACTGAAACAGGAGTGGCATGTGAGAGGTCTGAGGGGATAAAGAGGGCTCTACCAGTCAGTCTTAGGGAATGAAAGTCTCGGGGCTTTATGGGACACAGCTTCTGGGGCTGTGCCCATGTCAAACCCTGAGTGCACCCTGGAACCACTCCAGCCAGGGGCTGCCAATCATGCAGTTAAATACCTGTGGCTGGTGACTTCTGGATGGAAAACCCTGTAGCTTCTGGCCTGTCTCCCTTGGTTGATGCAGTCAATCTCCCCAAAGCTCCAAGCATGTCCCAAGTCAGACATACACCACACTTAGCACCCCATTTGGCACCTGCTTTTCTACCTAGGCCCTTTGCCTGTAGCAGGGCCATTGGTGCAGTCGCCCCAACTGAGCCCCAGACCAGGTGTGGTCTGCTGCCCCTCGCTGGGCTGCACGGTCTCTGGTTCTGACACCAGCAGCTAGCCCGGGATCCAGCTGTTGTGGCTTTGATAGCCAGGCCTTCCTGTGTGCCACCTCTCACGTCTCTCTCCCCATGTGGGGTCGCTCTGGGCAGATGTTCAACATCCACTTCTGGAAGCATCTTTTCAGCTTCTCAGACTTTAGAATCTCACGTCTGTTACCCAGAAGACCTGGACAATTCTATTCCTCTTAGTGTGTGCATTCCTGTACCTGTGAGTCTGAAGAAACACATGTGCCTCTGTGCGTGTCAGTGTGTGCAGGTATGTGTCAGTGTGTGTATCAGTGTGTGCCTGTGTATGAACATCTGTGTGTGTTCATGTGCATCTGTGTGTACGCATATTGACAGACACATCCCCACACACAGCTCTGGGGAGCTTACCTATAGGCTTCTTAACACACTCCCATGAGAGCAGCACATTTGTACACAAATCCATTCATTCCATAACATACATCAAACACTTCCTAACAAATTATCTGTTTGGTACTTGTTGCCTAGATATTACCAAAAACCTGGAGCAAACTAATTTATACTGAGAAATGAATGAATGATAGATTCACTTATTAGTTACTCCAGGGGTGTTTGCAACCTTAAGTTGATACGTGAAATATCAGACAGCAATATCAAGAGCAAGTGGAGGTGTTGGGGCTTCTGGAGAAGGAAGCTGGCTGGCCCCAGGATCTGGAAGCATTCATGAGGAATGCTTAGGGGAGAGCTGCTAGAACCTCAACACAAGCAGGGATTTCCCCAGCCCAGCTCACACCTTTCTGCCTCATTCCTGGGCAGGAGTGGGGGATCTTGGTGATTTTGAGAGACAAGGTTTTTCCCAAACCACACCCAGATGAATTCAAACTCCAACTGCCTCTGCTGGCATGAGTGTGGTTTGACTGGGCTCTGCACCTTAGAGGTGGGATGGGATTGGGGTAGTTGGACCTTTAGCAGATCTGATCTCTGCAAAAAACCCTGTGGCAATAAAGTCATTTTCCAGGGGACTGTTAGCAGGGTCACATGGTATAGTGGCTACACCATGTGTCATACAGTGCCAGGAATGCCAGCTCACAAGTGTGAGCTTTTGCATGAGTTGGAGAAGTTACTGGAAAACTATGACACTCAGCTCAAAGCACTTCTCATAGCAGCTTCTACAGAAGCATGCATATCTGTTCTGTGTACATTCAGATAGCTAGAAGTGGCCCAAAGCCGAGGGGTCAGTGTCTCAGAAATCGTTCTGGCCATTCTGTTAGTTCTACAAGGACCGCTCTGACTCCAGCAGCTGCATTTTTGATGGAGCCAGGAGAAGGGGTTGAAGACTTCTCTGTTCACCTCTGGCATCACACATCAGCAAAGGACAGGGTTTCCCAGAAATCTGTGAGAAAATTTCTGTTTTGGTCTCAAGGGTCGGAGTTGGGTCAGTCGCCACGCCCTGGGCGCGCAGAGGCTGGGAAAGCTAGGAAGGGGAGAGTCACGGTTGGCATGTAAGTCGGGAGCCGTTGCCAGGATGGAGCGAGGGGTTTGGATACAAGCGTTGATTACTGGAGCGATAGTTAGCGGCTCCAAAAGCCATCCCTGCAGTAATGGAATGCCTTTCCACCCATCTGGTTCTCACTGCCAGAGAATTATCACAGGGCCCAGTGCCAGGCAGGAATATCATTCAGTGTACTCTCAGGTCCCTGTGCTAACCCAGGCCTCCTCTTAACCCCTTCCTGTCCGTCTGGATGCTGTTTCCCCATGTCCCTCCTTCCCCAGGGGTTTCTCTTTGTTTGTCAGTACTGCTGAGGATGCTGCGTCATGGACAAACGCAAAATGTCAACCATCATTTTTTTCTGTGGCACATGTTCGGGTCTGTTCATGTGCCTTTCATTCCAGAATCCTCATGGAAGGAGCAGCAACTGAGTAGAATGGATCCGGAAAGCATCCAAGTCCGAACCAGAAGGTGCATTTAAAGCCGGTGGCTAGTTGGTGACCACTCATGCTCTGGGCTGTATGGCCACATCCGACGAGGAAGATCAGGGAGAGAAACATCTGCTGAGCAAAAACCGAGTCTGTTGCATCGTCCCTTTCAAAACGTGGCTTAGGAATCCTCCCTGGGCACCACAGTCATGGGTACTCCTTCTGCTCTTGCCATCACCCTTTGTCATGCAGCTGCCTTTCTTCCCCAGGAGACCTGCAAAGATCCCTGGGGCTGTGGTGTGTCCTCTTGGGGTATCTAGATGAGAGGCGACCAGTGTCATTATCATGGTCACAATGGGTAATTATTTGATTGGTAATCAATTCTTGATTGTTGGAAAAATAGTAAATACCCAAGGCTGTGAAAGGACAACATAGAGAATTTGGAAGCTGGGCTTATATTCTAGTCACGGTGCTGTCTCACTCGGTGTTAACACTCTGCACATGATCGCATTATCAGCAGATCCTGTTGGGCCTTGCATACGTCACAGTCACCATGTCTTCACATCCTCTCACCGCTGCCAACGTGCAATTGAAAACTTTAAGCTCAATAAATCATTTGTCCCCTAAATATTTCAGTACCCAAACCAGTAGAGACCGTGACAAAAATGACACATGGTCATGGACTCAGTGGCTCCCAACTGGAGAGGTGGAGTTGGTGGGAATGGGAGTTAACAGATAACAAGTCACAAGTGATTCTCTTGTGGTTGGAGTGTGAAAAACGAGATAGCCACTTTGGAAAATGGTTTCATTCGAACTTTTGTTTGTTTTATTTGAAAGACAAAGGCTGGTTTATTTGCCAAATGCCCACAACAGCCAGGGCTGGGCCAGGCTAAAGCCAGGAGCCAGGAATTCCAGCTGGGTCTCCCAAGCACTGGAGCACTCACCAGTTGCCTTCCGGATTATGCAGTAGGAAGCTGGATCAGCGCAGTGCCAGAACTTGAACCCAGGGATTCTAATGCAGGATGTGAGCATCCAAAGTGGCTTCGTAACAGCTGTGCCGAATACCTGATGTAGTTTGTCAGTTTCTTACAGAACTAAATCAACTCTCAATGCATGTGTGATCCAATCATTGTACTCCCCAAAGGAGTTGAAAATTTACTGTCACACAAAAAACTATATACAGGTGATGTTTTTTGCCAAAATGTAGAAGTCATCAACATGTCTTGCAACAGATGATGGTTAGACAAAATGTTGCATTCCAGCAGTGGGAGATTACTCAGTGTTGTAGAGACAAGCTGTCCAGCCAAGAAGAGACATGGGTGAAATGTCAGTATGTATTCCCAAGTAAAGACAGCCAATCTGAAGGGGCTACATATGCTGTGATCTCAATCACAGGACATTTTGGAAAAGGAAAATTAGAAACTAGAGAAACAATAGAAGGCTCAGTGGTGGTTAGGGGCTCGGAAAAAGGGAAAGATAAACGAGGAGAACACAGAGGACTTCAGGTAGTGAGATGTATGATGGTTCATTTGTCAAACCAAAGGCCATATGACACCTAGAGGAAACCCTAATGTAAGCCAGGGACTCGAGCGAGCCACAGCACAGCCATCTTGAACATACCACCCCTAATGTCAGGGGTAAAGATGGTAAAGCAGGAAGGGCAGTGAGGGCATTATATCGGAAATCTCTGTGCTTTCTGTTCCATTTTCTAGAAACTAAAACCGTTCCCCCCATTGAAGACTGTTAATTCAAAGAATAAGATTTTAAGATGCTGTTTACAAGGGATGAACAAACTGTTGTGGTAGCACAAAGAAAGCAGTGATTAACTTCATCTGTCATACTGGGAAACACAATACAGAGGAGGTGCTATGGATCTTCGAGGCTAGGGGAACCTGGTGGAGGCATCAACTGTCCAAAGGTGCCGATGTCAGGTTCTTTGCTACTGTGTCCACTGATAGAGGAAACAAATAGAGAACTGCCTGCCGTAGAGAAGGCACTCAGGAAGCACTTGTGGATGGGTGGATGGATGGATGGACAGGTGGATGGGTGGATGAATTAATCGTGCCTTATCAGGGCCTGCTGAGGAGGATCTCTGTAAGCTCATACTTTCTGGGTAGGTACACAAATGGACAGAGTGTAATTGAAGCTGTTTTATAGCCTGTTGGTGCCATCCATCCTCAGTGGCTGAAATAGTCCCAAGTGTATCCCATTACTCACTGGGCGAGAAAACAAAGCATCCTCCTGATGCTATGTGAATGCTCTAAAGGCAGTCAGATGCCTGGAAGGCACTGGGTGGGAGGCTACGGAATCTTGCTTGTACTAGACATTTGTAAACAAGCAGAATCACAATGGGGAAAGTTGCGTTTCAAGATGGTTTTGTGTTTCTCCACTCTGAGCCAACAGCCTGTGGACTGGATCATGTCCAATTGAGCGGGTTGCCTTGGCCAAATGAGAACACCATTTCCATGGAAGCATTTGAGCATGACGGTGGAGCCTGAGTGAAAAAGCCCATCCCCGTGGGCTTGGCTCAGCCAGCACAGGGTGGGAGCAAACCCCAGTTGCAGACCACCCATGGGACAGGCAGCACTGTCAAAGAGGACACACTGTGGAATCCAGCCTCTGATCAGGCTTTTCCTCCAGGATCCCTGTGGAGACCGTGGTCTTTCTTCTCCAACCTTTCACCTGCCAGAAGCTCCAGTTTGCAGATGTAGATGGCTGAGTCACAGCCTGGCTGGTAGATACAGCTATCTATCATACATTGTGCTATGACCTTCCACATCTTGGAATATTTATCCTTCATTGCAATGTGTCAGAGGGACAAGTATTATTATTGCCACTCAGAAACTGGGGCTCAGGAAAGTTGTCCCACTCAGTGTGCCCTGGGGTAAGTAGCAGAGCTGGGGCTAGGACTCACACCTGTCAAGGTTCAAACTGCTGAGTCTTTCAGGATGCTCTGCCTCCCATCAACCACTCAGAGGGAGTCAGTAATGGGGCTTCCCTAGGTCTGTGACCACGGAGGACAGAGAAGAAAGGAATGGCCACTCCTCCTCTGATACTGAGATTTTATTTTCTAGATAAGTTGCAAAATCTTTCTCCTTGGGACTTGCTAGAGACTTGAAGATTGGACTCTGTAGACTCCATGCAGCACAAGGAATTCATCCCAACCTTGTGAAGAGGGAAGGAGCTGCTCTCCAGCTTGGCTTCCACATGCAGCAGGCTGTTTCCCCAACGAGCTCTGTGCTCAAGACGACCCAATGCTGCCAAACCATGCCATGTACAAATGGACCTTGTCAGAGCCTTTCCGGGAATTTTTCACCTGCCCATTCTGGAACTTTCCATTGCCTTACAGCTGATGGTCCTTTCTTCTTCTTTTGTTAATTTTTTTTTTAAAAGATGTATTTATTTATTTGAGACACAGAGTTACCGAGTTATAGTTACAGAGACAGAAAGAGACAAAGATCTTTCATCTGTTGTTTCACTTACTAAATGGCTGCAACAGTCAGGAGCTTTGCCTGGTTCTCCCACAAAGGTAAGCACCGGCTCCCACATGCCTGGGAAAGCAGCAGAAGATGCCTTGAGTGCTTGGCTTTCTGATGGAGGCTCTGGCTCCTGGCTTCCCCCTGGCCTAGCCAGGGTTGTTAAGACCATTTCAGGAGTGAACAAACAAGCAGATGAATGATCGATCTTTCTTTCTGGTTCTTTTGAAAGAGTAATAAATAAGCAAATTTAAATAAATGTCAGTGAAAGCTATAAAGGAAATTAATGCAGGTGAAGGGACGGACTTAGGCGACTGCCCTGAGTGGGGAGCAATTGTCCAGGTCCTCCCTGATGCAACATTTGAGCAGGGTTGTTGACTGTGGGGAGGAATTCCCTGTATGGCAATCAGGGAGGGCCACACACCAAGCAGAGGGAGCAGCAAAGCCGAGGGGCAGAGGCTGGAGAGTGCAAGACACATTCCAGAAACATCCAGGAGGCCAGTGGGCAGGAGATGAGCCAGGGGGTTTGGCACTCAGGGGCAGGGTTAGGAGTTCACTCAATGGAAAAGTGACAAGGAAACACGAAGTATCCAGCAGTGCTAAAACTTGACCTTTTTTTTTTTAAGATTTTATTCATTTTTTATTACAGCCAGATATACACAGAGGAGGAGAGACAGAGAGGAAGATCTTCCATCCGATGTTTCACTCCCCAAGTGAGCCGCAACGGGCCAATGTGCGCCAATCTGAACCCGGGCACCTGGAACCTCTTCCGGGTCTCCCACGCGGGTACAGGGTCCCAATGCATTGGGCCGTCCTCAACTGCTTTCCCAGGCTACAAGCAGGGAGCTGGATGGGAAGTGGATCTGCCGGGATTAGAACCGGCGCCCTTTATGGGATCCCGGGGCTTTCAAGGCGAGGACTTTAGCTGCTAGGCCATGCCACCGGGCCCAAAACTTGATCTTACTGGTGTGTGTGTGTGTGTGTGTGCGCGCGCGTGTATGTTTAGCAATCTCAAAGTCAGGGAAAATTTGCAAGTGTAGTTCCAAACTCCCCACCCCCAGCCCTGAATTGTCTGTAAGTTGCCTGCCCTCATGCTGCTGTGACTCTTGCCGACGCACACAGCTGCCCGCAGGATCCAGATGGTCACAGTGCGCATGTCTTCTCTCTGGTCCTCAGGCCACATTCCAGTCCCGTTCCACAGCCCAGTGCCGTCCTTTGTAACAGGATCCACTGGGGAGTCGCAGGTGGCCTTTCAGCGCCCATTGCTCTCTGTCCCATCTGGACCGGTTCCTCCAGCTTTAATTTTCATGGACTTAACCCTTCTGAAGATGACAGACCAGTCTCTGGATTGTTCCACGTTGCTCTTTTTTTTCTTTTTAAAATTACAATTGTTTAACATACACATTTATGGAGTAACTGTGCCTGTTTTTAAAAATAAATTTATTTTTTATGTTGTTTACATAGTTGAGAAGGATGTATATCCATGTGGACCACTAATCACGGTAGGGAGGGCTGAGGCATGAGGGAAAGTGGATAAAACAACTGCTTCTAATTTTTGTTTTCTTCCTGTATCTGGAGGAAGGGAGGAGAGAAGGGGAGAGGGCTGCTCCCAGCAGCCCAACTGCATCAATACCCAGGAATGGGGGACAGCCTCTTGACATCCTAGGGCCCACAGTGTGGCGCATGCTCCAAGGATGCTGCCTAAGTGGTTTGGGTAGTCCTGAGATGTTGTTGATTTCGTTGCTCCAAGGTTGACAGAGTCCTTCCAAGGTCCATTAGCTGACATACTCATCCCCAGAGTCTCTACTCACCCAGATACCTGTTGTCAAAGCTTGCCCGGGAGAGTTGTCCAATTTGTTCTGCCCCTCCATGGTACGAGATGTTCTCTGTAGGCCTCAGTGATCTGTCATGTCCCCCATGTACATCTGTGTGTGCTGCCACTGCACAGACTCCAGCAACCAAGGAGGCCCAGGGTTGACGCATGCACTCCAAGTCACACCACGGATCTTGTGATTTTCCTCATGGTTGGAATTTAGAGTCCAGTGGTCCAGCTGGGGGAGTCCCCAAAGAAACCTTGCTAGAGGCAACCCCGGACCTGACTGCTGTGTGTGACAGACAACGCAGGGTCCATCAGTCTTTATACACACTGATGTTTGCAGTTGTCCAGTCAATTCTGTCCCCAGCCCCATCTCATATACAAACTGACAAATACTACCTACCCACCACACACCCAGCCCTCACACACACCAGCAGGACTTGCAGCCCAGTCAGAGCGACCCCCAGTAATTCCCACTAGGCCTGTCTCTAGCCCCGGTTCTTGCGCATGCTGGTGTGTGCAGCAGACCGGTCCAGTCTGACCCGCATCCCATCCGGCTTTCACGCATGTCAACGGTGCTACAGCCGAGCCCAGCCCAACTGACCCCACTATCCAGCCCCCACTCATGCCTGTCATCACAGGAAGATGTCATTCTGTGTTCTGGGAACATTCAAACTCTTCTCTGCTAACTACTTTGCAATTTTTAACTGGTTGTTGCCAACCACAGGTACACGTAGAACATAAGGAGTGGTCCCTGCCTGAGCTGCTCATTCCATCAGCATCTCATCCTGATTAGATGGCAGATGCACCTCTTTGGCAGGACTGAGCCTGTGGTCTCAGATGCTCAGGAATTGCATTTGTCCCATGGCTGTTGACGGGCACTTTGGAGCAAGTAGGCGGCCTGTGGCAGGCCTCTCCCTTGCCAAGTTGCAGTTTCCCCTGCCTTCCCCCTGCATCTGATCATTGTTTTAATGTCAAGTCCCTGTTACTCCTCACACTTTATTATTTCAGTTGTTTATAGGCCGGTGCTGGTTCCTGGCCTCCTGCGGTGTTCTCTGAGCTGTACTGCGTAACTCTTGTGTGCTCTGTGGAACTGTCCCAGCAATGGCGTGTGCGGTTTCCATGTTCTGCTTGTCGCTATCATTCTCTGAGCACTTGCATGCTGGGTACCAAGATGTTTGGTCCCACCCCTGCAATCCTCTCTCTCTCCCAGGGTTCCAGCTTCCTTTGAATTTAAAACAGTGAATTGAACATGGCGTGTGCTCACTGCTTTGAGGGTATCTCTACTCCAAGTAGCCATGACCAAAGGAATACAGAAAGAAACTGGTGGGAAAATGAGCTAAACATAGACTTATTTTGTCATAAAAAATTAAATTTATAAAAATGCCCATGGAAAAAGCTAGGGGTTTCAGACTTTTTTGTATCAAGATAAGTGTGTTCCCATGAGATTGTGAAGTGCTCTTGTACGTGTGTGCACACAGACCCGGGGTGAGCACACAACACCATGCACACGTGGTTCCTTCTCTAACCATCTCCGATCTGGGTATGTGAGTTCACAGCACACTCTCCGATGGCAGTCCCATCAGTAGGGCCTTTCTACAGTTCTCTCCTTCTGTCGCTGTGACTTGATTCTCCAGCGCTGGGGAAGAAAATGTTTCTTTCCTCCTCTAATAACTCAGTGTCCTGCCAGAAGCTCATGGAAAAATGCTTATTATGATATCCCTGACACGTGTGGGTTCTCTGCCTATAGGACAGATGCTCAACAATTCCCCAAGTAGCACGTTGCACCCTTGCCCTCAACTGAGAAGCCTTTATCTTCATGCACAGACATAGCTTACCTTTGAGCTGCACTTTCTGCAAGCCGTGTGAAGAGCCCATGTATTTGCCCATCTGAGCAGTCTCCTTGTGCAGGAAGTCTCCTCCGTCCCCTGTGCTAGTCCTTCCTTTCAAGTGTCAAGCCCTGGCAGCCTGGCTCAGGCTTCTCCATGCCCATCCGTCCCGGGCCCTGTGACGTCACACTCCTTGCTCTGGCTTGGTCACCAATGATGAGCTGTCTCTGTTTATGCAGAGCTGTGTTGGGTGCTCCCACCAGGCTGCCTTCCTGCACCCACACCTTGCTGCACTCCCACGCCCCCTGCTGGACTGCATGGAGGATGGCAGGATCTACCACAACCCCCCAGGGCAGCTCAGGTCCCCTGCTTTCGAAGAGGCCGCCTATTTTCAGCCGGTGGCTTTTTTTTTCAAAGGATACAATGAAATCTGAACAGAAAAATATGGAAGCCATCCATTTTTGGGTATATTCGCCGAAATTGTTACATCATGACTCGTTCTTCGCAGCCCCCCACCCCCGCCAAGTTCTGGTGTGACACTGGAGCTCCCGGGACCCCATTCCCAGAGCCCACTGGGACAGCCCTATGGGACAGCCCTACTGGGACTGCCCACTGAGACAGCTGTTGCACAAGGTGTTCCTCCTCCTTGGAATGCTTTGCCCATGTCAGCAAAGCCCTCCTCTACAAGTGCTTTCACTCTGCAGCCCCTCAACTTGCCTGCAAGTTAACCATTGTCCTCTCCGCATCCTTCTCACGCTTGGCTCGTTAAGTGATGAGACGTGAGCACTTCTCCCACTGGGCTGTGAACTCCCGGAGAGAAGTCACTCCTTCATTCAGGAACCCCTGTCATCCTAATGTGAAGGGCTAAGATTGCAAACAGAGAGAACAAGCCGCAGATCTTTCTTTCAACGAGTCTAGTGGGGGACTTGACTAAACAGCCAAGCAGTGCTCGTCCACAGAGCTGGCTCAGTGCCGGACACGGGGAAGGTGTCCAGTGAATACCTGTTAAAATGTGAGGTTAATGCTGTCAAAAGTGAGGAATGTGGTACTCCGTTCCCTGCCAGACTATTGTCTTCTGGTGACAACAATGCAAGGGGCAATAGTGGCAAGAATAGTATGACCACAACCTCCAACCACACTTAGGAAGAGCATCCTGCGTGCAGAGCGCGGGGCTACACTGCCTGTCCTTGGCACTCCCGTACAGTACTCATGACCACATTTGCAGACACGCACAGCCTGCGGCCACCCTGGTACAACCTAGCGCCTCCCAGACTACAAAGGCAGAGAGCTCACGTGTAGCAAAGCGGGCCAGCCGTCCACAGAACTGCCAGTAAGACCACCCACAAAAGCCTGACCTGACTACGTTGGCTTCAGTTTGTTGGTGGCAAATTCTGGCCAGAAGTGGGGTGAGGCTATCAGGGTCTCCTGCTTGTCCTCGGTAGAAACCTTACTGTGTCTGCTCAGCTTGATGGAGCCGCCCCGGGCCCTGCGAGGGTTACAGCAAACTATAGCTGCTATAACCTATACTGTGTGCTTGTCCTTCCCATCTGAAAGCAGACAAATTCAGATTTCTTTTAGAGTTTCTGCTGATGGTTTTGATTTCCTTGAGAAATACAGAGAAAGAGGAATCTCTCACCTGCAGGTCATCCCCCAAATGCCAGCAGCAGCTGGGACTGGGCTGAGTGGAGGCTGAGGGCCAGGACTCTCCCATGAGGGCTGAGGGACTCAGCTGCTCGAGCCAGCACTGCTGCCTCTGCCATCGGTGCACACCAGCAGGCAGCAGGAATGGAAGCGGAGCTGGGACTCGCATCAGGTACAGGACAGGAGCATTCCAAGGTGGCTTAACCCCAACCCAACAGCTCAGTTGCTAGGCAGCCTCAGGCTGACAACCGGACTCCTGGGACTCCTGGGACTCCTGTGGGTGCTCCCTCTCCCCTCCCCCAGCTGGGCCTTCCGGGGTCCTTCTCCCTTCCCCTTGGGAGCTCTCTCAGCTTGCATCTCTCCTCTAAGGGTCAGCATCTCGGACTCCTGCTCCACGACTCTGCCACCAACGCCCGAGCTGCCTCCCTTCAAACTCACTGGCTGCCAGCGTCCAGGGTGGCTCTGGGAGACCAAAAGCCGGCTGAAGGTAAAGCCAGGTGGCACTTGTGGAGTGAGGGGGAGGGGGAGTCACTAGGTGGAAGTGGGCAGGCCTGTGTTTCCAGGCAAGGGAATGGCAGAGCAGGCATGAACACGGGCCACTGCTGAGGGGAGGAGGGTGAAGAAGATGCTGGGCGCATGCCTGGGCCTTGCTGCTTTCCTCCAACACAACAGATGCACACGTGCTTGTGGGCCACACGTGCACGCACAAAGCACAGCCTGTACCCATGCATGTAGCCACGCACACACAGTACATGCAGACATGTGTACACACGTATGCACACACATGCACACAGAGACATACATCCACAGAGTGCACACAGACACACACCCACCCTGGCTTCCCTGATGAAACAGACCCAACCCAGCCAGGCCCAGACAAATGTTTGCGTGGTGACTTCACTCCGGGTCAGCGGCAGGGATTCCTTTGGTCTCAGAAATAACCAAGGCGGAGTCGGGATGGGGGCAGGGTAAGGGAGTGAGGGGAGTTTGGGAGGGGCGGGGGCTGGAAGTGCGGAGGATCAGGTATTTTTTTAATTTTAATTTTTGATGATGTTTACAAAGATGGATCAGGGTGGGAAGGATCCAGGGTTAGGGGAAAGTGGCTCAAGTGTTTAATTTCTAAAACAAACAAAAAAGCAAAGTCGGCTTTGGCCTGATTGGGGAAAGTACCAGCTGCCAGTGTCGGTTCGGCGTCCTGGGCGCGGCGGAGACTGAACCGCCACGGCGCCCACTCTGCGGCCGGCCCTGCCCGGCCCTGTCCGGCCCTCCGTGGAGAGGGCCGCTGGCGCACTCTTGGAAGTGCGGCCGCGCCTACCGAGGGGCTGGCAGGGCGGTGGGATCGAGTGTCCGCGCCGTGCCAGACGGGTGCGGGCGTCCTGGGCGGCGCGCGCACGGCGAGGAGCCCCGGTGGCCTGGCCAGTCCCCCCCACCCCCGCGCCCTCGTTCCGCCTCTGCAGCTGCAAGTCCCGCAGAGCCTTCCCGCGGGCAGGAAGTGCAGCCCTGGCAGGTGCTACGCCTGGCCGGAGCGCGATTTTGTCGCCAACGTGGTCACCGAGCTGCTTAGGAGCCAGTGCCAGGCCCCAGAGCGCTGGCTAGGGGACACAATTTGGGGGAGAGCTGGCAAGCCCTTCCAAGCAGCCCACCTCTCAGGAAACTTGGAAGTTCAAGCCTATAAGCGGCTTGTTATTACAATATATCTGACCGGACTTTAAAAACAATGATTAAAAAAAAAAAAAAATTCTGCTTGGCAACCAGGCCCTGACTTAGCAAGGCTGTGATTTCTGTGCGATTTTGGGGTGAGCTGGGGCATTCTTGCAAAGTGAGAAAACATAAATAATTTTCACCCCTTAATGAGATTTTTTTGTAGGCATAATTGATTAAGACGGTTCATGATGTTGACGCGGCGCTACCTTCGGTAGACATTTAATCAAGCACGTAGGAGATTTTTACCTTGTCGTTTGCTTTTTCTCCTGGTTGGGCCAAAAACCACTTTCCCAGCTCGCGCCCGTTTGTGCTGGTGACTGGGGAGTCCAGGGCACTGGGCCTTGAGGACTCAGCGGGGCCAGCGGCGCGCCCACACCGGAGCGGGGCTGCTGCAGTGTGGTTTTAAGTGAATAGAGCCGGTTGAAGTGCATCACCACTGAGCTGTGAGCAGCCTTCTGGGACCACAGGGCTGTGACCCTGTGTCAATCAGATGTGAGAGGAAGAGGATTGAGACACAAAGTGTCCCCCAAAAGGGTGCAGGGAGAGTCCTGGATGTGCCTCAGTCAGCTCCATACGCTGTCACAAAGTAATACCGGGTGGGAGTTGAGGCTTAGGTGACAGGCAGCTGCACAGACTGGGAAGCCCCCATCAAGGGTGTGTCTCACGAAGGGCTCCTGTGGAGAGGGACTTCCTCTCAAGACATTGAGGTCACAGAACAGCACCCCCTGCCCCAGACTGGCTAGAGGTGTTGCTGTACAACTGCAAACCTGGCACAGGCTGCCACGGACCTCAGGATGGAGGAGAGCAGGTGCTCATTGCAAAGCGCTGGGCAGTTACTGCTTCATTCCTGGGCCCCGTGAAGAGCTGTGGTGAAGGTTCTTACAGAGTGAGTGGTGCAGGTTCAAGATCAAGTCCAGGTTCCTGGCTGGCCAGCCACTGCTGGTGACCTTCCTTGGTTGGTCAAGGATTCCGTGCTCTTCAGGGGGTTTATGATGGCCAAGTGGGCTCCCGTGGGTCTGGGGATATAATGGGAGTGCTGGCTACCTCCTGCCCAAACCTGAGATGCCTTACACAAAGCCCTGGGGACAATGCTGGCCAGTCGTCATCTCCTAGAGGAGTATATGACTCCTTGCATGCGGTAATTGGGGTCTGGAGCCAGCTGTAGCTCTCCATCAATCCAGTGAACTCCTGGTGAAGGACAGGTGGTCACCCCTTGGCCTAAGGGATACAGATGGGAAGCCTGGATTCTAATAGATGTTTCTAAGAGCGATTGCTTGGGAGACTGCTTGTTGTTTTCAATTCTAGTTTCTCTCTCATCCTCCCCTTTCCCTGTGTCTTGTGGCAGGGAGACCCCGTGCACCATGCATGATTTTGACGGTGGGTGCTTTGTGCACAGCTGTGGCAGCGATGAGAGGGCTGCCCTGCTCCCATGCGGCTCCCCTCCAGCGTTTCCTGGAAGAGGGTGTGAGTGTAAGTCAGGTGGACCTCCTTCTTACCTGACCCCAAACGACAGGCTGACCGAGGCCACCAAGGGACACGGGTGGCAGCAGCACAGTTTTCTGGATACAAGTCAGAGAACTTTCCTCCTTCGTTAGGAAGTTGATAGCCCTTCAGTTCAGCCTGTGTTCTTTCTGAACACAGAACATGAGCTGCACCATCTTAACCAATTGCACAGCACACAACACACTCACGTACTGCAGGCCTAGTGCTGTTCAGAAATTCCTAGAATATACTCATCTTGTTGGACTCAAACTCATTGCCTGCTGATCTCTAACATTCCATTTCTCCTTGCCTGCAACTATTTTGTTTGCTAAGATTATTTCCCTTCAAATTCCCTCTTTTATGTTTAATGGTGATAAAATAATCCTTCACAGGAGCCACACCTTCATCAAAGTACCTTACAAGGTACTTTGGCCAAGCTCCAGAACTCTGTCTTGCAAAAGGAAGCCTGAGTGCATTCAAAACCAACTGTTTCCCCTCCCCTGAGCCTCTGGCAATCAAGGCATGCTTTCTGCACGCAAGTTCCTCAACCAGGTTTAACCAAAGGTAGCTGTGTGGGTGCCCAGGCGCAAGACCCACCAGCTTTGTGATGCAGAGGGTCTGCCCTCCCTGCGTCACTCTTCCCTCCGCAGGAAATCTGAACTGGGAGGATCCTGACAAAATCCAGTGGGCTTCCAGAGGTCTGGGTGAGGGTGGAGGGGGTGCACCCAAGAAGTTCCCAGGTGATGCAGCCACACCTGCTGAGTCGCAGACCCATTTTGCATTGGCAGGATGAATAGGACTTCAGAGGTCACTTCCGGCTCTGCAGGGCCGGGTGTCAGGAGAGTGACAGAAGCTGCCCAGGTCTGTCTGGGTGTGTTAAGCAGATGGAGCAGGTGAGACATCCCAGAGGGCTCTTGGGATCTTGGGCGCTGCCTTTCACTGTCCACAGCAGCTGTCGCACCCTGCCAACCCCTGCAGGCACCCTGAAGGGAGAGGGGGACCTGCTGGGGAATCCATTCAGTTGCAGCCCCTGGCCTGCATGCCTGCAGACAAAGGTCCCAGAGCCTTTGTTGCCAGCAGTCCTTTGATTTTCTTAGCTTCCTTTTCTGGATGCCTGCTCTGTGACCCCTTCCTCCTTCGAGTCCTTATGCACCCCCCCCCCACATTTGAAGTTCTCCTCTCCCTCCATGCATGATGTTAGGGGAGAAGTTCAGTGACCCCACCTCTGGATTTCTCACTTTGGATCCCTCCTCTCTGACCAAGTGGATCGCAGCAACAGATGTTGAAGTTTCACTTCAGTAACAGATGTTGAAGACATTTCAGGGGTGCCCGGGGGCGAATCACTTCTTCCTCTGCAATTCTCCTTGAGGTGGTCTCCACAGAGGATGTACACAGTCTAGGGTCCTACACAGAGGCTCTTCAACATCGCCACGACCTAGGAGAGTGGGAACAAGAATTCTCCCCATTTTGCGCATGAGAAAACTGAGGGCTTCGGGTGTCTATCTGCCCAAGGTCACCCAGCTGGTGTGTGATGGGTTCAGGACGTCCCTGGACCTTGGCTAACAGGCATCAAATGGCAGTGCAGGTACCTGCACAGGTGTCAGAAAGAACAGACATTTCATGCTCTTTTGTCCAGTTTTCTCCAGTGAGAACATCTTGCAAAGCCATTTGAGGTGTCTTCTCCGACTCATGGAAAATGAGTATTAAGAAAAACTTATGCTTGCCAAGTTTTTTGTAGCAAAATAAAATTTTCATTTTTTTCCATGAACTTTCCTTTATCTCTAAGAGGCAGGCACACACACACACACAGAGCGGTGAGGTCGGGGAGGAAGAGAGAGAGAAAGAGAAAGGGAGAGGAGAGAGCTAGTCTTCACTGAGTCGCTGTTCAGATGTTGGCCACAGCCAGGGCTGGCCGGGCCAAAGCCACGAGTGGGCAATTCGGTCCAACTCTCCTACCCAGGTGACAAGGACTCAGCTACTTGGCTCAGCACCTGCTGCCTCCGTATCCTTCGCATTAATGGAAAGATGGACTCGAGAGCCAGAGCTAGTACTCACACCCAAGAACTCCACTACAGGACCCAGGCATCTTAGCTGGCATCTCTGCCATAGTCCCAAATGCCCACCCCTCTGTGTACTTTTTGAAGTTTGTTTGTAGAACAGTGACAAGCAGAATATTAACACGATGGACTCCATCAGCGTCACCAGATTTCCTCACGTTTACTTGTATGTGGGCATGTGTATGCAAGTGTGCATGTATTTAATTCCATGCAATTTTTGAAGAGAAGATCTTCTATTTGAAAGCTCGAGATGAGACACAGGAGTCTGCCTTAAATGGCTTCAATGGCCAGGCCTGAGCCAAGCTGAAACCAAGAGCCAGGAGCTCCCTTCAGATCTCTCACATGGCTGGCAGGTGCCAAGTCTTGGAGGCATCTTCCCGTTGTCCACCCAGACACATGAGTAGCGAGCTGGATTGGAAGTAAAGCAGCCAGGACTGAAACTGCCACTCAGCTATGGGATGGTGGACAAATGGTGGCTCACCCATGGCACTACGTGGCATGAGCGGGTGGACATCAACCCCAGTGGAGAAGCGGAAGAGTTGCCTCCCTGCTAGACCCGTTCTTGCACCTGCTGACTACTCTGACCCGACCCTCATCTCCACCTCTGTTCTACATCATGAAGCTAGTGTCCTTCCAAGAACAGGCCGACACTGCAGGTGCCCAGAGCTGCAGGCCACGAGCGCTGGCTCCTCTTGCTTTGGGCAAGTGCCTGGAGACTCACTGCGAGTGCCCATCGTCTACTCTTTTCTTTGCTGAGCAGCAGCCCCAGGCTGGATGCACCCCCGTGGAGTGGCCACATGCCCACTGCTGGACACCTGGGTCTTTGGCTTCTAACTCTTGATGGTCACTTGCAGGCATTTGTGTGAGCGAAGTTGCCCTTTTTCAGAGACAAATGCTGGAGACACTGTTGACAGATGTCTGTCTATGCCCAGTTCATAAAACTCCGCTTCTCTTTTGTCTTCAGTAGACTCAGCTGGGGGTTGGGGGCGTTGTAGCGCAGTGGGTTAGAGCACCACTTGCCACATCAGTGTCTCATACGGGTGCTAATTCAAGGCCTAATTGTTTTGCTTCCAATCCAGCTCCCTGTTAATGCATGTGAGAAGGACACAGCAGATTGTCCAAGTGCTTGGCTCTCTGCCCCCCACGTGGAGACTCAGATGGAGTTCCTGGCTCCTGGCTTGGGCCTGTCCAGCCTAGCCACAGTGGTCATCTGGGAGTGCACCAGTGGACGCTCTCTCTCAAAGTTTTCCCTTTGAGCTCTGGGATCATCTGGAGTGAATGTCTGTTTATAGTGTGAAGCAGAAGCTAAAGTTTGCTTGTTCTGTTAGAGCTTTTCAATCATTCCAGACTGGGATTGACCCACACCCATCCTGGACAGGCTCTCCCACTCTTGGCTCCCCTTGCTTTAGATCAAGTTCCCCAACATGGATGCGTCTACTCTTGGTTTCTGTTCTCGCCGACAGATTTTGATTGCAGTCGTGTTCTGAAATGGCTTGCCCTCCACTGACAGGCAGGTGTGCTTCCCAAGCTTGTCTTCCATTGTTACTTGAGGGATGTGTTTCCACAGGTGTCTGAAAACTTGTTGATTTTCCCAAAAGAAGTGTAGTTTTTAATCTGGAGCCTAAGGCCAGCCAGCATTTCCCATGTCCGACTCGTTCCTTGGAAGAAGTCTCACAGGCTGTGCAGTCCACACAGTGGGTCACGACTCTCCCAGGCTGGGCTCCCAGAGCAGCCCTGGGCCCTACGTGCACCAACGGGTGTGGCGTTGTCAGCTACAACCGGCCTTCAGGGCCTGCTGGTGAGGTGGATCGGCCTCAGGTTGCTGGCTCCCAATTTAGAGAGCGGGTCTCTAGCTATCCTGTCCCAGTTCACCGAGGCCCTTGCACGGCTGCATCCTGGGTGTCCTATTTGCATGATCTTTCAGCTCAAGATAGTTTCTGATTTCTCCTGTGGTTTCTGTTTTTGTTTTTTTTTAAAACTCATGAATTATTTAGGTTAGATCTTAGTCTCTAAACATTTGGGGATTTCCTTGTTATGTTGTTATTTATTTCTGGCTTAATTTCACTGTGGGCAAAGGATATGTCTGTCTGATAATCCTTTCCAATTTGTTGAGACTTGCTCTACGGCACCGTGTGCGGTTTCCTTTTGTAAACACTCCGTGTGTTCTGGAAGAGACTATGTGCCCTGGTTGCTTACAGTCCTCTGCATTTTTGTTGGCTCAAGTTTGCTCATCCCATGCAAATCTTCAATGGCTTTGCTAAATGTCCCTCTGGTTTTTCTTCCAATGACTCAGAGAGATGGTAAAAATCAGCACTTTAGGGGCAGGTGTTGCAGTTAAGGCATCCCTGGGCAGGGCCGGGCGGAGCAGCCTTCCTGTAGCACAGGGCACCTGGGTCTGAGTCCCAGCTCTGTCCCACAGTGCAGCCGCCCGGCAAGGCACACCACACCCAGGAAGGAGCCGTGATGGCTCACGCCCTTGAGTCTCTGCCAGCCACATGGGAGACCTGCGGGGGTGCCAGCTTTTCGCTGTGCTGGGCCCTTGGAAGAGTGAACTAGTAGAAAAGTCTCTCCCTTTCTCTCCCTCATTTTTGCCTTTGAGATACCAATATAAATGCCTGAACATTTTTAGCAAATTACTTAGATCTAATCATAGATTCATTTATCCTTTTCTTTTGTTTTGTTTCTAATTTTAAAGGTTTTTTTTTATTGTTGTTTATTTGAAAGACAGAGTTACAGAAAAAAAATGGAGAGGCAGAAAGAGAGTTCTTCCATCTGGAGGTTCACTCCCCAGCTGGCTGCAATGGCCAGGGCTGGGCCAGGACAAAGCCAGGCGCCAGGAACCCGCCCAGGTCTCCCACGCGGTAGCAGGGGCTCAAGCACTTGGCCCATCTGCTGCTTTTTCCAGGCGCATTGGCAGGGAGGTGGATTGGAAGTGGTGCAGCCAGAGTACGAACCAGCGGCCAAATGGGATCCTGATTCTGCAAGTGGCAGCTTTGTTTGCTATACCACAATGCTGGGTCCCCGGGGTTTTGGTTTTTTGTTGTTGTTGTTGTTGTTGTTTTTTTAAGCTATGTTTTTTGCTGCATACAATTGTTTTTAGGTGTTTTTTTTTTAAAAGATTTATTTATTTATATTGGAAAGGCATATCAGATTTATGGAGAGAAGGAGAGACAGAGAAAAAGATCTTCCATCCTCTGGTTCACTCCCCAGGTGACTGCACCAGCCAGAGCTGTGCTGATCCAAAGCCAGGAGCCAGGAGCTAAGAGCTTCGTCCGGGTCTCCCACATGGATACAGAGACACAAGCACTTAGGCCGTCCTCCGCTGCTTTTCCAGACCATAAGTAGGGAGCTAGATGGGAAATGAAGGCCTTGGGACACGAATGACACCCATATAGGCTGCCAGTGCTTCAAGGTGGAAGATTAGCCGATTGAGCCATTGTGCTGAGCCCTGCATGCAAATTTTTTTGAATGTATGTTATCTTGTTAAATGACTTCAATATGATACACTATCTGTAGTTATAAGCCTTGCTTTAAAGAACCATTGTGTTTATGTTTTCTACATATTTTCATAAGTATCCACTGCAATCATCATTACAAGTTCACATATCATTACATCAGTTTCCCCGTCCTTTTCATTTCTGTTTTTTTCAGAGGCCTCATATTCAAGGTCTACATTTCTTATCCTCGCAAGGTGGTTGAGTTTTGCTTTCTTAGGTGTCTCGCCATGTTTGGATCAGTGTTTGAACTTAGCAGTGCCCTGGCCGGGCTAGGAAACCAAACCCTCAGCCTTGTCTTGCCGCCTCCGCTCTGCCACACGGCTCTCCATTCCTCAGACAGGACAAGGACCGGTCCCGCGTTATGTCCAGTGGTCTTCATCTATTTCTTTTTTTTTTTAAAAAAAAGATTTATTCACTTTATTACAGTCAGATACACATAGAGGAGGAGAGACAGAGGAAGATCTTCCGTCTGATAATTCACTCCCCAAGTGAGCCGCAACGGGCCGGTGCGCGCCGATCCGATGCTGGGAACCAGGAACCTCTTCTGGGTCTCCCACGCAGGTGCAGGGTCCCAATGCATTGGGCCATCCTCTACTGCTTTCCCAGGCCACAAGCAGGGAGCTGGATGGGAAGTGGAGCTGCCGGGATTAGAACCGGCGACCACATGGGATCCCGGGGCTTTCAAGGCGAGGGCTTTAGCCGCTAGGCCATGCCGCCGGGCCCTCTTCATCTATTTCTTATGCTGTGTGGCCTTGTGTTTTAGTCCTCTGGTAGGTGGCTCCTTTTGTTTTAGAATGGCCTGCATGGCCATCTCTTTGGGTCCACCAACCTCTGAGGACGGCCAAGCCTCTTGTATAAGAAATTCTGGTATTTACATACAACCCATGCAATTCTCCCTTATACTATATTATTGGTTGATTTATTTGGGAATCAAAAAGAAAAATATATCTCCCATCTAATGATTCTTTAAAAAATATGCTTGTGTTCAGTGTAATTCTTTTTTTTTTAGATTTATTTATTTTTATTGCAAAGTCAGATATACAGAGAGGAGGAGAGAGAGAAGAGCTTCTGTCTGATGATTCACTCCCCAAGTGGCCACAATGGCCGGTGTGGCGCCATTCTGAAGACAGGAGCCAGGAACCTCCTCCAGGTCTCCCACGTGGGTGCAGGGTCCCAAGGCTTTGGGCTGTCCTCAATTGCCTTCCCAGGCTGCAAGCAGGGAGCTGGATGGGAAGCGGAGCTGTCAGGACTAGAACCGGTGCCCATAGGGGACCCCAGTGCGTTTAAGGCGAGGACTTTAACGGCTAGGCCACCGTGCCAGGTCCCAATGTTCAGTGTAATTCTAATTGGCTGCCATAAGATAACATTGCATGACACGTTTCTCATAATTTCAATTAAGATGTCTGTTGTCGGCCCAGCAGCCTGTGGAAGATAAAGTATCTTTTTAAGAGGATTCCTTTTGCCTTCATGCCCCACTCATGTGACTGGATTTCCACAGCAGTCTGCCTCCACATTTTTACCTGAGGTGCTAACAGCTGTGCCATCCCATCCCTGCTTCTTTCTGTGTAAGCCACGGCTGGGCATTCTCCAGGAGCTTTCAGGGAACTCGAACATTTAGGGCAGAACCAATGTGTCACCATTTCTTGTCAAATTGTCACTTGAAATTAGGCCTCAATGCTCTGTCTTCCTCGCTTCTATCCATGGGCTCCATGAGCATGTCATCAAATACTTGTGATCTGGTCCCATATGTGTTTAATTTTTTATATTTTCATCTGTTCTTTGGGGTTTGGTTTGAATATTTTTATAACCTTACTTTCCGGTTCATTGGTTCCCTGTTTTGATTCTAAACCAGCACATGCAGTTTTGCTTTCAATGACTGATTTTTCAATGTTAGGATTTCCCATGGATTGTTTTTAAGTAAATGCCAGTTTTGGGTGAATTTTTAGAGATTTATTTATTTTTATTGGAAAGTCATATACAGAGAGGAGGAGAGACAGAGAGGAAGATCTTCCATCTGCTGATTACTCCCCAAGTGGCTGCAGTGGCTGGAACTCAGCCAATCCGAAGGCAGGAGCCTCTTCCGGATCTCCCACATGGATGCAGGGTCCCATGGCTCTGGGCCATCCTTGACTGCTTTCCCAGGCCACAAACGGGGAGCTGGGTGGGAAATAAAGCAGCTGGGACAGGAACCGGCATTCATGTGGGATCCTGGCACATGGAAGGTCAGGCCTTCAGCAGTTAGGTTACTGCACCAGGCCCTTGGTGATTTTTTTTTAAAATACCATTTCCTCTATTTGGAGAGCTCATGAATCATAGTCTATGTCTAAGAATCCCAAGAAAAGATTCCTTGGCAGTCTTTTTGTTTGTTTGCTTTAATTATTTGAAAAGGAGAGACCAAAGAGGTAGTAAGGAGAGAGAGAGATAGCCTTCTGCCCACTGGTTCATTCTCCAGTTTCCTGCAACAATCAGGGCTTCTTCCAGGTGGAAGCCAGGACTGAGCAACTCTAGCTGGGTCTCCAGTGTGGGTGTCGGAAACCTAAGACCGTGGGCCAAAGCTCGGTGCCTTTTCAGTCACATCGACAGAGAGCTGGAGGGAAAGTGCAGGCCGGCTGGGACTTGAACTGGGCACTCTGCTGTGGGCCAGGGGCATCCTGCAGCTGCTGATACTGCCACACCGCAAGACCTGCCCTACATGTGTGCTTACTCGTGGCTGTTTTAGGGTTTCCACTCACAGCCTCACCCTTGATTTTCTAGGAGTTCTAACCTTTGTTTCCCCAACTCCCCAACATTCTGAATTCTCTGCCTAACTGCAAGCTTCTTCACAGCTGCTTTCGAGAGGGATTTTCTGGATCTTTCCCCCGTGGTTACATCATTTAGGGTTTGGTATGTTTCTCTGTGGCTTCCCATGAGCCATGGCTGCTGCTCCTTAAAGCCGAGCTCCAATGCTTCCCATCTGAACCCAGAGAAGGGCCTGCGCCACAGCCACACCATGCTGGCACCTGATCCCACCTGCCAGTTTCCAGGACTATGGCACGCCTGTGTCTGCTGTTTGGGTTCCACCCTACGCGTAGGCTCTGACACAGCAGCTCACTGTCAATGATGAAAACTGACATTGGCATTGAGGTGTGGGAGTGCCCCTGGAGCAAGCTCCTGAAAAACATGGAGCTGTTCATGGGTGAAGGCCGGGAGAGGTTTGAGGCACATTGTGGAGCTTCTGAGTGAGGCAGTTGGCTGTTTAGAGGAGGAACTTTCTTGACAATCTGTGGCAGGAATGGTCTGCTTCCTCCCTGTGGCTCTAGGTCAGATGTGTGCCTAGGGAAGTGACTTGAAGATGGAATTACCAAGCAGAAAGGAAATGGAATGTGAAGAACTGGAGGATCCTTGGACTGACCCTATCGCAGAGAGAGAGAGAGAGAGAGAGAGAGAGAGAGAGAGAGAGAGAGAGGAGAGAAGTGTGTTTATAAAAAGCAGAGTGCAGTTTTGTGAACATTTGATAAAGAAGATAAGCAGGGAGGGCCAGCACGATAGCTCAATTGGCTAGTCCTCCACCTCCAAGCGTCCAGCATCCCATGTGGATGTCAGTTCACATGCTGGCTACTCTGTTGCCCATCCAGCTTCCTGCTTACGGCCTGGAAAAGCAGTGCAAGAAGGTCCAAGTTTTTGGGACCCTGCACTCCCACGGGAGACCCAGACTGAGCTCCTGGCTCCTGGCTTTGGATCATCTCATCTCCAACCATTGCAGTCATTTGGGAAGTGAACCAACAGGTGGAAGATCTTTTTCTCTGTTTCTCCTCTCTATAAATTTGCCTTTCCAATGAGAGTAAGTAAACCTTAAAAAAAAAAGGAAAGTGTAGGGGCGGGGGAGGGGAAGGTGTGAGCCAGGCAGCAGTAGGGAAGCTGTCAGGTCTGAAGCAAACAAGGTGGGGTGAGCAGAGGGATGAAGCTCTTGCTCCGACTTTGGCTTGGCCCAGCCCCAGCTGTCGGAGCTACTGCTGGGGAGTGAACCAGCCAGAAGCCAGCGAAGAACTGCCCGTCTGCAAGCAGAAGAGGGCCATGCCGGAATGGGTCCTGCTGGAACCCTGAGCTCAGGTTTCTAGAAGTGAGAGAAACGAGCGTGTGTGAAGTCCCTGAAGTTCACAGAAGCTGGCCGCAGCTGCCCACACACGCTGACGGGCTTGCTCTGCCCTTCCTGTCCTGGGCCGCTGCCTCCAGCTTGGCCTCCATGAGCTACGCGGACAAACAGACCCTCTGAGCCCACCCAAGGCTGGGCCAGGCACGCCACCTCGTTGTGTGTGGATGCTGCTGTCCCAGGGCGTGGGGCTGGCAGAGGCCTGGCATCTGGTCAGGCCTCGGCTGTTTCAGTCCCTGCTGGAAGGCGAGAGGGTGGCAGACGGACTGGCAGCCTGGTCATCTGTCATGTCTCCCGAGGCCCACCCCTCGTCCCACACTGCTGCCCTGGGTAGCTGTCTCCAGCACACACTTTTGAGAGGACCCATTCAAAACCCCCTCAGCCTAAAGACACACAGACAAGCCCAGCCTGTCTGGGTAGCAATTAATGCTTTGAAAACACTTGGAACAACAGCACCAAAAACCTATGGGAGGTAGTATTGTGATGTGGAGGGTTCAGCCACATCCAATGCCAGCATCCCAGAGTCGCACCTGTTCAGGTCCTGGCTGCTCTCTTTCTGATCCAGCTTCCTTCCTGCTAGTGTGCCTAGGAAGGCAGCAGGAAGTGGTTCAAATCCTTGCACTCCTGCCACCAGACCAGGCTCTTGGGTTTGGCCTGGCCCAGTCACAGCTCTTGCAGTAATCTGGCCAGTGAACTGGTGGATAGACGGTCTCTCTAAATCCTCCTTTCAAGTAAATAAACCTTTTTAAAAGATTCTGTCAGCCGTGGGAGTTGTTCTCAGTGGGAAGTTTCATCTGACACCAGCCATTCCTCTAGCCAGAAGTCTGTGTTGCTTCCCAGAGGACTTGGGGATGGACATTTTCTAACTTGGGGTGCGTTCACTTCCCTGATCAACAGGGAGGAGCTCGTGGCTTTCCTGGAAAGTTAATGAGACAAGCATTCCTTGATTTTTCTTGTTTGACACTTGCTCTGGTTGGTCTGAACAGACTCACGTTTGGGAGCAAATGGGGAGAGTCCTCTGCCCCATGCACCTTGCCTGAGATGGGCTGGGAGAGCGTTAAGACTGACAGGAGGGGCAGGCCCCGGACCAGCAGATGGCGTGACTGCCCTGGGAGGTCTCTGTGATGGCTCGCAGAGTGAAACCCCTGCCACCCACGTGGGCGACTCAGATTGGGTCTGGGGTCCTGCTGCAGCTTGCTCTGCTCTTGGCTGCGCCAGACACCTGGAGGGGGAGCCAGTAGATGGAGGATCTCTGTGTTTCTGGCTCTCTACCGTTACTTTTCCATAATCAGTCAATCAGAAGCAGCTTTAAAGCCAGGAGGAACCTCATGGCAGAGCGGCAGCCCGGGCATCCTCTTGACTGTATCCTGCTGTGGGTAGGGGAGGCCTCTGACATGCCATCTGCACATGCATTGTTGTCACCCTCCTGGAGACAGCAAGCACCGTCAGTGACCTGATGGGGCAGCTGAGGCAGCCCAGGGAGAACATGACAGAGGGGCCTCTCCTGGCTGCCCACCGTGCATGGTGGGGAACAAGCCCACTGGTCCCTCTGGCCCACAGGATCAGGGCTCCCTCCTACCACCTCACTTAACCCTCACTGCCTTCTTCAAGGTCCAATCTCAAAATACATTATGTTCTCAGCGACCAGGGCTTGGGACTTCGGGATAACCACAGCAGAATTACTGTTCAAGACCCTGGGCTGAAATGAGGGGACGTTTTCCTGTCTTCTTGTTACACAATAGGTGCTCGGGGAGTGTCTCACGGATCCCAGGATGCCTGGGCTCTCCAACTGGAGTGTCAGCACAATATTCAGTTATCCTCCAGCTCATGGAGGCCAAGCTGGAGGCAACGGCCCAGGACAGGAGGGGCAGAGCAAGCCCGTCAGAGTGTGTGGGCATATCCAAGAGAGAGTTACCCACCGCGCTCTTGGCCCCCTCTCCAGGGTGGGCCTGCTTTAGCCCTTGCTGAACCCATGAGTCAGGAAGGGGGAGGTCAGCCCTGACTCATTTCCTCTTACAGGATCTGTTTGTGTAAATCTCTGTGCCAGGCCCGCTGGTTCTGATCCCGGCAGCTCCACTTCCTCTCTATCTCTCCTCCTCTCAGTATATCTGACTTTGTAATGAAAATAAAATAAATCTTTAAAAAAAAAAATCTCTGTGCCAGGCCAAGGATGAGAAACCTAAGCCACGTGTGTGTGGGGAACTCACAGTGTCTTAAACCTGAGTGGGTTACGGTCACGGGAAACTCATGGCGTCTAAAGCCCTGAGTGGGTCATGGTCAAGGGGAACTCACGGTGTCTAAAGCCCTGAGTGGGTCATGGTCACGGGAAACTCATGGCGTCTAAAGCCCTGAGTGGGTCATGGTCAAGGGGAACTCACGGTGTCTAAAGCCCTGAGTGGGTCATGGTCAAGGGGAACTCACGGTGTCTAAAGCCCTGAGTGGGTCATGGTCACGGGGAGCTCGGTGTCTAAAGGCCTGAGTGGGTCATGCACTGAAGAGGTCTGACCTGCTTGGTGTACCCACTTTGTGTGTGTATGCACGTGTTGGTGTACACACGTGTGCTTGGTTTACCCACTTTGTGTGTGTATGCACGTGTTGGTGTACACACGTGTGCTTGGTGTACCCACTTTGTGTGTGTATGCACGTGTTGGTGTATACACGTGTGCTTGGTGTACCCACTTTGTGTGTGTATGCACGTGTTGGTGTACACACGTGTGCTTAACAAGTTAAAAGCACTGGATGGAATGTCAGACACTATCCACAGATTTTCAGCCTCAAATCCCAAGGAAGGGGAAGGCCAATCAGCTCATCTTATCAACTCTGAGTTATAATTCAGAATAAAAATGAGAGCGAAATGATTCTTCAGATGTGATATATTTAGGGGCCGTCTTATGATGCAGCGGATTAAGTTGCCCTTGCAACACCGGCCTCCCATGTGAACTCTGGCTTGAGTCCCAACGGTTCCACTTCTGGAACCTGCTAACGTGCCTGGGAAGGCAACAGGAGATGGCTCACGTTCCTGGGCCCCTGGCGCCCACACAGGAGGCTCAGATGAAGTGCCTAACTTTGGCCTGGCCCACCTTGGGCTGCTGCTGCCATTTGGGGATCAATCACAGAATGGGACACATCTCATACTCTCTGTTTCAAGTAAGAAAATAGACATTGTAAAAATGTGTTTCTATTTTGAGGCTTGTTTCCAATAGCACATGGGAAGTAGCAGATCTCTCACTGATGCTGATGTTGCCAAAAAGGCTTCCAGAATCTTCCAGGTCTGGGGCCAAGACATCATTTCTCTGCTTGCCCATCCCAGCTGGCTGGCAGCTGGAAGGCCGCTGTCCTCTTGGAGCTGTGGGTTCCTCATGCTGTGGTGGGGTTCACTTGTACAACCACCTGCTCCCCTTAGCATCACAGTCTCCGTCTTCACTGTGGTTCTGGGTGTCCATCTTGTGGGAAAGGAAGTGGGTGCATAAAGACGCTTCACCCTGGACATAAAGCTGGACGCCTCCACCTCTCCTTGAGCTCCGTGGGTGGGGCCATGGACATCTGTGTCCCCAAAGGACGAGGGATTATAGAGCTGACGCAGGAGGCAGTAGAGGCGGATGCAGGCCCAGTTTCGTAAAGCAGGATGCAGGCACCTGGCGCTGCTCCAGCCTGGAGGACAGGCTGACCCCAGAGATAGCCTTGCCCCCTCCCAGCCTGGCGGTGGAATTGTGCCACCCACTTGTTCCCCTTCCCACAAGCTGCTACCCCAAGGAGCTTCGGAGTTCTTTTCCTTCATCTCATTGTGTCTCTCAAATTTTGCAGGTTCTCTGTGTTTTTTATAAACAAGAACTATTTTTATTGGAAAGGCAGTTGCAGAGAGAAGGACACAGAGAGGGAGAGTGATCATCCATCTGCTGCTTCATTCTCCAAATGGCCACAATGATCAGAGCTGGGCCAATCAGAAGCCAGGAGCCAGAAGCCTCTGCTGGGTCTCCCACATGGCTGCAGGGATCCAAGGACTTCAGCTGTCCTCTCCTGCCTTCCCAGGTGCATTAGCAGGGAGTTGGATCAGAAGTGGAGCCGCTGGGACTTGAACCGGCATCCATATGGGATGTCAGCACTTTAGGTACAGTCTTGGTCTGATATACCGCGGCACTGTTCCCTGCTGATCTGTGGAAATTGGGACCCACCCTCGCCCCATGTCCCTGGAGACTCCTGGTTTTCCGGGTATCTCCTGTCTACCAATGAAACAGACATGCCAGCCCATTTCTGTTTTTGTCATGAGTCTTCATTTTGTTACTAGGCTCCGTTCCAGCAAAGGACTTAGGAAGGCTGAAGAAAAAAAAACTTTTCTTTCCCTATAGAATCTTAGCAGTAGCCACCCTAGGGAGTTGCTATGGCGATCAAATAAACTAGAGCCAGGCTCTTTATGACGTCCATAAAGACGGTGTCTGGCCCGCAGTAGCGCTGTCGCCGTTCCTATCATCCGTCAAATCTGTCCTTTCTAAACAAGGTGACTCCCTTTGGCTATAAGCCACCAACAGCAACACCAACCGGCATGCTTTAAGAAGACTGTCTTAGCTCCCAGCATCCTTGGAAGGACAGGAGCTGGGGGCCTGCGGGCCAATCCCAAAGAAGAGCCTCTCGAAGCTCCGCCCCACCCCGCCCACCTGCTCTCCCGCATCCCTCCGCTGCAGAGCAAAGTTTGAGAAGCACGAAGCATTTCCTGAGTATCCTCCTGTGGCTGCTGTTGCCACCGCAGCAGGCCACGGCTCAGACCGACGGCTTCTTAGGCAGTCCCAGAGGCCACAGGTCTGATTTTTCCAAACTGCTGGCTTTCCTTGGTCTTTGGCTGCACCCCTCTGTTTTCAAAGCTGGGAGCAGCTGGCTCTTGCCATTGGACTTCTGTCCCCAGCCTCCTGTCTCTGACTGACTCTGGACCTCCTGTCTTCTTGTTGGAAGCTTTGGGCGACATTAACTCAAGATCCTTTATGCAATCCCAATACAGGGCTGCGTGGTTCTCTGCCTCAGCTGGCCCTTGGATTGGGGCACGACAGATCGGGGTTCTTCTGTGAACCGCCCCTCCCACCCCCCACAGTCAATGGTCATGTTAGAATCCCTGTGTTTTGGTTGCAATGCAGAATCCTAGGCCCCACTCCCAGACTGACCCAGCAGGTTTGGGCAGAAGCCCAAGACTTAGCATTTCTTTTAAATATAAAACCCGTGTTGATACTACCAGATCTGGCTTCACCATCTGAGAGCTACAGAGCTCTGGAGGGAATTCTGGGGAAGATCGCTGGGCTGCAGCAGCCAGGAACAAGGGCAGGGACCACAATGCTTAGATGGGTGCACAAGGCCTCAGGGCTGTGGAGGAGGGGTGCTCCCAAGGTTGGGGGGCACAGCACAGTGCGTTGTCAGCAGCCAAGTTCCCAGCCAAATGTCCCCTGGCCTGGCCACAATTACCCCCACAGGGGACACAGGTTCGGGGTCTGATGCTGTGTGGCTCCAGGGGGCCGCTGTCTGGCCAAGCTGGCAGGGAGAATCTGCTTCCAATTCTTAGCAGTAGGCAGGATGGAGTGAGTGCCGGAGCCACCGCGGTCCCGGGTACTCCCGTCCCACAGCTAATGATGTCCTAGCCCTGGGCTGCTTCTGATCTGAACCCAACGAGGTTGATGGGATTAATCAGCTCATGTTAACACGCTGATGATCATGAAACGAAGACGCCCAGCTCCAGAGGATTCCCCGCGGCTGAGGGACGCCAGAGAAACCCTTCGGACTGCTTGGGGGTCACGGTTGGATGCTCGCGAGACTTCCTTTCCTCGGAGCAGATGCTTATTAAGACAAATTCAGTGTAATCGGTGAACCAGTCTGAGTGGAAAGGACACATTTTCCTCAACGCCCCTCCTCCTCCTGGTTCCCTGTGTGGTGGTCTGGGGACACCGACACACACCTGAGCACCGGACATCCCTCTCCTTGGGGTGCTCAGCGTGTGCACTGAGGCAGCTGGGCAGGGACCAAAGGCAGCAAACACCAGCTTTGCTAACACTGGTGTCTGGAGTGGCTGGGCTGAGGCCGAGTGGCAGCAGCTCAGGGGGCCTGGGTCTTCTCCCAGCGAGAGGACTGGCGCCACAGCCATGGCCACAGGACCAGTCTCCCTGCCGGACCCTGCAGTCTCCCTCCCCATTCTTTGGTGGGTGCTGCTGCTGCCCTTGCCAGCCTGCTTGCTGGTTACGACAGATGCTGTGCAATAAGCCCTTGCTTCCAGAAGCTTCTCTCATCCTGGCTCTGGCCCCCACCCCTCAGTCTCCTCTCCTACCCTCCCCCCTGGCTGCTTCTGTTTCCTGGCTGGTGCCTGGCTCCAGGCTCAACTTGGCTTCATGCGGTCCTGACACAGGGCTGCCATTGTGGCACAGTTTTCTGCCTCAGCAGGCCCCTGCATCGGGGCCTCTCCAGAAATGTTCTTGTTGTAAGCTGTTCACCCGCTCCTGGGGTTTGTGCTGTCTTTCCAAGCCTGGGAGTAGCTGGGAGGCAGTGCTGTTGCCTTTCATAGAATATGACAAAGCCACAGCTTGGCATACTAGGTTAAGCCTCCACCTGCACCACTGGGATCCGACTGGGTGCCAATTCTAGTCCTGGGTGCTCCACTTCTAATCCAGCTCACCGCTTATATGCTGGAAAAGCAGTGAAGGACGGCTCAAGGCCTCAGTCCGCTGCACCAGTGACAGACTGGAAGAGCCCCTGGCTCCTGGCTTTGCCATCAGCCCAGCTCTGACTGTTGTGCCATTTGGAGAGTGAACCAGAAAGTGGAAGATCTCTGTCTCTCTCCTTCTCTCGCTGTAAACTCTGCCTGTCAGATACAAATAAAAAATTTAAAAAAATTTTTTTAAAATTTTTTAAAAATTGCAAAGCCAGGCCCAATGCAATGGCTCAGGGCCTAGAACCTCACATTGCACATGCCAGGATCCCATATTGGTGCTGGTTTGCATCCCAGTTGCTTCCCTTCCCATCCAGCTCCCTGCTGTGGCCTGGGAAAACAATGGAGGACCACCAAAGCCTTAGTGGGAGACCTGGAAGCAGCTCCTGGCTCCTGGCTTCGGATCAGCTCAGCTCTGACTATGCGACCGCTTGGGAGTGAATCAGCAGACAGAAGATTTTTTTTTCTGTCTCTCCTTCCTTCTGTATATCTGTCTTTCCAATAAAAATAAATCTATTTTTAAAAAGTTTTGGCCAGCCTCGACTGCTTTCCCAGGGAGCTGGATGGGAAGCAGGGCCACCAGGATTAGAACCGGCGCCCATTTGGGATCCCAGTGCATTCAAGGTGAGAACTTTAGCCGCTAGGCTACCGTGCTGGGCCCAATAAAAATTAGTCTTCAAAAAAATGGCAAAACCAAGGGCTGGCATTGTGGCACAGTGCATGAAGCCACAGCCTGTGATGCTGTCATCCCACTTCTGAGTGTTGCAATCCCAGCAGTGCTGGGTCTGATCCAGCTCCCAGCTAATGCACCTGGGAAAGCAGAGAAGGATGGCCCAAGTGCTTGGGCACCGGCACTGAAGTGGGAGCCCCCAGTGGAGTTGCTGGCTCCTGACTCCACCCGGGAGGTGAACCGGTGGATGGAACATCTGTCTCTCTGTTACTCTACCTCCCAAAATAAATATTTAAAATTGCTACCACTTGTAATGCTAACATCTCCAATAGGGGCCAGTTTATGTCCTGCCTGCTCTACTTCTGATCCAGCTCCCTGCTAATGGCCTGGGAGAGCAGTGGAGAATGGCTCACAGCCAGGATCCCTGCACCTAGGTAGGAGACCTGGCTGAAGCTCTTGGCTGCAGCCTGACCCAGCACTGGTCACTGTGACCATCTGGAGAGAAAATCTATAGGTGGGAGATCATGTCTCATTCTCTGACTCTCGAACATTTTTAAAAATGTGAAAAGGTAATTAAAGCAAAACCAAGAATTTCCCAGGTTACTACTGAAAGGCACGGTTCCTGTTGGGAAGGGCAGCTGGTCAAGTCGTCCCTAGGGGAGTCTGATCATTTTGGAGGTCCTTACTCTGCAGCCTGTCCTCTGGAGCACTCGGGGAAGGCTTGCCAAGGCCGTGTGAGCCTTCCCCTTGGCTCTCGGAGCGCAGCTGAGGAAGAAGAAGATGTTCCTGTGTTGCTGCCTTGCAAAGGAAAACCCAGTGGGGACTGTCTCAGTGAAACTGTGGAGTTTGAGCGACTGGTGCAGGGGTGGCCTGACCGGCTGCCCAGGCAGCCTGGTGCTCCTTGGAGACTATCACAGAGGCCGCTGTACAACAGCCTGGAACTGCTCTCCTGCTTTTCCAGGGCCAGGACCTTGGGATTCTCTTCTTGAATTTCTCACCCCGCTGCTCTTGTGTAAGCAGAGGCTGCCGTCTCATCCGAGATGCTGCGGGCTGAGGCTGGACCGCCAAGGTGCTCCTGTCCCTTGGGGCTCCCCAGATATGTATGTGTGTCTGCTGGGCTTGGTGACTGGCTCCCCGCTTCAGTGTGCACTCATGGCTGGAGCGACAGCACCTTGAGCCTAGCTCAGAAGCCACGCGTACCCAGTTCTTTACCATCTATGGGTCACAAAAGAGCCAGGCCTGGTTCACTGTGGAAGGGGAGTGTCAGGCGCCACCCTGGAAGCTGGTGTCCACTTGGGTCAAGGTGACCCCCAGGGTTTGCAGGGCTGTCCCATTTGGGAGCATCCTTACAGAGAGGTTTTATAGGATCTCAGCTTTGCCGTTTCTTGGCCAGGCACCAACTTGCCAAAAGTGTGCACGTCTCCTCTGCTTCAGGTCTGCTTTTGGATGTCAGAAGTAGGAAATTAATGGGACTCTCTGACTCGTGGTGCACCTGCTTTCTGTTCTGTTTGTTCTTCTCATTCGCAGTCCCACACGTGCACGACCCCAATCCCAGGAGAGCCACAGGCAGCTGGCATGGATCCTTGTGTCTCCACACAGACTTGTGTGATGTGTGCGGGTGTGTGTCCTGCTTGTAGGGTTTGGACCTCTCTCCCATAAATGAGGCTTCCAAGAATCCACTGTCCCTTAGGGTCCTGAGTGAAGGTCTCCCTGAGGTCCTTGGGTCCCAGGCACAGGCGCACTTCACGAGCCTCAAGATCAGCCCACAACTCCCCAGGCTCCAGACCAGGGAGAAATGCCCCCGGGCCTGTCTCCACAGGCACTCCTGCCTGGGTGATGCAGAGGCAAGCTGAAGGAACGGGCCGAGCCTGTCCCACAGCCTGTCCCACGGGGGGGGGGGGGGGAGCTCGTTGCCTCCAGCCTTGTGGCTCCATCATAACTCCATCCTTGCCGCCTCAGTAAGGCTTGCACCTGCCAGGCCTGTGACCTGCCACACCACCGCCCACTTGGCTGCCCCAGAGGACCAGCAGACTTGACTTTCTGATGGGACAGCACTTCACCTTTGTGACAACTATCCCTGCGTCTTCCTAGAACACTGCAAGGGGGACACTGTTGAGGGGTGGAGTACCCCACGCTCTGTTCCAACTTCCCACTGATGCACGCCCCAAGGAGCAGGTGGTTTCACAAGTCCTTGGGCCCCGACCAGTCACACGGGGATCCAGACTGAATTCTGGGCTCCTGGCCCGGCCCTGGATGTGGCAGCCATTTAGAGAGCGAACCAGTGGTGGAAGATCTCCCCCCTCTTGCTTTCTATAACTGATTTTTTAAATACTAAAAAACTTTTTTTTAAAAAAATTATTTTTATTGGAAAGTCAGATATACAGAGAGACAGAGAGGAAGATCTTTCATCCGAGGATTCACTCCCCAAGTGATTGCAACAGCCGGAGCCAGGAGCCTCTTCCGGATCTCCTATGCGGGTGCAGGGTACCAAGGCTTTGGGCCGTCCTCGACTGCTTTCCCAGCCTGCAAGCAGGGAGCCAGATGGGAAGCGGGGTCACCGGGATTAGAATTGGTGCCCATTTGGCATCCTGACGCATGCAAGGCAAGGACTTCAGCTGGTAGGCAACCGTGCCAGGCCCAATATTTAGGCAATCTTTAAAAAAGAAAAGAAACAAAGAACAACTCCTTCCATCTCAGGTAGGCATGGTTTCCCTTCCTTGCTTTAACTCGGTGAGGCCCAGCTGCCACTTCTTGGATACTTCGGGGGTCCTCAGACGGGAACGCCTTCTTCTCCTGACCTCTTTTCTCGCCTCCACACCCTGCAGCCCAGCTTGGGAGAGGGAATGTCTCCCGGCGGAACGTTCCAGTTTTGGCTGGAGTTTCCTCCTCGCACTGCTGCTGTGAGGCTTCAGAAATTGATGGAAGACGGAGTCCCGCGGGTGCCTGCTGTGCCAGGGCCGGGGGCTCCTGGGTCACCTGGGTGGAAACCTCGGCTCTGCCTGCTGAGCCGAAGCAGCTACAGGGAGGACCTTGACCCGCCTCGGTGTCCCCAGGGAACACTTCCCTGTGGTGCCGGATCCAGGGACCACAAACTGGAGGACTGAAAGCAGCAGAGATGTGTTCTCTGCTGGTTCTGTAGGAAGCACGTCCAAGGTGGGTTCCAATCCAAGGGTGGAGTAGATGTAAACCTCAGGACTGTTGTTCACCCCACAACTGCCACCCTTCAGGAGCGGCTGTGATTCACAGGTGGAAGGGAATAAGACACCCTGGCCTTCGATTGCACCATCAGGAGGGGAGGGACGAAGTCGGCATACTGCGCATGCCTCACAGAAAAACGACAAGAAAGGACTTGGAATGTTCTCGCCACAAAGAAAGTTTAAAGGTTAGAGGCGACAGGTCGGTGGCCCCAGTTGGACATCACACAGTACATACAAGCATCAACACACGCATGGGGCCCCATATAAAGAGGTATAGTTCTACATGCCAGTGAATAATAATAATAAAAAAATGTATTTAAAAATGCACATAAAACACCTAGCCTAGCGACAGGCCCAGTGGAGCCCTCAAAGGCGCTGGTCGTGGCGAAGTCAGAGAGCACTGCGGGGTCACAGAACCTGCCACGCAGGCGCCCAGCGGAGCCCTGCCCTGCCTTCTAGTCAGCCCATTGAGTTCTCTTCTCCATTAAAGAACGCTTTATCTGGCCATTTGTTTATGTGTGGAAAATGCATAAAAAATTTATAAAATAAGCCCATTGACTTCCAGACGTCAGCTAACGTTTTGCCTGCAGTGCATTTTTGTGGGTGAGGTATAAAGTTCCGAAAATGAGGATTCCTAATGAAACTGCCCTAGCCTTTAACGCACATCATGGGCCTTGCACTCATAAAGAATGCACAATATTTGGCATGAGGCACGCTGGGAAAAAAATCACCTAGTTGCAGTACGAGTAAGCCCTCACATGGCGAGCCAAGCTCTGTTTCCATTTTGCAGGAGTAATCAGCTCCACAGACATTTATGGAGGGCCTGCCAGGGCCCAGGGCCCACACTGGCCGGTGTGGGTGTGCGTATGTGGGGGACAGCTTCATGAATCATAGCAAATGCTTGAATGGGTGCCCCTGGGTACTGCTCTCAGAATCCTGTGGATCCTACAGGCTCAAAGGGCTGTGATCTGAGTCCTCACTTACAGATGGGTTCAGAGGGAGCAGGGACGTCTGCCCACCCTGGTGCAGCCAGCAAGCAGAAAGTTGGGTTCAAGCTCATGCTGCCAATCAGTATCTTGGGCAGGCTCACAGTTCCCTGCAGTGCAGGGTTGGCCTGCACTAGGGCTGTGGGACAGAGGGGCACCTACCATGTGTGATCTGCAAGAGCCAGAGAAGAGCTCCTGGAGCGGTGTGTCCGTGGGTCCCTGGGGCTGGGGAAAGAGGGGAGATGAGTAGGAGAAGCCGCTGGATGTGAGGTCTGCAATGGGGTGCAGGCACAAGGCAGGGCTCACTGGGGCGGCCGGGGCGGGTGAGCCCGGGGAGTTCTCTCGTCCCTGGATGCAGCGAGGAAAGCGGGGAGGTGGCTAATAACGACTTACTTTTTTAAGATTTAGTTTTATTTATGTTAAAGGCATAGTTAGGATGTGTGCTCTTTCATCTACTGGTTCACTCCCCAGTTGACTGCATCAGCCAGACCAAGGCCAGGACCCTGGAGCTTCTCCCAGGTCTCACAAGTGCGCACAGAGGCCCAAGCACCTGGAACATCTCCTACTGTTTTTCCACATTAGCAGGGAGAAAGAGTGAGTGAGTGTAAGAGAGAGATCTATCTTTTCCATTTGTTGGTTCACTCTGCAAATGCCCAGAACAGCAGCCAGGGCCAAGTATGCCATCCAGAAGTGGCAAGGACCTGAATACTTGAGCTCATCTGTATTTCCCAGGGTGCAGCTGGACAGGCAAGTCAGGTATTTGCCTTGGGAGCTGCTCAGTCAGGTGTCACCACGGGTCCCTTGGGCCGCAGGTTCTGAGGCCAGCTGAGCTTCCGCTGTGCCACAGGGGAGCACCAATGGGACCTCTAGCAAACACATCCACACGCTCACCTAACCGTGTGGCATCCCCAGCTGCACCCTGGGCTGCCTCCAAGGCCTGGCTTTCTCTCTGGCCAGATGGCTAGGCTTTTAATGGTATGGAACATTCCAGAAGGACAAAAGCAGGATGGGGGTTGGGGAGATGGGTGGCCCACTGGACTTTTTCTGAGGCTGCCCTTACCATGGGTCCTTCATGCCTGTCCATTTCCCTTGTAGCTGTGTTGGGGTGTTTGAAAATTGGATTAAGCTTCAATCGCATTTCCCCCTAAACAAAAAGTCCAAAATTAGGAGCACATTGCTTGCAGCCCTCACCGAAGCCACATCAAATTCCTGGGGCTGGTTGTAAAGCAGACCCTCCTGAGTGCGCGGTGCAGCAGGGCGCGCACTGTGCGCACTGTGTTTGTAAACACGGGAAAGCTCCCAATTGCTCCAACCCTGGGATATCGGAACCATATTCCTCAAAGCGGTCTTCCGCTCGGAGCTGACATCCTGACCATCTCCGGTCCTCCTCCCCACTACACCGTGCTTTGGGACTTTATTTCCAGCTCATTTGACAGTGTTTTGTTTTGATAAACCTCGATGGGATCAGAGGATCTGTAGGGTTTTGGGGTTTCTCCAGGGGCTCCTGCCCAACCATCAGAACCCCCTGCCTCATCTTAGGCACGGATCAAGGAGGTGAGAGAAACGTGTGGCGGCTGTACCAACGTGGGCTAGGAGCTGAATGCAAAGCTCCTGAGAGCAGAGTGGCTGCCTTGCCAGCTGTGTGACCGTGACCTTGGTCCTGCTTCCCAGGAAACAGTCCCTGGGGAGTGGCTCTTCCCCCAGTGATGGCCAGTCACGTGCAACCTGAGCCCAGGACCAGGTTCCCCTGCATACCCGCCCTGGGCCACATGACCTAGCAGTTTATGGCACAACCTCCTTCCTCACCGTGTGGGGGGACTGTGATGTCCAAGGTCAAGGTCATGGTGAGGGCCTGCTTCCTGGGTCCCAGCTTGCCTTTCTCACCATGTCTGCACGCTAGTCACAGAGGGGGCAAGGCAGCTGTCCGGGATGCCTAGCCCTGAGCGCTGCCCTCAGGACCCCAGCACCGTGAAGGCCCCACGTCCTCCTGCCATTGCCTGGGGTGTTAGATGTCATTAAAAGAACCTGGAGGGAGATCCACCAACCTTTGGATGCAGCTCCACGCCCCTCTTCCTAAGGACCCTGCCCGATGCCAGCTCTGCTCAGATAGGCTTGGGGGAAGGCAGAGGGGTGGACCAGCAGGTGTGGGGATGGGCTGTGCCGTGGGAGAATCGGGGTTCCTTTATTGGTCCAAGAGCAGGTAGCCAGGTAGCTGCGTGGCAACCCTGAGGGCTAGGATTCTTAGCCTAACCAAGCACTGCCGGACGCAGAAGGAGTATATGTCAATGTTACAGGGTTTAAGAAGAAACACATAGGGCCCGGCGGCGTGGCCTAGTGGCTAAAGTCCTTGCCTTGAACGCCCTAGGATTCCATATGGGCGCTGGTTCTAATCCCGGCAGCTCCTCTTCCCATCCAGCTCCTTGCTTGTGGCCTGGGAAAGCAGTTGAGGATGGCCCAGTGCTTTGGGACCCTGCTCCACCGTGGGAGACCCGGAAGAGGTTCCAGGTTCCTGGCTTTGGATCGGCGCAGCACCGGCCGTTGCACTCACTTAGGGAGTGAGTCATCGGATGGAAGATCTTCCTCTCTGTCTTTCCTCCTCTCTGTATATCAGACTTTGTAATAAAAATAAATATATCTTTAAAAAAAGAAGAAACATAAAAAAAGAAAAACCCACTGCTTTTGTTATCAATATTCGTAATTACATAAGTATGTCTGTCTATGTCATTTCAATCAGGTGCAATACCAGCCTGAGAGGTGTTTCTGATGAGACTTGGCGTGTTCCCTGCCCGGGAGCCCGTCTCATGCCAAATGCTGTCCTGGGGTAATGAACTAGGAAACAGGATGTTTGTCCAAAAGTGATAAAGGCCAGCGGCACACGTGTGGGAAGTGAGAGGGACTCATGGGGGAGCAAGCATTAAATACGGGGAGCCCTGTGGGGAGCGAAGCCCTTCCCCACCCGCAACACGGAGGGCGGACACCTCTCACAGCCTGAGGCCAGCAGCGTAGGTGTCCTGGACAGGGATGCCTGCAGGTGGATGGAGTCAGCTCGGCTAACGGTGAAGGAGAAGTGGACAGAAAGACAGAGTGGAGGCAAGACCAAGGAGCACCATCAGCAAGAGAAAAAGCAGATGACCTGAACGACCGAAAAAGGAAACTCGCCATCGGAGGACACAGTTAGTGAAGAGGCACCCTCCAGGACGCAGGGCAACCCCTAACAACGTCGCCTCTGGCAAGCTCAAAGATTTGTACAACTCAACAACAGCAACTCCAGGTTCTCTTTCCTTCCTTCCTTCCTTCCTTCCTTCCTTCCTTCCTTCCTTCCTTCCTTCCTTCCTTCCTTCCTTCCTTCCTTCCTTATTGGAAAGGCAGATAAACAGAAAGGATGAGAGAGAGAGAGGAACATCTTCCATCTGCTGATCACTCCCCAAGTGACTGCAAAGGCCCATGCTGCCCCGATCCGAAGCCAGGACCTGGACCCTCCTCTGGGTCTCCCACGTGAGAGCAGAGTCCTAGGGCTCTGGGCCATCCTCCAATGCTTTCCCAGACCACAAGAAGGGAGCTGGATGGGAAGTGGGGCCACCGGGATTAGAACTGGCATCCATATGGGATCCCAGCATGTTCAAGGCAAGCACTTTAGATGGTAGGCTACCGCGCCAGGCCCAACAACCAGATTCTAACAGGAGCACAGCTCTAGGGGAGACACGAACAGCTGACTGACCTGAAAAGCTGTGGCCCAAAGCATGGCCAGACACCATGGCCCAGGACAGGATGAGCCCAGCCAGAAGCAAGTAGGAAAGGTCAGTGCTGGAGGGGCAAGCTGTGCTGGAGCCTGAGGCCTCACTGGCAGGAGTGCCCAGCGCTGCAGCTGCCGCGGGACAGCCTGGCAGGCCCTCTAGGGCAGCGAGAGTGGGGCTCACGTCACAACACAACCTGTGGCAGCCCAAACCAGGTGAACTGGGTGCTTGGGAGGGGAAAGACTGAGCAGAATGTGTTGTAGGCGCACGGTAGTTAGTACTCAGCACCCAATAGAGTAGTACTCAGCATCTAGAACAATACTTGGTGTCTAGTAGGCCAAAACTCAACTTCCACTAAAATAGTACTCAGCATCCAGTAGGACAGTACTCAACTTTGAGAAAGAAGGAAGTTGGGACACATAGTACAACCGGTATTAATGTTGTCTTCATGGGTGAGTACATGCTGGTCACCCAGCAAGCTAGTCACAAACATACACTGTAGGATTCCGCTACACGAGTGCCCTCCTGGGCTCGCACGGAGACATGAAGTGTCACAGAGCTGCCAGGGGCTCGGGAAGCCACCCACACAGGCTGGTGTATTCCTCATGGAGAAGATGGGTACGTTGTGGCAGGGGCCAGTGGGGCTGATGGGGACGACAGCTCCCTGGGCCACATGTAGGTGCGCAAATACTCCTCCCCACCCTTCCCAACACACACTGGCCACACAGCACCAGTCCAGCCAGGTGAATACTGTGTGCACACTGGCGCTCGGGGTCACTGGGCGAGCACCGAGGGGCCTCCTGGGAAGGCCAGGGCCAGGGCTCCAGCCATGCAGGCCACAGACACGGGGCTCAGCAGGTAGAGGCTGCAGCAGTCCAGCTGCCCAGCCGCTGGCCGGCCCAACCAGCTATCACATCAGCTCCAGCAGAAGCTCCAGGAGGCTGGCGCCCCAGCCGTCCTCTCAAAGGCATTTCTGAAATGCCTGGCTCGGAGGCCTGGGCTCCCGCTGCGGAATCCCAGCCTGGCCAGTTGACCTCTTGGGGCTGGCTGTCATCTGGAACCTCTAAAAAGTTCATTATCAGGAGGCTGCAGGCGTTCAGACTTCTCCCTTGATGGGAAGCTACAGCTGCGGGTTAGGACTCCATTCAAATTATGTCCTGGGGATTCCAGAGCCTTAGCAGACACGCTGCCCCAGCACCCCCCCCCCCATGGAGACCTCTGTCTTGCCATGGGACACACGTGGTTGGGACGGGGTGGGTGAGGTGGAAAGTGAGAAGAGGGAAGGCGGGGCGGAGAAAGTGTCTTTTTGTGTCTTCCAGTGGCCACTGAGTTTTCAACTTGTCACCAGTAGAACCACGTGCAGTGCAGGCACTGGGAGAAGAAGCGGGGATTGAGAAGTGACGTAACCAGCGCCTACACGCCCCCGGAACCAGTCCTGGGCAGGTGGGGTGCTTTAACCTGCCACCACGTGAGTCTGTGTTTCCTGGCAAGGAAGACTGGCGCAGTGAACACAGTCTCTGGTTTCAGTCCTGGAGGTCTGCTGGAGGAGGTGTTCATTGGCTTTCAAAATGAGGCAGACCCGAGGTTTGGCTCTTCCTCCTGCCCCCCCCCCACCTAGCCGCCCTCCCCTGTAGCATATCCAGTCACCTCTCACCCACTTAGCTGATAGTTCAACATCAAAGTGCGGAGTGGGGGGGAGATGCCTCAGGAGTCACACCAAACAGCTCTCTCCTCCCAGGGCAAGCGGTGCCCCTGCCCCCGCCAAAGGCCAGCTGGGTGCCATGCAGCAATTTCCGCCCCCTAATCTATCTGGCTGGACAGTCTCTCTCTCTCTCTCTCTCTCTCTCTCTCTCTCTCTCTCTCTCTCTTCCCACCCCCACCTTTCTCTCTCCCCTGCTCCTAGCTGGGCGATAGGCTCTTGTCACAAAGTCTGGCTGGAATAGGTTGAAGGGAGACAGAAACTGATAACTTTCTTTTGATCTGGGATCTGCAAAGTCACTGAGGGAAAAAAATGCAAGGGTAGCAGCGGGCGGCGCAGTGGGGTCCGTGGGAGCTGGAGGCAGGCAGAGTGCTGGTGGGGCTGGGCACAAGGTTCCCAAAGGGCAGCCCCCTTGGCCCGCCCTAGGGCTGCAGAGACCCCCCTTCCCCTCCCCAGCTCAGAACAAGGCCAGGAAGCTAATTAGGTGAAAATCATTTCAATGGTTTTCAAGGCATGGCTGATTTGGGGCATTTATCACCACCCAACGCATAATTAACAGCAGGACAAGCGACTGAACAAAAGCTGTGTGCTACTCCGGGGATTATGTTAATTTTCATTAATCTTCTATATTACCCCTTGTGCTGCAAATGAATGTTATCTTAAAGGCCCAAATGCCTCCTTTGATCTTGGGGGAAAGAAAATAGAATGAGAGAGAAAGAGAGCTGCGTTTGAAAATGTCACTTTAACAGCAGGCTCAAAGTCCAGGATTACACATTTTCTGTGTTCAAGTGTTACACACACACACACGCACACACACACACAATTCTCCCAGGAGGAATAAGATGCTGGTTGGATTGAACTGAAGTTCTTTTGCCGGATGTTTTATTACAGATCCAAGACACCTGCTTCCCACATAATACTCCAGGATCCCCTGACAGTGTGTGACACCTTTGCTACCCTTCCACCCCAACAGGGTCCCTGAGGGTCATTTTGATTAAAAAAGAAAAGTAAGGTAAGAGGGTACCACGGCTAAATGATGGTGCCAAGCGGCTGGCCGTTCACAGCAGCCCATCACTTGCCGAGCTCTTCACCTGTGTATGGCCTTATGTGTGTCAGGCATGCCCATTGCCCAAGTGAGGCGACTGAGGCAGTATCTGGGCTCCCAGCCGTGCCCTGGCCTAAGGGGTGACCCTTGGCATGTGTTTGACTTTTAGGGTCTCAGTGTCCATGACACAGATTACAGATCCCCAGCCTTGGTGCTACACCAGAAACGTGTGTATGTGTGTGTATGTGTGTGTATGTGTGCGCACGCACGCATGCCTGGGACACTGCTTAGTGTTGCTATTGCTAGTTTCCCCATTACAGAGTCGAAAACACTGCAGCCACACAGGCTCTGTGCAGGGTCACGCAACTGCAGATGGTACAGCTCGGATGTGGACCTAGGTTCCTCTTCACCTATAAGCTGTGTTGACTCGCAAGGTCCTCCGTAGCTTTTAAAAAGAGAGGATTTCAGGGGACCAGCGGCTCTCAGGGTACGAGATCAGTTCAGGTTCTTCGCTGTGCCACTTGCGATGCCCACATCCTGTAAGGGCGCTGGTTTGAGTCCTGGTTACCCCCGCTTCCAGTCCAGCTTCCTACTGACACACCCCGGAGGCAGCGAGTAACAGCTCAAATACCTGGGCCCCAGATACCACCAGGGAGACCCAGAAGCAGCGTCCTGCTCCTGACGCTGGGGAGGCTCAGCCCTGGCCATTAGAGCCATTTGCCAATGAGCCAGCTAGTGGGAGATTTCTTTCTGTCTCTCTTGCTCTCTCTCACTCCCTCTCCCTCCTTCTCTTGAATCCACCCCATCACTCTTTCAGATAAGGAAATCTAGGGCTCCATTCACAAACACATACTTGAGTCTGCTATTGTAATATAGCAGGCAAAACAATGCCTAAGATGCCAGCATGCCATATGGGCACTGGTTTGAGTCCCGGATGCTCCACTTCCAATCCAGCTCCCTGCTAATATGTCTGAAGATGGCCCAGACCCTTGGGCCCCCGCCACCTGTGTGAGAGACCCTGGACGTGGTCCCTGCTCCTGGCTGGGCCTGGCCTGGCCTTGGCCACTGTAGCCATCTGTGGGTGGAACCAGTGGATGGAAGATCTCCCAATCTTTCAAATGAATAAGTACGTCTTAGACACACTCACACACACATGCTTTCAGTAGCTTCACTGCGTGTGTGCAATTGGGGGATTATTTACGTCTTAGACACACTCACACACACATGCTTTCAGTAGCTTCACTGCGTGTGTGCAATTGGGGGATTATTATGAAGACACAGTTCTTCGAGGAATGCACAAGCCGATCCTGAGAGCAGTACTGGTTTTAAAATCACCCGCCACTTCTCACATGCCTTCCCACTTCCCACCCAGGGCCCAAGTGCTCTACCGGTCTGGTCAGAGATCTTGAGCTGAGTCCCAGAGAGGTCGAGGATCCTGCCCATGTTCACACAGCACCAATGGCCGTGGTCAAGGTTTTTGAACCCGGGCTGACACCAGCTATGCTCTGAGCCCCATCAGGGCTCCTGTGGTGGTGTTTGCTGGAGCTCTCAGACAGCCACCTTCAAGCCTGACATGACCATGTCTTCAGGGTGTGCCAGGGCAGTGGGGAGCTGCTGCCTCCTGCTGCAGGGAGGACTCAAAGTGGGTGCATCGCCGGCCTCCCAGGGCCTTGGGGAGGTCCCAGGCTGGGGAGGGGAAGGGCACAGATAAGAGGAGGGCAGTGGGCCGCGTGCACAGCCCTGAGCTGTTTGTTCAGCTTTCGGGGGTGACTCCATGCAGCAGCCCTGGCTGGCGATAAGGCTGCTGTGTTTTCAATCTAAACAGGGCTTTGCTTGGAGGCTGGGGCAGGGACGGACACTGCGCAGCTCTGTGCAGCCTTCCGGCCGTGTCGCTGTCCCAAGAGCTGGCCGCAGGTGTCAGCATGGGGCCGCCCCAAGTGCCTGCCCTGACCCGAAGCAAGGGCTCCCCAGATACCCAGTGGGCTGAGAACTCTCTGGCCTTGACGGTCACCACAGCCTGGTAGCAAGACCGTGGTTCCCAGGGCCTCTCCCAGGAGGAGCAGGCACAAGGAGGGTCTCTGGTTTGTTGGGCTGCCAGCAGCGGCTCTAAGATCTGTCACAGTGGCGATCGTGTCAGCGATGTTGACAGCTGCTTCCTGCTGTTACTGTACAAGGGCTCGTGACAGAACACACTGGAACTGCTTGCCGGGGAAAATGTGCATAGATGTGCAAGTGCATATCCAAATACGCTTATCTTTCTTTTTTAAAATTGTGTATTTGAAAGAGCTGAGGGAGAGATCTTCTACCTGATCCTTCACTCCCCAAATGGCTGGACAGACCAGGCTGGGCCAGACCAAAGTCAGGAGGCAGGAGCTTTATCTGCGTCTCCCACATGTGCGTAGAGATCCAAGGAATTGGACCATCTTCCACTGCTTTCCCAGGCACATGAGCAGGGAGCCGGATTGAAAGTGGAGCAGCCAGGACTTGAACCGGTGCCCATATGGGATGCCAGTGGTGCAGGTGGCAGACTCCAAGCATAATTTTCTTTCCTTTTTTTTTAGATTTATTTATTTTTATTGGATAAGCAGATATACAGAGAGGAGGAGAGACAGAGAGGAAGATCTTCCCTCCGATGGTTCACTCCCCAAGCCACTGCAACAGCTGGAGCTGAGCCAGTCTGAAGCCAGGTGCTTCTTCTGGGTCTCTCATGTGGGTGCAGGGTCACAAGGCATTGGGCTGTCCTCGACTGCTTTCCCAGGCCACAGGCAGGGAGCTGGATGGGAAGTGGGGCCACCGGAATTAGAACCAGCGCCCATATGGGATCCGATGCATTCAAGGCAAGGACTTGAAGCACTACACTATCACGCCGGGCCCAGCATATTTTCCAGTGGTAACTTCCTCAGGCTCTTTGAGGGCCCTGCAGGTACCATAGAGATAATATCTCTAGGGGCATCATGACAAGGTCCCCCATTCCAGAAAAGTGATGCTTGCCCCAGGCTCTAGTGGACGTGCAGCTGTATGGGAGTGAAGACCGCCTTCCCCCAGGCCTGCTCCGACCTGCAAGTCACCCAGAGGTGCTGGGGAGCTGAGGCAAACCCTGCCCAAGTGCCAGGCTCACAGGGGCATGGCTGTAAGCCTCCGGCTCTCTCCCGGAGTTCACCTGTTATAGCTCTGGAAGCCTGGGCAAGCACAGGTGTCATGGTGGAGCATGTACCCCAGCTCCTCGCCCAGCACTGTAGGGAGCACCTGCAGAGTCGGGGTACACAGCACTTTCAGGACCTGCGATCTTAGGGAGGTGAAACTGGAGGCCACAGGTGCTTGGACGAGGCTGCATCCAGGAGGCAGGCGCTTCAATTTCATACAGTGAGTGTCGCTGACACCCCTCCCCGAGGGTGCTGGGGGTGTGCTCCCGGCGTGCGGGAAGCCACAGCGGCCACCCAGGATGGCCCAGTGGTCAGGCTCCATCCTGCACTCGTCCTAAGACATCCAGTCCCAGCCCCGCTTCTGAATCCAGCTTCTTGCCAAGGCCGACCTGGGGCGAGCGGCGGGCAGCAGGCGATGCTCCTGAGCTGCCAACCGGCAGGGAGACCCCGTGGAGTGCCAGGCTCCTGATTTTGGTCTGACCCAGCCTAAGCTGTCACAGGCATTGGGGAAGCAGACTAGTGGATCTTTCTATCTCTGTCTGCCCTTACGTAAATAAATAAATACCTGGAGACTGAATCCCTTACCTGGAAAGGGAGGGAGCCAGGATCCCAACCCGGGCCTCTTGCCCAGGGGTCTCACCTGGTGGGAGATGTCCTTAAGATGGCTTGGGACTGGGGAGGAGTTGGCTGTCTCCCAGCACCCACCCTCGGTCCTGTCTCAGACATGGACCCATGACAGCATGCTCCAACTCTCTTGCAGTTGGAGGGACGAGTGAGCAAATCTAGCTTGAGATGCAAAGAGAGTTCTCCCAGAAGAGAGTCGGTCTTTTCTCCACCTCCCTCAAAAACATTCCATCAGGAATATGGATGTGATATCTGGAGCACCAGCAACCATATTAGATCATGAGGTCGAGTGCACACGCCAGGAAGGGTAGACAGGAAATCCAGAAGGGGCTTGAGTTCCTGGCAGCTGGAGAGCTGTCTGAGCTGACCCTGGTGGCCCATTTCTGCTCGCTTTGTACACAGAGAGAACAGGTTTCCATCTTGTTCAGGCTGGGTCACAGGAGGACAGCAGAGGGGACTCTGAGGAAGAGAGAAAACTTGGGTTACATTTCCAGGGATGGGCAGGATGGAGACCTGCAGGAATGGCAGGGGCATGGGAGGTGGAATTCCTGACACAGCTGTGGGGACAGCCAGAGGGGCAGGTGTGCAGGGCACAGGGGCTTCGGACGCAGCAGCAGTACAGCGAGACCTCGGGGGAGGAGCCACTTCCGCAGCCCAGCACTGGGAAGCCACGGCAGCTGTGAGTGGGAGAGAGGTGCACGGGGCTCTGTAGGCAGAAGCGCTGGAGAGGTTCAGCCTGGGTTGGAATCGAGGTGCACAGAGTGGGGGCGCGGACAGGTGGGAAAGGAGCCACGGAGGACGGCTTTCCAGTGGTCTGGACATTAGGGTTGGCTTAAACAACAGTGTCTGGGACCACAGGTGACCTGGTGACCCCTGAGATAAAGATGTACAAGCTGATGTGGCTACCCAAGGCAGCTGAGAGAGTGGGGGGAGGGGGGAGAGAGAGAGAGAGAGAGAGAGCTGCTGCAACAGCTGGAGCTGGGCCTGGCTGAAGGCAGGAGCTTCCTCACGGTCTCCCATGTGGCTGGCAGGGACTCGGGGATTTGAGCCAGGGTCTGTATTAGCAGGGAGCTGGATCAGAAGTGGAGCTGGGCCTGGCATACAGGCACTCCTAAGAGGCATTGTCATAGTTTATAAAACTCCCCAGATGATGCACCTGCCAGGGGCTGCAGTCGTCGGACACCCAGGGCTGTGGCGCTCTGAGGGCCTGGGCCTGGCTGCAGCTTGGAATCCAGGGCTGTCAGTGTGAGTCCGCAGTTCCTTCTCAACTCGGCCAGAAGAGGGCGCATTCCCGGTGTTTAGGGGACACCTCTATATCTGGGCCTCCAGATGAGGGGGCGCAGGCAGCTGGAACGGCTGAACAGAAGTCCTCTGGCCGCACTCTTCCTGCCAGGTCCGACTTCTTTGGGATGTTCCGACCCTGAGTTAGCCTGATTCTACTTCTGGTCCAGTCCAGCTTCATTCCCTGGGCCCCCGTGTGCACCTGCTTCCCGAGTTGCCTTTGAACTTTTGGGGACATGCTTCAGCTCCATGCGCTCCAGCTTCCGGCTCCCTCTCGCGGGCCAGCCCCAATGTTGGGCAGTGCCCCTGAACTCGGGCCTGGTTGGGCCTGGCCCCACTGGGCGTCCGGCTGCTCTCCACTCCCTGGCATCCGTCTCCCTGCGTCCGATCTTGCTGTTTGCATTCCCCGCACATGCTGCCCAAGCCAGTGGATCTCGTCATGTGATCACTTAGGGAGATTGGTGCTGTGGCTTAACGACTCCTAGAGTGGAAAAGCAATTACTTAGCAACCCCGGGCGGTCGGTCTTCTCGTGTTTCCTGGAGTCCTGGGCTGTTTGAACCACTGTCTGCCCAGATCCCTGGCTTTGAAGAAGGGGGCTCAGCCCTGAGGGGACTGGGTCTGAGAAGCAGGCTGTGCGTGGACCCCTGCACCCACAGGAGAAACCCACATGAACTTCCCGGCTCCTGACTTCAGCCATTTGAGGAGTGTGACAGCAAATGGAAGATTCAGTCTCTCTTTCTCCCTCTGTAACTCCTGCCATTCAAATAAATAAATAAAAAGTAAACTTTTTTTTTTTTTTTTAAATAAGAAACTCATCAGGGCTGGAGTAGTGGCTCAACAGACTGATCGACTGCCTTCTAGCGCTCGCATCCAATCTGGGTGCTGGTTAGAGTCCTGGTTGCTCTAGCAGCTCCCTGCTATGTCCTGGGAAAGCAGTGGAGGATGGTTCAAGTTCGAGGGACCCTGTGCTCATGTGAGAGACCCAGAAGGAGCTTCTGGCTTTGGATCGGCCATTTGCGGGGCTGGGGGAAGGTATCAACACATGGATGGGAGATCTTTCTTTATCTCTCCTTTTTTGTAAATCTGCCTTTCCAATAAAAACAAATAAATCTTACGAAAAAGAAAAGAAAGAAATACATACTTGTTTTTGCATGGCGTTGCTGGTGGGTTTCTTGCAGGTTCCAAATGAGACCTGACTTGGTTGAGAGTGCTCACAAGGGCTTGCCAGGGAGAGTGTGGGTTTGTGTTCTGGCTCTGTTTCTGTGCGTGAGCACCCCGGAAGGCAGCAGGTGATGGCTCCAGAACTTGGGGTCCCTGCCAGCCACAAGGGACAGCCAGCGTTAGCTCCCAGCTCCTGGGGTCACGCTTCTGCCCCACCCCCTACACCCCAGCTCCTGACTATATCAGAAACTTGAGTCTTTCTAGAATTCTTTGAAGATATCTCCACTTAGTGCAATGTGGCAACTCATGTTTTTCAAAGACGACAGGACAATCTTTCCAGAAACGGGCGCTTCTGCCTTCAAGAGGCAGAGGCTGTTTGTCCACACTCCTGAATTTGACCAACGAAATTGCTGCTTCCGGGAGTGGCTTGAGCCAGTTTCTCCCTCCTGTGGTTGCTATGAGAGACAGGTGAGCCAAGCCCGCGTGCCTTGGGGCACCCCCGCGGTGAGCAGGGACCGCCTGGACTTGGAGGCTGCAGACCTGGCAGAAGGAGGAGCAGGGCTCTGGGGCCTCGAGCTGCCTCTCTGCACCTGAGTTTAAGTGAAAATGCTGAATTCTTGTTTTTCTGTGTACAGAATGCCGGGACGTTGGCCTGCACCGGTTCCTCCGGGATGCTCACTCTTTCAAAGCACCTAGCTCAGTAGCTTGCTTCCTGCTTTTTAAACAAAAAGTTCTACAGCCCTGGCCACTTTCTGATTCTAAAATGCCTGTATTGCCCTTCAGAAAGAACTCCATCCCTAGCAGCCGGCCCTTCCTCCTCCTCCACCGCTCTCGGTCCCCGGCAAGATTCCCTGCGAATCTACTGTCTAGTCCACCTACTGAGATGGGTGGAGAGACACGTGCTGTTTGGAATGGCTCCGGCTGAAGTCAGCAGCTGGCAACTCCATCCCGGTCTTCCACAGGTTAGGCAGGGACCTAGCACTGGCCGGAGGCATCAGCTGCTGCCTCCCGGGGCTGGCACAGGAAGCAGGCACTGAGGGAGCTGGGCCGGCACTGAACAACCCGGGCTGGGATGCAGGGGCAATCACTGTGGGCAGGGCAGGCGATGCTTTGAAATCCCAACGCAGAGCACTTCCTTTCCCTTTGTTCTTGAAGTAGTGGCTGGGGTGGGCAGTGTCCCCTGGACTCCCTGCCAGGCCCTTGTGGGTGGGCCCTGAGGGGTCCCCAAGGCTTCCCCTGCAGGTGAAGAACTCTGCTCCACACTGGGGACCTGGAGGTTGGATCATCTGGGGTAGGGAGTTGGACTGTGGGAATCTCAAACATGCGCTTGCTAAAATAAACCTCTCTTTTTTCTTTCAAAGTTCATTTATTTTACTTGAAAGGTAGAGTTACAGGAGAGACAGAGCTCTTCCATCCGCTGGGTCACTCCCTAAACGGCCACAATGGCTGAGGCTGAGCTGATCCAAAGTCAGGAGCTTCCTCCAGGTCTCCTACGTGGGTGCAGGGTCCCAAGGATTTGGGCCATCCTCTGCTGCTTTCCTAGGCCATTCGCAGGGTGCTAGGGCAGACACAGAGCAGCCGGGACGTGAATTGATGCCCATACGGGATGCCAGCATCGCAGGGTAGAGGATTAGATCGCTATGCCACCACCACACTGGTCCCAAACCTCTCTTGTCAGTTCCCATTTCCACTTTCTGGAATCCTCTGTGGCAGGATGGATTCCCAGGTGTGGTGCTGCTGGGTCCAAGGCTGCCACGAACACATGGCCTTGACCCCTGCTCCCTGTGGTCCATGCCAGCAGCCAGGCAGGAGGTGTGTGTGGCTGTGGTGAGGGTGTCCTTGCTTGGGAGACCTGCGGCGGGTGTGGGCGCAGCCTGTCGCCTGCGCCACTTGGCACTCTGATTCTAACAGTGAAGCACCTTGTTCCCAGCAAGGTGTCCCTGGCACTGCACACTGGCACTGGCACAGCTCAGCCCAAGGCAGACAGCTAAGCAAGCTGGGGAGGGGACAAAAGCCAGGGTTGGCCTTGATGTCCACAGCATGTCTCTGACGGGTGCCCCTGGAGAGACAGTCTCCGTGGGGGACGGGGAGGAGTCTGGAGAGGCTCAGGGTGGCCCCCTGGCCGGTGCAGCCGCGCCTCCCTGTTTGGCTGCCTGCATTTCTCCACAAAGGAAATTTGTTGGGCTGAAGTTGCCAAGGGGCGGCATCTGGATCCGATGACGGCGGCTTCGGAGGGCGGCGCGGGCCGGCTCCGGGCCTCCGTGTAATTAACTTAAGTGCCCCGAAGATGAAAGCTTATTTGCCTGATCCCGGATTACAGCGAGCGCCGCGAAGGGAGGCCCGCAGACTGGGCAAGTTATCTGCCGCCATTGAAGTCGCCAGAGATAGCCGAGGTGGACAGCGGACCGCAGGAAGCGCAGACCCTGTTGGAATTTATTAAATTTGCAGTTAAAAAAAAATCAAATCAAAACACGGAGTTTCTGGATGCCGGCGCAAAGAGGTTAAGTGGAAACATAGCTGAACATAATGAAGTGGTTAATCGTATTTTGCTTTGGACACCCGGCTCCTCTGCTGGCCCCCTGCGGTGGGGGTGGGGGGCTCCCGGCCTCAACAATGCAGCAGAGACTTTAATTTCCTGATTGGGTATAACTTCTGGGGCTCTCCCCCGCCGTCCTCCCTTTCCTCTTCTCCCTCCTCTTCCTCCAGGTCCTCTTCCTTCCCCTCCCCTCCTCCCTCCCCGCCTCCCCTTCAGCTGGAGTGAGGAAGACAGCTTTGATCCTGGATGCTCCCAGGGCCCAGGAGAGACAGGGTGGGGGCGGTGGGTGGGGAGTCCTACAGGTGATTTTTCGGCCGAATTCCATCGTGACAGCGATGATTTATTTAACTCCAACCCCAGGAAAGCAGGCGCCACCAGGATGAATGCCTCCACCCCCCCTGCAGCCCTAGCAGAGTAATTTGGCTGTTTATGAATCACTACTAGGTTTAGGGAAGAAAGAGGGAGTCCCCTGTTAGATAACCGAGGGTCGGGCCGGAGAGCTTCCACGTGGGCAGATGCCGCGGACAGCACCGCGACCACGTGGGGTCCAGCTCGCTACTGGCAGACGAAGCACTTTCATCTCTCCCGGGGAGATAAACAGGCCGGTCTGGATGGGCCCCCTTATTTACAGAAGAAAATGAAATCCGCTTCAACACTTGCGCCGCTCATAGGAAACACATGTCGGCGGGTAATTGTTTTGAACTCCATTCGAGTGGGGCCCGCAGCGCGCCGGGCTGTGCTCCGCTGGACTGGCTGGCGAGGGCCAAGGAACCCGCCAGGAATTCCTGTCCGGTACCAGAGGCTTCGCCAAAGGGGCATTCCTGGGCAGCTGAGCTGCCAGCCTGGCCCCAAACCCTGGGGCGGGAAGCGGCTGCCCCCAGCTCCCCTGCCGCCAGCCGCAGGTCTGGAGATGGCTGGGGATCAAAGGCACGGTGGCCTTAGAGGAGCCCCAGGGGCTGCCCTCCCGCCGAGGGGTGAGTTCCCCCAGAGGACCCCCAGGGTCACCCAGCACAGGTGGAGGGGTGGGGATGGGCAGGACAAGGCCGCACTTTTCACATGTCATTCAACCCCCTCCACACTTGCTTGTGAAATGATGATTTGGTTGCGAGGTGGGACTGGGTGGGGCAGCTCAGGCCCTAATTGGGGTAGGGGGCATTCACACACTTTGAAAGCCAGGGAACAGGCTGTGCAAGAAGTGGGTCCATTGTTTAGGCCCCCAGATCTTGGGTCTGCTTGAAGGCAGTTGACCCGTGTCACTTAAAGCACCCAGGCCTGGGGGACGGGGAGGCTGCCTGCAGCTGCTCCCTGGCCTGGCGTGCTTGCAGCTCAGTCAGCCCGGCGTCACCGCCTCTAAGCAGCTGCCTGCTGCTGCAGCTACACTTTCTCCAACACCTCACTTCAGGTCCCTTGGTGAGCCTGGGGAGCTAGAACTAAGGAGGTAGTTCGGGGACACTCCCTTAGCGCCCTAGCCTGCTGTGTGCGGGCTCCACACCCTCTCTGAGGGTCCCACTCTAAAGCGCCAAGGCCAACGTCGGCCCCACCAGGCACAGCACAGAGGTGCAGGTGAGCCGTGGCCTCTGCTGTTTTCAATATTCCGCTGTTTTATGGGCCTCAGGGTCAGCACTTTCAGCCTCTAAAAACTTTAACTTTAAAAACCTGGTTGTGTTCACCATCAAGTGGGATCACTTGAAGTGAGTATGCAATGATTAAGTCAGGGTAATTAGGCTCTCCATCTCTTTCTGTGGGAAACTCTTTTTTTAAAAAGATTTATTTGAAGGGTAGATTTATAAGAGAAAGGAAGAGCTACAGACAGACAGAAATCTTCCCTGCTGGTTCACTCCCTAAATGGCTGCACTGGCCTGGCCTGGACTGGGCCAAATCCAGGAGGCAGGAATTCCGTCCGGTTCTCCCACGTGGGTGCAGGGGCCCAAGCACTTGGGCCGTCTTCTGCTGCCTTGCCAGGCGCATCAGCAGAGAGCTGGATCAGAAGCCGAGCAGCCGGCACTTGCAGTGCATGCGGGCACTGTAGACAGAGGGTTTCCTCTGCCCCTGTCACTCGAGGTTCTCTAAGTATGTGTTACCTAAACCCAGTCTTCCTGAGGCCGGCAGACATGTGCAAGTCTCTGGGAAAGAGAGCTCCTTAGGGCTCCCAGGAGAACTTACGTCAGGCCTGTTGTCCTGCCCACAGCTCACCTGGCAGCTCTCACCAGCTGATCACAGTCGTTCCAGGAAGGTGGCCTGGAGCTGTGGTTGCATTGCATCTTGGCCTGGACCCTCTCGCTGCAGCTGCCTGGGAAGGCACAACTGTGCTCAGAGGAAGTGCGGCCTGTTTTCTCAGGACCCCCGGAGGGCTTGAGGCCTCTGCTTCCCCATCCTGCTCTCAGCAAAGCTCAGAGGGCAGCTCCCGCAAGGATGGCGGACACCATCTTGCCTGAGTGTTGCCAAAAGGAAGACTTAGCTCCTGCCCCCCAAACCTGGGCCAGACATGCTAGGAACACGTGTGCTCTGCCCCGTCACAGGAGCTTCTGCTCACGGCCCAGTGAGACTAAGTGCCCCTGGGGGTGGAGGAGAAATCTGCAGGCTTGGTTTCTCTGCAGACCTGGCCATTTCGGAAGGTCGTTCCCCATCCTTGGCAGCCAGAGTGCAGTGGGGCCTGGCTCTCTGCTCTCTGCGGCTGCCCAGCTTCTCCACGCCTATGCCCAGCCTTGGTCAGCATTTAGCAAACACTTGTTGACAGAACTGAGTGAGTGAGTGAGTGAGTGAGGCAAGGCTGGGCGGGGTCCCCTGCTGGCTTCCCAGCTGGTACTCTTGCCACAGACAGGCACATCTGGCACCCAGATCTGCACGCTGGAAGCCTGCACACCGCAGCTGGCTCCTGGCATCAGCATCAGAGTGAGGCATGACTGGGGAGGGATGTGGTGGACCACAGTCCACATTGTCGCAGCAGGTGGCGTAGCAAGTGAAGCCTCTGCTTGTGTTGTCTGTCTCCTGTACTGGAGTGCTGGTTGAGCCCTAGTTCTCTACTTGCAGCTTAGCTTCCTGCTAGTGCGCCTGGGAAGGCAGCGGATGATGGCCCAAGGACCTGAGTTTCTGTTACTTACACGGGAGACCCAGATGGACCGCTGGCTGCCTCCCGGCCCCGCCCTGGCTGTTGCAGACATTTGGGGAGTGACAGTCGATGATTTTCTACCACTCTGCCTTTAAAAGCAAGCCAGGCAGACCTGGATTTGAATCCTGGTCCTTTCTTTGATAAGCACTGCTGTCTTGGTCAAGTGACGCGAATGTCCTGAGCCCGAAGCTGCCCTCGGTAAGTGTCCTCTTGTCCTGCTGTTGGGCTGGGGAGCCACCAGCTGCGCAGTATGTCCACTGCATAGTGGACGCTCGGTGTCAGGAGGTGACGCCAAGGGAGATGGGCAAGGTTAGAAGGTGACCAGGGTGGGCTGCTGATGGATGAATTGGAGCCTGGTGGGTCCCCGGGCCGATGAGCCAGGGACAGCACTGCAGGCGGCACAGCTCACAGGTGCAGATGCTGGAGCCGGAGGACCTGAATCAAATCGTGGTGCTGACATGGAGCAATTACATGGCCTTGCCTTAGGTGTCGGAACTGGACTGTGCCCCATTGAGTGCGGGCTCAGTGGACCCCGAGGGGCCCTGCTTCTCAGCCTGGTGCGGAGGGATGAGGAGGCGTGAGGTAGACATGGCGGGTTCTGGAAGTGCGGAGTCAGCTGGAGCCGCCTGTCCTGGCTTTAGGATGAGCATGCGCTAGGGACGGGAAGTGCTGCCCAACCAGAGACACCTCTCCTGGAGGGTGACAGAGGCCCTTTCTGTGTGGGTGCCAGGAGCACTTTGGCCTTGCACTCTCTCCAATGACCCCCCCTTGGACCTGGGGTCAGAGTGCGCCTCAGTGATCGAAACCCTTTCCCTACAGTGTTGAGCAGCAGGCATCAGCCCATTGTACATATGAGAGAGCTGAGGTGTGAGGGCTGCACCTGCTCCCCCCCACCTCTGTTAGAGTCTGCAGAGGTGAGCCACAAAGTGAGTAGGTGAGCTGTTTGCGGAGGATGCAGTGCAGCCCACAGCAGCCAGTGACACAGGGCAGATGTATCACAGTTAGACGGCAGGTTCTGTGGCTCCCAATGGACGCGCCAAGGCCAGAGCACGTGGGCTTGTGTCCTGAGCTCCAGACGTGGAAAATGATCTGGTCCTTGGAGGCTTACCCTGGTGGTTGTACCCTCTCTCCCGACGGGCAGAGCTGTGGGCTGAGGGATGGAGAAGGCTGCCACACCTCCCCCGGCCATCAGCTGCTGCGTGCAGAGGCCCTGAGCGAGGACCTCCTGCGTCTTGTTTCACATCAGTGGATGGAGTATTGGGTTGTCTTAGGACCCCACAGCACCCAGGAAGTCAGCTGCGGAAATCCTGGCTGTCTGCCCACGGCTTGTGGGAGCAAGGCAGCGCACGGGAGGCTCTTGCCTTGTCTCCCACGTGCCAGCCTAGAACTTCAGGCTGTGACTACATTTGGAGGTGGAGTCTTTGGCAAGGTCACGAAGGAGGCCACTAGGCAGCAGCAAGCAGAGGCATCCGCTGTGCTGCTGTCCTCACGGGATGAGGTCAGGTGGACCCAGACACACACAGAGGGGCAGTCCAGGAAGGCCATGGGACAGGGAGGCTCAAAAGGCATCTACGGTGGCTGTTGTTTATGTCCCCAGGCCGTGGCACTTGGCTGTGGCAGTCCCTGGGTAAACCAGCAGGTGAGGGTTTCCCGTCTGTCCAGCAGGTGTAACCAAAATGCTCGTGGCTCCAAGACACAAGGAGACATGCCCCCGGTTTGGCAGTGGGCTCCCACTTCCCCCTCTGGCTTCCAAACCCCTAGAGCTGAGCGCTGCATTGGATCATGCCAGCAGCGCCACGCCTGGGAGCTGGTGCCGTCAGACCTGTGCTGAGAAGCTGGGCATGTGGGCTGCAGACACAAAGTGCAGACCCATTTCATCCAGGCCTCACTGTGCCTCTGAGATAAGTGTCCATGGGGGTGGGCTGCAGGAATAAACCCCAAAGAGGTTTATCCTGAGAGTTCCAGGCCCCTTACCTGGCCAGCCTGGAGGGTGGGCTTCAGTCCACGTCTCCTGTGGCATAAGTGCCTCCTGTCTGTCACCTGGGTTGGGGAGAAAGGCCTTGTAGGATTGAAACTCCAGCAACTCCCAGGATGACAAGGGACCCTAAATTTATTCCTGGCAATTTATAGGACCAGGGGTCACCCCCACAAACAAGTCCTGTGAGAGGGGACCTCTCCGAGGACACATGTGAGCCCCTGCCGGGCACCCAGTGGAGCAGCCTGAAGCTGTCACAAATGCTTCAATTTCTGGGTCCAGGTCTGTCCAAGGCCAGCCCCTCCCCCTTCCCGACCACACCCACCGCATCTCCTTAGCCCCTCCTCCCTCCAGCATCCCAGAAACGTTGCAGTGGTTGCAGTTAATGGGACCTTAGTGACAGAGAGGGTCTGTTCATTGGAAAGCGACTTTGCTCAAGGAGCCTGAGACTCCCACTTCCTCCTCCCGCCTGTCACCTCCGCCTGTGCCGGCAGGAACACACCGTCAGAATGCTGAACACTGCTGTCTGCCTCTCAGGACTGGGGGATGTTCGGGCCCGTCTCCATGCTTCCTTTCTCTGTAGTCTGCAAGTACAGCTTGGTGTCCTTTTTAAATCATTTAAAATCACCTTGTGCGGTGCCTACTTCTTCAGAACAGTTTTGTTCCTTTTTTGTTTTAAAAATATTTACTTATTTTTATTTGAAAGTTAGATATACAGAGGAGGAGAGACAGAGAGGAAGATCTTCCATCTGATGATTCACTCCCCAAGTGGCCACAGCCGCCAGAACTGAGCCGATCCAAAGCTAGGAGCCTGGAGCTTCTTCCGGGTCTCCCACGTGGGTGCAGGGTCCCCGAGCTTTGGGCTGTCCTCGACTGCTTTCCCAGGCCACAGGCAGGGAGCGGGATGGGAAGTAGGGCCCATCCTTCCACTTACCATCCCTCCTTCTCTGCACTCTTCCTCCTTCCATTCTCCCTTCCCTCCATCCCTCTTCCCTTCGTCCTCCCGTCCTCCACCCCCACTTCCAATCCATCTAGCCATCTGTTTATCCACCGCTTCTTCCTTTGCTCTGCCCACTCACCTATCTAGCCACCAATTCACCCTTTCACTGTTCTAGCTATCCACTTGCTTGTACACCTGTCTGCTCACGTGTCTGCTGGTCCATCCATCCTACCTCTGTTAATCCACCCAGTTACCCTCCCCGCCCAACACACACACTGTCATCCCTTCCTTGCATTCTACACATCTGCTGGTACGCTTGTTTACTCCTCTAACCACCCTCTCACCTATACCTGCCCACTGCCTGCTCATGAGGCCATCTCACATCTACCCATTCAGCCATCTCTCTTCTTCCTTCCTCCCGCCCGTCCTTGCTTTCTCTCTCTCTCTCTCTGCTGTTGGCCTGGGAAAGCAGTAGAGAATGGCTCAAGTCATTGGCACCCTGCACCCATGTGGGAAACCCAGAAGAAACCCCTGGCTCCTGGCTCCTGGCTTTGGATCAGCTCAGCTCTGGTCATTGCGGCCATTTGGGGAGTGAACCAGTGAATGAAAGATTTCTCTCTCTGTTTCTCCTTCTCTCTGTAACTCTGTCTTTAAAATAAAAATAAAATAAATCTTAAGAAAAAAAAAGCAAAGTTACAGAGAGATGGAGAGAGAGAGATGGCTCACCCACTGGGTCACTCTCCAAAGGGCCGCAATGACCTGGGCTGGAACTGGCCAAAGTCGGAAGCTGGGAACTTCTTCCAGGTCTCCCATGTGGGTGGTGGATGCCAACCGCTTGGGCCATCCTCCATTGCTTTCCCAGGTCTCAAGCAGGGAGCTGGTTGGGAAGTGGAGCAGTAGAGACATGAACCAGCGCCCATATTGGAACCCAGTGTACGTGAGGCGAGGACTTTAACCCCCTTTCTATCATGTCCAAATGCAACTTTGTTGGAATTACTTTGACTTTTGTTTACAGTAGAGCAGAGTGAAAAAAAAAAAGGAAAAGAAGCAGGAAGTGTTTAAAACTCCTTCTGCCTTTGTTTTCCCAGGGCCAAGGAGCAGCTCTGTGTGGTCCCTGCTCTCCACGCTCCAGCCCCAGTCCGTTAGAACTTTCCAGCAGAAGCCAGGCTCGGAGGCTGTGCTCCTGGCCCCTCCCTGACTGCTGCATGAGGTGGGGGCACTTCAACAATCGAGGGGCTTCCAGAGCCTCCCCTTTGCGCCTGCCCTGGTCCTTCCCAGCAGGCGGGCTGTCTGGCATCCTGGTGGCTTCTGGGGGGCCCCTTTGGGAGAGTCCCTACACCCTGCAGGAAGCAGCTGGGCATGGAGCTAAGAGAAGCCTTAGGACTTTGCCACCAGGCAGAGCTAGGCTCCTGTTTATTTCTCATTGTAAATTTGTTTCCTATTTATAAATAAACAGCGTGACAGACAACTCCGGAGTCTTTCCAAGTGTTCTGCCTTCCTCCCTACTGGCATAAACTCTAGCTTCAGGATTCTTCTGATATTTTAGGTTGGAATATCTTGCTAGGCAGGAGCTGTAGGCAGGAGGGGAGGTGTGGACATTTTCCCCGGGGGCTTGGGATTCAAATGGGCAGCAGAAGCGCCAGGGTTGCCTTGCCTTTGAGGAAAACAAAAAGAAAGAAACAAAAAATCCCCAAAGATCAATATCCACTTGGCGTGCGGCTCTCAGGGCTTCAGAGTCAGCGGAAGTGAGATCGGGAATAGGACTGCGGGCTTCCCTGGAAGCTCCCCTCTCCGGCACCTCTTCGACAGCTGTTACAAGCCGGTCTGCAGACTGGGCTTCTCAGAGTGCAAGCCTGTGCTGTAATCACACCCGACCCCACCCACTCCCTCTCCCGCTGACTCCAGCTGCTTCCCAGTGGACCTGCTCTTATCCCAGAAAACAAGTGATTCTCTTCCATCCTGCGCCGGGTCCACACAAGCGGGCCGTTGGAAAAGGTAGTAATGGCAGAGAACATGAAACTGGCTTCCGAGTGGGCCAGTTGGTAGCCCCAGGCTTTCGTTTGCAGCCATCTTTTCTCACTTCTGGCTGACACCTGTTAGTCACTCCGCCTTGAACGTGATGTGCTGGTGCCTGACAACACAGGGACACCTGGCTTCATTTCCCCTATGCAAGTTGTTGGGAGCAACGCTGGGAGCCTGCAGTTCCCAGGTTTTACACGAGAGGTCGCCGTAGCATCCCATCGTCCAAGCACCTGCTGCGTGCCAGGTTGCCAGGCCGGCTGGGCGCCCTCTGATACTGCCCAGCTGCCTGGTGACGGACTTGCCAAAGCTGGTCCTCACCCACATGAGCCGGCTCTGCCAGGCTTTAGCTAAGGCTCATTCCTCCCGCCTGCCACATGTGCACACTGAAGAACTCCAGGGATTGGGGCACAGGGGGTTGGGGAGGATAGGCAGCGGGACGGCATTGTAATTCATCAGCGTCTCCCTGGAAACCAAGGCTAGCGGTGGATACACCTTGGCACACACTTCGCTGTCTGCTGCCACAGTGGGAAGGGAACACGCTTTGTAAGGATTCTGTCACTTTGCCACATGACCTTATGCTTGACTCTCATTGGTCGAACCAGCCATGGCCCTGTGTCTCCTCAAAGGGGTTATGATGTACAATGCTACCCCGTGTCCCCAAAGCATGGGGAGACTAACTTTGGAGAGGAGTGTTAGCAAGCACCAGGCTAACCCTTAATCCCTTGTGAATTGGCCCGTCATGGGCACGAGGGTCAGGCTCTTCTCCTAGGCTGGAGCACCTGGGAAGGGGGCCTAGGTAGATTTGGCTTGTTACTGCAACCCTAGTGCCTTGTCTTGGGTAAGAGTAATTGCTACTTTGTTTTGAGTCTGCACAAAGGTTGAACACCTTGTGCTTTGTTAAAAAAAAAAAAAAGTCAAGGGATGCCTGGTGGGTACTCAGAGGGCCTGCCCTTCCTCCTATTTCCTGAGTCTCTCTTTCTGTCTCTGCCGATACCCGCTTTCCTGCCTGCAACCTGCACATCCTGTTGGGTGGGGGGGCTTCTAGAACATCACTTCTTGCCCGCTGCCCCCAACGTGTCACTTCCTGCCAGCTGACTGTTCCTGGCTGTCCCCATCTGTGTTGTCATCTCCACCAGCCCCAGCTCCCAGGGTTCCTCTGCGACCCTGCTGCCTGGTACAGAACCTGAGGCATTATTCATGATCCATGCATATCCCAGCAGGCAATGCTCCTCCAATCACACGCGTCCGCTGCATCGATTTGGATGGAAACAAGAGACAAGGGGAGATGGATATTGTAGGAGAAGGAGACACGTGCTCACCAAGCCCTCCAGCCGATCCCAGCGTAGGGTCCCCACCAGAGCACCCTCTGTCTGGTCACTTGGGCCAAGGGAAGCTCTATGTGGGCAGCCAGGTGGCCTCCTGGTCACCAAGGGGTCACTCGGCAGGTGTGGCCAGAGGCTTCCAAGGATGGCTCCTTTTTTAATGTTAGAAAAAAATTCCAAGTTCTTTATTCATTGTTAGTTAAAGACATTTTAGTTACAGCAATATATAAATATGAAAGATGGAGGAAAGTCATGTCAGGAAAGAAAAATGAAAATCATACATAAGGATTGTTTACATACAAATTCTACATACGTACTGGCAGTAGCTGAAGGCAGCCATGGGAGAGCATTAAATATAGAGTTTAAAAAGGTCACCACCTCTCTGGTTCCGCTCACACAAGTCTACGTGCCAGAAGCTGTCTGCACAGTTCTTAAGAAACACCTGCCTTTTCGATTCCTAGTATAATGTAGGATAGAATAATAAACACAGTCACAATACATTCTCATCAAATGTAAGATTGCTTTGTGCAAATAAGGTTTAATTTCTTTTTTTAATTTTATTTTTGATGATTTTTACATAGTTGATTAGGGTGTGGAGGGTCAAGGGCTAGAGGAAAGTGGGTGAGACCATTGTTTTCCCATTCTTTTTTCCTCCCTGTATCCGGGGAAAGAGGAGAGAAAAGGGGAGAATCCCCACCCAGCCTTCCTCCCATCCCAGGTCCCTGATGTGGGGCGTGCTCCGGGGGCCCTGGGACCATTGGTGAGCCAGACGTAATTCCACACCTTCCAACACTCACATTTTAGGGATGGAGACCAAAAGTTGGAAAGCCATTTCATCACAGTGTACCTTATAGCCCCCCACTTCTGTGATACTCATGACGCTTAAGGCTCCTTGCTGCTCAGTTGTCTGGATCTCTCCTAAGGCACCAAGAAAGAAGGGCAAACTGTTTTTATAACGCCATGGACCTTGGGCCAGTGTTGTGGCCACCTGTGGTGCCGGCATCCCATATAGGTGCCAGTTTGTGGCCAGATAACTGCACTCCGGATCCAGCTTCCTGCCCATGTGCCTGGGAAAGCATCCACAGAAGAGGGCCCAGGCACGTGGGCCCCTGCCACTCACAAGGCAGAGCCTAATGAAGCTCCTGCCTGGCTCCGCCTGGCCCGGCCCAGCTGCGGTGCCATCTGCAGAGTGAAGCAGCAGATGGAACATTTCTCTTTCTGCGCCTCTCCTCCTCTCGCTGCGTCTCTCTTCTCTCTGTAACTGTCTTTTCTTAAGAAGCTTAATAGCTGGGTCGAGGTCCTGACTGGAGGTCCAGCCCTCCTGCCCCCGGAAGGGCTCGCAGGGTCTCTGTGCAGTTAACTAAGGCTGTGCGCCACAGCCCCAGCCGCTCACCAGGTACCTCTGCTGGGCTGGCCCACTGGCCCTGGCAGCTCAACTCTGTCCCTGCCCAAGCCTGTCCGCCAACCTTGGCCGCCCAACTCTGAGCCACTGGACACTCTCGTTCTGCTGCTTCCGTGAGTGAGTGGCAAGAAGGCACATTGGGCGACTCTGTCACCACAAGGACTGGAGCAGGTGAGGGAGTGGCCTGGGTCCAGAGCATGCTGCCTCCCCCAGTGCTGTGAGGTCACGAGTCTCTACCCAAGTGACGTGATGACTTCTATGATGAAATAGGCAAGGGGGCTTCCAAAGGTTTATGGAAAATAAAAGGTGACACATGTTTTTCATGAATACTTTGAAGCTTTGTCAAGAGATGTAGCAGTCATAGGACACCCAAGCACACTGACACAGAAGCACACAGCCTGCCACACATGGTACACACGGACACACCTGCACATAGGACTGCGCAATACAGGGGTGCACAGGTGCACACACACACTTCCACATAGGCACACATGTGCCTGTACATACACAGACATGCACGCACACAGTTACGGAGATTAGTAATTGCACAAGCTGTGTCCACAGCCTGGAGACCCCGGAGCACTGGGCACATCTGCCAGCGAAGGCAGAAGTGGACAGCGCAGGCCCATCTGAGGGCAGGTGCAGACAGGCATCCCCGAGCGATCCGGAGGAGATGAAGGGACACCTTCTGTCTGCCTCTACCTTGTTTCCTCCATGGACCCCATAATACCCATCTATATCTGAGATATCTGGTTGCCGATGTGGGAACACCCTCACAGGCCCAGCAGCAGTGATGTGCAGCCCAATCCCCTCCCAGTGCAGCTGGCGGGTAAAATGCACAAGGCAAAGCTTGGAACTCAATCTTATGAGGGCAAGGGCCGCGGAGGCCATGGCCACTACAAAATGGGACTCGGAAGCAGGCTGCAGTGCCAGTGTGGAGGATTTATTTGTGGATGGCCTTGGCATCCGGGGAGGGAGAGGGAAGTGGGACAACATGGCAATAAATGAGGGGAGATGGCAGCTCCTGCTGCGGGCCCCTGGGGTGCAAGGGCAACAGACTTTAGAGGAGACGTGTGATGGGACGTAGTGCCTGTGGTGCTCCGCCTCCAGCTCTTGTCCCTTGGGATGGTGAGGTCCCAGCATGCTCACCTCCAGGCACTTCCCAATTGCTCTGTGAGGCAGGCCAAGCACAGGGAACCTGCCAGCCTGGTCCAGCACTCGCTGCAGCGGCCTCTGCAGGGGGAGCGGTGGGGTGGCTTTGGCTCAGGGTTGCCCCTATGTTAGCAGGGCTGCCATCTCTCATATGGGGAGCCTGCTGGAGCTGCCTAGGAGGAGGCCCAGTCCTTCTCCTGGGGCAGAGAGGGTGGAGGGGATCTTTGCACGGCTGTGGGGCACCCTGCAGTGGCCAGTGGCCAGAGGGGTGCAGACCAAGGGAGAAGCGGCCAGCTCAGGGTCCACAGATCTGGTTGATTAGATTCTGCTTTTATCTGTCCATAGCTGAGTGTCTGTTCCATCTCCTGATCCCTTGTGCTTCTAGGACCAGGAAGGGACAGCAACAGCCCCTGTTCTGCTGACCTCTGTGACAATGACAGCAGATCCCTGTCTCCTGCAAAGGCGGTGAATTCACCAATTCACAGGCTACCGCCCATCAGCCCTGTCCTTGGCCTGGGATCAACTCTTGGGTCCCCACCCTAAGCACCTGCTCAGTTCCTTTGCTTCAGGTCATGGGGGTCACTGCAGTGTCAGCCTGTGATCTTGACATGTGCCAGCTGGCAAGGGCGGCTCTCTTGTCTGCTCATTCAATGCCAAGCTCACAGGAGGCCTTGGTGCCTTGGCAGCTGGCTGATGTTTAGTCAAGCTCTTATAGAGTTTTAATAAGCACTATGAGGGTCTGTGTCCCTGCCTTTCTCTTCTTGGGTGCCTGGGGTGGCCTGCCGGGCCTTGGCCCCTCATGGCAGAACTTCTCAGTGGACGCCTGGACCACCTGTGCACTCCCTGTGTGTGGGCAGCCTCGTATGTTACCTGTGGCGCCACACTTCAGAACCCAGGCTCACGAGACCCCAAGCCCCCCAGATGGCTTTGCCAAACCTCTTGCCTGGAGCTTGTTGTCTCCAGCAATCATGGAGTCCTAAGGCCGAGTGGCCTTTGTGTGTCATATTGGGGGCTCAGCAGAGTCGAGTGACTTCAAGCTGCACGATTGGAGGGCACTCTGTCCAATCCCCCCCAGTTTGCTGTCTTCAAGTCTCCCAAACTGCTAAGAGTTCTAGAATGCAGTGAGGGCAGGCCCCACCTGAACCCACCTTCCTGCATTTCTGAGCATTCCTGAGGTGCAGACTGCTCAGAGCAGACAGGAAGGTATGCCCCCACCCCTGCACCTAGACCCCCCAAACATGGGTGGGCCATGGGTGACATAATCTAGTCTCTGTCACAAAATGACAAACGGCCAGGAGCCTATTGTCTGGGGCCTAAGGAACCGTGTGGTCCTGAACAAGTCACTTCCCCACTCTGGTCACTTAAGAGGAAGGGGTGAAGTGAGAGGATCAAGCTCCTTATAGTTCTGAAATTCTGTCCACCCATCCATTGTCCATCCATTCACCCAACCATCCACCCACCCATCCAACATCCATCATCCAACCATCCATCCATCCATCCATCATCCACCCATCTATCTAATCATCCATTATCCATCCATCCACCCATCATCCTGTATTCAGGTGGTCAGGGCTTTGCCCAGGACCCCCTGTTGAGGACCTTGCACTGGTGCCCAAGATCTTGTAACCGGCCAGTGAGTCGTTTCCATCTCCCGGCATCCTTGTTGCTTCTGCAAGTCCAGGAGGGCCGTGAGCTGGCCCTACTCCCCGCCATGAGCTGGGGTCCCCACTCCACATGCGTTCCCAGCTCTAACACTGTGGCAGTCTTTTGAGGCACCCAGTGAGGCTCTAACACACAATGACAGCCTAGGACTTACCTTGCAACCCCTGCCCTGCCCCCTCCCTCTTGTGCCTCTGCGGATGCCAAGTTCATATCCTCCCACCTCTGCATTTGGAAAAAGGCCCTTCCCTCCCCAAGTCTCCATTTCCTCCCACCTGCAATGGGCTCGACAGTTTCTATCTCAGAGGACAGTTGGTGTCACATGAGTGCCGCGTGGAAGACACTCAGATCCGTTATCCACACCTATCACAGACAGCGGGAAGATTGACTGTTGTAGTGTGATGATGGCAGGAAGGGGAGGACGTCCCCTTCAGGCCTTGGCCTAGGCCACCAAGCAAGGTTGCGGGGCCACCAAAGTGCGATCACACCCCTTTGGGAGGCGAGTGCTGGGGCCACAATTAACTTCTCCCCTGGGCAGCCAAAGGCATCAAGCCTCATTACCCAGATGAGCCCGTGAGCTAGGGATTTGTGTAATCTTGTTTTCCCTCCAGCTGCCCTCCTGGATCGCTTTTGTGCCGCCAGGGAAGGCTTGAAGAAGGCTCATCCCCTCCAGTCCCTGCAAGCGGCCACTGGCCACCACTGTGGCGCATGCTCCGCATCCGAAACAACTCAGCTGCGAGGTCCCCCCTCTCCCTCCAGGGCTGTCCTTAGCTTTCCCAAACTGCGAGACCAGCAACGTCATCCCCGCCAGGATCCCATCCTTGAGCCCTAAAGTGGAGCACGCCTCGGGGTGACTACAGATACTGCCCTCCCCTGTGAGAGCAGAGCAAAGGAGCCACAGGTCATGAAGCAATGTTGTTTTTGGGATCACACCTTGACCTTGCACACTGGCGTCGGAGCCAGGGCGTGGCCGGAGCAGAGGGCCCGAGCTGAGGGAACGCTTGCCAATGGCAGGCAAGCCCCGTTAAGGACCGATCTCCCCAGGCCTTGGAGAGAAGCCGCTTCCAGTGGGGCCTGTAGCTGGAGGTTGCTGATCTGTGAGGGCCCCCTGGGGACCCTGTTTGTTCCCCGTTTGCAGAGGAATTGGCATGAGGTTGATACCACTCTCTGAAGGACATCCGGCCTGGAAGAGATGGGGCTGGGAATGCCAAACTGCAACCCTGAGCCATCAGCCACGTGAGAGGAAGTGGAAGATACAGCGACATGGGGACCCCTCCTTGGCAGCCTTTGGGGTGACATGTGCACAAAGGCCAACGGTGGCAGAGGAATGACTCAGAGGCTCTCCCCTCAGCTCCCCAACACAGCCTTGGGGGGCTGTAGGGGAACTGCTGCTACTTTGTCCAGGAGGAAGCACAGCAGGCTGGATGGGCAGGTTGGGGTGGGGCCAGGCTGCATTTCATCTGGGAAGCTCTCTGCTGACCTCAGCCCTGTGGACGCAGTCCCTTGGGGGTGGACTTGCTCTTCTTGCACTCAATGACACCAGGCCCCTGGGGTCACGTGCCAAGCACTGGCTCACAGTGGAACTTGAACTAGGGGAAGATCGGCAGGTGCAAAAGCAGGAGGCTGAGGGAGGTGTCTCCAGCACCTTGGGCTCAGCAGCTGCAGGAAACCCAGCCTGCTGGATAATCTGCAGCCACATGTTTGCTCCTCTGCAGACTGGAGACTGCAAGTTGCAGCCGGGGCAGTGATGTCTAAGCGTGCAAACAGTATGGATGGTGAGCCAGAGTCACCATGCCCGGGTTGGAAACAGTGGCTTAAAATGCTAGGCCACAGTGCTGACCCCAAATCTTTGTAAAAAGTTTATTTAAAATACCCACCTGGGCCCGGCGGCATGGCCTAGCGGCTAAAGTCCTCACCTTGAACGCCCCGGGATCCCATATGGGCGCCGGTTCTAGTCCTGGTAGCTCCACTTCCCATCCAGCTCCCTGCTTGTGGCCTGGGAAAGCAGTCGAGGACAGCCCAAAGCCTTGGGACTCTGCACCCGTGTGGGAGACCCGGAAGAAGTTCCTGACTCCTGGCTTTGAATCGGCATAGCATTGGCCGTTGCACTCACTTGGGGAGTGAATCATTGGATGGAAGATCTTTCTCACTGTCTCTCCTCCTCTCTGTATATCTGTTTGTGTCTGTTGACAGACCTGAGCTAAGGTCCTGGCTCTAGGCTCCCCTTGGGGATGTGCGTGAGTCACCGAGCTCTCCCATCAGGCTTTTGGGAATTTGGTGTGGAAACCTGCGTTTTAACACAGATCCAGTCAGGTCTGATGCAGCCCCGAGGATGACAATGACTGCCTGTCAGAAGGTTCAAGTTCATGGATCAATCTGACACACAGGTATGAGGCACCCACTGTGTGTCACGTCCCCAGGGCACAGAAGTCTGCCCACGTTGCTTGCTTCCAAGGGCTTCCAGCATAGGGCAGGGGTGGAGGATGGCTTCTGCAAGGTGCCGGCAGCAGATATTGGGCTGTGTATGCAAGCCTCCGTATGCACAGCATGGCGACAGGCAACAGTGGCTGTGTCCTGGGACTTTCATTCCAAAGCCTTGCTGAGACTCCCAGGGCCTGGGCGGCTGTGATGGGCAGTCCTTGTCCCCATCCTTTGCTGTCACCCTCAGGGCCATGATGGTAACTTGGTGTGATTCTCCACTTGGGGTAAAGGCATTGTGTAAGGCTTTGGTAACATCTCCTCAGGATGCCTTTTGGAAAGTTTTTACTATTTTACCCCCTCCAGGGGTGGACGTGAGGGTCCCTCCATGCTCATCAACCCTAGGGCTGACTTCATTTCTAAAGCCACCAAGAGGATTCAACTCGCCCAGAGAACAAGTCTGGCCTTGGCTCGCAAAAGAAAGGGTGTCGTGTAGATGGTCTCACTTGCTGTGTAATTTTTAACACTTCTGAGCCCAGGTTGCCCAGGTTCGGGTCACTGGGAGGGTTATCCCGCTGTGAGGGTGAGTGCCTGGGCGCGGGCTTGCAGGGCTGCCTGCACCCTAACCCCGCAGGGCTGTGTGAAGGGTGTGCAGGGTTGTTGAGCATTTCCCACCGTGGCTAACGGCACACTGACATCAGGGGAAAGAAGGCTGTTTGATCTCCATGGAAAGCTGGCCCGGGCTGGCATTTTGACATTTGGAAGCAGTGAGTACAATTACCCATCTGTGCACCAAAAGGGCTCTTCTTTCCCCCTTGAAGGGAATTTAAGGTGTTTTGCCATAGTTGAATTTCTCCTTAAGAGGCCCCCTCTGAGTGGAGAGGGGTGGAGAATCGTCCCCCAGACATCATGCAAGAAAGAGGGCGCTTCTGGAAGCGATGCAGGGCTGCTGCCCAGCTTCTTCTTCCTCTGCAGCTGACCTTTCCATCAGAGAGGCCTGGCAGGCCGGCCGACAAGGGCCTTGTCACCTTTAGCAGGTGGCCTGGTGCCTCTGCAGGCATAGCTGCTTCTGTCCCAGCCAGGCCCCGAGAAGACAGGGTGTGATGTCACCATCCACAGGTGAGGCCCGAGAGCTCAGACATGACAGAACTGCCTCAAGAGGTCCCACCAGCCCCCAGGGTCCTGTGCCCAGCCTCCTCATGTCCCCACTTGTGTCAGCCCTCAAAAATGTCTATTGCTAAGCCTCCACCTGTTGCGCCAGCATCCCATATGGGTACCAGTTGGAGTCCTGGTTGCTTTACTTCTGATCCAGCTCCCTGCTTGTGGAGTGGGAAAGCAGCAGAGGATGGCTCAAGTCCTTGGGCCCTTGCACCCACATGGGAGACTCAGAAGAAGCTCCTGGCTCCTGGCTTCGGACTGGCCCAACTCTGACTGTTGTAGCCATCTTGGGGGTGAACCAGTGGATGGAACACTTCTACATAACTCTGCCTTTCCAATAAAAGAAGTCTTTAAATTTTTTTGCCTGTGTTGAAATCCCAACTGCCAGTAACTCAGACTGTGGATATGGGCTTGTTACAGATATCATTAGTGAAAAAACACCTGTTGGGGCCAAGAGGACCCTAAGCCCAGTGCCCTAAGCATGAGCAGAGAAGACAACGTGAAGATACAAGGAGGAGGCAGCCACCTGCAAGCACAGGGATGTCCAAGGCTGCCAGGGTCTAGGAGACATTCTCCCTAGTGGCTCTCAGAGGGACCCAGCCATGCCAACACATGGGGTCAGACTCCCAGAACCAGGGAGCTGTGGGACAATACAGCTCTGTCACTTCAGCCCCCAGCTCTGTGGGACTTTGTCACAGCAGGACACCAGCACTCCATTCGAGATGGCTAGCCAGCAGAGGTAATCCCGTTCCTGTTATGGTCCCCTGGCTTTAACAGCCAGAGCCAACGTGTGCTTGCTTCCCTTGCTGTGAGGGGGCTCATGGAGGTTCTCATCAAGGGGGTGTGGGTGCGTGTCTCCCTTCCCGCTTCCCTTTCCTGGCCCTGGGTGGCCACGGACAGCCATGGGCTGATCAACTTGCATCACGGGCATGGAGCACCAGCAAGAAGCTTGAGGTCCTGAGTGGCCTTCCCACCTTGACCTGCGTCACCCTGGGAGGTGGTGTCTCCACCTGTGGGTTCCACCCCGCTCTGGGAACCTTGGGCTGGCGCGGTTAAGCCTACATACACCCCCAGCAGGTGCATGTGTCTGCCTTCTGTTGCCTTTGGATATGCCTGTGTTGTAAGCTCCAAGCAAGAGAGCCCTCCACTGCCCGAGTAACTGCCCCTTACATTGAGTTGATTAAAATGCAATCACTGAATAACAAACCACATGTAGCTCAAGTGTGCAAGCTGATTAGTTTAGATGCACACACATCTCTATCATCATCATCATTTATCTAAAATTACTATTTTACCTATCATTCACCTATTTATTATCACCATCATCTCTACGTCATCATCAGCATCAGTCAACCAGTCTGTCTACAGCACACTCAAGGTCATGCATCACCTAAAAACACCGACTCACTGTTGATCCTCCCACCCCAACCCTAGCATCCTGACCTCTGTGTTGGCAAGGTGAGAGAGATGATGGCTTTTGAAAGCAGTCGGAAGTCAGACAGATGTGGGACCGTTGACAGGGCAGAGGTCGTGGACCCCAACACATTGGGCATCCGTGCTTACCTCCTCCATGGCAACCGACAGAGTGATGCAACAAGGTGCATACTGCTGCTTCCTCTAGCCCAGGTCATCCCCCTTAGCATTCCTTGGTTTGAGAGGCCTTGCAAAAGCGGGGTGTGGGGGGGACGGGCATGAGTTTGACTGCTTGGTGGAGAATCAGCTGAGGGTTGTGCAGACGCTGAGCTGCGTCCCTATTCTTGGCTTTGGTCAGGGAAGGAGTGGAGACTTTGAACTTTCCACTCTTCCCATTTGGCATTTACATCCAGAACAGTGTAGGGCCTGAGACTAGACTCTACTTGCACGCTGCCCCTGTCCTACGGGCACCAATAGGAAATATGAGACCCACGGGCCGGGGATGAAGCGCAGTGTACTGCGTTACAGCAGCCGGAGCACGCGTCTTGAGCGGTGTGGCTCCAAGCCCATCAGGAGGATGGGGTGGTGGCAGGTGCTAGCTGTGCACGCTGCAGCTGCATCCCAGAACCTGCAGCTCTGGGGAACAGGCTTGCCTAACAAGCAGTCTGCTCGCTCCCTCTTTGCTCCACTTCCCAGACTTCCCAGACTGTAAAGATGTGTTCTCGAGCTGATGGCTTTAGCAAAATCACCAACCAGGTTACCAGGACGAAGGGACACTGGTGTGTCACGGCCCAGATCATCAGGCAGATTACTGCTGCTGGGTTGGGACCACAGCTGCAAGCTCTCTGACCGACCAAAGAGGACTGATATTGGGGTGCTCCCCTACCCGAAGCTGCCTAGTATGATGTTATGATCCTTGCAGGACCTGAGGGGGGTCACCCCCTGATAGGGCATGCGAACAGGAGAGGTAAGGAGAGTTAAAGTGCAATCACCTGCAGCTCCTGACCCCAGGCAAGCGCTTCCATGCCTTGTCCACTCAAGGCCAGGAGCAAGGGGCCAGCTTCATCCTCAGCGGACCTCCACATCCCTCTGGCTGAGCACCATCTTGGCTGAGCCCACCTGGAAGCCCGGGGCCAGGATGTGGACTAGCAAGGCCACCTTGGGTCACAGAGCAGCATGCTAGCGGTGAGGAGCGCAGCCAAGAGGGCAGACACAGCCCCTGGGTCACTTGTCTCAGCGGGCTCTGGGGCAACACAGGGACTCTCTCCCCCAAAAGGGCTGTGCCCACATCTGGGGCTTTGGCCCCCATCAAGGGGATGGCTTGGGGGAAGGCAGCTGGAGCGGGTGGGGTTCAGGAAGCATTTGGGGGCACAGCAGGTGGTCTGGAATGAATTTCCTGCAGACATCCTTGGGGACTGGAGCTCTTGAACAAAGACGGGATAATCTGAGCTGCTCGCTTCTGTTTCATGTCTGATGTATGTGACTTTGGGACGCTATGTGGAAGCCTCCCTTGAGAATATACTCTGATTCTTCCAATTACAGACCTTCCAGGGGCTCGTCTTCAAAGCAGCCTCGCCACTGGGGGCGCCACGTCCACCCCGCTGTGCCTGAGGGGAAGAATTCTACAAACTCCCGAAGCCACAAGGGACTTGGGAAGGAACGCCTCCGGCTAGCAGAAGAAACACTGGCTTACTTTCTCCTCTTCCTTTTCTGGCCTTTGTTAAAAGAAGCGGGCAGCCCAGGTCCGGTGGTGTGGACGGGGTCACCCCTGCCCCGTGTCTCAGACACAAAGGCTCCCCAAGTCCAGTGTCCTCAGGCGCAGGGAGATGGACACGGCCCCTATGAACTAAACTTTGTGGCAGGGAAAGCAGTGGAAAATGACCCAAGACCCTGCACCTTCACGGGAGATCCCGAAGCTTCTGACTCCTGGTTTCAGATTGGCTCAACTCCAGCCTTTGTGGGCTGCTTGGGCAGTGAACCAGTGGGTGGAAGATCCTTCTCTCCTTCTCTCTGCCTTTCCAACAAAAATAAATCTTAAATAAATAAATAGATAGATATAGATAAATCTTTTATAAAATAAATAAATCTGGGCTTCTTTAGTGCTCATTTGTGTCATTTGCTAAGTTTTAGGAAGGAAAGGCTGTGGCAGGTTAGAGGCAGGATTCTAGGACGGTGGCCATTCGCAGTCCACACACGAGGCCAGGGGCTGGCTGCTTCCCGGAGATGGAAGCCCACACCAGGAGTCCTCCCCTTGCTCCCAGCCAATGTCTGGATTCACTCTTTACTACATACTGAAGGCCCTTCTGTTTCCCGCATTGAAAATGGACACTTGGCTGCGGGGCCCTCGCTCCATAGCTTCCTCCCCATCGCAGCAAGCAGCAGTAGCTTTGCCGAGAATATAGATTCAGGGGCTGCCAAGGCCCACAGGCAATTATGGTCACCGCGCTCTTAAAACGTGGGGATTCTTAATAAATGACCCGTGGCCCACGCCAAGTACTTTGCTTTGTCACAGAATATTCCCCAGCCTTCTTTCCTACTCCCCCTGCTCCCAGAGAGTCTAGGGGGTCCACTGCAGTGCGAGGGATACTGGCTCTGCTCGATGAGGGATTCATGAAGGCACCTGCTGGGGACTCTAGCACCATGAACCCCCACCAAGTCAACCATTCTCTGGAGAGACGTGCCTGTGGGTTGTGTCCTCCGAGCAGGGGAGGGAAGGCACTGTCCTGTCCCTTTGTGAGCCATCTATCTGAGCTCTCTGGGATATTCTAGAATCTTCTCTTTGTCTCCAGCATTCTGGAATGTCTTGATGAGGCACCTGGGATTGGGACCCTTCTTGTGTCCTTCCTCAGTGACCACTCGGTGGAAACCCCAGCCTTAGTCTAGAAAGCATTTTTGGTGAGAGGTTTTTTGTCTCTCAGATTTCCTTCCCTGTTGGATTTGTTTCTTCTTTGGCGCCTTGTTGAATGCAGGTCTACCTTTCTTTTCCTTCTTCCTTTTTTTTTTTTTTTTTTGCCATTTTTCTCTGTTTTATGGGTATTTTCTCAGATATATTTCAGAAACCTTCAGATTTTATCATTTTCACTGTGATGTTCTTCCCTTGTGTTGGAAGGGAGTCTAACTGCTCCTCCTGCGTGGCAGCCTGTTCTTAGTGCCCATGCACGGCTTTTGGACTCTTGTCCAGGTGGTCCTCTCCAGGTTCCGTTTTCCCTGTTCGCCTCTGTCCCAGCTCGCAGCGTCGCTGCCACCTTGATGCTTCCTTCCTCCCTCTTCCGCCTGCACTGATGGTCCGCTCTGAACTGCTCCCCTACCCCCGCTCTGTGCTGCCCCATCTCCTGGCCCACGGGGCGTGCTCCCGTGAGCCCGGGCTTTCTGGAGCTTCCATGGTTCCGTGTGTCCCACATCTTCAGATCGAAGCTCCGTCCTGGCTAGCATTCTTGAGTTCTGACCGCTCCCCCTCACGCCCCTCCTCTCTCGCCTCAGAACGTGCATACGCCTGTGCAGTTACAGTTGGTGTAAAGTAACAGCACCGTGACACCCCTGTGGCTCGAATGGTGACTGGAGGTGACACTCACGGCTAAGGAGCACAGCAGGGGAGGAGGGGTTAGGTCTGGGTCTCGGTGTGTCCCCTGGCAGCCTCTGGTGAGCCCCCAGGTGACTAGGCTTCTTCAAGGTCACCCTTTGCTAAATGACCCTGCTGCCCCATGCCGTGCGGCCCCTGCGGGCTGGTGAAAGGCCCAAGCTGGCCCAGTGCCAGTCTTGGAGGACAATCAGACTTGGCCTCCTGCCTTCTTTCCACATACTCTTTAATAAAGCAGCAATATCTCTCTGAGCTGGGCAGCCCGCTTGGCTTGCACCAAGAAACCTGGAATTGTTTAAGGGAACATTAATTTCCTTTGAGCTGGGATTACAGGCTCCTTCGAACTTCTTAATGAACGGCCACACTCTTTTTTGAAGTGTTTATGGACTTGCCAACATGGATTTGAAGGCTGCACCAAGTACTGCACACACTCCAGCCGAGAAACGAGGGTCTTCTGGAAGCTGACCAGTGTTCCGACATGGTACACTTTCATTTGATGGGGTGGGGTAATTGAAACATTAAAGACTCCCTCCCAACTGTGTTGTTCAGGAGGAAAATTCAAGTTCAAAGCCTGAGTTTTGTGTTTCCACTTTTTTTTTTGAAAGGCAGAATTACAGAGAGAAGTAGAGACAGAGGAAAGATCTTCCATTTGCTGGTTCACTCCCCAAGTGACCACAACAGACAGAGCTGAGCTGATCAACAGCCAGGAGCCAGGATGCACCTGTGGGTCTCCCACGTGGGTTCAGGGTCCTAAGGACTTGGCCATCCTCCTCTGTTTTCCCAACCATAAGCAGAGAGCTGGATTTGAAGTGGAGCAGCTGGCACGTGAGCCAGTAACCATTTGAGATGTGGTGCCTGCAGGTGGTAGATTAGCCAGTTGAGTGATCTTGCCAGCCCCACTGAGACAGGACCAGTGGGTGAAGAACCACTCCCCCCCCAAAAAAAACCCCAGAAAACCCAATGTCACATTGGGTGCTCATTGACTGCCCAACATCCTGGCAGACAGGGCTCCCCTGGAAGCTTGGCTGAGTGTCCCCAGCCAGCTGTGCAGTGTGTAGATTCAGCAAGCTCGCTTCTGATGTCACAGTTCCAGAGCAGTTAGAGGACAGATGTGGCCATGACGTCCCTCTGTGTCCACTTGGGACTGCAGATCACTGTGTGACCAGGGTCTGTGGGAAACTTCTCCAGGGACCCCTTCTCCAGACCGTTGTCTGGGATTTGCTGGGTGTCTCCTCCACCCTGACACCACAGCTCTGTTCAGTCGACCCCCCTTTTTTCCCCTCCTGTGAAAATGATTTTGTGAGAAAATGTGACCAGGGCCATTACACTGAAGTTTCATACGATGAAATGTTAATAAAATGGATATTTGGCCAATAAAATGCTGGTGCCAAATGAAATGGGCCTGGAGGGAGCAAGGACTTTGGAGCCAACTCTGTGGGAAACAGGATGAAAAAGAAAGTCCTCTATGGCGGCCGTTATGTGAGTTTTCCCCAGAATTAAAACAGACACGAGTTGCAACATCGTCAGCCTGCCTGGAGGCAATAACGCCAAGGGGCCAAGGATGTGTGTTCCCAGGGCAGAAAACCGGGCCCCACGGCAGCAGTGCTGGTCTGCTGGCCAGGGCTGAATTACTTCTCCTCTTTGGGCTTCAGAGCCCCGTTCTGACCTATGGGGACAAGAGCAGTATTTTCCCCAGTGTTTGTGTGTATGTGTGTGTGTGTGTGTGTATGGCTGGATCTTGTGTGTTGAGGGCTGCTGGTCACGTCTGGCACACCATTGGCTCCAGTCCTCGGACAAGAATCTGCATCCAATTTCTGCTCTGGCACACAGTGTCTCCTGCACAATTTGACTGGCAGCCATTGGAGGACTTGGCTACTCCAGAATTTTCCCAAGCCCACCTCGCTGGCCCCCAGAGGCAAAAAATGGATGTGAGCATTTTGCCTGAGTGAACTACAGAGTCCACAATTCTTGCTCCTCTGTGGAGTCCTGAAAGGATGACAACCCAGCACATTCTGACTAATCTCATCTTCTGGTTAAGCTGTCCCTGGTGCAGCCAGGAGAGTAATAGCTATAACAGACAAGGAAAGTAACTCTGAAATTCACAGACTTTAGGGAATGAAGCAACTGTGCTTTGAAATATTGAAAAAAAAAAAAAAGGTAGAAAACCCACAGAGTAACAGGCAGGAACGTCAGAGTATGTGTGATGCAGCCAAAGGTATACTTTGAGGGAGAGTTTTAGCCTAGTGTGTGTGTGTGTGTGTGTGTGTGTGTGTGTGTTGGTGTGTAGCACCAAGTGCAGAATCTGAGTGCCTGTTCATAAGCTGCCCCAGGGGGGTTTGCCTTGTCCTCTGGGGGACCAAGGCCCTCACCATCTCATTGATGGAAAGGCTGGGGGACTGACGCTCTCAGGTGAGACCCTGTGGGAAAACAGCCATAGGCCAATGCCTGCTACCCTCCTTGAAGACCACCCAGGTCCTACAAGTTGATGGGGAATAAAGGCCTGCTCCTGTCTCAGTTGTGCCTGCCAGATTTTAATGTATGGAGGTGACTGAGAGCTATATGCCATGGAGGAATTTTTTTAATTACTTTATATTTTTTCTTAAATGAAGCTATTTTATGTATTTGAAAGAATTACAGAGACAGCGAGAGCCCTTCCACCCACTGGTTCACTCCCTGTATGGCCACAGCAGGCAGCCCTGGGCCAGAGCAAAGCCAGGAGCCAGCAGCTATACCGGGTCTCCAATGTGGGCAGAGAACGCATTGGCCATCCTGTACTGCTCTTAAGAACTTAGTACTGAGGTAGTTCCCTAAGCCCCACACCCCTTTTTAAAAAATAAGGATAGCAATTCTTTCTATTTTTAAAATTTTTTTAAATTATATTTTTGACAATCTTTACATAGTTAATTAGGGTAAAAAGGTTCAAGGGCTACAGGAAAGTGGGTAAGACTATTATTTCCACATTGTTTCCTTCATGTATCTGAGGTAAACAGGGATATTAAGGGAGAAGCCCCACCTAGTCTCCACCCACCCCAGGCCCCACATGTGGGGCATGCTCTGAGATTCTTGCTCAAGTGGTTTTGATAGTTCAACAGTTATGAATTGCTGCCAGTCTCGCCACTCTGAGCACGATGAGGTTGCTGCAGAATCCAGTGATTGACATAGTCCATCATAGAGTCTCCATTTGCCCAGTATTTCGCTGCCAACATATAGCTGAGGTGGTTGATTGACTTGTTCTTTCTTCTGTCTTTTCTTGGTTAGGGTTCTGAGTCCGGCATTTAGATTGGGGAGATCCCCAAAGAAACTTTGTCTGAGGTGTTCCCAGACCAGATTCCTGTATGTACTAGCAAGTATAAGGATCAGCACAGTCCATCGCCCCGATCAGATGGTGGTTGCAGTTGCTGGGTCGGTTCTGTTTCCAGCCCTGACTTCCACTGGAACCAATGGGTATTGCAGTCCAGCCTGGTTCTGCCCAGCACATACTCGGCCCTCACATAAACCAGTGTGGGCTGCAGCCTAGTCGGAGCGACCCACAATAACCTCCACCAGGCCCGCCCCCTACCCTGGTTTGCCAGTATGTGCAGCAGACTAGTCCAGTCTGTTCCACATCCCATTCAGCTCTCATACATGTCAATGGGCATTGAAGCCTAGTTCCATCTAACCAGCTCAACTATCCAGCCCACACAGATGTTGTTGGGTGCTCTTCTGTCTAGCCACCCCAGCCCCTGTCCTGGTTTTCGTGCCCTCCGGTGGGAGTGGTAACCCAAGAGGAAGGAGCCCACTGTTTCCCTTCTAGGTGTTCTGTGGTTTAACTTGACAGAATTAGCCCCCAGTGCCAGCTTCTGCCAGCTGATGCTGCAGCTAAGCCCAAACAACTCTCACTCACTCAATTTTTTGTTTGCACCAGTAGGAACAATTTGCCCAGCCTGGCTTTTTCCTGATCTAGCTCACATGAGGCCCACAGGTGTTGTAGCCCTGTTTAGTCTGGTCTGCACCCATCCCAGCTCACACTCTCCAGTGGGAGTAGCTGTCCAGCAGGAGAGCCCCCCATATTCCCCCTGCTGGCTCCGCCCCCTCCCTTCCTGGTTCTCACGTGTGCTGGTTGGGCGCTGCGGTCAAATCCGGTACAGGTAACCTCATTGGCATTCCGTAGTGTGCACTGGTTTTTAGTCGCAACTGAACCTGGCTTGACCCACACTCTGTTCTGGTACTCGGATTCGCCAGTGGATGACAGCAATTCTTTCTAAAAAATATTTATTTATTATTTTTTATTGGAAAGACAAATATACAGAGAGAAGGAGATAAAGAGAGAAAGATCTTCCATTTGCTGTTTCACTCCGCAAGTGGCCACAACAGTTGGAGCTGAGCCGATACGAAGCCAGCAGCCAGGAGCTTCTTGCAGGTCTCCCATGTGGGTGCAGGGTCCTAGTAGAACCAGAGCCCACACGGGATCCTGGCACATGCAAGGTGAGGACTTTAGCCACTATGCTACCATGTCAGACTCAAGGACACCAATTCTAATCAGAAGGAACACTTCCTAAATCACTCCCAAATCTCCCTAACAGCATCACATTCAAGGATGACGTTTCAGATTTCGTGGGGACACGCGCCTTCCCACTGCAGCAGGAAGAAGAAAAGACATGCTGATGCACATGGAAGGCAAGAATAGAAGTTGTGGGGGAAGGGTGTGGTTCTTGATTGCTAAAATAGAAGCTAACTGTGCAATAGACGTCTGGCATTGGAGCAGGTGGACCCAATGGACAATGCTCTTGTGTGAATCAGTAAGGGCTAGAAATCATGTGAGAGTGTTGAAACACCAAATAGGAAAACCTCACACAAAAACATGGTTAGGAAGCAGCCTCGAAGAGGCCACAGTATTCACGTTTGCTCTATGTGGGTGATGGAACGTGGGTCCTTAGGACGTTCAGCTGTGTAACTAATGATGCGGAGGGCTGGTGAGACAGCTTCCACGTGCTGACCTGCTTCTCAGATGCTCACAGCGGCTCCAGGCTAGTCAGAGCTGGGAAGGCAGTCCAAGTCTCCCACGTGGGTGGCAGGAGCCAAGTGTCTTAAGCCGTCCCACTGCCGTGCGGGCTCTGTGTTGGCAGGAAGCCAGTCAAGAGCCAGAGGCAGGATTGAACCCCAGCACTCCGATGTGGGATGCAGGCACCCCTACTGGCATGTTGGCTATTAAGCTAAACACCATTCCCACCCCACCCAGCCTTGTGTGTGGGTGCAAGGGCCCAAGCACTTGGGCTACTTGCTGCTGCTGCTGCTGCTGCTTCAGGGTCATTAGCAAGGCGTGGTTAACACGCCTGTGTCCCCTAGAGCAGAGCAGGGAGTAGAGGCTTGGGAAGCAGAGGCTCAAGGAATTGGGTCCCCACCAGCCACAGGGAGCCCTGGATTCAGTGCCCAGTTCCTGGTCCCACCCCCAGCCATTTGTGGAATCTGGGGAGTTAAGCCCGTGGATGGGAGCTTTCTGTCTCTTTCAAAATTAATCCTGAAAAAAAACAAAGCCACGTTGAGCTCCCATTATATACCCAGCATGGCTTTAAGATTGTGGCTACAACCCTGCGATAGTGTGGACAGAGGTGTAGAGGCCCGTCCCAACACCTGTTCTATCTACTGTCATTGCCGTCAGTTTCCGGGGCCAGGGCTGGCTCCATCATTGGCAGAGCCGAGGGCGAAAGAATACAGGATCCTGTGTTCAAGGGTATTTGGAATCAGCAGATGGAGGCAGGAGGGGAAGGGGGTGCCCTGGGCACTGCCCAGGCCGTGTGCTGGGGCACTTAACCAGCACCAACCTTTCCTCTCTGGGGTCTGGGGTTGGCCCAATCCTTGTCTCTTTAGAACAGCCCTGTGAGGAGTGGCCGACAGAAAGGCAGCCACCTGGAGCTTCGTTCGTGCCTCCCACGTGGTGCAGCAGCCCAAGCTCTTGGACCATCTTCCGCTGAGTTTTCCCAGGTGCATTAACAGAGAGCTGGATTGAAAGAGGGGCACCCAGGACTCAAACTGGCATCATGTATTGCAGCTTTGACTGCTACGCCACAGCACCTGCCTCTGGCTACTTGGCATCCCTGGCTGCAATTTCCTCATCTGGAAGATGGGGTGATGTCTCCACTCAGAGATGCTGCCCTTTCCAATTCCTGTCCTGCATTCAACCTCACAGGCAGGTGCTCTTGTGGACAGAGTGACTGAGTGTGAGGTGGGGTGAAGCTGCCCACAGTGGGGGGATCAAGAGAAGGGATGGGGAGGCAGAGCCCAGCGTGACGGCAGAGCTCGCAGAGGCTGTCTCTCCCGCCTCCACAACTCAGATGCATGACTACAAACTTGAATTTCCGAGGGACAGCAAAGGGGCGGTGCAGGGTTCTGCCTGTGGGCTACTCTGTTCTGACTTAGAGGATGTGTTTTGAAGGCTCTGCTGAAAAGCTGAGTAATTGCTTTTGAAACATTGGAATTTCAGAGCATGAAACAAATCCTGTGAAGGCTCCGCTGTGCCTGCCTCTGCTCCGTAACAACACGGAGCTTATTTCAAACTCCAGAAATAACAAACGCTGAGCGGACCACCACTTAGCATGATGTCCGGCTGCTGGTGGCCGTGGGTGAAGGAAGGAAGGAGGGTGTCTCAGATTCTCAGGGCACAGACAGGATTCCCCAGGGTGAGTTCACATCACATCCAGGAGAGCTTTCTGTGGGCTCTGCTGGCGCAAGCCTTGCTGTCTTCACCTGGGGACAGATGGCCGCAGGTGGCAAAGGCAACTCTTGGCACAACTGGGAACACACAGTGGACTGCTGGCTTCCAGGAGGCCCTGTATGTAGCTTTATTTTTATTTGAGACTGAAAGAGACTGGTTGAGAAGACAGAGGTGGCTCATGGCCCCCTGGTGGTCGCTGCAGGCCCCAAAAGCCTGCAGCAGCCAGGACTGGGCCAGGGCCTAAGCCAAGGGCTGAGAACTCAATTCTAATTGCTCACGTGAAGGGTAGGAGCCCAATGACTTGAGCCATTGAAGTTAGCCTGGCAGTTTAGAGGCCTGCCTCTCGTGCCGCATACCTGGGCTCGAACACTTCCTGCCCAGTGCTCACCCAGTCCCAGGGTGGCATCGTCCTGGGCTTGGGTCTGTAGTGTGCAGCATAGCTCAATAGGCTGAACATGAACCTTATGCCATGTTGAGTCAATCTGTGCTATTGAAAAACCACCTGCTACGTGCGTAAAGCTAGACTGTATAACATCTGGACCTGTATGCAGTCCTACCTCACCTTTCTCCAGGGCTCCCAGGGGTGATATCACTCCTGCTGTCCCCCAGGGCACAAGCCGGACACAGAAAGTCACACTGCAGAGCCAGCCTGGGTGTCGCTATGTCTTGGCATTGGCCAACGTCTTTCAGTTGGTGCAGGCTCTCACGGAATAGCCGGGACAGCCACCTGTGCACGCTGATGGTTCATGTAGCATGCGGTCGGGTCTCGTTCAGACATCCTCGTGGCACCTGGCTGGCTCGTGCTTGCCTTGGCCACACCTGAGCAGATGGGGAGCAAAGGAAATGAGTTTGTCCCACCCTCCCCTCCTGAGCTCAGGGTGGACCTGATGCTGACAGATGCACATGTGCTCTGGGCTTCTTTGCCAAACGCACGGCCGCCTAGAAGATGAGGGCGTGTTCTCCCTGCTGGAGACTGTATTGCTTTTCCCTCATCCTCTGCTTCCCTCCCTATGCAGCTGCTGGGGTGTGGGGCAGGGTGTTTGGAGGGATGCACATTGATCTACAAAACAGCCTTTGGTGCAGTGGTCAGGATGTGGCTTGGAACACCCACAATCCCCTCCCTGTGTCCAGGTTCAAGTCCTGCCTCAGCTTCCAGGGAATGCATGCCTTGGGAGACAGCAGGTGCTGCTCAATCCCTGAGGAAGATCCACATTGTGCTCTGGGCTCCTGGTTGCATCCTGGCCTCCCTTGGCTGCTGCAGGCATTCAGGGATGGAACCAGTAGGATGAAAGTTCTCTCTGCATGTGTCTGTGTGTGTGTGTGTGTTTGTATGTGTGCATGCCTTTCAGATAAAATGGAAATACATGAATCTTAGAAGTATTTGCCAGATCGGCCCATCCTCATGCTCCTAGCAAGCAGCGGTTCTGTAGGGTGCTCACTGGACCTGGTCAGGGTAGTGGCTCCAGGCCTCCCATGGTGCCCAGTATGCACACTCTTGCACTGTCTCATTCATCTGCTCATCGAATGTCCCACTTCTGGGTTGGTGACCCAGAGGCTGGCATGGCCCCTCAGATGGCTGAGGAGCCTCAGCAGGTGGGAGCAGGCACACAGGCTATGCACAGAAAATGGTGGCCATGGAGGACTAAGGGGAGGGACGGGCCCACCTTGCTTCCAAGGGAAGCTTGGTGACACGTGGTACCTTGAAGCTTCAGGGTGTCGCAGGAATAGCTGTTGCATATTTGTTTTTATGGCGAGACCCTGGCCTAGCCTTATCATCCCTCCCTTACCAATGTGGAAAATGCAGATAAGGAAATACCAGGAGAGTAAACCAGTTGTCCAAGAGTTCCTAGCCAACAGTGTGACAGCCAGCAGCAGCCAAGGCTGAGCTGGCAAAGGGGTTACCAGGCCCCAGGCAGGTGGAGGTCTCTCTGTCCCTGGCTGAACCCCAAGCACCATTTGGTGATCCCGAGGCCAAGGGCTCATCCAACTCACCAGGGGCTTGGCTGCCTCATTCTGCCTCTGCCATCAGTCTAGCTCACATCCATCCCACGGGCGTGGGACCTGGTCAGAGTTTTCTGCTTCCCATAACAACCGCATGGAACAAACTCCAAGTTCCCTATAAACTTTACTTGAATACAAGAGAGGCAGAACGGAGAAAATGATTATTTTCCCCATCTGGAAGAAACATGGCAATGGAGATTTCTGGGCCCCCATCCATTTTTCAGAAGGGAATAATGGGGGAACAATATGATAAAGAATGGAGACCCTCAAACTTGTACTTCAAGGTCCCAGTCCACTTCTGTTGGGAGTTAACGACTTGGCTTTCTTTGCTCAGTGCACTCCCCAGAAGTTATTTTGTATCTTAGCCAATCAATCCGAAATTGGCTTTAAAAGTTTGAAGTATAGTCTGGCTACAAAACTGCTGAAAAACCGTTGAGGATTAAGGCACAAATCCAATTTCACTTTTCAGTTTAATACCAACACTTTTATTCAGGCGTCACTGTGAGCGATCAGCAATGTATTAGCTTTGTCGTTGGCCGGCATGTGACCTCGAAGTGGTGGGCGACTCGCCTGCTATCCTCCCTGGGAATTAGAACAGCTGCCTCCAGGGACCAGCAGAGAATCCCGCTGAGTGAGAGATCATCTGAGAAGCGCCCGTTTGGTAAGCCCACAGGCAGCCCCAATGTCAGCAATTGCTTCAGATGGCGAAAAAAGCCGGCCTGGACTCTCAGACCCTCGAGATGGTGCTGCATGATCTTGGTCTGTGAGAGCAGGTGGTCTGCCCTCGTGTCCAAATTATGGGCAGGAGGCAGCTACCTGCGCAGAGAGCACAGCATCCAGCACTAGGGGCTGTTCTCTGAGCTTCCAAGGTGAGAAAGGATGGAGGTCTGCAGCCAGGACAAAGCCTCGGGGTGGGAGTCAGCAGCCACACCCAGGGCTTGAGACAGGTGAAGGGCGTGCGTGAGTGAGCCAGGACACTGCAGACCAGCAGTGGGAAGCACGCAAATGCAGGGACAAGTCCACACACAGGCGTGCGCGCGCGCACACACACACACACGCACACACACACTCACACACACTCACACACACCAGGAAGTTCACAGACAACAACAAGGTTTGTTTTGATGCAAAAGAAATTTGAGTGCATATAGTTTTTTTTTAATCATATGCATTTCTTACGAACTTTTTGAAGACCTCTCATGGTATGTGTGTGTGCATGTGTGTGTATGTATGTATGCTGTGTGTATGTGTCAGGGCAGTGACACTGATCGAGTGCCATATGCCAGGAAAGGCCTCGGTGTGTTAGCTCTTCCACCTGGCCTGAGGGGAAAGGTCTTTTACTTAAGATTGATTTTTTTTTTTTTAATTTAATTTAAGGTGGAGTGAGAGAGAGATGGAAAGAGGCAGAAACAGAGATTTTTAATCCACTGGTTCACTCCCCAAGCGGCTGTCATGGTTGGGCTTGGCCAAAGCCAGGAGCCAGAAACTCTACCTGAGTCTCTCGTGTGGGTGAGGGGTCTGAGCTCGCGAGCCCTCTGCTTCTTCCCCAGCACATTAGCAGGGAGCTGGATCTCAAGTGGAGCAGCAGAGACCTGAACTGCACTCCGGAGGTTGTGGCTTAACTTACTGTGCTACAGTGCCGGCCTCAGAAGTGGGTTTTTGCAGCTCGATCTCCTTTGGGGAAGTTGAGGCACTGAGAACTTCCCTGCCAGCTCTGTGGCCACAAATTCTGTAAGCATGAGAGGCTGGCACAGCTGTGCTGGAAGCAGAGGCAACCTTGACACTGTCTTAGGAAGCCCAGAGGCCCTGCGCGAAGAACTCCTTGGAGTACAGACGGGAGCTCCCCTCTACAGCAGCGTGGCCAGGGCCGTGGCAGCAAAGGAGTGTACTTCTGGCTCAGCTACCTCGCAGTGGGCAAGGACAGCTGGCGGTGAAGCATCCCCCTCACCGTCACATCTGCTGCCCAGGGCCCTGAGCTGGCAGGGCTGAGGAGGGGTGGGGTAGCTGCTGAGTTCCCTGTTCCACACCCTGGAGTCACCTCTGCCCCCGCCTCCTGTGTTTGTCCCCAGCCCGTGCTCCAGCAGTAAGACAGGGATGGCTGGCTGTCCTTTCGCGGCTCCATGCAACGGTAATGGGGAGGACTGCCCGTCACCCTGTCAGCAGACCTTTGAGGGGACCCAGAGCCTCAGTATGGCAGTTTGGAGATGTCCATGCCACTGGCTACTTCGGTCACTTTGCAGCCTCTGGGCACTGTCCTGCAAGGCTGGAGGGTGGAGCCCAGCCTTTACTGCACCCACTTCACTGGTTACAGGGCACACAGACTCAGGCACGACTCTTGGGGCTCTGAGAATGTGCCGGGGATTGCCCCTTTCCTGGGAGGGACATCCCCATTCCCAGCCCTAATGCAGCCCCTTCTCCGAGTATCCCAACCCCAGCACCCACTCTCTTTGTGCAGGATCATCTCTTAATGCTAGCTTCAGTTGGGCGTGCACAAGACACTTTCCTGCCAGCCTGCTGCGGCCAAGGCTGCCCAGTGACCATGACCATGTACCTGGCGCTTTGGGCTTTTGCCTCCCTGTCAGCAGGACTACAGGCTGGAGGCCCTTCTTCCTGTGACCCTGGGACCCTCAGAGGAGGAGACTGTTGGCCTGAGAGGCCACCCTGTGGGCTTTGGGAACAAACACAATGAGGCGCATTCCAGTGAGGAGACTATGCTCCAGAGCGCATCGACCCACCCAGCGTCTCCCTCTAACTGTGCTGATTTGCAGACAGGAACAGGTAGGTGCTTTGCCAAACCTGTTCCCATCCAGTGCCTGCCTGCATGTGCCTTCTCTGGGCTTCCATCTCAGCCCTCCCCCCGCCTGCCCTGTTTGCCTCCCCCTCCCCCAACTCTTCATCCAGGACAGGGCTGTGGCATCTCTCAGGCCATCCTCATTAGGGATTTGATAAGCATCACCCGAGAGTCCCTGTGCTGGATGCCCAGAGTCCAGCGCCGGCTCTGACCTGGGGAGCTGGCAATCTGGAGGCTTGGAGATGGTGAGCAGGTGCGCAGTGCACACCTAGTGGTACGGGAGCCACACAGGCTGGAGGCAGAGGCTCCCCGAGGCCACATAAGCTCCCAGGCAGCAACCCCGAGTCCTGTGTCCATCCAGGCCCAAGACTGCGCATGTCCTGTAGCTGTGCTGGGTCCCCGGGCAGCAGCATGAGGACGAGGCACCTTTTTCAGCTTTGCAGGGGTGGGCTCCACCATGCCCATCGCTCTTCCTGCTCCAGCCTCCTCTGGGCCAGGATTCAATGTTCATTGCTAATGGGATCTGATCTGCTTGTAGACACAAGGCCGATTGCTTGGGAATCTTGGTGTGGAACAAATGGAAGGCCTGCTCCTGGCAGCCGGCGTCTGGGGCTCGAGCCGGCAAGGATGACGGTTTGTGTTGTGTGGAAGCGAATGAATGCTAGCTTTCTGGTTTCTGCCACGGGAACGTGGCGGGGCAGGGCTTACAGACGGAACCCCAGAGCTGGGCTGCCTGCAAAGCTTTTGTTTCTATTTAGGAGACTGGTTTGTCTACGTTAAGGTCAATTGGTAGAAAATGGACCATTTGCGAATTGGCAGACCGAGAAAAATCTTGATGTAGGGCTAAAGGCAGTGAAGCTGAGGCAATAAAATGAGCATCAGTTCATTAGGTCAGACTCCCACTTGGCTTTTGCTCTTAAACTTTTTCCTTGTTGCGAACAGCTTGAGGGAGCTGACAGAGAGACTGTAACAGGATGGAGCGATTAGGTTAAGAAATCAGTGGTGGCACTTCGAGTCCTGGCTGCTCCACCTCTGAGCGGGCATCCCATACGGGCACCAGTTGGTGTCCTGGCTTCTCCACTTCTGACCTAGTTCTCTGCTTTGGCCTGGTAAAGCAGTGGAGAATAGGGCCTAAATCCTTGGACTCCTGTACCCATGCGGGAGACCCAGAGAACCTCTTGGGTCCCAGGCTTGGATCAACTCAGCTCTGGCCGTTGTGGTCATTTGGGGAGTAAAGCAGAGGATGGAAGACCTTCTCTATCTCTCCTCTCTCTCCTATAAAAAGGAAATCAGGGCCAAGGGAAGATGGGGGGCGGGATGATAGAAGAAGGCAGAGAACAACAGTCCCGTGAGACACAGGCTGCTCCAGAGAAGTAGGGAAGTAGAAATGTCATATTGAAGTGTAGCCTGCACACATGGGGCACAAAACTTATCAGAGGACACTCAGCTGGTGGGTCTTCATGAGCGTCATCACAAGTCACCAGTGGGAGCAGAGAGAGAGACAGAGAAAGAATCCTTGCAGGTCAAGGGCTTCCTGTTTTAACCAGTCCCACACAGAAGAGAACCCCTGGGGTTCTCTGTTAGTCTTGCCATAGTGGGGTGGGGTTTCCGGAAGACTTTCTGTCAGTCACTTTCCCTTCTTTGGACAAAGGAATGGATTTCCAACATGCAGCACCATGCATGAGGCCCAGGGAGGAGCCCGTGTCCCAGGTCTCTGCCAGTCCAGGACGCTGGCTCGGCGTGAGCCGGGTGCCCAGGCTGTTGAGTAAGGGAGTGGATCTCCAGGCTCCAGCTGGGCCTGGCTGCACGGGGTGGGTGCGTCTCCAGCTGCAAAGACAGTAGGGATTTCAGAAGAGCCAACACAAAGGAGCAACCAAGAAGATGCCAGAGCAACAGCTGCTCTTATTTGACCCCAAAGGCAGTGGTGTCTGGTGGTGCAGAAGGTGACACGTGTCCCAGAGAGTCCTACTGATGCCTGTCCAGTCCAACAAGCCCCCTGCAACACGGCTGTGCCTGCAACTCTCATCTCTGTGTTTAGAACCTGCCCGGGGCCACGCCTGCATGGCTGGATCCTTTCCGCTCCAGGCCCTCCTGTCGCTTGTATACATGTTTTATGCTTGATCACTTCCTGATGGGCTCCCCCATCAGTCTGATTCCAGCCTCTGTGTTGTTCTCCCAGAGCCAGCAGAGTATTTGCTGAAAGAACCAAGAAACAAGACGAGGTCTGTTTGTTACTGTGGGCTCCAAGCGACCCAGCATTGCATGTCCCAGCCAACAGGTCTGCTCTTAGCAGAATACACATCTCAACGAGGACCCTCCCACAGGCAGAACCCAAAACCCAGTCTGGAGGAGAGAGGAATGAGACGCGGAAGGGAAGGCGATCCGTGGTGAGCACAGTACCCAACAGGCTGTGGCTGGGAGTTCTTTGGAAAAGAAGGCCCAGGGAGAGGGTGAGAGGGGCATGTGTACTGCACCCCTGCCCCCGTATCGCTGGCAAAGCCACTCCTATTTGTGCTCCTGGGAGCTCCAGCATGCTGGCCGTAGGACTATAGGGGCTGGTCCTGGATGTAGGGCAGGGTGCTCAGAGGCACCAAGGGAAGGGGGCGCAGGTACGGCTGCCATGACACGTGCCCCACAGGCTGGCTGGGGCTCCTTGATGGTTCCCCCCATTGCCTGTCTAGGGCTCCTTGTTGGTCCCCACAGCCTTTGAATACCTGCTTCTGCCTGCCACTTTCTTTGTTGCTGGCTCACTTCACTGCGATGGACCTCTGTTCCCTACCCTGGGACCCCACATCAGTGAGGCATATCCAGCAGGACCACAACCAGCTCCTGTGCAGCAGCAGGAGCCTGACCCGGGTTTCCAACAGATTTCCCCAGGACTTCTAGTTCTTTGAGGCTTCTCCCCTGGCCAAGTGAAAGCTCAAATGCCCAGCCGAAAGCAGGGTCATGTCATATGCTGATGGTCCTTGCCTTGCCCCTGCCTACCCTCTCAAAGCTGCACTGGGGGTGGAGGAGGGTGGCTTACCTTGCCCACTGTGCGCCCGAGGCCAAGAGCATTCTGCAAAGTCTTAAGCAAACAAATAAATAGCTCCTTCCGCCAGGCCCCCTGGTGGAGCTGGTCTCCCCCCACCCCAACACACACACACCAGTTTAATTTCAAACAGCCCCTTCTTTTGTGGGCCGGCAGCCCCCAGCTGCGTGGAAGGCACGATGGGGAGAGGATTTCTGAGCAAGCTTCCTTTGGATGGCGGCAGAGGCCAGCAAGAGCGCCTGGGGGCTTTTCCCACCGTCAGGGAGGGATCGTCCATGCTCGGCTGTCTTCAGTTGTTCAAAGCTCTTTGAGGTCCGGCTCTGCCTTTGATCCTCAAAACCGACCCGGAGTGGAGTGAGCGGGACTTTAACAAGGATGGCGGAAGCCCACTAGTGTCACACAGCAAGAGCCAAACCCACAGAGTCCCCATGGGGACCCCCGCCCTTCCTACCCCACCCCCCACAGGGGCACTTTCCTCGCGCCTGGCCCCTGCACCCCGACGTCCAGACCCCAAGCTCAGGCAGGGGGCCTGTGCCAGTCCTTTCCTGGCTCTTCAAGGAGACCCCTCTTCCCGTGCCCACCCCCCTTGTGCTTGAGTAAGTAGAACCATTAGTTTTTATTGACGGGACTAATGCTTTTCATTTAGGGCCAATTACAATAGGAAGGGAGGCGCTTGAGGGTAACTGGGTGATGAAAGGCCCCCATTAGGGAACAAGCTCCCGGGCTGCTGGTTCTTATTTGTAAGGCCGGTTCCACATGCGAGTCATATTTAAGCCATGAGCGGTGGCGCCCGGGGAGCACCCGCCGAGTGCCTTGAGAAACCCAATCCTTTTATCAAGTCACCAGATGGCCCCGCATGCGAGAGGCCACTGATGTAATTTATGCTTTTCCCCCTCGGAGCTCAGAGGTTCTCAGGTGCCAGCTCCACCTGACCCAGGCATCCTCCTGGAATACTCGGTCCTGCGGGCTCCCTGAGTCCTGACCCCGGGCATTTTCCCAGCATAACCAGCCCCAGAGGCCCCTGGGACACCTGGCCCTGTGGTCCCCAGTGGTCCCTAGATGCTGTGCGGCTGCTCAGACATCCTTGCTCTGTCGCTCACTCTTTTTCTTGTCCTTGTCAGATTTGCTCTGTTGGTGGAGAAGGTGGATGTGCAGTCAGCTCCCTCCCAGTTTTGGGTGCTGGGCTCCCAAACTTCATTTCTCTGAAATCACCTGGTTCTTCTAGGATCCCATCAAACACACCCATTCCCAGGATGAGCAAATGGAGGCTCCCAGTGGTCACCTAGCTTGCCTAGGTTAGGAAGCTACAACGGAGGAGTGATGCCAAGCCAGCAGCACTGTCTGCCTCTTTGTCAGGCTGCAGCTAATTTGGGGTGTACCCTGAGCACTCCTTGCAGGCCAATATGCTCATCACATGTGTGACCTTGAGACCGGAGGCTCAACAGGGCCCAGGGCAGAGACCCAGGCACATCCTCTGAGCTTTCCAGGCTGTAGGAAAAGTTCTGGCATTTGTGACTGCCCTCCTTCACCCCTCTCTTGCTGAGGGGGCTGGGGTGGGTGGAGTGAGAAAAGGGGACAGCCGTGACAGGCGGAGGCCCTGGGGAGGGCCACAGGGAAGGACTCAGAACCCGCTGAGTGCCGTGGGTACTGCAGCCTCAGGAGGGCACATGGGAAGCGTAGTGAGCAGTGGAGGGACCGTCCACATGCACAGGAGGGTGGGCAAGGACCCTGCTGAGCCCCAGGGAACGCCCAAACGGCCAATGGATGCGTGCGTTTGGTGCTCTGGACTGCAGAGGGCCGGCCCAGGCCCCATTCTGTCAGTCCCACACCGCAAGGCAGCTCAGTACTGGCCTCGTCCTACACATGAGGATGCTGAGTGCATGGGGTGGGGGGATGGAGGGGTCAGTGATGATCACCATTGATCCAAGTCCTCTGGGGAATAAGCGGGAGGTGGGCACTCCAGTCCTGCATTGGATTCTAGAACCATCAGGGCACAGAGCTGCCTGTCTGGGAGGTGGCTGACGAGTGGTGCATCAGGGATGGGGGGCGGTAAGGGCAGGGACAGCTCCACTGGAAGTCAGGGAAGGCTTCCTGGAAGAGGTGGTACAGATGAGAGGATCGGGCTTTCTCACATACACACATGGACAATGGACAGGACAGCTGTCTGGGAACTGTCTCCTGTGTGTTTGGGGATCCCGGTTGGAGTTTGAGGCGGTGGGCACGGGAGAAGGGGGGCGGCAGGAAGTAAGGAGGGAGCCTCCCCCATGGCAGGGGGTCCTGGCTTCACCTGTGACCTGCGCTTTGATGGCTGAGAGCACAGGGGTCCCAGGCATCCATGAGGAGGCCTCCCACCCATGCCCTGTGTTCCCTGAGGTTGCTCCCCTCCCCACTCACACAGAGCCCTCTGGGAGGCCCCTGGGGCACAGAATCCCACAGCAATTCAGGAAGACCGGGTTCTGGCAGCAAGCAGTGGTCACAAAAGGAGCAGAGCTGCGTGCTTGGCCTTCCCTCACTGGCTGGCACTGAGCACTGAAGGCGAGCGAGACAGGAAGAAGCTACCAGCCGACTGTTCTTAACTGGACAGGCCACCATCTCCTTCCTGAAGCTGTGGGCTGCTCCTCACATCTCCTGTGGGGACAGGCAGGTGTCGCAAGACAGGCTGTAGGCATCAACTTGGGCTCCTTCTAGAACCTTCCAGAGAGTAGCAGTGGGGATTGACTTAACAATTCTTTCAGGCCAGGCTTGGGTCACCGATGTGGCAATTGCTGCTTGGCCTCCCCTGCCCTGCTCACCCCTTGTCCTGTATGCCGCAGAAAGCTCTCAAAGGCAGCCCCTGCCCCTCTGTCAGGACGGTTCTCATGTCAGCCCCAGGAAGATGACGGTGTGTCCAAGCACGCTCAGCAATCCACACTTGACTCATTCATGCACACCGGATCTACGTGGAATCCTACAGGCCTGGACCCCCCTGTCGGAGGGCTTAGGGTGTGGTGGTGATGGGGTTACACAGTGTCCCTGAAGCAAGGGGCATCGCCACCAAGACAAAATCCCAAGTCCCACTCCACAGGCACATCAGCTCAACAGCGACTTCCACAGTAGTTAGCTGCCACACTGAAACCACCACGCGTGAAGGGAAAAAGGGGCGAATTTCACGTTGATATCTTCCCTCCAAGGGACACTCCAGGGATTGAAGAAAGACAAGGCAGAGAATGAGAGCAAATGTGTCGGTTGCAGCCTGATGAGGGGGATCCAGGATCTTCCGAGAATCCTTGACACGCCATAATGAGGAAATGTCTAGAGCCAAACATGTGAGCAGAAGAGATGTGTGTGTGATGAACTGCTCACAGAAGTGCCGACGGGAACCACTGGGGTGGGGGGGGCGCGGCGTGGCGCGTGCCAGCTTGGAAGGCTCACATGTAAGGGGTGACCACACCCAGTGCTGGCGAGGTCACAGACGCTGGGAGACATGAGAAAGGGCACCACCGCCCTGGACAGCTACACCTGCCGCCCTCCGCAGCCATCCCATGCCTGGTGTGGTAGGATAGCAGTCTCCACATCCGCACAGGGACCTCTAGGAGCACTCCTGCAGCCTTCTCTGAAATCGGCAGAAGCCAGAGGAAACCTCCACCCATCATCTGTCCATCACCAGCAGAGCCATACAGTGGGATGGAAAGACACAGAACAGCATGGATACATCTCCCCAGCATGGTGCCGAGCAAGGTGAACTGTGACTGCATTGATGTAAAGTTCTAGAAGGTGCACGCATATGGTGACAATGCAGGTTGGTGGCTTACTGAGGGCAGGAAGGAGAGGGGCCCAGTGGGCAAGGGGCAGCTGGCCCTGTGCACTTGCCTGTGCTTGACCTTGGTGATGAGTTCCCAAATGTGCCCACTGGTATACAGGAAGTAGACACAGCTGATGGTGTGCCAGTGATGGCTCCAAGGAGAGAGCCAAAACTGGGAGATGTCATGCCCAGAAAGTTAGTGGACAGCTAGCTGCTCCTGCGGGAGCAGCTGACGTGCCCAGGTGAGCTCAGGGCCCGCCCCCAGCCATGCTGTCCGTCTGCTCGCTCATCCTCGCATTTATTCCCACCCGTCCACGAATAGGTTCTATACACGAACTCTGTCCTCGGACCTACGCTAGGAACCTGGGATGCCAAGAGGCATGATGGTCCTGTGTCCCCTGGAAGAGAAGGGTGTGGCTCTCTAGACACAGTCCTGCTTCCTGCATGGCTGCCCTGCTGCCCACAGCCCACGCTCCCTAGAGCCCCCTGGCTCTTGGAGCAGCCAGGCTTTGGCCTTCCCGGCCTGGGCCTCCTGCTGTGGCTCCTCTCTGGTCCTGTCCTGGTCAGACCCTGACTGCCTCAAATGCATGCTGAGAAAGAAAAGGCCACCAAGAATTTCATAAGCAGCATTTCCAGCACAATGACAGGCGGACAGTGAGGGAGGGCCCCCTGGGGCTCATCCCAGCAGACAGCTCCGAGATGGAACCCTGGCCTGGTCCCGACAGGGGAACCCGAGGCAGCCCCATTTGAAGCTCAGAGGCAGAACCCAGCACAAGGCAAGTGAGTCCTGGTGTACCAAGTCAGACCCCATCGGCCTTATAGCACCAGCTGGGGCTCTCAGGTGGAACAGCTGCCGAGTGAGCACGTGTGTGTCTTTGCACACGTGTGTGCAGCAAGTCTAGGAATGCCAGGGATACCTCCACTAGTGTATTTTTATTGTTATAATGAGATACCTGAAGGTTGCCATGTGGCAGGGAGACAGAGCCAAAGCCCAGACCAGAAGCCAGGCAGCCACCCAGGGCTGGGGCTTGCTCTGAGGACCACCTTACCCCTCTCAAAGACCATGCCTCCAGGTGCCTAAGGACCATCCACTAGGCACTACCTCTTAAGGAACACCCCCTCTCAACAGCACCTTGGAAGGGATCCGGTGCCCAACACACAGAACCCTAGGGATGGAAGCCCACCCGAGCTTTCATCTCTGTGAAAGCGGTTCCCACCTCTGCATGGGTAGGAAATGCTTCAGTGCTTTTGTCTCAGGAACAATCATTCCTGAGCCCACAACGCTCCTTGAATTCCCGGCACCTTAGAGCTGAGTAAGCAGGATCTCCCTTCGCCTAGGACGCCACTAGAGTTCCTTCCGTTCCAGGAGGGCGCCTCTTAGCCATACGGCCTGCAGCTCACGGACTTTCTACCCCTCGGAGTACTTCTTTGTGGCCACTATTTAAGAAAAAAAAAAAAGTACATTTAGGTTCAAATTACCCAACGTGACATTTTTTCCTAAATAAAAGGATAAGCAAGAAAAGCCTCCAATCACATTCCACATAAAATCCGCAGGCCGTCCGAAACACACATACACTCTCAGTATAAGGAAGTGTGTGTACGGCTGGTGCTCAGAGAGGCCTTGCCGAGTGGGATGGCTGCCTGGCTACCCACCAGCCCTCAGCATGGTTTGGACCTCGTGCTGAGCAGGCTGTGCCCTGGAGAGCTGGAAATTGGAGAGGCAAGGGGTTCTGGGGCCGAGAGCAGAGGGCGTGCTGGGGGCCAGCCTTCCAGAGGCCTTCAGGAGCTGAAGATGGGTCAAGGCCTGCCCTTCTGGGTGCACTGGCACCTCAAGTGACCACCACAGGGCAAGGAAGTGGTCAGGAACGTGCTGGTTCATGGTTCAGAGGGGTTTTAAATGACTCTGGCCAGTCTGGGGCATGAGATGCAAAAACAGATAAGGTGGCATCCCGGTTGGAGCCTGGGACGCAGGGCAGCAGGTGGCACCTGCCTTGTGCTGGGTAGGCCCAGGGTACCCTGGAGGCAGGCTCAGCCTTTGAGGAGCCAGGTCAGGCTGAACAGTCACAGGGAAGTCACTCTCTGTGTATCTGGTCCTTGGTTTTCTCAGCTGTGAGATGGGAGCAGAGTTCTTCACTGGCAGGACAAAGAAGCAAAATGATGCCCTAAACTGATAAGAAATTTTGTTTTGGCTTTTTAAAGTTTGGTTTTTTTTTTTAGATTTATTTTATTTTTATTACAAAGTCAGATATACAGAGAGGAGGAGAGATAGAGAGGAAGTGGAGCTGCTGGGATTAGAACCAGCCACCATATGGGATCCTGGCGCATTCAAGGCGAGGCCCTTAGCCACTAGGCCATGCCACCAGGCCCTAAAGTTTTTTTAAATTGTTTATTTTAAAGGCAGACAGGGAGAGCAATGCCAGTTCACTCCCAAATTCCTGAAACAGCCCCTTCTTGCTTGGGGCTGGAACCAGGGGTCGGACGCTCCATCCCGGAAGTGGCAGCAGGCCAGTCACCCAAGCTGTTGCTGCTGCCTCCCAGGGTCTGCCTTAGCAGGGCCCTGGGGTCAAGAGCACGGTTGGGTCTCAAACCCGGGGACTCTGGTGGAGAACTCAGGTGTCTTAACCTCTAGATCAGATGCCTTCCCCGACGCAGAGGGATGGCTTGCTTCTGAGAGAACACCCACCTTGGCATTCAACACAGCCTGAGAGACAGCAAGGAGCAGTGTTCAGGATAGACCTGAGCCAGACGACATACGGGCTGCCCCCACTGCCTAGGGGCTGTGTGGCCTGGGAGACCATCAGGAGCACCCTGTGGCTCAGTGTGTCCGTCTGTAAAATGGGCTGCGCCTTGCCGGACGGGTGTTTACAGCCATGGTATTGAATGCAGTTCTCACCAACAGTCGCAAAGGCGCCTCGTCCCCAGCTGCCTGCTGTCTCAAGCAATGAGTGGGCTCAGCAGGCACAGCAAGAGAGCTGTCCTCTTTGAGTCTAAACAAAGCCTGGTGAACCTAAGGTTATAGTGCTAACAGGTTTAGGAGTACCCAGGGGTCTCTGTTCCTTCGGGTGTGTGCTATTTTATCCCATTTCTTGATACATGAACAAGTGTATTAGAGCATTGAGCCAGCAAACAAAGCCCTAAGCAGCAGGCTGTGGCTTCCCAAGCTCCCTTCCTGCTCAAACACACCTGGCTAAAGGAGCGTGGCTGTGAACTGTCACAGCTCTGTGCAGTGAGCCAGCCCAAGCGTCAGGGACAAGCAGCCATGTGCTGCCCTTGACAGGGGGCTGATGGCTGACCTGGACTCCAGCAGTGTGCTTCACAAAGCTCACGCGTGAGGCAGGAGTTGGCTCAGCCTCTGTGAGTGTCCCACTTGCACTATTCTGGGCCTCCGGGGGAGTTCAGGGCAGAGGTCCCAGCTGTCCACAGGGCCAGCAGACACTCCCGTTTCTTCTGGGGCAGTGGCTGTGCACCTCGGCCAAGCCACCCCAGAGCACCTGCACCCCAGGCTCCTTCCAGTCCCAATGCAGCTGCTTGGGCCAGGACTGAGCAGGGAGGAAGTAGTAGCCTCCGGAAGGGAGCCAGAAAGGGTGCCCACCTCTTTACCAGGCCACGGCATGATGGAAAGGCAGGAGGCCCGCGGCTGGAACCTCTTGGGTTTGTGTTAAGCCTGTGGTGGGGAAGGGGAGCTCTTGCAGGGTGAGCGTGGTGGTGGCAATGGTCCTGAAGACACAATGCAGTCCATTGTGTTTCTGGCCCAGCGACATACGGTCTCACCTCAAGTGCGTAAGAACTTGACGTCCTGAGGCCAATGTGGTGGCATTCAGGCTAATCCTCCACCTGAGGTGCTGACATCCACATGGGCACCAGTTTGAGTCCTGACTGCTCCACTTCCAATCTGCTAACGCTCCTGGGAAAGCAGCAGAGGACAGAATTGTTTCCACACGCGAGACCTGGGGAGTGAGCCCGTGGGCGAAAGAGTTCTCTCTCCCCCCACCTCTCTCTCTCTTTCTCCCCACCCCTGTCTCCATAATTACAACTTTCAAGTACAATAAAGAAATCTTAAAAAAAAAAAAAAAGTCTCCAGTAGCCGTGTTAGAACAGCCTTCAGGAAGGAAGGTTGTGGGAGGGAGGGGGGCAGGTGGCAGGGAAGAACCGTCAAGCTCACTGTCTTCTGCCCTAACTTGGACACCTTCCACCCACGGAAAGGCATCTGTGCTATCACACTGAGATGCACCCATCTCCCATAGTGCTGTGGCTGCCGCACACAGCTTCCGGCTACCACAGACACTGGGAGGCCACGGAGACGGCCTTTGCAGCCCTGCCCTGCACCGACAGAGGAGAGGCTCTCGGCTTCGGCCCTAGCTGTCCCACACTCAGCAGTGAACCTGGGATTGGAGCTTTCACTCCCTCCTGTGTCAATCTTTCTCTCTGTGCCTATAGAAGAAATGATGAATACTCAAAAAGAAACTGTTTCCCAGGGCACAGGAAACCCTGGCCCAGCGCCAGAGAGGGGAGGGAATTCAGGCCCATGTGGGCCTTGGTGGGAGTGAACGGAAGCTGTGGGTGCCGTGGGGAACCCAAGCCAGAATGAGGCAGGGGAACAGCTGTGTACCTAGCACCCAATAAGCCATCTCCTTGGGGTGCCAGAAGGCCTGTCTGGTGCCCTGACGCTTGGAGGAGGAGGGAGAAGCGGGAGCTGTGGTCAGGGGTGAGGGGCCATTGCTCGGACCCCCACTGCCTCCCACTGCCTCCCCTGCCAGCTCAGCCACCTCTGAGTGCTAAGACTCCCGGCTGCACCCTCACAGGCGCCATGGCAACAAACATCACGAGGGCGGCCAGGGTTGGGGCGCCCTCACGTCCCACTTGCTTGTGTATTTTGCATTCTAGCACGTTCTTCTCATGTCACCACCTGTCCACTAGAAAGATAAATATGAAGTGGCCTCGTAGCATGCCCCTGCATGTCCTTTGCAGCAGGATCCAATGGTCCTCGTGGATTTGACCAGTGCCCCTTCTGACTGGCATTGGTCTGTTTCCAGCCCTGATCACAGTTTGCACTAACCCCACATAGCTGCTGATTGTCACAGGACAGGAATTCCCAAGCCACAGCTAAGACATGGGGTAAGGCTGGGAAAAATGCTTCCAGAAAGGAACACTGTGGTGTGGACACAAAATTGGGGCCCAGAGAGGTGCTACAGGGTGCCTGCGGTCACAGAGCCGCCACAAGGCAGGATGTGAGAATGCACAGTCGTCACAGCCATGGAGCCCAGGACTCTGCTGGCAGTACCAGCAGGGGGTGGGGAGGGGCCAGCGAGGAATTGGGGGGCCTCCTGCTGCAGGGACTGGAAAGTCTGTATGTCAGAGCCAGGGGTTTTCACGTCAGCCTCGGCTTCAGAACTGGCACATGTGTGTGTACGCGTGTGCATACATATGTTGGAGGACACATCGATCAGGCTGTCAGTTCCCAACATGGCTGAACAAGTACACTTGGACCCAAGGGGCATCCTGATCTGCTCCCCGGGCTTGGCCCAGAGCCTGGTTCAAGTGTCATCCAGGGGCCTGCAAGCACGGAGCCAGCTCAGGCTGCCCTCCCCGTTTCCCGTTCGCTCAGCCTCAGGTCAGACACAAGCAGCCAGGTTGAAGGTCTCTGGGGGACCCTCCGCAGCCCAGCGCCCCTCCTAGGGCACGCTTTGCAGGATGCTCCCTGCGCCCCTGCCCGGGGCCGCCCCTTTTGCTCCCAAGTCATCCTGAAGGTGTCAGGCCGCTCCTGGGGGCTTGTTCTGGGAGTACCAACTGATAGAGCAGCACCCCGCCCCCAACCCCCACTCCACGTATGGATTACGGAGAGGGAAAAGCAAACCAATGTCATTTACATGGAAAAAGCCAGGACACAACTGACTCCCAAAGGCCGTATTTTACTCGCACCGCTTCCCGCAAGGCTGCGGCCCAGGCAGGCACGCTATGATATATCAGCTCTCTCAGTTCCACTGGACAGCAGCGTGGCTCATAATAGGATGTGGTACTGCACCATGAGAATCTGCAGGCTCATAAAGCTTGACCCTATAAATCTTTAAGCGTATCAGTTCCATACTGCAGCCACTCCCTGCCACCCTCCTGGGACGGGACATTGGGGGTGGGGGAGTGGCAGCCGACAGAACAAGCTAGCCCCTCGGCTGCCCTCCCCTGCCCTCCCGGAACACCCCTCGGACCACTCACACTTGAATCCCACAGTCTGCAGGCACAGGGCGCTGAGCGGGAGGAGGAGGAAGCTACACGCGCGCATTAACAGTAAAACGTCCCCCTTGCTTGCTGCCACCCAGCCTTCTTCAGCCTCTGGTGGCTGGGGTTTGGGGGAGCTGCTGGTGCACAAGCGGGTCCTGCTGCTTTGCAGGGGTGCCTCCCCTCGCGTGAGCATCTTCGCCTCTGGCACATTGGCTTTCTGGGCAGTAGGGTCAGGCCTGAGAGACTCATACGGGTAGCTGAGTCCCGGCAGTGGACCCTGTAGGTTCCCATTTGGCTGCAAGAGACAGGGATGGTGACCTTGTCCCATCCCACAGATGACAAAACTGAGGTCCAGGAGGGGGTGGAACATTTTCCTCAAAGTCACGTAAGGATGTCCTTACACTGGCTTTGAGCCCTCAGCCCTCCTGGGCTCACGGGCACAGGAGACAGGCCGGGAAGGGGTGGTCCCTTGGGCAGCCTCAGGACAACACACTAGGCCATACCCGGTGTCCCCCCCTTGGCTGTGTGCCCTTGGGCAAGTTGCCCAACCTCTCTGACCTGCATCTAGGATAGCAATTCTTCCCTCCTCCTGCTGACTTGTCACAGAGATCCACTTAAGCGCGTGGGAAACTCCATGGGAGACCACAGAAATGCTGAATAAATGTTAGTTTATCTAATTTTCTTACGGGGGTCCAGGCAAATGACACGGCAGCCTGCTTCCTGCACCATCCCCCAGGTTGGCCCGAGTCCTCCATAGGTGGAACCGAATGTGAATTTGATTACAGCCCCCGCCCATGACCTCGAGCAGAAAGTTGCTGTGCATTTTGCCAGCCCCCCTGGCCCCAAAAAGAAGGACCTTGAAGCAGTGGGGACAAACAGGCTGGTGCAGGGGCCAGCTCCCGGCAGCATGGGGTTCTGCTTAGAGAGGCGGCTGCCCTGTCTGGGCAGATGGCCTGCAGGAACTGGGGCTCGGCTGATCTGGTTTCAACTAATTCTATTAAACGAAAAGTCCTGTGGAGCAGATTCCTAGGCAAGCCCGGTCCACATGGTGATTTAATGGACTAAATTAAAACATCGTTGCTTTTGGTCCAAGCTGTTGCCGCTTTGGGCAGTGGCCTTGCAGGGAACCTGGCAGATGGAGGGGAAGTCTGGATTGGTGGGGGCGTTGGCAAGAGGTGGGTGTGCTGGGAGCCCCTGGAGATCCCAGGAAGGGCTCAAGGATGGGAGCGGGGGTCACCAGGGGTGTGGTGGTGGGCAGGAGGAAGGTGACAGGCAGCAACCCTGAGCAGGGAGGGGTCTGAGCAGGTCCTGGAGCCGCAGCGGGTTGTGGGTAGGTCTCCTGAACTTTGTGCCTTTCTTACTGAACACCTGCCCTGTCTGGAGCTGTCCAGGGCTCCAGCGCCCCAGGACACCAGCCGCAGCCCGATCTGCAGCTCCTCGATGCATGGCAGCACCCAGCACCTGTGCGAGCCTTGCAGCACCTGAGGCAGGCGAGAGCAGGGCAGAGGCCCCACCCACACTGCGTCCTTTCTGCCTTCCTGTGGATGACCCCAAACGATGCCTGCGCCCCTCAGACTCCAGCAATACAGCTGCAACCACTGCATTTGGACAAACACAGATGGACCCCCTGCCTCCTCCCTGTCGCCACCCCCGCACCAAGTCAGCCTCAGCCATACTCGCCACCCTCGGGGTCTCTGATCCCAGGAGAGGCTTGACCACGCTTCGGTTTCACGTCATTTTGTGCACACTTCCTGGAAAAGGACTAGTACATCCCCATTTTGTGGATGAGGAAGTTGAGACTCGGTAAACTGTCCACACTTGGCTGAACTTAGGGCCGAAGCAGCTGTTTGCAGCTGTTCACAGCACAGGATGGACAGAGGGAAGGGGTCAGGACAGTGGTTCTCCGACCTGCAAGTGGAGGAGACCTGCTCAGGTGTGCCATCGGCCTGCAGGGCTGCTGGCCACTAGTCTGGACTGACTTCCAGCCCTGTGCAGGTCTCTGGCTGCCAGATGGACCTGGGCAGTCAGGGCAGCAAGCAGTTCCAGCACCTCTGCAAGTGCCTGCCCATGAGAACTGCTCCTCTCTTGCCAGGGCTGCAGCAAGGACCTGTTGAGGTAAAGGGGTACAAAGCAGCCCCCTCCTCTGCTGTCAGACTCCAGAGGATGCTGGGATCCCTCTTCCTGTCACCGGGGCCACCTGCTCAGTTGGCTCCACATCTTCCTGGCTCTCCGTCCAGTAGCAAAGGTGTCTCATCAATCACACAGTTAACCAGAGCCGGGGCCCCAGTGGGCATCTCATCCAGGGCCGAGGTGATGTGCAGTGCTGGTGGGTAGAGCTCCTGGCCCCTCTGGCTAACTGGGGAGGAGCATGCCCACGCTGTGGCTGGGCTGCTAGGAAGACTGTCTCAGGCATCAGGGGCTGGGCTCTGTGATTTGCTTAGGAGCCTGTGGCCAGTATAAGAAACTTAACAGAAATAAAATCCAGTGGTCAGCAGAGTGGCCAGGGCCCATGCTTGGCTCTAAAGTGGGATTGCCTCTCCCACCACCACAGGGTTCATCCTGAGAGCAACCCAAAGCGGGCCCTCTCATCACAGAGCACACTCAGGAGGGAGCGGGAGCCAGAGGGATGGGCTGGGACCACCCGTGGACAGAGGCCAAGCAGGTGCAGGTGACGGACAGGAGCTCTCACAGAGCCTGGAGGTGGAGGACCTGATGGTGAGCAGCTCCTGGAAGCTCTCAGGCTGTTGGGGGGTCCTGGGAGGGATTGCCCAAGCTGGAGCTGGAGCAGGAAGCTCAAGACGGGATACAAGGCTCTGGCTTGGCAGGCAGGCAGGCGAAAGACTTGGGGAAGATCCCTTTTACATGGAGGTGTGATTGCTAATCCTTGCAATACACCTACAGAACTGTGGAGAAAGCCCCGGGTGTATCCACTGGGGAAAGCAGGGTCCTGAGTGACTTCAGGCTCAGAGCCCTTGATGTGGCCCTTGTAACAGCCACTCCCAGGGACTGTGTGCAAAGTGCACAGGTTTTCCAGCCAGAAGGAACAGGACTGAATCCCTGCCTGGCACAGTAAGACCTTGAGCACATCTCTTGGGCTCTCTGTAGCCTCGCCTTGTGTGCAATACCGGAATGGCAACATTGATAACTCAGCACGAGGTAAAGTACTGATGCTTGGTTCCTTTGTAGGGAACCGAGTCTCAAAGGTGCTGGAAGCCCCATAGGTTGCCCTTCCTAGGGATTCCCAGATGCCGACCCTGCGCTCGGCAGGCGTGAGTGGACTCAGGCTTTGGCTGTACAGGGGCCTCAGACGCGCCACTGCTTGCCTGGACACCTGTGGGCAGCACAGATCCCTCCAGGGGATGCCCAGCTGGCAGGAGCTGATGGTCGGCTGCAGAGCACAGAGCTGGGGGCACGTGGGTTCCCCTGCCCCGTGCTGGAAACCCTTCCCCTTTCGTCCAGCAGCAAGCGCCACTTGGCCTGAACGTCCTCTCAGAGGCTGGCATTTGATCCGTTTTTAATGAACTCATTTTGAAGCTTTCATACTCCCCCCCCCCAATATTTCACTGGCATTTCGTGAGCATTGAGCATTGTTTTCTTTGGAAGGCCGCCGACACCGCAGAGGAGGGGTCACCCAGCAACACGGCTTGGCATTTGCACATGCTTTTGTTTCTGCTCCCCTGCCAGGCCTCTGGGGGCTTCTGCGTTTTACTGTTAAAGTGTGACGCAGGCCCACATCCGAGCGCCTGCAATCCCCAGGGCTAGGCTGTCTCTAATTGATTTAATTATTCATAATTGCTCAACTGGCTTCATGCACACTTGGGTGTGATTCTGGTGAGTAGGCAGGGATGGGGGGCACTGGTGTGTCCCTTCCCGGTGATATGTGGGCCGGTCATGGAGTCACCTGTGGATGGTGGACGGTGGCTCCGAAGCCCCTAGGGTCACCCTTGGATGTTGGCCCCGCCCACGAGGAAGGGCGGGAGGCAGCCGGTGGGGGCGGGGCTGACAGAGTTAGTGTAGGGACAATGAGTGCAGGTAATCAGAGGCACCTGCCCGGACCCCTCAGTGCCCACCTGCCCCTCCAGAGCTCTTGGCATCCCACCTCTGCCAACACAGAATGATGATCGGCTGGTTATAAAGCAGAGCTAACTGGGGGAGAAAGCGAGCCTGCTGGTGTGCAGGGAAGGAGGGGAGGCGGAGCGGATGCCACCAGCCTCTAATTGATTCAAGAAGGGTATCTTGATGTTCAGGAGCTCCACACACTTTGTCCTGGGGCCTCACTCAGCAGCCTCTCCCCATCAGGGTCCCCCAGGCCTCCCCAGTGTCCACAGAGCAGGGAACAACCAGGGTGTTCACACCCAGCCCCCACTTGCCTCTGAAGCTGCCAAGCCCAAGTGTGCAGTCGGGAAAATCCAGGAAAAGATTGGGCAGACAGGAAATAGTGTTCCCATTTTACAGGCCAGTAAACTGAGGATCCAGGAGGAACAGCACTTGGTCCATCTGTCCCCCTGGGAGTGACAGAAACCAGGTGGGCTCTTGGAGGCCACACACCTGCCTTGCAAACAAGGCCTGCAGAACCCATCTGGCCAGACTGCAGAGTGCCATGTGCTTGCCTTCTGCTCACTTAGAGCCCAACAGAGGAAACTGAGGCTGGGGGACGTGAGCGGTGGGCACAAGGGAGCCAGGAGCCTGAGCCATCTGCCCACCATCTTCCTGCCCCACAGGGCCTAGGCCAGCCAAACTGCGGCTGCACTGGAACAAATTCTGAAATGGTGGGACCAGGGGTGGGAGGGTAGGAGTGTAAACCAAAGCTCCCGCAGGGGCCATGCGAGGGCCAGCAGTCGTGGGCCTTCCCGCCAGCGGCCCAAAGGATGAATTACAAATGTGAAGCGTTCACGGGTCCCCACTGGAGAATCATAGGCTGGCGCTGAAGCCAGAGAGAGAAAGAGTGGGAGGGAGAGAGGGAAAGTGCGGAGCAAAGGGGCTTAAAGACTTCTGACAATAAGCAATTCTTCATGGAACAAAACTATTACAATGGCCAGCCTTTGATCTCCGAGGCTCCCGTGGCCAGCGAGCCTGCTTCCATGGGGCTGTCACCCGGCTGCCAGCGAGCGCCTGGCCCGGCTTTGAAGTGCCAGCATCACTCAGGACAGGACGCACTTTTTTTTTTTCATTAAAAAAATTTCAACTTCTCTAAGGGGGCTTTTTGCCTTTTTTTTTTCTTCCCCTAAGCCTGCCGGGGCAGTTAGATAAGTGAAGCCTCCAACCCCTTGGCCTCCAGACATGAAAAGGCCCTGGGCCCGGCTGCTGGAGGCAGCCCTCATTAAGCCCTAATACACTGCTTCATTAAGACAGCTTCAAAGGCCAGTTTACAGACTCGGAGATTGACTAATTTACACATTGTGGGAAAATTGCTACCAGCTCTGCCCACTCCCCAGCAGGGGGAGGGGCGCCCTCTTTCTTTGAAAGGCGGGACGTGCAGAGGGCCGGCCTCCTGCACACTGGCCCAGCTGGGGCTTGGCCCAGCGTCCTTGCTGCAGGGTGCACCACGATATGGTGAGCCACAGATGCGCGGGACACAGGACCCATCAAATACTCCCAGGACACCCCTGAGCCCTTAAGCTTCCGAGGCCTCAGTTTCCCTCACCTGAAAATGGGTGTGCTTGACTAAGGGGTTGTTCTCAAGGGTGAGAGGTAAGAGGCAAGGGCAGAGTCCCTGAATGCTGGCTGTGTGGACCCGGCACACCCAGAGGAGAGTTCAGAAGTGTCCCTCAGCTGCTATTGTGGCACAGTGTTAAACCATTACCTGCAGTGCCAACTTCCCACATGGGTGATGATTCAAGTCCCAGCTGCTCCACTTCTGATGCAGCTCCCTGCTGGAGACATGGGAAAACAGTGGAGGCTGGCCCAGATCCTTGGGTCCCTGCACCCACGTGGGAGCCCCGGAAGAAGCTCTCGGTGTCAGCTTAGCCCAGCTCCTGCTGTTAAGGCCATTTGGGAAGTAAACCAGCAGTTGCAAGATCTTTCTCTCTGACAATGAAGTAAGTAAAAAAGAAGGAAAGAAAGAAAAGGAAGGAAGAAAGAAAGAGACAGAGAAAGGAAGGAAGGCAGGAAAGGAAGACCCAGTGGCCCCAGGATGTGCCTGTCTGGGGTTGCTGATCTGTACGGAGGCAGGCAGGGGCCTGGGCTAGGGTCAGTGGGACTCTGCAAGTGGACACAACAACCTTGGGGGCTGTGAGCTTGAGGCCCTTTCACGAGGTGGCCGCCAGGAGGCACCGAACGGTGTCAATCCCAAGGTGGGATGCTCTCCTGCAGGGCCACCCTTGGGCGGCACTTCCTGCAGGCTGTCCCCACAGGCCAGATGTGCAGGTTCGGCTCCCCCAGCCTGGCTCTGGCCCTCACATGCCGAGCCATTGCAGGCACAGTACCACCCTCTCTGACCCAGGTAAGGTCGTGCTGGGCAGTGGGATGAACACAGAGGTTCAGGTGCCCCGGCGACCGAGGCTCAAGGCACGCCCAGTTGGGTCCAACCCTGCTGTGAGCCCAGGAGGATCAGCAAGTTGCTGTGATCTTCAGGGAGGAATCAGCAGCTTCAAGACAGAGGTAGCACCCACAGGGACTCGCTGCCTGCAGCTCCGTGTCCTGTCCCTTTCACACCCCCACCCCCTGCCAGCCTCCCTGGGGAACCCAAGGAAAGGGGTGGTCACTTGCTGCGTACCTACTGTGTGCTTAGTGGCCCGCCAGGGACAAGCACCTGCTGTGAGCTCTCTCGGCAGGGTTTGCACTCTGGGAGGTGCTGGCTGAGCCACTGAGAGGTATAACGACTTGTCCAAGTTCATACAGCCTAGAAGTGGCTCCCCTCCAGGGGTCCTGCACGCCAGGAGAAGCGTGTGGTCCCCTCCAGGGGTTCTGCAGGCCAGGAGAAGCGTGTGGTCCCCTCCAGGGGTCCTGCAGGCCAGGAGAAGCATGTGGTCCCCTCCAGGGGTCCTGCACGCCAGGAGAAGCGTGTGGTCCCCTCCAGGTGCGCTAGGATGTCAGTCCTGGGAAACGGTCAGACCCTTCCCTCCCCCTTCCGCATTTGCCGATATTCCTGATTAAGGGGCGGGTGGAATTCTCCAATCACTTCCTCTACTCAACCTTTCACTTAAAACTGCACGCCCCCCCCCCCCTTCATTCCAGACCACGCCCTGGCCACAGGCAAGCTAGCATCTCAGCAAACCACTTAGCAAACCGCAAATTTCAGAGGCCTCCTCACATCTGCGTTTTATCAGCTTTTTCCGGATAGTATTACCCCGAGCAATTGTCTGCAGATTGGCCGACAGCTGAGACGTCCTAGCGCTGGCTATGGGAGAGGGGGCGGGAGTTGAATCTGGGCACATGGATCCCATCAAAGTAATGAGAGCCGCCTGCCGCTGGGCCGCCCCGCAGGAAGCCTGATTAACCCTTGCAAGGCGGAGGGGGCTGGGAGAAGAGCAGGGGTCATCCAATACCCAGGCTAATCACGGCCCCAGCCACGGGGGGCGGGGGCGGAAGGAGCAGCCGCCCCCTCCCTGCAGAGGGCCACTCTGACCTCGAGCTGGGCCCCTCCGTGTTTCCTGTGCTGGGGGATGGAGGGGGAGGGTTGGGTGCAGCTTCCGACAGGCCCAAGAAGCAGAGTGACTGCAGAACCCTGGGTGCCCAGCGCCCTGAGGACACTGCGTGGTGAGGAGAGACCCTGCACAGGCCCCATTCCTCCACCCACCCACCGTGGGGCCAAGGCAAGTGGCTTCCTGAGCCCGGCCTTTCTGCGGAGAGTAATCTATGCACCGGGTCCTCTTCCCCTCACTTCCTGCCCCCACCCGCGGCAGCTCCTGGAGTCCCTCCCTGGACCTTTCCTAGTGAGGAATGGGCACCATGACATCCCCAATGCCACTTGGGAGTCTGGTCCTCTCCACCTCTGGGCACCCACATGACAAGCACCATGCCACCCACCCATTACTGTACCCTAGACTGGGACCACTTCGCACAAAGTCTGTCCTGGGGGCAGCGCTGCGGGGTAGTAGGCTAAGCCTCCACCTGCAGCATTGACATAGAAATGGACAGGTGGTCACTGCTTAGGACAAACAAGGGGCTTTTCCCAGACAGGAAGAGGAAGGGAGTCCAGGGCCTGTGCTGTGCTCTGGTGGTTAAGGTGCTGCCTGCAGTGCTAGCATCCCATATAGGTCCTGGTTCGAATCCCGGCTGCCCCACTTCCAGTCCAGCTCCCTGCTTATTGTCTGGGAAAGCAGTTGGGAATGGCCCACGTGCTTGGTTCTTGTAGCCATGTGGAAGACCATCTAGATGGACCATGTGGAATTCCATCTAGATGGAATTCCTGTCTCCTGACTTGAGCCTGACCCAGCCCTAGCTTCCACAGCTGTTTGGAGAGTGAATCAACAATTGGAAGATCACTCTGTCTCTCCCTCTGTCTTGTAACTCTGCCTTTCCAATAAAAATAAGATAAATATTTTTTCATTTTTTATTGCAAAGTCAGATATATACAGAGAGGAGAAAAGACAGAAACACCTTCCATCCGATGATTCACTCCCCAAGTGACCATAAGCCAGTGCTGTGCCAATCTGAAGCCAGGAGCCAAGAGCTCTTCCGGGGCTCCCATGCAGGTGCAGGGTCCCAAGGCTTTGGGCCATTCTTGACTGCTTTCTCAGGCCACAAGCAGGGAGCTGGATGGGAAGCGGGGCCACCGGGATTAGAACCAGTGCCCATATGGGATCCCAGTGTGTTCAAAGTAAGGACTTTAGCCGCTAGGCCACGGTGTCAGGCCCAAAATAAGATGAATATTAAAAAAAAAGAAAAAGACTGTGCTTTCACTCCACAACATCCCAGATTGTCCATGACTTCACAGTGCCTTTCTCCTATTGGTGTAAATGCCTGCCTTTAATCATTGCCACGCCCCTTTCCACACATGAACTTGACCTTGAACAGCTCTTCTGGTTCCTGATGACCATCTAGGTCTCTCTCCTGCCTTTTCAGATCTGTGACACTCCGCAAATGGCCACGACAGCTGATGCTGAGCTGATCCAAAGCCAGGCTCCTGGACCAACTTCTGGGTCTCCCACATGGGTGCTGGGTCCCAGGCCACAAGCAAGGAGCTGGACAAGAAGCACCCGGGATACGTGGCGCCCATGTGGGCTGCCATGCTTGGAGGTGGAGTATTAACCAGTTAAGCCAATGTGCTGGCCCCTAAAAGATGTTTAAAAACTGTATTTGAAAGGCGGAATTTACAAGCAGAGGGAGAAGGAGAAGGCGACCGGGACGGGGGAGGGAGACGGATTTTCTATCTGCTGATTCACACTGCAGTGGCCATGACAGAGAGGTCAGGCTCCAGCCTGGCACTCCACCCGGGTCTCCCACTGGGTGGCAGGGGGCCCAAGTGCTTGAGCCACCTTCCACTGGTATCTCAGCTGCATTAGCAGGGACTGGAGCAGAAACGAAGCAGCCAGGACATGAACCAGGGCTCATACAAGTTGTTGGCTGCACAGGTAGCAGTTTAACGTGCAGTGCCACAATGCTGGCCTCTGGTTCTCATTATATTAATGTGTGTATCTAAGCCTTACCTCCCTCTGGGGCCCGTGTCTGGAGTGGCTGCAGGCAGAGATTGCCGATGGCCATGGAAGTGTGTCGACTCTCCGTGGAGCAGTGTGTTGTGGCTAGAATCGAATCCCTGAGTTCTCAGCAACTGGCTCTGGAGCACTGTCCTGCACTCCAGCTGGTCAGTGCCTCGGAAGGGGACCATCGGCCAAAGTCTCTTTCCTTCCTTCCTTCCTTCCTTCCTTCCTTCCTTCCTTCCTCCCTCCCTCCCTTCCTTCCTCCCTCCCTCCCTCCCTCCCTCCTGTCCTTCCTTCCTCCCTCCCACCCTCGCTCTCTTCCTTCCTTCTTTCCTTCCCACATCCACCTCCTCAAACTTCTGTGTGGTCCCAGCGTCTCTGTTGTGTGTTCAGCTTCCATGGACGAAAGGAAAGAAGACCAAGGAGAAACATCCTGCCGGAGACCGCAGTGACAGAGCTCCTGGACAGGGCTAAGCAGCCTGCCTTGGGGGTGGGGGGGAGGAGGCAGGTGCACAGGCCAAACCATATGCTCCCTGGGGCTTGGGTGTGCAGTCATGGCTCCTCTCACTGCCTTCCCAGCAGGTGCCAGCAGCTCCGCACCTGTCCAGGCAGGACCCTTTCCTGGGAGTGCTCTTTGTCCCATGTACCCTTCCATCCACCTCCTCCCTCCAGACTTGGTGTTTCTTTTCAGTAACCTGTCCACCTGTGGGTGAGCTGCTGCCCAGGGGCTCTCTAAGGCGTGCCCTGCCAAGATTTGAGGGAACTCACCATGGCCACAGGATACCTCAACCTGGAGCCGGTTCTTCCCCTGGCTGCCTTGTCCCAGTTGCACCTGCGATCCTTAGCAGGGAGCTCCTGGCCTACTCTGAGCCACATGCCCAGCCCACAGCCAAGCATACTCAAGCACCGTGATCAACCATCCACCAAGACCACAAGCCACAGGGAAGGGCTGGTTCCCAGAGGACAATGCAGGGCACAGCTGTGGCAGGCAGGCACAACACTCCCTGCTGGGTTCTTCAATCCCAGACCTGGCTTTAGGGGGGATGGAGACCCTGCTGAGGGGGAATCCACAGTGCCTGAGCAAGAAGCTGTCAGTTCAATGAGGAGGCTGTTTAGCTAGCAGGTGCCACCTGCCGAAAGCAGTGTGGAGTGGCATGACTGAAGGAGGCTGGGAGAGCAAAGAAAGTGGAGACTTCCTGGAGGAAGCGATGTTGAGCTGTAGGAGCTGACTGGGTGAAGAAGGTGGTGGGGACGGATGTTCTCGGCAGAGCCAAGGCATGGGAGTGGGCAACTGGTCAGTGGTTTCCTTCTGAGAACCAGTGGGGCTGCTGGGTCCCTGAGGTCCTTGCAGGGCAGTGGGGATGGGCTGTAGAAGCCTCAAAATCCCAGGTGAGGGCAGGTGCCTTCTGATTTGGTGCAATGGCTTTTTGATGGCAGGGAAGGCAGAGGGTTCTGTGTGAAGATGTGAACGCCACAGCCCCAGTAACCATGTGGCTCCTTGGGCACCACTGCATACTGAGGGATGCCCTGTGTCACCTCCCACTGAAGCCATCATAGCTGCCTGAGGAAAACACAAACGATGTCCCCAGCCTGCCCGACATCTAGCTCAGCTGCTCAGCACAGCTCTGAGCATCAGTGGTTCTGCCCAGCTGACAGCGAGGCTGCCTGGGGACTGCATGTGCTGCCACAGTGTAGCGAGGTGAGAGCGTGCCCTACCCACACACCATCAGCCTGGTCCTGGCAAAGCCCTTCCCTGAGCCAGGTGATCCTGGCCCAGGAGCTTGTCCCCACCGCCATGGCTACTCAACAGAGGACACCAGCATGCAGGCACTGAGGGCCAGGTTGAGCTGCATCCCAGTTAGAGCCCAGAGACTCCACTTCCAATGCAGCTGCCTGCTGACACACCTGGGATGCTGCTGTAGGTGATGGCTTAGCACTTAAGCTTCTGTCTCCCATGTGGAAGACGCAGCGGAGTTCCTGGCTCCTGACTTTGGCCTGACCCAGCCTGACTATTTCAGACATCTGTTTTAGGCATTTGGAAAGTGAATTAGCAGATGGAAGACCTCTCTCTCTGTGCTTTTCAAATGAGTAAGTAAACATTAAAACAACAAACAACAGCAACATGACCCTGAGGCCCAGAACACTGGAGGGCCTTATCCAAAGCCAGAGTTTTGCTGTGGGCTGAAACACACAGATTCCGGGATCAGATTGCCTGGATTCCAGTCCCAGCTCCATCTCTCCTGGTAGGACCCAGAGCTACCCACAACACTGATCTGGGCCTCAGTTTACCCATCTGTACAATGGCCATAGTAGGGCCACTTGCTGGTGACTAGAACAGGATGTTTGTCGGGCTTCATTTCCTTTCTGGACAATGCCACGTCTGATCATCATCCTGAAGTCCTAGAAGGCTGGGCCCAAGGACGCCCCATCTGCTGCCTTCATAGACTGTGCGCTGCTGGGTGGACGAGCTGTGTTTCCTGCAGGATGGCCCCGCTGTTTTCCAGGCATGGGGATATACCCAGCCTAGAGAAGCTGGTGAGCTACAGTGCATCCTGGCCGAGGGAGGGGAAGACTGGAAAGAGCAAGATCAGAACTGGTAGGATTTAAATAAGGGCTGCGGGTTAGGCACCTGAACACTGTGCCCAGGTTCAACCTCCCATCTTGAACGACTGTAACTGCAGTTATACAAGATACTGCTTCTGTTCTCAGGGAACTTGCACACGAGTGCCCAAGAGCTAATCCACTCACCTGCCCCTACCGGCTGGCTAAAGGGTGGATTTATTCTACTTCCCAGTGCCTGGCCTGGCTGGGCTGTGCAGGCAGCTCTTCTGCTTATGAGGGATTGGCTAGGGCCGTGTCAGTGGCTGCACTCAGACGAGCACTGGCCTCACACTTTTTGCATGGCTGCGCAGTAGACTGGTCAGAGCCGCCTGGCATGCTGCTACATTCCACACAGCCCAGATGGCAGCTGCCAGGCCCTACAGCCTAGCTGAGCACCTCAGCTCACATGTTCTGGGGTGGTGTCCACTGCCACAGTGTCCAAGGTGAGGCTTTTCCTGTGCCCATTGTGTCTTTCTGTGCACATGGGAGCATCCCAGCATGGTGCCGTCTGTCTCTCTCAGCCCAGTCTGAAAACTGGAGAGCGAAGAACAGGACAGTTTTTACCCACAGACACCTTGCAAATAAGTGCCATGAGGGAAGGGGCTCAACCTCCCTACAAGCCATCGCTGGACGTGGCCACAGCTGCCCAACTGTCATTACCACCACAAATTTCATAATGACCATCATTTCCAACATTGTTGACATCATTGTCATTAGTATCAGCATCATCATCACCACCACCATCTTCATCACTGCTCCATCATGATCACCCCACATCATCGTCACCACCACTGCCACCATTATCAGCCTCATTGTCATCATCACCACCACCACTGTCACCATCCTCATCACACCCTCACCGTTGTGACTGTCTCCTTCACCATCATCACCATCCGGTTGAGGAGCTGATGTCTCCTTGGGAACAGACCTGCCTTGGTGAATCTGCAGAGTGGTTTGAAGTTGGCTTTCTCTGGCATGTGCTGGTTAAATTCCCACCCTGGCATTCTTTCCACTGTTTATTGTTTTAGAAAACCAACTAGAAAATTGCTTTCTTCCCAATATGGTTCTCGAATGGCCCATGTCAGGATTTTCCGTTGGTGTGTTGGAATGTTCTCATCAGAATTGCCTTTAAGGCCTGATCCTTGGGGCTGGGAGCTTTTCCCACAGGCTCAACCCGAACATTGTCTGTGCATGTTCAGAGGCCTTGGAAAGCAGACAGACCAAGAATAAGGGGGCCGAGGGGGCAGGCGGGAGGGGCTGGCCATCCAGTCTGCTTGGGCTGCCATGACTGGGCTGTGCAAACAGCAGGAAGTCCGGGATCTGCCTGCTGTCCCAGAGACGGCTGCCTTTTCACGGCGCCCCGCATGCTCATGTGGAGAGTGCAAGCGAGTGGGCTGGATTGGACCCCCCACCTTATGGCATCCTCTACTCACGCTGGAGGCTGGGACTTGAGCATAAGGCTTTGGGGTTGTACAGTTCAGCCCCCAGCAAAGGGGAAGGTCCCTCCCTAAAGCCCTCTGCTTGGGTGCCAGGCACCTTACCAGGCCCAAACATGGGCATCTTCTCATTTGTCTCTCAGGATGACTCTAAAGCAAAGCACTAATTCTCAGCTGTAGGGGCAGGTGCTTGGCCCAGCGGTTAGCTGTTGCAGCAGACAGGGTTGCATCCCACGCCAGAGTCCTGGGTTTAATTTTCGGCTCTGCTCCATCCTCCCGTGCCTGCAGCCCAGAGCAAAGCCCAGAGCAAGGCCCCTCCCAAAGGTCAGCCTCCAAGCCTGGTGCCACCCCAAGTTGTCCCCATCCCTTCGGGCTAGCCTGCCCATTGCCCAGCCCGCTGAGGCTCCTGCCCTCCAAGGCTCCACCCCCAGTTAATCCCATTACTGCAAATGAAGATGTCCTTGGGCCTCACAAAAGGCTCCCAAGGCTGATCCTCCCTGCGGAGAGCAGAGAAAGTATGCTGGTTCCAGCCCCTGACTTCTGTGGTTCCTGCCAGGATGGGGCACAGAAGGGATGTGGGATGCTGGCAGCCTGGAGGGAGCAAAACGTAGCATGGGTGGGTGGGAGACAAGACCCAGTGGCAGAGGCATGGGGCAGGGAGCGTGAGGGCATGGGGTGCTCCGGGGTGTGCTACCTCAGGTACCGAACTTCCTGGCTGCTTTTCTGGTGTCACCGTTAGTACCACTGCACAGGTGCAGCCACTGAGGCTAAGAGAAGTCAACTACCTTGTCGCAGGTCACAGGGCTGCAGAGCAGAGATAGCAGCTTTAGAAAGCAGAGAAGACTGGAATACAGAGCTACCATGCACCTGGAGGTAGTCTTGCTTTGAGCAGAGCCTGTGGCTGGGTGGACAGCACAGCAGCCCTCTGTCCTCAGCCTTCAAGCCCAGCCCTGGGGTCTCAAGGGGGGTGAAGAGGTGTATGCACGTCCTTAGCGATCCTCCTCCTGCTCTGTTATCGTCATGGCTGCATGGGAAGTGCCTTTTGGGGGTGCTGTCTTCAACTGCATGCTGCTGAGTGGTCAGAACCCCCTTCCGGGGGTGTCAGAGTAAGGCTGGCAGCAGCACCCCAGGGCCGGGTCACTGACAGCACCTGGCATCGTGCTGAGTCTGCAGGTGCGGACCACGGTGCTTCCCTGGCAGGACACATGTCGACTCCAAGATCCTGCTCCCAGGACAGCCAGAAGGGAGTTGGCCTCCAAGCACCGGCCTGTGTTTCAGTCCCTGTACTGCAGCCTGCTCAAGGCTGCGCTCACCCAGCAGACCTGGTTGCCTCACGTGTGCAGGGCTGGGCGCTGAGCACAGCTGAGTGGCCAGGGGACACTTGACAAGAGGCTGTGACCATCTTGATTTCCCGGAATCAGTCTTGGCCACGTTACGCAGGGCTCCAGTAGCAGCGCCCCCTGACTCAGGGCTGGGCGGGGAACCTCAGAGGAGGTCATGGAGGTTGGGGTCAGAGGTTATGGAGTCAGTGACCTCTGAGGGCCAGTGGGGTCCACGACACACATCCCCAGGAACTAGCCCAGGCTGTCCCAGCCTTCTTAAAAGATGCATCCAGCAGCTAGGACCTTGAATGTTAACTTGGGGGAAAAGTGCCAAGGGCGGTGCCAGGCGTACAGCAGGCACTTAATAAGAGACTCACATTCATGCATTGCAAATAAATTTTTTTTCACTCAAGGTTTCTGATGCATGGAAGGGCTCTGACTAAAGGAATGTTCTGGACCATCATCATCATCATATGTGAGGGCTGCTGGCATTCATTTACTCAACAGCCATCTACCACACCCCAGCATGTGCCAGGCACCTTCTTGGCATGGTGGAGCCTATAGGTAGAGAGGTTGTGTCTGCGGGGCCGGGAACCCGGGTGTGCATGAATCAAGTGATGCCACTGACCAGCCGCTTGGGATGCCAGGAGCACGGCTCTGAACTTGCATAGGTTTTCCCCAGGGTGCAGCTGTCACACTGGGCTGAACCGACAAGGAACAGGGCAGAGAACATGGGCTCCAGAGTTACCTGCATGGCTGATCAGCAGAGCAGGTATGAAGTCCAATGGTGTCCAGTGCTGGCCGCATAACTTGACTCACCAGCCCTCAGCACCCAGGCCCAAAGTCCAGGACAGGGCCAGGCTGGCTGGGAGTAGGCCAGATGTGGGCAGATGGTAGCCTGCCAAGGGCTGGGCAGAGCTACTCCTGGACTGCCTTGCTGACTGCCCTGGGCATCTCCTTTGTGTGGCCACACAGTCCCCCTGCTGAGCCCGAGGGGACTGCCCTGCAGGCTGCTCCCAGACAACAGGCTAAGGGGTGGAAAGGGTAGCAGCTTGCACAGCCCATCTGAGACCAGGATGTGCCCTCACCCACAGCTCTTCACCGCCTCGGCTTCATTGATGACTTGGACCGAGGCTCTTGGGGGTGGTTTGGGGATGAATCCTGACTGGCAAGGGATCCAGCCCCACTGCCACTAGTGGGTGCTCATGCAAGGTGCCTGGGAAAATCCTCTTCCGCAGCAGGAGCAGCTGCCCCAGCACGGAAGCTGCGGCCTGGACATGGCTGCTGGCCACCTTCCTTCCTGAGTGTCCCTCAACGATCCCCGAGGGGCAGCCTCGCCTCTTCCCCTCTGATGGCTTGAGGATTCGGTCACTAGCACTCCCGGTGGAGTGACGACAGGTCTCCAGGGCCCCTCTGCAGTCCCTGATGGGGTCGCTTGTAAGCTGTGTGAACATTCGGGGGGGACTTAGTGGATCGCGGAGGACACAGAAGCAGAGGCAGCAATGATAGGCCTGTGCTGTGGCTGTGAGAACTTACCAAGGAGCACACAGCCATTTGGGGGTGGGTACAGGGAAGTGTTCATGAAGATTCTTGGCGGATACCCCGGCTCCTGAAGGCTCCGTCTCTCACCCAGGTGAGAAAGTCGGCCTGAGAAGGCTGCAGGCTGACGGGAACACTCAGGGAATGTTGAGGAGAGAGCACCCCGGCCTTCTCAAGCATCCTCCAGGGCCTCTGTGGAAGGTCCAGGCAGAACTCTGGACTGCATGGTGGAGCTTTGGGTGCACGTGGGACTTCAAGGGCACCCACGGCGTCAGTGAAGTCATTGGTGGCAGAGCGTTCTCACGTCCCAGTGCCAGCTTCCGACTGGCTTCTCCAGCGGGTTCCCAAGAAAAATGGCTTCTATCTGGATTTTCCTTTCATCTCTTCCTTTCTTTCTTTTTAAAATTTCTTTCTACTGAAAGCAAGGAGTTTGTTAGAGACAGACTCCTCCTGCTCCTCCTGGATACCCACAGAAGTCCTGGAATGGTAGGCGACTTGCAGCTGGCAGCGGCAACGGGTAGCAGCAAGTAGGGAAGCTGGAGCACCAGGAGGAGCAGCCTGAGACCCTCCATCCCTGCAAGGCCTAGCGGGAGTGTGTGTGGCCCATGAGAGTCCCTAGCAAGCTGCTGTCGGGGACAAGGACGCCAGCTCGGGGATGCAGGCTGCTGGCTCTGCCTTCCACCCTGCAGTGACCTCCCTGTGGCCAAATACAGACCAGACCCCGTGGTTTCAGTGCTGTTTGTCAAATGAGGTTTTTGTTAGGAAATACTGTTCCAACCCTGACATTCTGTGGCTCTGAAGATGATGGTGGTGGTGGTGGTGGTGGTGGTGATAGTTGGGATTGTGAGGTGACAGCGAGTGGCAGTGATGAAGGATGGAAGTGATGAGGGTGATGGAGTGATCGTGGTGATGAGGATGGTGATGATGGTGGTGGTCAGGATGGTGGTGGTGATGCTTGTGATCGTGAGGTAAAGGGATGACAGTGATGGCATTGGTGGTGAAGGTCATGGTGCTGACAGTGATGGTAACGGTGACAGTCATCCACTGGGCACTCACACTACATGTTCTGGTGTGCCAAGTACCTTCCGTTCTTGTTCTTAACCCCTGCACAAACCTGTTGAAATAGTTCTATTGATCTCTTCTAACTTGTTGATGAGGGAGTTGGTCACCATCCCTTGTACCATTTGTCGCCCCAACATTTGGATTCCAAAGGAGGCAGTGCTCCAACCTTGCACACCAGGGATCTGCGCAAGCCAAGGCCTTCCTCGGCTCTGGCTTGTTTTCACCCTCCGAGCTCCTGCTTTCAATTCTCCGACGCTGTCCCTGGTCTGTCATCTCAGCCTTGTCTGCCTCTTTTGCTTGCCCAACTGCTCGCCACTCCCCCAGGGAATCCATCTCACATAGCTAAGTCTCCTGCTCTCCAGCTGTGCTCACCGCAGTGGCCTAAGGCACAGAAGATGCCAGGGACTCCTGCTAACGACCAGCTAAGCTGAGCTCAGTCCACCCTTCTGAGACCCCCTGGTCTGCCGATCTAGATCCTGCTTCTTCATCAGTATCTTCTCCCAAGCTTGACTCCTACACTGCATTCCATCTCGGTGATTTGCTTAGGCAGATGCTCTTAGTCTTTGGATGCCTTCCTCCTCCTCCTCTCCAAGGACACTGCCTAGGCCACACCAAACTACACTGCTGAAGAGCCACATGCTGTTTATTACCAATGACACATTGCTGGTGGAGCCACTTGTCATTTGGGCTGTCCTTCTGACCCTAAATGGATAAAGCAAACCACTAAAGGCAAAAAACCACTGGTGTCAGCTGCAGATGGCCACCAGGAAGTAAGAGATGGTGGATTTCACATGGAGGACCAGGGAGAGGACAGCAGCAAAGGAGCTCGGCATGGAGGTCCTTGGTGGGTCTTTCTCTGAGTTTGAGTCTACATGTAAGGAATGCTCTCCCACAGAGAATGAGAGGAAGGGACCCCGAGGACACGGCTGGGCCAGGAGTAGCTGGGGGAGGGTTGTCACCAGGCAGAGCAGACCCACCCCTTGGCACAGCAGGTATGGCAAGCCAAGGCCATTCATTGCTGGGAAGTAGCTAAAATCAGTCCCTGACTATAGGCTGCATTGGCACCTTGTAATAAAGATGGGAACTAAGCCTCAAAACAAAACAAAACAAAAAAAACCAGCCTCCAAGTTACTCAGCTGTGTCCCTGGAAAAACGCTCAAGGGTACTTAGAAGAATATAAAGATAGCCAATATGTGTGAAAATCATGAAATAGGGTGCTTTGTATTTTTCCAGATATATTAGTTTTTAAAAAAGCCAACAACATAAAATCCGTGATGAAAAAATTTACATCAGCAAACACAGAGTCAAAAGCAACACGGATGACAGCATTGAGACCAGGACTCAAAGCCAGTTACTATAATATCTAACCACATCTAATAAAACGGAAAAACAAAAAAAGGAGGAATTAGAAACTAAACCTTCACTGTGTTCCTGGAAACATGGCTCGAGTGTGGGGCCAACTCTCATTGCCATAAAGAAAAAACTCATCTTGTTTGTGGAGCACTGACAATGAACTGCAGAAAAAATAGCCAGCACCATGGACATTCAGCTAGGTCAGCTTATCCCATCCTGTGAAATGACAGTGGAGCGAATTTTCTACTTGATCGGCACCAAACCTCCTGCACACAGGCACCTGCAGACAAGGAGTGCTCTACAGGGAAATGTCTGAGTGGGGGTGAAATCCTGAGTCATTTCTCTGAGCCACAGCTTTGCCGGTACCATCCTGAAGACAAGGCACAACCAAGGTAGTGGCTACCAAGATCAGAATGGACTGCTCAGGAGCAGTGAGGTAATGTGTTTGGTTTTGGTTTTGGTTTTGGTTTGTATTTTTGAGTGGAGGGAAAGGGAAGAGTGGGGGATGTTGAAGTCATTCTGTTGACTTTATGAAAGGCCAACAAATGAGATAAGATATCAAAGCAGGTGGGAAAGCCTCCCAGAGCCCCTTTTCTGTGCTGTGATGTTCTGTGCTGTGTGCATTCTTCTCAGCAAAGGCAATCTGGGCAAGTTGTCAGGACCTGACTGGCTTAGCTCCCTTTGCTTGCTAATCATAAACAAATCTTTGAAGAGCACCATTTCCCCCCTCAGTTATTAATGTGTAAAAGACTACATTCACATAGTTAAATTCCCAGGACGCTCAGCTCCTTAGCAATGGACTACATAACTGATATTGTCATTTAAAGAGTATCTTAAGCTCAATGGAGTTTAGGAAAAAAGAAGTTTGTCTTTTTAGTTTCATCTTCCACAAGTTTTTTATCCCTTGTATATTCCCAAACATACTCATAAATGAGATTATGTAAAACTTGTTGCAATTCACAAGCACATACGATAATTCTTTTAAAATTTATTTTGCTTTTACTGGAAAGTCAGATACACAGAGAGGAAGAAAGACAGAGAAGAAAATCTTCCATCTATTAATTCACTCCCCAAGTGGCCGCAACAGCCACAGCCACAGCTGCGTTGATCCGAAGCCAGGAGCACAAAGGCTCTGGGAAGAGGCGCTGCTGGGATTAGAACTGGTGTCCTATGGGATCCTGGCATGTGCAAGGCGAGGACTTTAGCTGATAGGCTACCACGCCAGGCCCGTGCTCATTTTTTTTTGTTTTAAATAGGTCAAAGATTTGAAGCTACTTCTCCAAAGACACACAGGTGGAAAACGTTCACATGCAAAGAAACCAAGCATCAGTAGTCCTTGTAATACTGAAGTCATAAGGAGACTCCAGTAGATAATGTACTAGAGTGTGGAGAGTGAAAGGACTGACCACACAGGGTGTTGGAGCAGCTGTCACACTCAGGGGGCGTGTGTAAGTGTATCATCTCTTTGTAAACAGTTTGTCAATTTCTCAGAGTTACATGGACACCCTCTAAGTGATCTGTGTGTTGCACTTCTAAGAGAGATAAAAGCACACAAAACTGAATGGCAATGTTAACAGCAGCTTCATTTATAATAGCTCCAAACTAGAAAATTCTCAGGCCAACACAGGACAAGCACTCTAGACTTCTAGCCTGGTCAGTTGTCTTCTTAGGAATAATATTTTCTTTTGGTAAGACTGTTGTTCCAAGATCTATTTGTCTACCTACTTATTTGAAAGATAGAGTGACAGAAAGAAGGAGAGACAGTGAAAAAGAGATCTTCCATCTGCTGGTTCACTCCCCATTCCCCTGACCTTACAACAGTTAGAGTTAGACCAGCTCAAAGCCAGGAGTCCAGAACCGCATGGGGGCCTACCACATGTGTGGTGGGGTGCAGTACCTGGGGCATTGTCTGCTGCTTTCCCTGAGCGGGGAACTGGATCAGAATGCAGTGTAGCTGGGACCACACTTTGAAACGGTGTGGACATCCCTCGCATCAACTTTACCTGTGCACCCACCTACGCCAAGAACCTCCCTGGGCGCCCACAGCCTCCAGGATAGGGACTGACTCTCCCCATTCTATCCATGAGGGCACAAGCATAGAGAAGTGAAGTAACTAGCCCAAACCCACACAGCCAGCAAGGGCTTGTGCCTGGACTTTGAGCCTCAGGGAGGCTGGCTGGGAGCCGGACCCCACTCCCTCCCCAGCTGGAGTGGAGAGCAGCAGTGCTGGTGTCCCAGGCAGGGGCAGCTCTGAGTCCCACTCTGCTACCTTTCCTAGCTTCTTCTTCCCGCTCTGGCTGCTCTCCTGCAGAACACCTGCGGTGTTCCGGAACCTTCCAGTGGCTTTATGATTCCCTGCTCATACTCCTGTGATGCTGCCCTCAGCCTAGCTTGTGTCACCCTGGAGCCGGCACAGCCTGAAAGTCTCAGTAATGAGGCCTTTGTACCCAAGAGTTAGCCCCCGCTCCTTCTCTGCTCTTGTCCTCAGCCTCGTGGGGGGGCTCTGGGACCAGCCACTGTTTATGAGGAGGCCTGCCCGGCTCTGAGAAAGGCTTTATGAAATAATGCAGGTCACGGAGAGGCTAGTTGAGATTTACTGCATTGTAAATGAAATTGAAAATTATGGAACACAGTTTATCTTACCCTTCACATTGAGTCTATAAAAGCTACGGGCTGGTTCCTGGGATTTTTCAGGATGAGAGGAGAGGAGACCCTTGCTGGTCAGCCTGGCAAATCACAGGACGTCAAGGAACAAACCGGGCAATGGGCATTGTTCTATTTGACAGAGAGAGCTTCCATCTGCCAGTTTACCGCCCCCGTCCCACAAAGGCCTCAAAATGTAAAGCTGGGCTAGGGGCCCAGCCAAGAGCTAGAACTCAATCCCAGTCACCCATATGGGTGGCAGGGATACAAATACTTGGGCCATCACTGCTGTCTGCCACGGTGCATGTCAGCAGGCACCTGGAACAGAGAGTGGAGCTGGGAACGGAACCCAGGCCCTCTGATACCAGATGCACGCGTCCCCAAGCAGCCACTTAACCACAGTGCCAAACACCTGCCAAGGGCATTATTATTTTTTCTTTTTAAATTCCTTTATTTGAAAGTCAGAGTTACAGAGAGAAAGAGAAGAAACAGATCTTCCATCCTCTGATTCACTCCCCAAATGACCACAGTTGACCAGGTCTGTGCCAGGTCTGTGCCAGGAGCTCAATCCAGGTCTCCATGTGGGTGCAGGTACCCAAGCACTGGGCCATCTTCTGTTGCTTTCTCAGGCATGTTAGTAGGGAGTTGGACTGCAAGTAGAGCTGCTGGAACTCAAACTGGCACCTATATGGGATGCGGTGCTGCAAACAGTGACTTAACCCTGTGGGTCACAATGCCAGCATCCAGGGCATCATGTTTTTTAGAACATTTTAGGAACTCGTCAGCAATCCTGGCACTTTCATCAAGGTGAACCACAAAAGGACAGCTGGATGTGACTGAAGTCACTATGTTGCTGTGTACACCTGCCACAGCAGCCATAGGAAGCCGACATGTCCACCTGGAGGAACTTGTAAATCCACAAGTCCTGTGGTTTGCTGTGAGGGGCTGGTGTGGACACCGGCTGCACAGGCCCTTGTGTCTTGGATCCGGGAACTACTCTCAGCAGACTTGCTTGAGGTCACACCTCTTCCCCTGGGCAGCCTGCACGGAGTGACAGGTCAGTGGGACAAGTCCTACCTGGGTTCAGGCTGTGCCATTATCTCTCTGCCTGGGGCCTGCTCTTGGGGCATGGTCTCCTGGGCCATTCCTCAGTCACCTTCCTGTATGCAAACCCACAGTCTGGGATGGTCTGGGTTCTTAGCAAGAGGATTGTTGGAGTAGAACTGGGAGGGTCACTGGCTAGATCGACACCCTAAGGGACTCATTCACCATCATTCTTGAGTATCTCCCTGTGAGGAAGACCTTCGCTTCCCTCTGTCACCCCATACCTGCCTGAACTTGGACAATGAACTTTCATGCCTAGAGATGACTCTGGGGGCCTGCACTGTGGTGCAGTGGATTAAACCCCTGCCCGAAACACCTGTAGGGTGTGGGTTCAAGTCCAGGCTGCTCCACTTCTAATCCAGCTCCCTGCTAATGCACCTGGGAAGATAGCAACACATGGTCCAAGTACTTGGGCTCCTGCCACCCATATGGGAGACAGAGATGGAGTTCCTGGCTCCTGGCCTTCACCCAGCCCAGCTCTACTTGTTGCAGCCCTGTGGGGTAGTGAATCAGCAGCCCAAAGACCTCTGTATCTAACTCAGCCTTTGAAATAACTTTTTTTTTTTGTTTTAAATCTAAAAACAAAGGGCCACTCTGCCCTTGGCCTCTGAGCCTGCCAATGCCCCGACAGCTTAGCCATTTCCAAACACCATGAATCGCCTGCCATCAGTGTCATGCAGCCAATGTGAGCTTCCTCCTGAAGTGTCTGGGGAGTGAACCAGCGGATACAAGGTCTTTCTGTGTATGTCTCTCTCTCTCTCTAACTTTGCCTTTCAAATAAATAATAACAACAACAACAACAACAATAATAATAAAGGTAGAAAGAATGGGCCTGGTGAGATGGCTCAATGGCTAAATCCTTGCCTTGCAAGCACCAGGATTGCATAGGGTGCTACTCCACTTTCCATCCAGCTCTCTGTGGCCTGGAACAGCAGCAGAGGACGGCCCAAAGCCTTGGGACCCTGCACCCATGTGGGAGATGCTGAAAGAGCTCCCAGCTTCAGGTTGACTCAGCTCCAGCCATTGTGATCATTTGGGGAGTGAGCCAGGGGGTTGAAGATCTTTCTCTCTCTCCTTTTTTCTGTAAAATTGATCTGCCTTTCAAATCAAAATTAATAAATCTTTAGGGGGGAAAAAGGCAAGAAGAGTAAGCGCCAGGTCCCCTGCCGAGTGCTTTTCCCTCTGTGAGCCCTGGGACCCTGACAACAGCGGGGCAAGCTAGGGAGGCTGTGCTGAGCTCCACTGCGGACACAAAGAGGCCTGGAGAGAGGCGAGGGCCTGGGTCGCAGTGTATTGCAGTAAGGGGAATGCAGGCCAGCGCCCGGGTCTTCCCAGACACCCCTGGTACTGTGAGCCAGACTGTGTCAGCAGTGACAGGGAGCAGGGACTGGGACCGGGAGTGGGCAGGGAGCTGAGCATAGCCCGAGCTGGCCTCTATGCAGAGGAAGCTTGGGTGGGGGCGGTGAGGAAAGGAGCAAGTGGTCTGTGTGGCTCCTCTGGGACTGGGGTCTGCAGCACAGAGCACACAAGGCCTACACCACCCCTGCCTCCAAGCTGTGTGGGGCACGGACCAGACCCTCTGTCCAGGGCAGGGTGGGGCGGGCAGCATGGCACCACGGCACCACATAATGATGTCTCAGGTTGCCCACGCGGGCTGCCCCAGCTGTGCACGCCAGCCCACAGCTCCGCGTTAATTGCTTGGGAGAACAGGGCCGTATAATTTGGATCCAAAGGCCCCTCTTGGTGAAGTCTTAATTGTGGCACTTCTCGGTGCCCCAAGGCTAGCTGAGCTCAGCCTGGGGTTGCACATCCAGCCTCAGCACTAACTCTTGCTCTGGAGCGTCCTGAGCTTCTCCCAGCCTCAGTCTCCACTCCCATAAAATGGGAGTGAAAAATCACTCCCTGGGCGCCGCCCCCGTCCCAGACATAGCCCAAGGAACTGTAGGGACGGAGGCTTCAAGTCACCTGGTCAGGGTGTAAACTCCAGGAGTCCTGAGCTCTGGCTCCCCAGACAGCACGCTGGTTGTTGAGTTTGTCCTACATGGTCACCTTCTGTGGCTCCTGCTGCCCAACTTGTGCCAGGCATGGTTGCAGAGTGGCCAAGATGTGGACACAGGCCTCTCAGAGTTGACTGTTGGCAGAAGTGACAGAGTGACAGACGCACGGGTTCGTTGGGAGTCACAGCAGTCCCTTGGGAACTGGAGCAAAGGGCCTGCCCGTGGCAGAAGCAGGGGAGTGTGTTCCAGGGCAGATGAGGCTGTGCGAACTGGCGGCTTGGAAGACTACCAGGAGAGTCTGTGTTCGCTCCTTGCTGGCGGCAGGAGCTGCACAGGAGCAGATCAGAAACTCAGCAGCCGTCACTCAGTGCTGTCTTGGGGAGGCAGCCCGGCAGATGTGAGGAGGGTCAGATGGTGACAGGTTGGCCAGTCAGCCTCTGCTTCCTGCTCACATGTGCTCTGGGAGGCTGCAGCTGATGGCCCAAGGACCTGAGTCCTTGCCACCAACCCGGGGGACCAGATGCAATTCCTGGCTCCTGGTTTCAACCAAGCCAAGCCCTAGCTACTGTGGACATTTGGGGAGTGAACCAGTGAACAAGGTATTTCTCTCTCTCTGCCTTTCAAATACATAAAAAAAAAAAAAAAAAAAAAAAAAAAAGCTGCAGGAAAAGCCAGACAGACGAGGGTGGCTGACACAGCTGTTGTGGCTGGTTTGGCACCTTTCCTGCTGTGCCATCCTGAACTGCAAGGTGGGAATGCCAAGAACTACATTTCCCAGGGTTCCTTGCAGAATTGGGTCCCAGACAAACTAGGCCCCAGCAAGGGCATGCAGCAGGAGCCTGCCAGGGCCCCTTTCCACTTCTGGGGGCAGCTGGCCGAGGGCAGCACAGGTGGAGAGCAGTTTCCAAAGGGTCTTGCCGGGTGGGCACCATGTCCTTGTCCAGGTCTACTCTCCCTCAGGTGGGTGTTGAGAAGGAGTCAGTGGCAACCCTGACCTTGACAGCTGTAGCTCTAGCTATTATTTTTAAAGTTTGTTTATCTGCAAGAGCAATACAGGAAGAGTGAGACATCTGCCATCTTGTGGAAGCCTGCAGCTGCCGGGCCTGGGTCAAGCTGAAGGCAGGAACTCCATGAGTGTCTCCCACAGGAGTGGCAGGGACTCAGCCACCCCCGGAGCCATCACCTGCTGCCTCAGGGGATGCCATTAGCAGGAAGCAGACTCAGCCAGGCACCTCAGTTTGGGACATGGGCATCCCAAGTGGCAGCTCAACTTGCTGCTCTGAGGTTCTTTACAACTGGGCTCTCCCCTGCCAGCCACAATGAGCTCGATGAGGGTGGGAACTGCCTGTGGTATGCACATCCGGGCAACTCCGATGCCTTGCCATGGGTCACCATGCTCCTGTGTATGGCCTGAATGAGGGGTGTCAGGGCACAACCTGGGGGTGCTAGGCTCCCGTTCCTGGGGCACACGGGGTGGCAGCCGTGCAGAGCACATCTCCATTAAAGCCAGCCCTTCTGCACTGTCAGCCGTGGGGCCTCATGTGAGCTTCTCAGCACCTTGTGCCTCCGTTTTCTCACCTCTGCAATGGGCACAGTCACTTGTAGGTTTTGTCACAGGTCTGGTTCCCTGGGAAACAGTCTAGAATGTGTGCACCTGGGCTTTTAGTGGTCAGCAAGAAAGAGGAGAGAAACAGGGCTTGGTGGGTGCAGCTGGGCTCAGAAGACAGGACCCCCTGGGCTGGGGCGGGGATTCTCCTCCTCTCAACAGGGCCAGGGAGGGCTGATCCTTCTTGGCTCCTCACAGCTGCAGATCGCCTGCCTGGGGCTGGCCATCCCTGCAACCTTGGGAGATTGGGCTGTTACTATTTCTCTATGCAAAATGATCCAGCTGTCTCAACCACTTCGGTGTGAAATGTTGTTATATGTGTAGGGGGAGCCTCGGCCAGGGCAGGCCATGCACACTCAGCTGCCCAGCCCTGACAGGTGAAGGAGGTGGAGGAAGCCACGGTCTGTTTGCAGGTTCTGGAATGCGCCCTAACTGAGAGCAACCAGACCATGGTGCACACGGGCAGCCAATGCCAAGGACAGATCCGGGTGGCTGGGGCTGCCTTTGGATCCGTCCCTGCTTCCCAAATAGATGCATGGTGCACCATGCAATTCCCCACTTAAAATAAACCCAATTTCCCCGTGGAACATAAACTACAGCTTAGCATTTCTTGGCAGCCAGTGGCTTCCAGAATTTCACGCAGGTTAAAAATAAAAATGCAAAGTGCTGTGATAATCCCCTCTGCTCCTGGGGGCACTTTCGAGCTCGCAAGGTGACTTCCCAGCTGCCTCTCACCAGGGACGTGCTGTGGACCTGAGAACAGAGAGGGAGACTGAGGCCTGAAGGCCAAAGTCAGGGGCACACGGTCACCAGGGCTCAGCCTGCCTGTGCTTAGCACCACACTAAGAAGCCAGGCCTTGGGGCCAACTTTGTGCCATAGTGGGCAAAACTGCCCCCAGCATTCCACATGAACGCTGCCTCATGTCCTGGCGGCTCCACTTCCGATCCAGCTCCCTGCTGATGCAGCTAGGAAAGCAGGAGGATGGCCCCAGTGCTCGGATTCCCTGTAGCCCTCTACCTTCCTCCCTTGCTGAATCACAGAATGTGTTATGGATCAGACACTCACATAACCCCCAACCCCGGGCCAATTCCCATTGCCTTCCTCAGACTCCAAGGTGAGGCTTTAGGGTGTGTGGGCTCAGCTCCTCTTTGAAGGTATCAGTGTTCCTACACCTGAGACCCCTGCCAGCCTCTCCCTCTGCCTGCAGATAACAGCGGCCAGGGATAAGTGAATCTCTTTGCTGGAGGTACACAGTCCACAGGAAGCTGTTACAGTCCACACGGATGCAGGCAGGAGCCAGCCATCGTATGAAAGAACACAAGGAGGCATGCCTGGGTGAAGCTGCTGCCCGGCAGACGGATGGGGCACCACTGCCCATCGCACAGGAACAGCTCACAGGTTCTGAGCTTGTTCAAGGCACAGTGGTCTACGGTGGACTCTGATGCCCCCTGTTCCATATGAAGTTGTTCACTCGGCCCCCTGCTCCAGGCCCTGGACGCTCCCTCATGCCCTGTGAGGACCAGGCCTCTTCTCTCTGAGTGATAGCGCTCAGCCCCGTTGTCTTATTGAATGCTGCAGATTTGCTGAGCGGCCTAACTGAACATTCCAGCGCAGCACCCTCTAGGTAGGACAATTAACCGGCCTCTTAGCAGCAAGCAGCTCCCCGGCTCCCTGGGCAGGCGAGGATTTATGTCTCCGGGGGAGGCAGCCTATTAGCCGCGGCCATACATCTCAGGACCGAGTGCTTGGCAAGGCGGATTTTAATAAAACCTTAGGGGACAGTGCCAGGCTTGGGGCTGCAGGCTTCTAGGGGGAGAGCCAACATTTGCCTGTAGTTACAGGAATGCCTGGCAGCCCTGGGAAACGGCCAGGATTTTAATGAAAATCTGGGAGCTGGGAGCAGGTGCTGTTGACCTCTGTCAGTGTCCCAGCCAGTGGGGATGGAGAGGCAGGGAGCCTGAGAGAAGGGGTCTTGAAGTGCAGGGGGTGGTGGAGAGACTGCGCCCTGGTAGCCTCTTGGCAGAATTCCTCATTCACCCCGCTCTCTAGGGACCCTCTCCAGTCCTGGGTCGCCTCCTAATCCCAAAACAAAAGGACAAATGCCTGGCCCAGCAAGTGGAGGGCTGGGCTTCAGGCCCTCTTTGGGCAAGAGCACATACTCAGAAATTTTAGCCAGAGGTGCATGGGCCAGGGTGTCCCAGAGAACACCCCTGGTCCCCTTCCCTGCCTCTATGCTCTGGAACTCCCGCTGTCTCCCAAGAGCCTGCTCTCTTGCAGGCTCAGCCCCAGTGCTCCCATGATCTCCAGCCACGCCACTGCCTTCCAGGCCCACAGTCCTGGTTGGAGAGGGCTGGGAGGACGCTCACCTTTCCAGGAGTCCTCCTCCAGCACTTCCTCTGCACCCCATGTCCTCCCTTGTTCCAGCCTGGACGGCTGGAGGTGACCTTCTCTGGAGGTATCCATGCTGCTGGAGCCACTGATGCTGCTGGGTTCTGGCCTGGTCCCAAGAACTTCACCTGATCTTTGTCTCACCCTCTGAACAGCCCCGCGGTGGCAGCAGGCACTGTCATCACCCTCTATTTCTCAGTGAGGAAACTGAGGCACAATGAGCTTCAGGAATGGCGGTTGGCTTCACAGGCTGCTCCTCTCTTCAAGGCTTCTTCCCCACTAGACCAGTCCCTGCCCTGAACCTCATCTTGCAACCCAGGTGTTGCCTGCCCACTGCTGCTTACTGCCCAACCGTGTCCTCTCTGTGTTCCCTGGGGGCCCACACAGAGTCCTCAGCTTGCCCCAATCCTGGCACACGGGTGGCACTGTGGATCCATTTTGTCCTCAGCTGAGAGTGGCTAGGGAGTGGCTGTACAGATCTGAGGTTGACCAGAAGCTTGCCTGCCCAGGAATGGACTGGCTTTCACACCATGTGGAACAATTCCTGGGGCTCCCACCAGACATTTCTGTTATTTAAAAAGGGTTAGAGTTCTAGTTCTTACGATATTATGATATTATTACGCGCAGCTAATTCCCACAACCTGGTTCTTCACCGTGAGCTGAAAACACCAGATGCAACAAGGTATCTTAGGAGGTTTATTCCAGCGGGGCAGGAATGGGGTGGGGGAGGGGTGGAGAATAGCAGGGAAGAGGGGAAGGGGAAGGGAAACCGGAAGAAGAGAAAGCTGCACCTGGGGGTCTTTTTGGCGGCCAGGTGTGGGGGGCGGGGATTGGGAAGGATTGAGGGCAGGCCCCAGGGGATTGGTGCCTGCAGGTGAATGCCTAGGGATGATTGGTGAATGGGTGGGGTTGGGGAAGGGGTTGGAAGACTGGGGATGGGATTCTCAGGTGGAGCTGTGAGGAAGAGGAAATGGTGCCGGGTCCAGGGTGGAGCATTCGAATAACTCGTTACAATTTCCTCTTGCTTCTTTTCGCTGTGCAGATGGCGGGGTGGGTGGGAGAGTGGGCGTGCACGTGGCGAGGGCAAGATGGGTAATTTGGCAATGGGGGTACCAAGAAGGCAGAGCTTATGCTAGCTGTGAAAGAGGAGGAGGAGGAGAGAAAAGAGAAGGCTAGAAAGAAGGGAAGGAAAAAAGAAAAAGAACGAGAGCAAGAGAGACTGAAAATGCTGCCAAGAATTCCGTGGGCTCGTGGAAATCACCCGTCCTGTCTCACCTTTCACGCACCCTGGGAGCACTGACCTCTTCCCAGGTCCATCAGTTTCTGGCTAAGCTAGAGCAGTTAGCAACCAGTCTTCGTGCCTCAGCACCTGGGGTACTTTGTACAAAACAGTTAGGTCTTCTTCCATCTCGACAACCCTAAAGTCAAGCAGTTACTGCTTTCTGGCCCTGCCGGTGTGCCGCGTGGAGGCTGACCCGGCCATGGGCTGGGGAAGGGCTTGGGAACAAGGTGGTTGACCACTGTAACCAAGATGTGCCCGCAGCCCTGGGAGCGAGGCCTGTGCCCGGACAGGGGCGTTTGGGAACAGGAGAATCTTCGCTGTTTATTTCATCTCCAACATTCTTTATTGAGGTCAAACTTCTTATTCCACAAAATTTGGTGGGTTTCTTTCATAAGCAAGTATTCTCGGTGTTGCAAATCTGGCAGCGCCAAACCGGATTTCAGTGCCTGTTGTAAACCGCCGGTTTTGTTTTAAGATGGATTTGTTTATTTGTAAGAGTTTCAGAGAAAGAGGGCAAGAGGCAGAGAAAAAGAAAGATCTTCTACCCAGTGGCTCACTCCTTAAATGATTAGAAGGACTAGGAGCTGAGCCAAGCTGAAGCCAGGAGCTTCCTCTAGGTCTCCCGTGTGGGCGGCAGGGGCCCACAGACCCGAGCCATCCTCCGCTGCTTTTCCAGGCCATTAGCTGGGAACTGGATGGGGATTGAAGAATCAGGGACACAAACCAGTGGCCGTACAGGCTGCCGGCACTGCAGGTGGAGGCTTAGTCTATGATGCCACAGCGCCAGCCCTGAAACCCACGTCTTAATGTCCATCAGGAGATGTGAGCATCCAAGAATAGCGGAAGTCCGTAGCTCAGCTGAGAAGCAGGTGCGGAGAAGCCTTGATCTCAACAATCCCAGCAGGGAAAAAGTGATTTCTACAAAAGCCTTAATGACACAGACATCAGAGACAATAAAACAACTCATTAACCTTTAAGAACAAAACACAAAGCCCTGCCCATGCAGGCAGTAATGGATGACTCCCGGGCATGCCTGCCAGCTTGGCTTATGTCATAGGTCCCCGCATTCAGGCACACTCTGTACAGAGCTTGTCTAGGGCCAAGGGGTAACTTGAACACCTCTAACTGCCTCTGGGCCACAGTGGTGGGGGGTGCCAGGCACATGGTGCCCCCCCCCCCCCCAGACAGCGGCTTCCACTCAAATCCCACAGCAAACCTTCTTGGGCCTCCTCTCGGGCCCAGGGGCTGCTGAGATGGGCTGGTGGACTGGGACAAGCTGGACGGGCTTGCCTTCTCCAGGGCCCAGGCCTCAGCCTCTGCCTACACCAGGGGAGTGGAATGTGCCATCCTGGAACCAACCGTGTGGATGGCATGGCTAGAGAGAGGACGTGGCTCTGCCTGTCCGTGCAGGGGCTGCAGCCTTCAAGCCCACAGACAGTGCTCTGCCCTTCAACCTGCCACCCTCTGCTTCCGGCAAGCAGAAACCGACGGGCAGCAGGGCTTCCAAGGCTAGGCTGGCGAGGCAGTTGGTCTGCCTGTGCCTGCAGCCGTGCTAGCAGCTAGGAGGAGTCTGGGCAGGTGGGCCTCAAGCATCTCTGAGCTGCAAAACATCAGGACCGATGGTGGCGGCTTTACGCAGCAGTAGGCAACCACTTTCTTTCTTTTTCTAAGATGTATTTATGCATTTGAAAGAGACAGAAGAGACAGAAAGATCTTCCATCTGCTGGTTCACTCCCCACGTGGCCAGAGCTGGGCCAGACTGAAGCCAGAAGCAGGAGCTATTCCCAGGTCTCCTCACACAGAGTGGCAGGATCCCAAGCCCCTGGGCCATCTTGTGCTGCTCTTCCCAGGCACACTAGCAGGGAGCTGGATTAGAAGTAGAGCAGTTGAGACTCGAACCAGAGGTCATATGGGGCTGGTTAAGCCTCTGCTTGCCACATGACATCCCATGCTAGAACATTGGTTCTCCACTTCCAATCCTGCTCCCTACTGATGTACCTGGGAAGGCAGCAGAAGGTGACCCAAATGCTTGGCCCCTGCCATCCGTGTGGGAGACTGGCTGGAATTCCCAGGCTCCTGGTTCTGGGCTGGTCCAGACCTGGCTGTATGGCCATTTGAGAAAAGAGACAGTGGACGCAAGGTTGTCCCTTTGACTCTTTCTTCTTGTTGCTCTGCCTCGCAAGTAGACAAATAATCTTTTCAAAACAAAAAGTTGTGTCTGAGGCCCTCTGGATGGCTATGGAGTACGGAGGTGCCAAGCAGCCCCGGCTTGCCCCGCGGTGGGAACGCGGACTGCCCTGCGGTGGGGTCCTGGTGTAACGTGTTTCACAGCTCCCACGTGTGTTAGCATCACTCCCCTGGCCACCGGCTCTGCAGGGCACACTGCTCTGGGCCCAAGCTTCCTGCTTGCTCAGACCCAGCAGTGGCACGTGTGACAGCCACGCTCTCAGATGCCCAGGTTTGGGCCCCTGCTTCTGCACATCCCCCAAGAGATGGACCATGCTGGACTTGTTGTTCCCACAGCCCCGGCACAGTTTCTTGTACACAGTAGGTGCTCATGATGTAAGAGGACATGGCCTGAGAAAGGCGTGTGTTTAAACTTGACTTCTGCTACCTCCTTTGCCTTCTATCCTCTGAGAGCGTGGGTGGGTAAGCCAGGACCTCAGCAGACAGAACAGCTAGCTGCTCAGCTCACCATACCCTGCAGAGCCCAGCGTGGGCCCGGGCACAACACACACAGGGCTGGCATCTCCCTGTCCTCCTGCCACCTCTCAGCCTCAGTGCCTCAATGACCCTCTCCGCCCACTGCACCCACCCGTCTTTGCCCACCAGGGAGGAACTGTGTTGCCCGTGACCAGGCTCTGCTCACCCTAGGAACCCGCAGGGCCCACCCCACTCTCCCCTCGGAAGACATTTGAATTTCAAGTGTCATCTTTAGGGAACCTTCCATGCTCACAGCCATAGGTGCACCTGTCCACCCAGCTGGGTCTGACCTCCCCACAGATGGAGCCCCACCCCACGGGCAGATTTGACCCTGTCCTCACCTGCTCTCTGCTGACTCTTGTCCCTCCAGCTGCCCATGTGTTCGGCTGGTTGTACTTATGTCTCCCCCATGGCCATGAATCTAGGTCTCAGCCAGGGTGGGCACACACATGGATCCCATTAGCCTTCTCAGGACCTGGAGATACCCAGGACAGCCCAGAAGTGGGTGCTACCCTCCACATGGGCCCCAGATCCCAGAGTTGTAGGAGGAAGGAGGGCCACCCCTCCCTTAATCCAAGTCCACAGACCCCACTTCCTTCCCGGGCCGGAGGAGCCCTGGACCCCGGCAGCAAGGAAGTGCCCAGCCTCTCACCAGCCCAGGACTGCCGGGGAGGAGGAGCCACATAATTGCATCTTAATAATTGTTGTGCAGCCCAGGATTTATAATTACTAAATGTGTGATAACTGTTCTTTAAATGCCCCTGATCTTTAAAAACCCTAATTTATAATTTAAGAAGTTGACACTTTCCGGAGCCCTTTATTTTATCTTGTCGGCAGTAATGGAAGAGGAAGTTATGGAAAACCTTTATTTTTCATTAGCCTTAAATTCAATGACAATTAATGTGCTCAATTTGATTATAAACTGCACAAATTAAACAATAAAGAGCTGTCTAATGAGAAATTAATTATGAGGACGGGAAGGGGAGCCAGGCCGGATAAAAGCCATAACTTACGGCCGGTGGCAGCGAGTGTCGGCTTCCGCGGGAGATGAAGGGGCTCCCCTCCATGTGTGCCTTTGCTGATAGGAGCCATCACAGATCAGTTGATCCAGAAACCATAACAGGCTAGTAATTGAAACTGCCAAAATCAATAGTGCTGACAGCCTTAATTAAATTAAATATGGCGGTGATGGGCTCCCAGCGGCCGCCGGCGGCGGGACACTTGACCCTCCGGCTGAGCGCGCCTGATGAAGAGCGCCGCCGAGGCGTGATGGATCTGACCCCAGGGGACACTTGGGGACCCGGTCCCCTCCCGCCACCGCATGCAGCTGAAAAAGAGAGAGAGAGATGGAGCACAACCCTGCTGCCTCGCCGCCCAGTGAGCAGTCACTCTTGTCCCTGGAGTGCTGGCAAGTCTGTGTGTTGTGGCATGTGATTTGGGGGTACAGGGGGCCCCCTGGGAGACAGGAGGAGGGCAGGTGCAGAAGATGAGCAAACGCTGCTGCTGCTGAGTGCTCTGAGGCTCGTGTCACGGCTGGAGGGAGCCGTCAGCCAAGTCCCAGCTCTGTGCTCGCAGCCACCTGGGCTTGGTGGCTTCGGCTCCCCAAGTCTCAGTTACTGTTCTGTAAACTGGGTGCATGTTCGGAACTTACAGTAGGCGGGTGCACAAAACGCATGGCCGGGGAGCAGGCGCTGCTCAGGGCAGTCAAGTTGGAAGATGAACACAAGGACTAACGAGGTGGCAGTCACTGTCCCGGCGGGACTGTCCGACAGGCTGCGGCGCCAAGTGGCGTGGGGCGATCCCACAGCACCACTGGGACCTCGGAGTGGAGTCCCCCTGCAGGCTCCTGACGCTTCCCTGGGGTAACTGAGTGCTGCTGTGGGCGGTCGGGGAGGCAGGTGCAGTGGATTTTTTTCCATAGACTCCGGTCCTGGGAGAAAAGCATGGGGACGACCATCCCACTTTCCAGATCAGAAAACTGAGGTTTGGAGCGTTAGGCAGCCTAACTGGGTCACAGGGCTCCAGCGAGGGCCAGAGTCTGAACCACCAGACAGCATGGCCTTCTCTTCCCCACACAGCCCCCAGAGCCCTGCTAAGGCACCTCCTGGCCAAGAAGAAATAGAACCAACTTCTCCCCTGCACATTTTGTGTTTTGTAGCTGCTCTTCTCAAAGTCTTTCCAGCCCAGCATCACCTGCTAGGTTGAACAAATGGAGATTCTGGAGCACCCCTCTCCCCGCTGCCCGGGCGATGGACTTGGGGTACAGCTCACATGCAGGTTGCTGGGACACGGGGAAGGAAGGCAGCGGAGGGAGGACTTCAGATCTGGCCAGCAGCTGAGCATGTGTGCAGTCCTGACGTCATGGATTGTTCCTGCCCTGGCCCCAGCCCATGACCGTGCCTGTCTTTAGTTCTTCATGTCAGAACCACCACACTGCTAATGTGTGAACCCGGGATCTCGTGTTCAAAATCGGACGCTCGGGACCCGCTCGCCTGGGAGCCCAGGAGAAAATGCGCTTGATTGCGTTCTGAGAACTTGCCCTGTCCTTATCTCCGTCCTCTCTCCCTAAATAAAAATAAATAAATAAAACAGCAAAAAGCCCTGGCCTCACCAACATTGGTTTTTCACCATAGGAAGCTGAACAAATAAATACCTTCACAGTGCGTTTGCCTGTCACCGACTTCTTCCATGACAGGCACTAGGCGGCCCTGGGCTCCCCAGTGTTTATGTCAGTGCTAACAAACTGTCCCTTCATTCCAGATTATTGAAGGAGACGCCTTGGAGATGGCCAAGTGGTTACTGTGGCAACTCCCCAGGCAGGGCGTGCGGCTGGCGACTGCACGCGGCAGGCAGGCTCCAGGCAAGCTGGCCCCAGGCGCATAATCCCAGCTGCGCCTCAGAGGCCTGACTGCTGTTAAGCACCTTAGCTTATGGCCCCCACACAGTGCCCCAGCTGCAGAGTTTGAGAAGGAGGAATCTTGGTGGGCTGCCTGGAAGCCGCGTGGTCCAATGACAGTTTCCCCAAAGTGGCAGCAGAAAAGCAAAGTGGGCAGTTTCCCAGCAAGGAGGTCCCCGTTCCTTGTTGACTGCCACACCACTGCCCAGTGCCAAGACCTTGGACTGTGCATTGTAGTAACGTGTGGGAAGTCCCCCGCCCAGCTGTGTGCCCTGGAGCAAGGTGGCTTAACCCCCTCACACTTGTTGCTTCGGTCAGTGGCTCATCTGTCTTCATGACAGTGGAAGCACAGTGCCCAGGTCAAATGGAGTCAGAATCTGACTCAAAGGGAGGAACAGAACTTGATGCAGGTGGAGCATCGGTGCCCAACCCAGGGGGGTTACAACACCTGACTCAAAGGGAGAAACAGTATTCAAATGGAGTACTTGACACCCAATTCAAATGAATGAGTACTTTACTCCAATAGAGTAATAGTACTCAGTTCAAGTGGAGGACAGTACCCAGCTCCCATGGTCGCACACTGTAAAGCCCTGGTCCGTGCTCCTACGTGTGCAGTCCTCACCCACAGTGTCTCTCTCTGCAACGAGACCTCACGCTGGCCAGGATGAGAAGGGTGAAGAGGGTGCTGGGAGCTGGCGCTCAGTGCTGGGGTGGCAGGTACAGCAAACAGGGCAGAAAGTGGCATGGTGCTGCTGCAGGGGTGGGCAGGGTGGCACCAGGGACCAGGCCACCACTCATGAGGCCTGCATCCCATCTCAGGCAGAGAGCCTGGGACTTTGTCCCATGCCTGCTTCTGATCCGGCTTCTAACGCACACCCAGGAGGCAGCAGGTGGCTCACATGCGCGGGTCTGTCCAGGTCCTGGCTCCTGGTGACAGCATGGCTGTGTGGGCCGTTACAGGGGTCCGTGTGAGGGGAGCAAAGAGTCACACACACTCACACTCACCCACACACACACACACTCACACCCCCACAATACACTCAGACTCACGCATATGCTCACAGACATGCATACACTCACTCATGTATAAACATACACTCACACTCATACACACATACACACACTTACTAACACACAGTCACGTACTCACACGTCCTTGAACGTCAGGCAGCCTTGAACAGCAAAGTGTCAACATGGCAGTGCGGATTGGAGGACGTGCTGCCCCAAGGAAGATGCCAGGCACCCCGGACAGGACAAACTCAGTGACTCCCCCCACAGGAAGGCCCTGGAGTGAGCACAACGGAGTGGCCAGGCCTGGGGCCAGGGGCACATGGGGTGGAATGTTAGTGTTCAAAGAGACAGAATTTCAGAAACAGTCCTTTCTCCAGAAAAGAAGTTCTAGAAGCAGTGGAGCTGGCAGTGGTGGTGGCTGGGCAGGGATGTGGGGGCACTTAATGCCAGTGACAGGAAATAGAAGACCAGAGGCTCAAGGGTGAATTGCAGGCAGGGACGCCAGGCAGCTACAGCCGTGGACACGCATCCAGTGCCTTCTGCCATCCTGCAGGAGGGGGCAGGACAGCTGTGAGAGGGAACAGAAGCAGACAGGCTGCCCAGGCGCCAGTGGTAACGTCCCTGCTGGAACCACTGCACCACCCACTGTGCCCTGAGGCATGGGCATGTCACACTGCCAAGGCACCCTGACTGCAGCCTGGGGCAGAGCTGACCCCGTGTGCCTAGCTGGTGGCACCACCCACCCAGCGAAGGGATGGGGCGGCAGCAGCAGCTCAGGGCCAGCCAGCCAGCCGTGTGACGGGGTCAGGAGGGATTCCCCAGTGGGAGCGGAATCACAGGAGAGCCCGTCACTTCCTGCAGGATGCATGGCCAAGCAGGTGCTCCCCTTTACAGCTCACCTCAGGCACAGAGGAAAATCTGGGGCACACTGAGCCTGGTACAGCTGCTACTGGGCTACGTCGTTGGCATGGGCATCGTGGTCTAGCAAGTGAAGCCATTGCCTGCAATGCCGCTACCCCCCATGGATACCGGGTCTTTCCCAGCTGCTCTGCTTCTGGTCCAGCTCCCTGCTAAGGCGCCTGGGAAAGCAGCAGAGGACACTCCAAGTGCCTGGGTCCCTGCCACCCGCTTGGGGGACCTAGAAGAAGCTCCTGGCTCCTGGCTTCCGCCTGGTCCACCCCCTAAAGCTGTAGTCCTTTGCAGAGTGAACCAGAGGATGGAAGATCTGTTTCTTCTTTGTGTAACTCTAGCAAATGGATACCTCTTTAAATTCAAAAAAGGAAAATACTGCTGTGTGTCGTGTCGCCTTGCTGGTCACCTGAAACCCGTGAATGTGACCTTATTTGGAAACGGGGCGGAGGACCCTTGTGGATGTGCTTAAGAAGAGGCCAGACAGGATCCAGGTGGGCCTAAGCTGTTGTGACCGATGTCCCTCTAGAAGAAAAAGACACAGCAACACAGGCCAGGCCCTGTGGGCAGCCCCCAGGAGCAGGGGATTCAGGAACGAGGTGGCACCCCAGATTCTTCAGTGGAAGCGTGGTCCTGCTCTCCACCTCGGCCCTGACTGCCCGCCTTCAGTGCGTGTCACAGAGCTCCAAAAGTGAGCCCGCCTTCCGGTTCTCTGCAGAGTTGTCACCCTGGCGCTCTCCCTCTGTGCCCCAGCGTCCTGTGTGCTGGCCGTGGGCTTCCTCTTGCCCACCGCCCAAAGCCCACCAGCCTCCGTATGCTGCGACACAGGCCCTGCAGGGCAGACCCCGACCCGGGTGTCTGGGCTGTCTGAGGCAGCGACCCAGTGTTTACTTCTGTCTCACTGGCCCCAAGGTGTAAACACCTGGCCAGTGGTCTGGACTGTGCCTATCTGGGACTTAAAAATAAACTCATCTTCGTAATGGAGCCTGATGGGCAGGCTCTGCAGGCTGCAGGCCCCAATTACGCCTGGCAGGGCCTCTGAGAGCAGGGCAGGTCACCCCAGTGCCCCGGGCAGAGGCCTGCCGCCACCCACTCCCAACCCAGTCCCACCTCGCAAGGAAGAAGTCAGCTCCTCCCCTCTTGCCCTCCCTCATCTTTCTCTTTTTCCCTCCCTCTTACAGCCCTTCTGCCTTGACAAGACACTCCTGCCCACTCCCCTAGCCGCAGACAATCATACAGCTTTGCCAGCCCTACCTGCTCGCCACCAGCTCTGAACTTGACTCTGCTTCCCTTCTTTCTGTTCGCCATGCCATCCTCCCTCTCTTCTCTCCACTGATAGCAGGTGTCTTTAAGGGACCAGTGCAACACTTCCCCTTCTCTAGCTCGCCCGGCGACTCAGATCTGGGAAGTGGTCCCTGCCTCCACCGACCCTCCTCCGGTCCCATTCCAAGTGCTGCCCTGACATCCAGAAAGGGCACAGCGCTTGCCTTTGGAGAGGCTGCATCATCCTGGTTGATGCCCTTGGCTTCCCGGACCTGCATCGGGACTCTGACCTCCAGGGTGGAGGGCCAGGTCTCAACCCCAGAAATGAGCCTGGATATATTAATTAATACTTATTTTATGAGAGAAGCACCAACACGGCCACCAACAAACAGAAGATGAGGCAAACAAGGAGGGAGAATGGAGGAGAGAAACCCAAAATGAAAAGCTCTACCCTAGGCACAGCGCGTGCTCCACGCCGCCCAGGGGACACTCATTTTGACCAGCATAGACCCTGAGGCCCAGAGAGGTCCACCCTGGATCTGTAGCTTTAAAAAAAAGATTTTTTTTTTTTTTGGACAGAATGACAAGAAATGGGGACAGACAGAGAGGGAGAGATCTTCTGTCCACTGGTTCACTTCCCAAATGGCCTGAACAACCAGGGTTGAGCCAAGCTAAAGCCAGGAGCCAAGAACTCCATCCGGAGCTGGACTGGAGCATCTGGGACTCCAACGTGCTCCAACATGGGCAGTCATTGCAAGTGGCAGCTGACCTGGCACAAGCCAGCACCCCCAACCCTGCGTGTCTGCTGTTTTGCTATTTGTGGTCAGTTTCATGAATTCTGGCTGAGGCAGGTGTCTCTCCTTCCATTCCTGTAAAGCAAGGTTGCAGATACTGCTCTGATTTGCAGACACAACGTGGGTGTCCTCACTGTGAATCAGGAAACCAAACAAAAACATTCAAAGAAACAAAGTCTAATCTTGGTGTCTATAAATCCCGACACTTACAAATACAGTAAGATTGCAAGCTATGAGGCTAATCTATGTAAGTCAATCATCTTCCTAAATGAACAGTAGAATTGGAAATTTTAAAACATGTTATCATTTATTTCATTATTCCTCAAAATAAAATACTTAGCTATGCACCTTAAAATACATAATAAACAGTTGGTCTTGGGCCTGGTGTGGTAGCCTAGTAGCTAAAGTCCTGGCCTTGCACATGCTGGGATCCTGTATGGGTGCTGGTTCATATCCTGGCTGCTCTACTTCCCATCTAGCTCCCTGCCTATGGCCTGGGAAAGCAGTCGAGGATGGCCCAAAACCTTGGGACCCTTCACTTGTGTGGGAGACCTGGAAGAAGCTCCTGGCTTCAGACTGGCTCAGCTCTAAGCATTGTGACCACTTGGCGAGTGAATCAGCAGACAGAAGATCTTCTGAATATTTGACTTTCCAATAAAAATAAATGCATCTTTGAAAAAAGAAAAGTTCATCTTAGGGAAACCACAAACTCTGATGAAAGAAATCAAAGAGCTAAGTGTATAGAGAGATAGTCACATTCATGGATAGAGAATGGGGTGTGGCAAAGATACCAGCTGCTGGTGAGTGGCAAGCAAGCTCAATGAACCCCAGCAGAGTACTTGCAGGCAGCAACGTGTGCTGAAGTCCATGCGGAATGGCAGAACACCCAGAACAGAACAGCCCTCCAGTGCTACTAGAGAACAGAGTTGAACCTTGACACGACCCAACTCCAAGGCTGGCCGTAGTGCTGCCATGGAACCAGCCAGAGCAGAGGCAGGTGTGGCTGTGGGGCAGAGGGCTAGGCCACCACGTGGGACTGCAACAGCCCCAGGATCAACTTCTGTACCCACAACTAGTGCAGCCTCCAGCAGTCAATGGTACCAGCACTGGGGGCCCTGCTACCCACAGAGTAGACCCAGGTGGAGTTCTGGACTCCTGGCATGGGGGCTGGCCCAGCCCTGCTTGCTGTGGGCACTCTGACAGTAAACCAGAAGACCGAATTTCTCTTTCTTTCCTCACCTTTCAATAAAAAACATTTTTAAATCAAAGATACTACGGACTGATACAGTGGTGTAATAGGCTCATCCTCCCCCTGTGGTACCAGCATCCCATAGAGGCATAGGTTCATGTCTGGCTGCTCCACTGCCGTCCAGCTCTCTGATTATGCTCTAGGATGGCTCAAGTCGTTGGGCCCTGCAGCCAAGGGGGAGACCAGGAAAGAAGCTCCGGGCTCTTGGCTTCAGACAGCTCAGCTGTGGCCATTGAAGCCATTTGTGGAGTGAACCTTGTCTCTATCTCTGTAAAACTGCCTTTCAGATAAAAATCAATATTTTTGAAAAAAAAAATAAGTGAAAGACACTATATAAGACAGATTGTATTACAGACTAGACAAACAGACCAATGGAATAGGAGAGTCCAGAAATAAACCGACAAGATGCCATGAGTCACCTGGCGAATGGTCACACTCCACATGCTGACAGTACCAAGTGTGGCATACAACTGGCGGCAGAGGGAGGTGCAAGGCGGGAGAGCTCAGGCCAAGCCAACATGGTCGGCCCATGCTCGGGTGGACATGGTCAAAGAGGATGAGGACGTGTATCTACACAAACATTCGTGAACACAGAAGCTTATTAATGCCTTTATTGTGAGCAGTTGTATTCACAAGTGGCAAAGCTTAGCAGCAACACCGAAGTCCTTCAGCAGGGTAACAAAGCCTCCAGGCGGTGGGGAGCCATTCCGTGCTGAAACAGGAGAAGCTGGGAGAGGACCAGCAGGGAGCTTACACACTGGACAGAACAGCTGAGTGCTTCCGGGGCTGCGGACAGAGGTGTGGGCTGTCAGCACCATGGACGTCCAGTGCTGACCATCCATCAGTGGGCGTTAGGTTTCCCAAACCCACTAAATGCTCAGCCCCGGGGGGGGGGGTGCACATCAGTGCCCCAGTGCCTCCTGGTGATGAGTCGCAATGGGTTCAGCAGCTGTCCTCAGTGGACCACTGTGGAGGGGGTGGTTACCAGGGGGCTGGATGTGTGTCTGTTGTGGGGGGTGGGGACAGGGAAGGAGGCATTGGGGGATTCCTGAGTCTTCCTTTCAGTTCCCCTTGTGAACCAACGTCTCTAAAAATGCTGTTGTTGCCACTTTAAAATAGTGCATCAGTCAGGGTAGGGCAGTTACGCTGCTGTAACAACCTGTCCACCTCCAGGCCTCCAGCAATGCCAGGGGTGGGGGTGGGGGGCGGCTCACTCGGGCTGCATTTCCACGGGCGGCCACCAGGGGGAGTCTGCTAAGCACCCACGCAGGCAGGAAGGCGCCTGCTGCAACCTCACTATAAGGCCAGCACCTGCTATGGAGACACGGTTCCCGCCCTCCTCTGGGTGGGTGGTGACCACTGCGGCTGCTGTCCTGCACACCCTCCTGTTATTGCCTGGGGAGAGGTCCACAGTGCCCGCGTTCGGATGGTTGAGAAGGCTCCAAGGGGCATCTTCAGTATGAGTGTGAAGAGCATCCCTCTTCCTGTTGTGGTGTTTCATCTGAAAGGCAACCAGACGGATCTTCCACCCACCAAATGCCTGCAACATGCAGGCCTAGGCCAGGCCGAAGCCAGGAGCCAGGGTGCCCTCCGTGCCAGTCTTGGGGTGGCACCAAGACAGCTGTGTCTGCCTCGGCAGCAGAGCCAGCACGGGCGGCCAGGCACTGAGACCTGAAGCAGGTCTCCCAAGTGGGCGCTTAGCCTCAGTGGATTCATTGGGCTGTTGTCCATATTCAGGTTCTCAGCCTGCTAGGAGATCCCTGGCCAGGACTGCCACTCAGCCCCAGAGGCCATGCTGAGCCCTGCTGTCCCCGGGGCGAAGGGTTCGGCCCTGCATGGGCACAGGGTCGCTAGCGGCCCCCTTTGCAGGTACAACCACCCTGGTAGTGCATCTGTTTCTCAGTGAGAGCAAGGAGACGGTGTGTGAGCATGTACGTGAGTGTGTGACGTGTGTGTGAGTGTACGGACATGAGTGTGAGAATGACGTGTGACGTGTTTGTGTGTATGTATGTTATGTGCATACTAGTTTAAACATAGGTGTGCATGTATAATGTATGTTTCATATGTGTATCTTGTGATATGTAGACAGCGTGCATAGTGTGAGACATGTGTTCCACATGCGTGCACAGTGAGGTGTCTGTGAAAGTGTTTTATGTACATGTTTAGCATGACTGTGCACGTGTTGTGTGGATACGCAGGGCGGCGGGAGAGAATAGCCAGTCAGGGTTGGAAGCTGTGCCTCAAGGTTGAGACTGACAGACTCCGATGTATCTCTGAAGCCGGAGGTAGGGGCAGGACGCGGGACACTTTCCTCCCTAATCAAGGCTTTCCACCGGGGGAAGCTTACCCGCTCTGGCTCGCTAGTTCTAACCCTGACTTGTTAAACCTCAGGATGGCATTTCCTTTCCAGGTACCAGAAGGAGAGCAGGTCTGACTGCAGGGAGCCAGAGACAAGTCCAAGGTGATGCGGGGGGCAGTGAATTCACCACTGTGACTTTCCACCACAGGGCAAACCCGGGCCAGGTGGCCAGGCAGGGGAGAGGAGCCCGGTGAATCACTCTGGAGAGGGTGGCTTTGGGCTGGCTTAGAGTGGGATCAAGGTGTCTCACGCAAGAGGAGCCAAGAGGGGGGGTCCAGGAATGATCCAGTCCAGCTTCTGCTGCTGTAACCGAGCACCTGCGGGGAGGGACCTCAAGGGTACAGGTGCACATGTGGCACATGTGGCACACAGGGCACTGGGGTCTGCTCACAGCCAGCCAGGTCCTAGTGCTGCACCCCAGCAGCACAGAAGGCATCTCACCTGTCAGGTGTGCCAGCCCTGGCCTCCCCTCCTCATCAACCCGCTGACCCCATCCCGGGGGGTCCTGCTCCAATGGCTGCATGGACCCTTAATGGCCATTCTAAGCCATCCTCCAAATATAATTAACGTGTGAATCTGGGCATCGTGTTTCCCACAGGAGAATATTTTGGGGAGCACCAATTCAAGCCTCATTAATCTGCACTCAGTCTTAGCCGGAAGGCTGAGAAGTTAGCTTCATTAATCTAGATAGCCCTGGTATGGCTGTGCCCATCTCTCACTGCCCTCCCCGCCTGACCCCCACCAAGAACAAAGAGCAGGTGGGGAGGGGCTTAGAGACCCAAGGCCACCCTGCAGGGGCGGTGACTTTGCACACACCCTGGGTGCCTGTGCTGCATAGTGTGACTGCTGGAGGTCCTGTGCCAAAGCCATTTTTCAATTTCTAATATAAGCCCTGTGGTAGGGATGACACACAGTAAATCACCCCCTCATCTCACCATTATCTTTTCCATTATCTGCCTGCAAGGCGCGCGGCCCTAAGGTGACCAGCAGGGATGTCAGAAGCTCACCTCGAGTCCACATGATGTCGGAGACCGTGCTGGTCAGTTGAGCAGGGAGGACAGGGCCCGAGGAGACCCCCGCGGAAGGAGTGGGAAGGAGGGAGGGGAGCAGGTGGGGCCCACAGACTGGGACACCCATGGCCACTCAGGAAAGACACCATGCTCCGGGTGCTAAAGTCAGTGGGGACAAGGCAAGGTTGCACAAAGGGGAGAAGATACTGGTTTTGATAGGGGGAGAATGTTTCCCAACTGCCCACTCCCTCACCTCTTGTGCACCTGCTCTTGCTTCCCTCAGGAACCCCCCTTGACTCCCAGGCTCAACGACCTTTCTCCTTCTGTGGACCTCCTGTTCTCACCCTACAGCCAGCATGCTCTCATGTGCTTGGGTTCTTGTAAGATCGAGGGACAATCCCTTACACCTCACTGCACATCTGGGAGCACCTTAGGCCTAGTACAGGACATGGCTCAGAGATACGCAGTCACTGCCTGCTGCCTTGATATGTGGGGGAGTAGACAGGCATGTGGCTGGAGGGAGAAATGGATGGGCAGGTGTGTGAACCGATGAAGTGATGGGTGCACAACAGACAAGTAACAGGTGGCTAGATGAGTGTATGGATAGAATGCAAGTTAATGGATGCATATAGGCAAGGATGAGTGGAGGGGTGGGTAGATAAAGTGATGTGTTGATGGTTGGATGGATGAGTAGATAGAGGGTGACTGCAGGAGTGCATGGATTGATTGATGAATGGACAAATAGATGAGTGAATGGACAGATGGAAGGATGAGTAAATGAGTGAATGGATTGAGGGGGAAGGACGGATGGATGGATGGAGGGATGGAAGGGTAGTTGGGTAGATGGATAGATGGATGGATGAATGTAACAACAAGCGGATGAGTGGGCAGAGAAGTGGACAGAAGGGTGGGTAATTAGGTGGCAGTGCAGATGAGTGAATGGGTGCGTGGATGGAAGACAGGTATAACAACAATAGCGTCAGAACTGGGGCCCAGAGAGCGGCAGCTCTACAGAGGAGAGAGTTCCTGTCCTGAGGACAGAGGTGAGGCGTGGTGGGGGACCCCAGGGGCACCGCCATGTGTCCTTCACTTAGGCAAGCCTTGCTGGGTGGTGTGCGAGGGCCAAGGGATCTAAGAGGCTCATGGCTGAGTAGGGAATGCCACAGTGAACAGAGTGACTTTGTGCTGGAACCAGCACAATTCGAGCAAAAAGTTTGGAGGAAGAGCCACTGGCTGTCGGGCGTGCAGCTGCTCTCAGGGCTCCTCATTGTCAGGCGGCCCTGTGTGCATCCTCCCAGCAGCAAGGAGAGTTGGCACCACTTCCTTGCCCAGTCCGGGCAGGTCTACCCTTGCTCTAGGCTCCCTGGATACAGTCCTCCAGCCTTGCAGGCACTTCCACTTGAGAGCCACACAGGATGGAAGGCATGCCCAGAAGGGTGGGGTGTTTATCTGAAGCCACCGAGCTGTAGAACCCAGGAACCAGCGGTGTAGCCAGTGCAGAGGACCCAGGACCCACGCCCCTCCCACTACACTATGCTGCTGCTGGGCATAGAGGGCTCATCTCCGTTGCCATGGTTACCTCCTTCCCAGAGCCACCCCTCCCAGAGAGTTCTTGCACCTGACATCATAATCTTCTGTGACATCTCAATCAGCTCCCAGGCAACACCAGTGCCCGGGATTCCGCAGGCCTGCTCTGGGCTCCCCTGCGCTCCCCTGCCCTGCCCGGGCCTTAACCCTTGCCTACCCACCCCGCTCCCTGTGAGGCGCTGGGGAGGTTATGGGAGCTATTTTGGAGTCAGACAGAAACCTCTTCAGACTCAAGATTTGCTACCCAACTTTTCTTCTTTTTTAAAAAAGATCACAGTGTGGTGTCGTAGGCTAAGCCTCGCCTCTTTCAATAGTGCCAGTTTGTGTCCCAGCTGCTCCACTTCTCATCCAGCTCCCTGCTTGTGCCTGGGAAAGTACCAGAGGATGGCTCAAAACCTTGCAACCCTGCACCCATGTGAGAAACCTGAGAGAAGCTCCTGGTTCCTGGCTAGGGGTCAACCCAGCCCCAGTCATTGCAGCCATCTGGGGAGTGAACCAGTGGGTAGAAGACCTTTCTCTGTTTCTCCTTCTTTCTAGAACTTTAGCTTTACAATACAAATAAAATGAACTTTAAAAGATTTATTCATTTGAAAGAGTGATGGGGAGGCATGGGCAGAGGGATAGAGAGGGACAGAGATCTTCCACCTCTTGATTCACTGCCCACCTTGGTACCAGGCCAAATCCAGGAGCCTGGAACTCCATCTGTCTTCCACACAGGTGTCAAAGGCCCAAATGCTTTCCACTGCTGCTTTCTCTGGCACATTAGCAGGGAGCTGGATCAGAAGTGGAAGAGCCAGGACTCAAACCAGCACCTGCTGACCTGCTGTGCCACATCTAGGGCCCCTACTGCACTCTAACTTCAACGCCCTCACCCGTGAGTGGAGATTGCAGTGGCAGCTCAGGTGTAGAAACCAGTAAGGGCTAGCCGGGGGCAAGAGGGCCGTGTCCTACAGAGGAACTGTGGAATCTGGGAGCATGCACACACCATGCCTTCCTGTGTGCACACACGCATGTACACGCATGCGTGAACGTGCCAGCTGCTCTGGCGCCTGGGTAGCCAGGAGCACCAGAGCTCCCCTGGGAGCAGAAGACTTACCATCAGTCAGGGCCTAAGGATATATGGAAATCCCACCCCCAAGTCCTGGGGACCTTATTTGCAAGTGGGGAGACATCAACAACTTTGCAAACATAAATTCTGCAGTTGTCATCAATTCACCACAAGCACCACTTAGAAGCAGACCCTGTGCATGCAGGTGCACCTGCTGGCTGGTCCTAGGATCTCAGCCCAGTGAGATCGATTGCAGGGCAGGTCCTCCTAGGGTGGCTTTGACAAGGGGTGGTGTCCCTGTAAGAAACCGACAGGAAGATGCAGAGCCCAACTCCATTCAAGATGGAGGCAAAGTCCAGAGAGCTGCAGCTGGGTGTCCTCGGTCAGGGCCAGCCCCACAAAGCCGGGAGGACAGACGGACTCTGCCCTTCATCACACAGACCCCCAAGCGCCTTTGGGTGTTGCCGAAGCACGCTGGCAGACACAGCAGCCCCATGCCCAACCTCAGCCCTAGCTTCAGCTGCTCACTCAGGAGATAGGATTACTTCCTCCACGGCACTCAACTGCAGGCACACCTTTTTAAAACCTACTTTTTGCCTTCTCATTGGGAAAGCCCTGAGGGAAGCCTTCTGGATGAACAGCAGAAGAGGAGTTCCTTGGAGCGTCCTCTCTGAAGACCCTGCTGGGGAGCTGCATGGGCTCAGCTAATGTCGGGGCCAGGAGAAAGAGCTCCCAGGGACACACAGCCTCATCTGCTCTTCTCCCTACTTACCACCCTCCCTGGCAGTGAACCCCATGCTGGCTTGGCCACAACAGCCAGACCTGACCAGTGGGAAGGCAGAAGCCAGGAGCTCCATCCGGGTCTCCATATGGGCCATGTTTTGCATTCTCAGGGAACTGGATCAGAAGAGGATGCAGATTCAAGCCAAAGGCTTCTTCCAAGCTTGCCTTCTAAAACTGAACCCCACAAGCCACACACGGCAGGCAACAGACGGCCAAAGAGGGCTCAGGGGAGCCGGGAGCCTCTCTGCCTCCTGTCTGGGCTGTGGGCATGGCACAGTGAGGGCTGTTGGGCTGTCACGCTGCCTTGTGGAAGGGCTATAATACAGGATACCGAGGCCAGCTGTGACCAGCTGCGACGACTGGCGGAAACCCCCAAACTCCTCCACAGGCTCAGAGCACCTGGAAGCGTCGAAGGCTGGGCAAGCTGTTACAGCCTCGGCCTCACTCTGGGGACTCCCTCTTGCACCTGCAAGTTCCCACCACACCTGCCTTGCCCTGTTTTCTTCCACCCTCACCTTCTGCATGCAGCATGGTCAAACCCTCCCACTGGGGTGTCCAGTGTCCCCTTGTCAAAGCCACCCTAGGAGGACCTGCCCTGCAATCGATCTCACTGGGCTGAGATCCCAGGACCAGCCAGCAGGTGCACCTGCATGCACAGGGAAAGCAGGCGCCTGATGTGTGACTGCTGGGAAGGTTTCTTGAGCTCTTCCCCCCTCTCTGGGTATTGTCCTCCCAGCTGCAATCAGACCCACACTTGTGGTCAGCTCAGACACACACAAGGCCTGATGGCCAGTGGCTGCATCTTCCGGGTGTGTTACAAGAACTCCAGAAGGTCCCTTCTGCGGTGTCACTCTCCAGGGCAGGGGGCAGGAGTGCCCCAAGGGTGGGGGAGCCAGATCTGAGGAGGGCACAGACCACGCAGAGCACTGTAGGCCCTGGTAGGATGAGCCCCAACTTGTGCCTCCATTCGCTGGGCAGGCGCTGGTCTTGACTGATGTTGAACTGTGATTACCCCACTAGGTTAGGCTGGCATAGAGTCTGCTTGCCACTTTGCCTCCCTGGGTCCCGACTTCATTTCCTGTCAGGGACACAGCGGTGGTCACCTTCTCCCAGGGTGGTTGTGGCGGCAGAAGCCACTTGGGCATGCTGACGCTTAGTGCCACTGAGCTGGTGGAACGGGGAGATGCCAGCCAGGATTTAAATTCACGCCAACTCCAGAGATTCCTCTATGCCCTGCCGGTGGCATCACCACCTTTGCCTCCTCTGCTCTTGGCCAACTTCCTCACCCCCTGCAACCTGCAGCGTCTGAACTAACCAGTGGACTCCCTATACCTGGCAATCACACTCAGGGCCAGCTCAGGTTACCCTCGGCCCTGGGGGTCTGTTTAAACAAGAGTGCCTGAGCAGGAAAATCAAACAGACAGACCCCTCTGGGGCTGCCTCCCGGACCACCCCCATGGGACTGAACCTGATAAGGCCAGATCTATTTTCACTCAATTGGACAGCTGCCAGCGGCCCACCAGTGACTAGATAGGGGGTCCCCTTCAGGTGCAGGAGGGAGAGGGGGTCGTGCAGCCCTCTCTGGGCAGCAGAAACCAGAGGTTGGTGGGGGCACCCCACACTGGGGAGGGACGTGGGAGGCTCTGCCCTGAATTTCGGGGGTGGGGCTTCTGATTCAAGTGCACTGTCAGTCTCAGCTCCCCAGCATTCCTCCCACCGAGCCCACCCAGATCAGCCCTGAACAGCAAGGAAGGGCACTGCGGGACCAGACCCCTGCCACCGCCACAACACTGGCCAGCAGGGCACAACACTCAGCGGATCCTTTTTTGTGACACTGAGCTCTTTGCCTAACTTCAGTCCCAGCTTCCTCTCCTGCTGAGGAAGGGGCGGTTGGAATCTTCAAGTTCAAAGGAGGTTGAAGGCCAGCACAGCCAGGAGGGGTAGCTCCAGCCTGCGCATTCCAGCAGCTAGCTCAGATCCCTGAGCTAGGTCCTCTGGCTGACACGGAGTCCCACGGCAGAGCGGGCAGCACCCAGGGGGCGTACTGTGCGAGGGCCCAGGGGGTGGAAGTGGGCTCAAGAAATGATAGCTTCCTATGGTCATGCATTCATAGCCCCCTTGGGGCCCTTCCTGGGGCACTCTGCACTGCTCTCCCAAACTGGGAGGCCCCCAGTGGGCAGGGTGTGTCCTGCAAAGATCCCAAAGGGGATGTCCATGCATGCAGTAGGGTGTGCTAAAAATCTTCTCCTATGTGCTTTTGCTCACACAAACGACCTCCAGTCCCTCCCCCCCCCCCCCGCAGAACTGGGTGGCAAAAATGGAGCCGCTTGGGCCAAAGCGAATGAAGATGACAGCAAGAGCACAGCACCTCATGCTGGCAGGTGCACGGGAGGAGGCGGGAATGGGAATTCCAGGGTCTTCCATCTCAGATCCCCAACTCACACTGGGGGAGGAAGTGTGAGACCCAGGACTCCCCAAGCCCCTCTGGGGCCGGGCTCTGTCGGGAACAAGGTCCTGCCCAGGCCCCACTGAGCCTAGTCGGACAGCACCAAGTGCGCGTGCTGTCACAGAAACTGCGTGGTGATGCTGACAGGGTCCCCTCCCAGGATTCTCTTGCCCACTGCAGGACGGCATAAAACTAGCTCCTTCCATGCCCTCAGTCTCCGGGCCAGGGTCGGGGAGGGAGGGACACTTCCCCAAGGTGTGTCCGGCTGCCTGCCAAGTCACACGTGGCCTCCCGAGATGACCGGCAGTGTCGCCTGCGCTGCCCTGTGACTCAGAGTGAATCACGGGGCAGGGTCGGGGAACAGGCCCACGGGACTCTGTAAGCGAACATCTGTAAGGCGCAGGATAGCTGAAATGGAAAGGAAGGGAGAGGGCGCAATGGGCGCGCGCGCTGGAAGAGGGACAGCGAAAGGACTGAGGCTGCAGTCAGGACAGGCGGCCAGGAAAGTGGGCAGCGGAAACAAAAGCAGTGGGCGAGTGGCGGAGCGAGCCGCCCGGGCCGGAGCCGGTCCCCGTCCTCGCGCGTCTGTCGGGGCCCGGCGCGCAAGGGGCAGCCCCACATCCGGGCACCGCTCACAGCTGCGCCCCTACTGTGCAGCGGCACCGCAGTGTTTCTGAGGAACCCTCAAGCTCAGTCCCGCTCCCTCTCCTGCCTCGGTTCAGGCCTTTCCCGGCGTCCCCCACCTCCGCCCCAGCCCCCGTGTTCAGTTCTTGGGCTCGCTCCTCGGCGGCGCTGTGGCGCTGTGTCCAGGGCAGGACCTGGCCCGCCTCTCCTAGCTCGGCCTCGCTGCAGCGCGGCTAGTTCACGGATCCAGCCTGTCCCTGCCCATCTGAAGGCCGACAGACCTAGACTCAGAAAACTAGCTCAGGGCTGGTGAGGCGGGCGGGAGCCGGAGCGTGTTTTCTTTCTCGGGCTGACATGCTGCCGGCTAATCCCTTCACGGGAAGCACTGGACGGCGCTGTACGCGAGCAGGATGGACTAGGCAGGGAGGGTCGGGCTTGCGACTGGTTTCTTGCGGAGAATGGGGCAGGTCAGGAAAGCGGGTTCTCCAGGGCTAGCGCCCCAAAGGACGCGGCTCCTGGGAGAGCAAACGAATTTCCAGGTCCGGGGAGAGCAAAGCGAATTTCCAGGTCTGAGGCGAGCCCCACCGCCCAGACAAGGACACTGTGGCCCTCGCTGATTTCATCTTTGGGGGCCTGTGTGGGGGGGGAGGGCGGTGGTGTCAGATACAGCAGCTGGAAGTCTGACATGACGCCCATTCACTCCCTCCAGGCCAGGCCAGAACTAGGGGGACCCCCAGCAGCTGAGCGGGGGCCAGGAACCAGGTGAGGGAGCTCCCCACCCCCACCGCCGCGGCGGGCCTCCCCAGGCCCACCCTGGGCCAAGCCTGGATGCAAAACGCTGCTCCAGGGCCCCGGAGCGGGGTCTGCCTGACATCTCCAGGCTTAAATAACCGTGCGCCTTTGTTATTCCTCGGCAGCGAAGTGGTTCGTTACGCCTGATTGGTCTAATTGCTTTGAAATGGGATATATTATCTATAATTATAGAGCTTGGGGAGGAGCCGGCCGGCCTCCGCTTTCATCTTTCCCAAGTGCACCCTCACGTCGCGATCAGTATTAATTTGGGCCACTTGAGGGAGGAGAGAGGGGCGGGAGTCTCTCTCCCCCGCCGCCTTCCGAATTGAAAGCCAACGCAAGGGAGCCCCTGGCCTGGGCCAGTGGGGGAAGGGCGCGGAGGGGCTGCGGCCGAGCCAGCCTGGGGCGCAGCGGTTCCTCCCTGGCGCCGGCGAAATCCACCGCGCACCGAGCCGGACCCCCTTGCGCGGCACTTAGCAGGAAAGAGAAAGCACGTTTTACAAACTGCTAAGATGCTAAGACGCGTTCAGGAACCAAAATCCTAAAGAGGCACGCGCTTTGCCCAGTTTCAGGACAATGGGGTGCGGTTTTTTGGGGGGGGGTGTGTGATCCTTGCGCTGGGGTGAATAACGCTTCCTCCCTCCGGTGCTTCTCCGCTCCGCAGGGCTTTTTTCCGTTGTTGGGAGCGAGCCACTCAACGGCCAAAGGCCCAAGGTTTGGAGGCGGCAGCGGGTCGGGAGGCCCCTCCGCAGGTCGGGAGACCCCGTGAAGGTGCTTTCTGTAGGCTCCTCAGCCCCCACCCCCACCCCTGGACAAAGTGCCTCCTCCTTGGTCCCCTCCTCCGGGCGATTGGTGAATTCCCACCAAAATAAATCGTTCCGGGTAATCGGTTTTCATAGCACATTCATTCTATTAAAGGGGACTGTTTGGGGCTCGCTAATTGCCCGGGGATCCCACTGAGCTGCGCATTTAAAAAATGCACGAAAGATTCCCGGGGCCCCAGCCACAAAATGCACTGAAAAGGGGAGGGGGAGGGGAAGAGTAAACAAGTCCAACGGAGGTGACCACGGACCCAAGCAGGGGCCGAGGGGACAGCTGCTGCTTCCCGAGGCGACGGCAATGTCCCCCGAGTGACAGCCGCTGTAAAAATGGGGGACCCTCCAAAAAGGGACCTGGGCCCGCGGGCGACCCCCTACACACACACACACACACACACACACACACACACCGCGCCACACACCACCCCTGGGAGACATGCTTGGGATATTGATAACAACAAAAGCCAAGCCAACTACCGGTGTATTCTCTCAGAAAGTGGATGCGGCACAATCGGTCTTCAGGACCCAAAATAGGAGGGGGTGAAGGGTACGAGGAGGCGAGTGGGGAGGGGATCGCGAGGTCCGGATGGTCCCCGAGCTTTATCTGCCGCGGGCCAGCCCTGCCCTTGCCAGGGCTGAATTACAGCCCCGGGCGGCGGCGGAGAAACGCCTGGCGCGCGCCCCCGGGGATGAAGCTGGCGACGAGATAACGGCCCAGCTGAACGCCCGCGCCAAGGAATCGGCCTGGCCGGACCGGAGCTCTGCAGCGCCTTGCTCTCAAGGCTCCAAACCTGCCTCAGGTCCCGCAGCAACGAGCAGCTCGCGCCTGCGAACAGATAAACCCGCCGACAAGCTCTTTAACTCGCTTCTGTGGGGCGGGGTGGGGGGCGCTGGACACCTCTCCCGGGCAGCAGAGTGGCAGAGCTCCTCGGCTCCGCGCCTCCGCAGGCACGGCCTCCCCGCCTCACAAAGATCGCTTGCGGAGAAAGCAGCCACGAACCCAAACCGAACCGCCAGACTAGACCCGGTTGGAGTTCGGGCCGGGTTGGGAAAGGGGCAGGCCGCAGCCCCCCTCCCCGTCCGCCCCGGGACAGCGGGAGCAAGCGGTTGGCTCCCTGGAGGCGGGGGCGCGACTTCAAGGGCCCCTGCGCCGGCTGCAGTCTTTGATCGGGCCGCCGCTGGCGCCTAAAAACAACATCCTGGTCTGCCTATTAGGCGCGCTGAGGGATCGTGACAGATTGTTCATCCCCGCAATTAACGACGCGGCCCTGCTCAGGCCCTTGCCGCACACCAGCGGCTCCGCTGCTCTCGTCCGGGTTCGAGCCCCCGCTGAGTGCTAAAGCGGAGGGTCCCGAGCGCTCCAGTCGCCCTGGCGCGTAAAGCGGTTTTTTGTTGTTGTTGTTGTTGTTGTTGTTTTTGCGGGTGTGCGTCTTTCCCGGCCAGAAAAGTTTTTCACTAAGTCACTTGCTTAAGATGACCGGGGATCCGGAGCAGGACGCACCAGCGTGAAGCCCAGTCCGATTTGTGGGCCTCAAAAAAAAAAAAAAAAAAAAAAAAAGCGGAGGGTGGCCTGCGCTTCGTCTCCGCGGTCCGCCCGGGTGCAAAGTGGGAGCAGGCTGGACTGCTCGCCAAGTGTTGCGCCGCGACAGCAGTGCCGCGAGCCTCAGTTCGCTCAGCTTTAAAATGGGATCGTAGTTCCCTCGCGATTCCCCCCAGGGCGCCTTGCATCCAGCCCGGCCTGGCCCGCCCAACGCGCGGCAGAGGCCCTTACGCTCAGCCCAGGGTTGGGCTGCAGCCTCAGGTTCTTGGGTCACCTGGAGGGTCGAATTCACAGGGGCACGGACATTGTCGCAGGGGGCTGCGGGCAGCCGTGAAAGCGCCTACCTCTGGTCGCGAAGTCTGCAGCCCGACCCCGCCCGCCAGACCTCGGACGCCTGCGGGGTAATAAAGTTCCCCGCTCTGGTCATTCATTTTCTTAATCTGGACGTCGCTAATCTCCAGCTTTTATTGCACCCGGTTAAAAGGCGAGGGAATTCACCGTCTTTCCGCGCTCGGATAATTACCCCTAAATGGCCGCGGCAGCCCCGAGTTTCCTGGAGATTAGAACCCGAAGTCGCCCAGGCCAGCGCCTGCGGCCTGGGCCCTAGTTTACTGAGGGGGCGCAGAGCCCTGGCCTGGGTTTGCAGAGATTTGACCACGCCAGCTGATTTTTTTTTTTTTTTTTTTAGTTTGGTTTCCTCCCCCCACTCTTTTGAAACGCAAAAATGAAATCACGTTTCCTCCGAAATGGGCAAAATCAACCTGTGAAGTCCAGCTCCAAGGGGCCATCGACAGGAACCACGCTAGATTCCCGGGCACACTGCTCCCCCAAAATGCACTACGCCCTCCCGGGATCGGCGAGCCAGAGGACCGGGTGTGGCTAGGTGGGCAAACGGTGGTTGAGGCCACCGAAGGGCCCGATTGGCGCTGCTGTGTGGACGCTTCTGTTGGTTTGATGAAAATAACTTCTACCAGCTTCTCTCCCCACTCCTTCCAAACCCTGGGAGGACTTCAAAACTGCGGGGTGGAAAACACACCTCGCCTATCAAAGTGGATCCCTATGGCCGCGTAACTCCAGGAAGCGGGCTTTTGGGGGGGGGCGGGAAGGAGAGAGTCAAACTTGAGCCCACTTCCTAGAGACACCGGGGCCCACTTTCTTTGACCTGCAAAGTTTGGAAGTTTTGCAAGCGGAAGAAAATGAAGGTGTCTTCATGGGCGTTCTGTCTACGGTTAAGTAGTCACGCGTATGCATCTATTTTTTTTTTTGTATGCATCTATTTCTAAAGAGGAGAAGAATCTGCTCAAAATGACCTCAACTCTAGTTGCTGTGACGGCGAGGGGGTCGAAGAAGCTGCGGAGGAGGCAGAGAAAGGGGCGGCCGAGAGTCGGCGCGAAGGGGGTGGGGGGAGAGGATCGGTGGGGAGGGCAGAGGGGCGAGCTACGCGGAGAGAAAGTGCCCCCTCCTACCCTGCACCCCGGGAACACAGAAGCGGAGGCCTGGGGCCAGACTCCCAGAGGCCGAAAGTTTCTCGGTGCCCCCCTTCTCTCCTCCGCCCCCGGGCCGGGCCCTGCCCGATGCACCCCCAGGCCCAGTGCGCCTGGGGCGAGTCCCCAAGAAGCGTGGCCCAATGGGTCGCTCCGGGCCCGCCCCCTCGCGTGCTGATTGGCCGTGACGGCGCCGGCCTTGCCTTATTAGCAAGTTCTCTGGGGAGCGGCGGCCCGACCCGGCCTCGGCGAGTGCGCCCGGGAACTCGGCCCGAGCGGCGGCGGAGGTCCTGCTGCTGAAGGCGGTGGTGGCGGCGGCGCCGGGGAGCCAGGCCCAGCTCGCTGGAGCTGGCCCTCTGGGCAGGGGCGGGCCGTGCGCGCCGGAGGACTCGCCTGGCCGGGGCCCCGGGCGCTCCCAGAGGCCGGCCGCGCTCCCAGCTCGCCCGAAGCCCATGCCCGGCAGCTGGCCTGTGCTGCGGCTCGAGGGGGGGCCCGGCTCTGCATGGCCCCGGCTGCTGACATGACTTCTTTGCCACTCGGTGTCAAAGTGGAGGACTCCGCCTTTGGCAAGCCGGCGGGGGGCGGCGCAGGCCAGGCCCCCGGCGCCGGCGCGGCCACAGTGGCCGCCATGGGCGCGGATGAGGAGGGGAGCAAGCCCAAAGTGTCCCCTTCGCTGTTGCCCTTCAGCGTGGAGGCGCTCATGGCCGACCACAGGAAGCCCGGGGCCAAGGAGAGCGTCCTCGCAGCCTCCGAGGGCGCGCCGGCAGCGGGAGTCTCGGCGCAGCCTCTGAGCGCCCGGCCGGGGTCGCTGGGCGCTGCGGACGCCCCCTCCTCGCCGCGGCCGCTCGGCCATTTCTCGGTGGGAGGACTCCTCAAGCTGCCCGAAGATGCACTCGTCAAAGCCGAGAGCCCCGAGAAGGCCGAGAGGACCCCGTGGATGCAGAGCGCCCGCTTCTCCCCGCCCCCGGCCAGTGAGTAGGCAGCGCCCGGGCGCCGAGGGGGGCCCGCGGCGGGGGTGCGGGACCCGAGGGCGCCAGGCCGCGTGCTGGCGCCTGCTTGTCTCCGCCGGCTCCTACCTGCCGGTACCTGGAGCCGAGCTGCGGGGTCCCAAGGCGGGCAGACCTGGGAGGGGGGTCGGGGTTGCGCCTCTCCTCACTGCCACCCTGGAAGCCAGGCTTGGCAGAGACCTAGCTCGCCGTCCAGTTTTCGCCGGCTCCTCGCGGCCCGCGATGACGTTGCGGGCGCCCGTGCAGGTTTCCGGGGAGCTGAGACATCCCCGTCCAAGCGACCTCGTCTGATCCTAAACCCGGTGACTTCGCTGGTGCCTCCCCCAAAGACAGGCTCAGGGTGCTCACTTTCACTTTTTCCTCGAATCCTGTTTCCGCGTCCACCTTCCTTTCCACCCACCCGCCCCCCAGCTGCCAAGGACCCCCGCCAGGAGGAAGTTCTCCCTGGTTCTTCCCAAACTCTTCCGAGGCCAGGGCTGCTCTGGGTAGGGGGATGGCTTGGGGGAGGGGAAGTCCGGTTTTGGTGGGGGGCGACGGGGCGACGGGGCGCCGAGGCGCTGAGGATGGGTGGACGCCCCCCTCTAATGCTTTCTGAGGCTCCCAGACTCTGGCCCTGGGGTGTTCAGGCCCCGCGCTTGGCACAGCCGAGCGGCACGGAGATATTTCAGGACTACGGGAAATTCCCGAGTTTTCCTCGTTTCCTCCGATTATTTTGCGCGGCAGAATGGCAGCCCGAATTGAATGGCGTGGCGCTGAGCAATGATTTCTATCTGGGGAATGAACGCCCGGCAGAAGCAGCCCCTCCCTGGGCCTAGCGGACCCTCTAGGGGCTGGCGCCCCCCTCCCCCCAGCGCTCCTGTGTGAGTGGGCCCAGGGCTGCCCAGCGGCCAGAAGCAGGCACGCGGCAGGCTTTAACTGGAGATTTCGTTGGACTCACATCTTGGTGGGCTCTGGAGCGGGAAGGATTGATTTTTCCATTTATTTTGTGTTGTAGTGTTAAAAAGAGAGAGTTTCCAGTGAGGCAAAAACCCGCATGGTACAACATACCCAAGTTTGAATTCACTTTTCCTGAAACAAATCTGCTGCATAGACAAGGCGCTGGCGCCCTGTCCCCCAGATCACCACTGTCCCCCAGGTCACCACTGTCCCCCAGGTCACCACTGTTCCCCAGGTCACCACTGTCCCCCAGGTCACCGCTGTCCCCTGGATCACCACTGTCCCCCGGATCACCACTGTCCCCCGGATCACCACTGTCCCCCAGATCACCACTGTCCCCCAGATCACCACTGTCCCCCTCCTTGTCTTAGGAATAGTTTGCCCCTCCCTGGGTGAAGGCTTCTGCCCCAGCTGAAGGGTTATTTTGAACCTGGAATAGACAGTGAGATGCCGCTTGGTCCCTGCCTGCTGAGCCACCTCAGCCCACTGCAGCACGCCGCCTGCTCTTGCCCTTCCCAGTGGCTGTGGACTGTCCAGGACCCTGTGGACAGGATGTTCCTGTGAAAGACTGGGGACAGGAGGTATCTGGTCATGGGCCTTGTGTGACCGGCAAAGTACAGGCATAGAAAGCTTTGGCCAGCAAGTAAGAAGCAAACGTGGCCTTGGGCCAAATGCCGGGCCTCCTGGGAGCCTTGGCTGCCTGGCCAGCCCCCGGGGCTGCCAGCATCCTGGGTCGCTCCAGGCAAGCCCCTTGGAAGGAAGCCGCCTTCCCAAATGTCCAGTGTCGGCCAGCCACCACTGTCGGGCGACCCCACCTGTCCCCGGCTCTGGTCGGGCCTTGGACGCTGGTGCAGTTCCATTCTGCTTTAGGGAAAGTTGACTTGCGTAGGTGTGTGTTGGGGGGATTGCGGGGGGATTGCCGGGGGATTGCCGGGATGGTCTGGGGGTGCTAGGATACCAGTGCGTGGCTGGCTGCTGTCACTACCCCAGGAGCAGCTGCTCTCCTAACCCCCGCCTCTAATTCCCTCCAGGGAGGCTGAGCCCTCCGGCCTGTACCCTGCGCAAGCACAAGACCAACCGCAAGCCGCGGACGCCCTTCACCACGGCGCAGCTGCTGGCGCTGGAGCGCAAGTTCCGCCAGAAGCAGTACCTGTCCATCGCCGAGCGCGCCGAGTTCTCCAGCTCGCTCAGCCTCACCGAAACGCAAGTGAAGATCTGGTTCCAGAACCGGCGCGCCAAGGCCAAGAGACTGCAGGAGGCCGAGCTGGAGAAGCTGAAGATGACAGCCAAGCCCATGCTGCCCCCGGCCGCCTTCGGCCTCTCCTTCCCTCTCGGCGGCCCGGCGGCGGTAGCTGCTGCGGCGGGTGCCAGTCTCTACAGCGCCTCGGGCCCCTTCCAGCGGGCTGCCTTGCCCGTGGCGCCCGTGGGACTCTACACGGCCCACGTGGGCTACAGCATGTACCACCTGACATAGAGGGTCAGCCTCCCGTGGCAGCCCCGGGCTTCTGCTAGCAGCAAGAGTAGCAGCACCCCACCCCAACGCATGCCCTGTAGCCCCCACACCCCTGTGCCCCTGTCCTGGGCTGCTTTCTGCCTTCACCCTCCCAGGGCAAATTCTCTCCTGCCTATGGGGCTGGAAGGGTCCCCACCCCCCACCCCTGCTCTGCTAGAGCCCAGCTTGCCCCCACCCCGCATTTGGCGAATGGGGAAAGCTCTCGCCATCGGATGAGGTCTCCCGGGAGTGAGCCACCGAAGCAGACTGGAGGCGTCAGTGTGGAGGGCAGGTGGAAGCGCGGAGCGATTCATGTGGAGGATTTTGGAAGTGGGAACAGGGTGCTGATGGGCTGGGGACCTCTGCCGACAAACCTTAGGGGTGAGGGGACACACAGATGCATCACCAAGGTAGGTCGAAGGGACGGCTCTTAGGTCCCAGAAAACAAGTTGTAAAATAATAATAAAAAAGAATAATCCTGTTTCTATTTAACACTACATTGTGCGACCTCTCCAGCACCCCTTTGGAAGGGATTGTGTGTACTATGTAATATACTGTATATTTGAAATTTTATTATCATTTATATTATAGCTATATTTGTTAAATAAATTAATTTTAAGCTACAAGGTGCCATCTCTGTACTGACTGAGTCTGAGTCGAACGCAGCTCCTCACGTCTGTCACCGAGTTTTAGCACCAGCAGCTTTCCCGGAGGTGACCACAGGAGGGAGGTGGCATGCCAGCCTGCCCAGGACAGCGGGCAAAGTCAAGCGGAGAATTGAAACGATTACCTGGGATAATTAGGTTCAATTTTCCAATTCACTTTAACCTGAAATCAACACTTGCCAGGCCCCCAGAACCAGTTCTCAGCCCCCTTCCCTTTAACCTGCCAGTGACATCGAAGGGGATGGCCCCCCAGGCACTAAAGGCAGCTCAGGGAAGATCTCCCCTCCCCCCCCCTGTTTTCCCACAGGAGGGGTGCGCCCTGCACCTGCCATAGTCAGCTTCTCTCCATCAAGACTTGCAGTAGGTACCCTGAGCTCCCCAAAGGACTGCTTTCACCCCTCCCCCAAAAGCCAGACTCTGCAGGCCTCCTCCCACCTTGCACATTGTTAGCAAAGCTGGCCTTCCCAAGCCTTGCAAACTCAGGGCTTTAAGTGAAGCCCAGGTTTCCAGAACTTTCTGAGTATTTGCTGGGATATGGACACGGAAGGAAAATGCCCCCCCTAATAGACACAGCCACTCTGCTTCATTTCGCTTTGGCTGTTTCCTGCCAGCCCTGTGCAACCTGGGCCTCCATCCTGCTGTGTGTGTACACGCAGGGACAGTGCCTCGTGCTCCATACCACAGGGCTCTCCTTTGCCGCAGGTCAGGACCCCACCAGTACTGGACTTTGAACTTGGAGACCACAATTAGAGAAACGCTGGGGTGCAGGGCAGGGTGTCCAGATCCAGGGGTTGGAAGCAGGCTCAGGTAATTCCAAGGAGTCCAGGGTCAGGTGCGAATACCTCAGGCCACCTCCGTGATGGGTGGCTCAGGGCATATTCTGGGGTCCCCAGGCCTCGGCCCCTTCGCACTCTGGCTGAGGTTCTGTCTTCCTTGGGGTTGCGGCTGAAGTCTGGACTTGTCACAACTGGCTCCTTGCTGAGCGAGGGAGGTTTGGGAGGAGGAGCTGGTGGGGCCAGTCCAGCCATCCAGGCCAACTCCTGGGTGGGAGTGGGGGCTGGGTTTTGGTGTCTCAGCTTCTGGAAGTAGAGCTATGGTGCAGATGTGGGTCCCCGAGAGTGGGGCCCTGTGTCAGGCTGGACTGAGGGGCAGATATGAGCAGATGGAGTTTGGTTTGTTCCCTTTCTCCGAATAATGAAGAACTCAGGGTGTGTGTGTGTGAGTAGGGCCCCAGCGCTAAGGGTGCCTGTCTGGAACTCTGCAGCGGCCCTAGTATTGACCTTTAAGTCAGGTGTGGTAGCCTGTGCTTCCCACCAGGCCGCCTGCACGACCTTAAACCGGCAAGAAGGCGCTATTCTCCGTACCTCGACATTCCCAGCTGTGAAACGGTCTTGGGAATCTAACTCCACCCACTCCCCAGCATTTGGGGGAAATGTCCACGAGCCTCCGACGCGTGGAGGGTGCGGTCGCCGCGACTGCTCCGCCTTGGGATGGATGCTCCCGGGCTTGGGAGTTCTTTCCTCGCCTCCAGGTGAGTGGGATGGCGCAGCCAGATCAAGTGTCTCCTCCGGCCCGGGCTCCGGTGCCTCTTGACTCCTCTGAATTTGGCAATTTAAGGTCGAGGTAAATTTAAAGTAACATAATTGCCATAATGAGCAACGGCTCGCGCTCAGCAGACGCGCCGCGGCTCCAGCGTGGCGGTAGCTGCAGGCGAGCGGCTCGCTTCCCGCCCCCTCGCGCTCCTGCGCTGCAGTGGGGGAGACCCGGCCGCCGCCCGCGACCCCCGCCCCCGCGCTCCTCCGCCTCTGGCTGCGGGCTTTGGGTCGCGGTTTCCTTTTACTTCTGGCCTTCTTCGTTTGCCCCTATGGATTTTTGGGGGGTGGGAAGTCTAGCCCTTTTGCTGTCTTTTGTTTGAGTCTCTCAACAGGGTGTGCACACAGATGGCCAATATATGCGCTGGGACCGGAACTGGCGCGTGGGTGTGGGCTGAGGACACAGCACGCTACCGTTCAGCCTGGTCTGGCTGGGGCATTGCTTCCCGCCTACTCCAGTCCTCCGAATTCACTCCCCGGATCGAATGAAACACCCGCAGGAGCCCGCACTTGGTTCCTGTGCGTGCGCAGCTTGGGACGCGCCCCTGGGCAAGCCCGGGAGGCTGGCATAGCGGTGGAGACCGCTGGCCTGGGCGTGACTTTCCCAAGGTCACATAGTTCTGAAGGGGCAAAGGGGGCCTCAAGCACCATACTCCCCGGAGATCCACGTCTTCCCCACTCTCTCGGCCCACCTGGTGAAGCTGAGGGTCACTTGACATCTATCACTGGTCCCCGCGCGCACCCTGCGGCCGAGGGTCTTTTTCTTTGGGGAGGAGGCCTGGTACACCCGCAGCGGCCGGTGGCGTGGGAGCCGAGCAGGAATGAGGCGAGCGGGCAGCGGGGATCGGCAGGCAGATCTGGCGCGAGGCTGGGGAGGCTGGGGAGGCTGGGGAGGCTGGATTTGTTCCGTGGTTCACCGAGCCCAGTACCGAAGACCCAGACGGCGCGAAGTCCCTCTAGAGGCAGGGGTGTGTCCGCAGACCCCTACTGCTGCGCCCCCCACCTCCTTTTCTTAGTGACCCAAGACCCCAAGGTGAACGTAGCCCCGCCCAGGCCCTCGTCCCGCCGGGAGCCCTCGGGGGGGCGCAATAGGAAGCGGTGAGGAGAGGTCGCGGCCGCCTTTCAACTCGGCGGCTGGCGCCGGCCTGGCCGGGCTGGGAGGGCGGCCTCGCTAGCTGCGTCCCGCCCTCCCAGCCGCTCGCACGCTGCAGATCTGGGGCAGTCTCCGGGCGCCCGGGAAGCACCTGACCCCTAGCCGGTGCCTGCTCTCCCGGGCATCGCTAAGCCAGGTCAGCGAAATCTCTTCTGTTTTCCCCGACAGCGCTCGCTCCCCTCCTGGGCGTGCCTCCTCCTCCGCCTCAAGCAGCCCTCCTCCGCAGCCCCCTTCCGCGGCCCCGGGGCCCAGACCCCGCTCGCTTTTAGGCCCAGCTTCTGGCAGTCCCGGGCGCCCACGGCTGAGTGCGGCTCCCTCCCCAACACAGCGTGCCTACGTGCGCACCGTTGAAGCACGCACCGGCATACACCGCAAACGTGCTGGCACGCGCGTACAAAACGCTGCGTGCACCGCCAGCCACACGCAGCGGTACTGCTCACGACCTAGACTTACGACCCAGCAGTACGCCATCCTCTCGGGGCCACCCACTCGGGTCCTTGCGGTTTTGAGCCCTACACACGTCACGCCCGGGGGAAGAAAGGAGGGAGCCACGGATGGGGAAAGCTGGACCCTTAGGACAGACTTAACGCGGAGGGCTGGAGCAGTGATAAAGTGCAGGGGACACCAGGGCCGTACTTGTGGGTGAGGTCTGGTTCCCTGGGCGTGTATCCATGGGCGTGGACATTTTACTGGGAAGCTCTGGGAGTCGGATTGGGAGCCGCATTGCAAGAACAGCGAGGAGACTTTGGGTCTCCTTTCTCCCAGTCGTAACCTCTGGAGCCGGTCAGAGTCTCAAATGCCTTGCTCCACGGGTTGGAGTCAGACCCGACTCCGTGCAGGCTCTGGGCTCCAACCCGAGCATACCGCTGGGGAGCGTCCGTTTAGCGCTCCCTCCCCAGATCAGGCTGGGTCCTCTGTGCCCAATCACCTGTGCCAGAGTCCTGGGTTTGATACTTAAAGCTGTGTGACCCTGGGCCAGTTACTTAATTTTCCAACCCTCGCTTTGCCACTAAGAGTGTGAGATCAGATCAGATCTGTTGTGGGAATAAAAATGCAGAGCTCCGAGATCCTTGGCACTGGGAGCAATAAACCTTGATTATGGGAACCAGCTCTGTGGCTCAGTGAGGAAAACCACCCACCATGGTACCCCCTGCTACATTTTGGATCCAGCTCCATGTTGATGGCCTGGGAACCACAGCAGAAGATGGCCTAAGTTCTTGGACCCCTGTCATCACGTGGGGGATGACAATGCGGTTTCTGGCTCCAGGTTTCCCCTTGGCCCAGGCCTGGCTGTTGATAGATATCAGCAGATGGAAGCTATCCCTTACCTTACCTTTCAGAAAAAAAATAAATCTTTAGACACGTGGATTGAATGGTCTGCCCTCAAGCCGGAGCCTGATGGGGACAAAAGGAAAAGAGACCCACCGGTGTCTGGGCGGCCTTTGCTGCCCCATCCATTATGCTAACAGGGAAACTGAGGCTGGAGCGGAACCCGCTGCTGCAGGCCACCGAGAGCCTGTGGCCTTCCCCGACAGCCAGGTTTTGAGTGATGTGTGGCACTGGGCTGACTGCACCTGTGTGTTGCCCGAGCTCCAGATGGGCACAGAGAGTTTGCGGTCTTCCGGAGAGGGAGAGGGACCAACACGCAGCCAGCCACTGGGCCTCTTCCCTGGCTCTCCCACCTCGCAACCCTTGTCGAATCCCCCAGGGATGCCTGGCTGAGCCACCCAGGAGGTGGGGCACTTGGGGGCCTGATGCCTCTGGGGAGGTTCTCTCTCGGGTGAGGAGGCTCCTCCTGGAGGCAGCAGAGTCGGGGCCAGAGTGGAAGCTACTTCCTGGTCCTTGTAGGGGCCACTGGCAGGAACTGAGAGAGTGAGGGAAAGGGCTCCCCACAGGTGGTCCTCAGCACCTGTTCCTGGCTTGATGGTGGCGGAGGTGAGGGCATCACAGCTGTTGGTTCCAGGGACCCTTGCCCGCACCGAGACCTTCCAGCGTTCCCCTGGTGGATTGTCCCCCACAAATTCTCACCACCAGGTGTGCATGGCGTGCCAAGAAACCGGGCACACAGAACCGCTGGCCTCAGACATACAGCCCCTCTCCTGCTGCTTCCCCATCATTTGGCCTCTTTAAACCTGGCTTGTGGGAAGAGATCACCTCTGCCTGGAGGTGGAGGAAGCTGTGGGTTGGGCGCCTGGAACCTTAGACTGGAGTACACAGGGCCTCCACTTTGGCCTCCCCTCCTGGTGGCGCCCAAGCCCTTATTTCTCCCATCCTGTGAGGGCACACGGAGAGATGCCTGTGGCTTGGAGCTCATTGTGGTGGTGGTGGTGGGGCGTTTTTGTCCTTGGCCATGTCAAGATGTGTGGGAGACCATCACCCATGAGCCTGTGGCCAGAATTCAGGCATCTCTTGGTCTTCCACCTGCCACATTCTTGTTAACTGTCCCCTGCAGGCACAGAGAAGAAAGTGACTTTTCAGGAATCCAAGACCCCTTCTGTGTGCCCCTGAGGCATCTGCCCTGACCACAGTTTCACAGCCCTGTGCCTACCAGTCCTGGGCAGGTGGTGCCCAGTCACTAGCCCAGCTGCTAGTCGCTAGCCAGGCTCCAGGCAGGTGACCAGGGAGGGGTGACTGCAAGGAGAAACCATTGTGGCCACTGCTGGGGGTTGCACAGTAGTCACCATGGAGGTCACTGTCCTTTAGAGCTCAGTGGAGGTCTGGGATCCTGGGATCCCAGTCCCTGAGAACCCTCCCAAAACTTCAGGAGCTTGGTGAAGCTTGCAGGCCCCAAGGGGACTGCCAGGTGGGCGTGAGTGTGTCCTCAGGGTCCACTCTCCAAGGAGTGGGCAGGGCCAGTCCCTGAAAGCAAGGAGTGCCCTCAAGCGTCCCCCGTGGAGAGGGGCCCTCTAGTGCAAGGGTCCTGTTTGGGTCGGTATTGGGGCTCCACCACCACCACCTGGGATAATGGGGGAGTGATGGTGGCCTCCTCCTCCAGGCTACCTCCTTCCTCTCCTGCTCCCCAGGGATTCCAGGAGAGTGAAAGCTGCTGCAAATGTTGGATGCTTTTTCCATTCAGAGCCCTAGCTCTTAGGTGCCAGGGAGGGTCCTGGAGTCCGGGCTGCTCAGCTGGAACAGCTGGGCATTAGTTGGGGATGAGGTCTGCCTGGGACGGGGTCAACCACAGCTCTCAGCTAGGCGTGTCTGTCCCTCCCTCTGCCACCACTAGCTGCTCCCAGGCCCAGCTGGGCGCCAGCTGTACAGCCTGTACCTCCGAGCCTCTAGCAGCCTCTGTTCTCTGTCTTTCTGGCTGGTCTCTGCACCAGCTCAGTCCAGAACCCAGACCTTGACCAGAGCAGGGAAGAGACTTCTCCCAGGTGGGTGGCACGGCTAGGACGCTAGGCCTTGTGCCAAGAGCTGCAGGTCCCCATCCTCACAGGAGTTGGCTAAGAGAGGTAGGGTTGTTAATCTGCTCAGTCAGGTGGGAGATGTGAGAACTTTTGCCCTAGGTCACAACTAGACCATATTCCAACTCAGGTAGGCAAGGGTTTCCCAGAGAGCAAAATTGGGCTGGGGGAACAGCTGGTGTTAGTTCAAGGTGGGTTCCTGAAGGGCAGAGGTCAGGACATGAGGGGACCCCCTTGGCTGAGCCAACAATGGTCTGTTTCCTTTTCTCCATGTAACCATAGGGAATCTTCCTGGCTGTGGCAATCAACACCTCATCATCGTTGTCACTACCCTGTCCCCACAACACCCCATATTGGACTGCCGCTGGGTCGGGACTGTCCCTGTCACTCTCCCGTTGGCCGCTGAGTGCAGGCTGTGGCTGTAGATTTTTTTTCCTAAAGATTTATTTTTTAATCTTTATTGAAATGTCAGATATACAGAGAGGAGGAGAAACAGAGAGGAAGATCTTCCATCTACCGATTTGCTCCCCAAGTGGCTGCAACGGCCGGAGGTACACCAATCCGAAGCCAGGATCCCAGAGCCTCTTCCAGGTCTCCCATGCTGGTACAGGGTTCCAAGGCTTTGTGCCATCCTTGACTGCTTTTCCAGGCTACAAGTAGGGAGTTGGATGGGAAGTAAGGCTGCTAGGATTGGAACTGCTGCCCATATGGGATCCTGGAGCATGCAAGGCAAGGACTTTATTTAGCCACTAGGCTACCACACCAACCCCAAGGCTGATAGGTTTTTAAGTTCTTTTTAGGGCAGCACCCAGCACAACATCTGTCGGGTGCTTACCCTGAGCTCAAGGTGGTGCTGGTGCCTACTCATGCCACCTCATGCCCTCCACACTGCAGCCTCTCCCAGGCAGGTTCACCGGCCACTTATCCTTCTGTCACCGAGTCCTCAAATCACATGCACTGGCCAGCAGTTTCTGGATGAGCCTGCAGGCACCTGGACTCCCAGCCTAGAGCCCCAGCTACCCGTCTCTAAGGGGGAGCCTGGACAGGTGGGTGCTGAGATGGGAACTACTGCACAGCGACCCAGGAAGCCAGCCTGCTCCCAGGGAATCTGCTGTTCACCCCTGCCACAGTGCCCAGGGGGCACATCTGAGGCCCTTCCAGGCTAGAGAAGGAAGCAGATAATGGACTGTTCCCTACCCCCAGCGGGCTAATGGCCCACCTGAGAATCTGCACCAGTGTCGGGGGGGCGGAATTTGGAGTACTCCTTGAGTTCCAGTCTATACTGTTACCCCCGTGCTGTGATGGTGGGGTTTGGGGAAGCAGGGAGAGGCCGTGGACTCCCAAGAGAGTCTCTTCCTTCTCAGATGTCTTTCCCCTTGTCCTTCTCCACTGTGATTTCCAATTGCGAATATTGATGTCCCACACAGACAGGTGTAAGGTAGCCCACACAGTCCCTGGGAGCAGTCCACCGAGGTAACCTTTGCTGCGCTGGCACCTGCCTGGCCGGGGGCAGTCCATGAGGAGGACGAGGAGGAAAGTGCCAGCCAAGAGAGCAGAAGGGCAGAGTCCCTCAGCTTGACCATCCTTCAGCCCTGGATGCTGGCAACATCTCTGCTCTGCTTTCTCTTTTCTCAGATGCATTAGCAAGGAATTGGATGGGAAATGGAGCAGATAGCATTCGCTTGAATATGCCCACGTTCCTTCTGCTTTGTATGCAAATAAATTTTGCTTCTCCTGACTTAGGGCAGGGCTGATCCAACTGAGGGCTGAGTGCAGGCAGAAGCAAGCTCGCTGTGAACCAACACGTCCTGCTGAAGTGGGACCTCCCTTGGCTGCGCAAGGAAGCCTCCTCAGCCAGCAGGACTGTGCCGGGGCCAGGGCCCATGTGTCTGTGGAGGGACACCCCAGTGTTGGTATCAGAGTGGTTGGGCTCGGAGGCATCCCCACAGGAACAAACCAACCCGGAGCCAGTATCCTGGATACAGGGACAGGGGCCATAGGGCCTTAAGTGATGTGCTCTCCTCCAGCCTGTTGATTCACAAATCACAAGGAGGGGACTCCCCCCCTGCTCCCGCCAGATTCTCCCATAGCCATCAGGGGAGCAGAGCACCTCCCACTGGGGGATTCTGGAATCTGCTGCCCGAGTTTTGAAGAGATTCAGTTCAGCACTTCTGCCCAGTCACACAGGGGACCTCTGTGTATCCCCACCTTGCTCACTTTGTTTTTTTAAAGATTTATTTTTATTACAAAGTCAGATATACAGAGAGGAGGAGAGACAGAGAGGAAGATCTTCCGTCCGATGATTCACTCCCCAAGTGAGCCGCAACAGCCGGTGCGCGCCAATCCAAAGCCGGGAACCTGGAACCTCTTCCGGGTCTCCCACGCGGGTGCAGGATCCCAAAGCTTTGGGCCGTCCTCAACTGCCCTCCCAGGCCACAAGCAGGGAGCTAGATGGGAAGTGGAGCCGCCAGGATTAGAACCGGTGCCCATATGGGATCCCGGGGCGTTCAAGGCGAGGACGTTAGCCGCTAGGCCACGCCGCCGGGCCCAACCTTGCTCACTTCGTGTTCCTGTCACTCAGCACTCTATCCCTCCCCCCCCAACACCATCTGTTTGTGTTCTGACTGTTCCCAGAATACAGGGGTGTCCACTCAGGCTTTGCCAGTGTCGGTCATGGATGGGAGCCAGGTGCACATGCAGGCAGCAAGCAACTCTTGTGGACTGAATGAATGAAGCCAGCCTTTGCTTCCATGCTCTGCTGTAAGTTGTTGGTCTTAGGGCCTCATCCATCTGTCCATCATATATCCATCCACCCATCCATCCATCCATCATCCATCCATCCCTCCCTCCCTCCCTCTGTGCAGTCACTCAGCACCTATCCTCTCTCCCTGAAGGGCATCAGCTGTGTACCAGGAACTGAAGAATCACTAGCAAGAAGGCACAGAATCTGTGCACTTACAGACCTGGGGTTTAGGGGGAGAGGGGGGCCGGTGTTGAGGTGCAGATGGTGAAGCTGCTGCTTGTGACTTTAGCACCCCGTATCAGAGCACCGGGATGCCCCATTTCCAGTCCACCCCAGAAGGCAAGGGTAGTGGCCCCGTGCTTGGGCATGCTGCCCACTTGGGAGACCCTGAGGAAGTCTCCAGGCTCCTGGCTTTGGCCTGGCCCAGCTCCAGCAACTGCAGCCATTTGGAGAATGAACCAGTTGGCTGCAGCATCTCTCTCTTTCTGACACACATACACACACACCCCAGAAGTTCTTGTGAAACAATCATTCTGTTGCACCTGCACTGAGAGGTGCCCCACATAAGCTCCTGTTGAGAGGTCACCTTGAATGGGAAGGCCACCTCTGCATCCCTAGTCCTTCTCTGTGAGAAGGGCAGTCAGGCTTAGAGGTGGAAGTGGACATCAGAAGCCTGCAGGCTCCCTCTGCTGTCGCAGGGCTACTGAGTGGAGTGGCGTGGCCTGCTTGAAGCCTGACTGTGGTGCCCGAGCCGCATTGTGTCCCAGGTCCAGCCTTCATTCTGTTGAAGTGTCTTCCTGCAGGGAGTCCTGGAGTGCACACCCTCCCCTTGCCCTTTCCTCTTTTCCTTGGGATTGCTTCACAGTAACCTGTAGCATTCCCTGTTCCTCTTTTCCCATTATGCTGCTGCCATGGTAACTGCTCTGGCTTCTTTCAAGCACAGCCCAGCACTCCCTACCATTCCAAGCCCTGGGCTGTGGCCCTGGCTGTCCACATGCTTCTCTTTCCATCTTCTACTCTAGTGGCTGCCAGAAGCCTGCCTGTCCCCAACACTGCTGCTCTTCCAGGTTTCTCCTCACTTTGTGTCAGCTGCCACCTGTTAATGATCAAGATGCACTTACCGACTTGTTCAGGGGTCATTGTCACCCTCATCCCTCCACAGAATCCTGGGGCCTCGCGAGATGCTAGGAGCAACTTCAGCTCCTGCAAATAGCGGTGAGGAACAGACCCTGGCTGCTGAGCCCAGCCTGGCATCTTTGTCCTTTCTACATCCAACTGTCTGAGAAGGCTTCAGGGAACCCAGAGAGCCTCAGGAGGTAAGGCAGTGGGCTCCAAGGAGGCAGCAGTCTCTCTGCTGCTGCTGCAGCTTCTGGAACCTGGGTTCAGGAAGTACCGCAAAGGCAGAGAAGCTGAGTTCATTTCCATGTGCACCTGCCAGTCACATTCCTCTCACATACTTTCCCATCCAGAGCAGGTGAAAGATACCTTGAGATTCAAGGAAAGAATAGGCTGAGTGACGAGGTTTTGGGGAGGTGGGTGAGGGTGGAAGGCCTGCCCCTAAGGACTGAGGACTTAAAACCTGCCTGCCTCATGGGATGGCTAAGAAGATCCTGTGATTTGAGGTACAGAACAGCTTGCAGGTGTGCCCAGTAATCAGAAAGGCTTTGATGAGCCATGGCTATGATCAGAGTCATGGGATGCTGAAGCCAGGGGTCTGAGGCTTCTGCTCTTTGCTGCCTCCTCACCCCCAGTCTTGCATGAGCCTGGAGTGGGCAGAAAGGGGGCGGGGAGAACCGAGGGAGAAGCAGGAAAGCATCCGCCAGCAGCTCTTCCCTCTATGGACCCTTGCCACGTGCCGCAGAGGCTGGCAAAGTAGGAAGCTGAAGGATTTGCCCGAGCCTGCATGGCCAGGAAGAAGCTAGAACTGGAGCCAAGTGCTGGAATTCCCGGAGTAGCAATGCTGTCTGGTCACATTGACACACATCACAACTGGCGGAGATTTTTCATCTGCATAACTTGGCTGAGCTTACGTCTTGAGATCCAGGACTTGGGCCCTGGTTTGCAGCTAATCCCAGGCCAGCCCCTAGCCAGGACTCTCCATGGTTCCTGGGGCAGTGTCCCCCCGTGTGCTCAGCCCAGGATGTCCCTGGAAGCATCACAGACCTATGTTGCTGACACTGTTCTGAGTGCAGGTGAACAAGGGGAGCTCAGCTTGGATGCGGTACTGGCAAAGGCGTGCTCCTGTGTCCGTGACTAGGGGACATGCCTTGATGGGGTTCTTTGAAAGATTGAGGTATCTGAGAAAGAGTGGGGGAGAGCTCTTCCATATACTGGTTCACTCTCCAAATGCCCACGGAGTTGGGCAGGTCTCACATGTGGATGGCAAAGACTCAATTATTACTTGAGCTGCCATGCACTGCCTCCCAGGCTTATTAGCAGGCAGCTGGATTAAAAGCAGAGCAACCAGGACTTGAACCACAGCTTAACCTACTGCACTCCTTGGTTGAATACTTGTATTACCAGCTCCATGTAGTGGGTGTTCCCTCTTTATTTTTGGAATTCCAGAGTCCAGGGTGGGTGAGTTACTTGGCCAAGGCCACGCAATTGATGCGATTCCTGTTACACTCTGCCCGACTCAAACATGGGCTCTTCCAATCTACTCACTGGGAAAGTCCTATACTTGCAGCTCCGTCTCTTTAGATATGTAAATGAGCTCCAAAAGCCACTCTGGGAAATGGCTGTAAAAATATGAACCAGTAAAGTACTTAGAGGAAGAAGGACTACATTTTTTTAAAGATTCACTTATTATTTACAAGGCAAAGTTTACAAGGAGAGGGAGACACAGAAAGAGAGATCTTCCAGCCACTGGTTCACTGTTCAAATGGCCACTACGGCCAGAGCTGGGCCAGTCCAAACCTGGGAGCAGGGGCTTCACCTGGATCCACCACATGGGTGCAGGGGCCCAAGAGTTTGGGCCATGCTGTGCTGCCTTTCAAGGCAAATTAATAGTGGGAAGCTGAATCAGAAACGGAGCAGTCAGGACTCAAACTGACGCCCATAGAGATGCCAACGCTGTAGGCGGTGGCTTTCCCTGATCCTTTATAATGCCAGGCCCCAGAAGAAGGAATATTGAAAAAAAAAAGCAAGCAAGGCAGTCCACATGTCCATGTTTCCTGTTGTTCTTGGCTTTGCCTGGAGGTCGTGAGGAGACAGAACTGTCACCATCACTTCTCAGCCTCATAAAGGATGGGCTGGTGGGGAAAGCTCATGAAATGTTATGAGGTTTCTTTTTTTTCCATGTTAAAATCTCATTTCTACCCATTCTGCTCGTCATCCATTTTTTTAATGAGGAATGAAAGCAAAGGTTTTCCAAATCTTCAAACCAAAAGCTCTGTGTGGTTTTCTAGATTCGAGCCAAATATTCTGCGTCTTCCCCTGTTCTGCTGGTCCAAGTCCACCCCGCTGACCTCACATGCAGCCTGTCCACCCCAACCCCGGGTGCAGTCTCAGGTTCAAATCGAGCATCCTGGGGTTAACCAGCAAGATCTGTCTGTGTTTGGATACAAACCACACTTAATGTACACTCCCACTGTGGCTTCGGCAGTCACATAGGGCGTATTTCCATTCTTCCCCCAGAGTCTCAGGGTTTTTTGTAATACCCTGAAACACTAATTGTAATTTTTGTTAAAGTAGTCTTACGCTATGTTCAAGATCAAGTGGGTCTAAGGGTTGTTGGTGAAAAATAGCAGCCCGCCCTGCCCTTGCCTACCAGGTACAACTCCCTCCAATGTTTTAGCTATTTCTTCTGGCATTTCCTCCCTCCCTTTCCTCTAGTCTTCCTTCCTTTTAAGACTTGCTGATTTGAAATGCAGCAAAGCTAAGAGGGAGAGACAGATAGAGAGAAAAATTTTCCATGTACTGATTCACCCTCTAAATGCCTGTCACAGCCAGGGCTGGGCCAGGCTGAAGCCACAAGTGTAGAATGCGGTTTACTCTGTCACATGGTTGTGGGGACCCAAGCATTTGGGCCAACACCTGCTTCCCTCCCTGGTGCAAGAGCAGGGAGCTGGAGGGAAGTGGAGCAGCCGGGACTTGAACTAGCGCTCTGTTAGATAACAGTTACAGGCACCCTAAGTGTGATTGCTCCAGAACCCATCCAAAGCCAGAAACTTCTGGGCCTTCCATGCTGGTGCAGGGTCCCAAGGACTCAGCCATGCTCTATTGATTTTCCAGGCCACAAGTAGGGAGATGAATGGGTGGAGCATCTGGGACACAAACTGGCACCCATATGGGATCCTGGCGCTTGAAAGGAAAGGATAAGCCAATTGAGCCATCACGCTGGGTCCTGCCCCAGTATCTTTTTTAAAAACAGACTTCCGTATTTATTTGAAAGACAGAATTACAGAGTGAGAGAAAATCTTTCACTCAAAATAGTCTTAGTACTTGGGATTGGGTAAGGCCAGAGCCAGGTACCAGGAGCTTCATATGGGCATAGAGGCCCAAGCATTTGGGCCATCCTCTGCTGCTCTCCTGGATGCATCAGCAGGGAACTGGGTGGGAAGTAGAGCAGTCAAGGCTTAGAACTGGTCGTATGACTTGGGCCCCTGCAAGCACATAGGAGGCTTAGATGGAGGTGCTGGCTCTTGGCCTGGTGTTGTAGCCATGTGGGGTAGTGAACAAGCAGACAGATCTCTGTCTCTCCTGACCTCTCTTCCTCCCTCTGCCTTTCAAGTACGTATGTGGTCTGCTCCTCCTTATCAAGTAGCAGGTGGTCTAGGGCTTCTGTGTAGGGGAGTGACTCCTGTCAAGGACATGTTCACATCCCAGTCCCTGTGAACTTAGTCACATCTGGAGCAGAGACCTCTGCTGCTGTGACAATCATGGCTGCTAGATAGGAAGGCAGCCTGCTTGTGATGACTAGAGCCTTTCCAAGGGATGCACAGATGAGGAAGCCGTGCGACTAGTAGGGCAGGGACTGCAGTGGTGTGGCCCAGAGTGTCCAGGGCCCCAGCAGATCTTGGAGGGCAGCACCTTCTGAGACCACAGACACAGGGTGTGTGGGTAGTCAGTGGCAGCCTCATCACCAGGAAAGCTTCCAGAGATGGACGTGTCAGCTGGGAGCACCTCAGGGGTCTCACGTGCATGAGCAGCTGGACGGATGGGAAGCACCCACCTGGTTTCTGGAGATGCAGGTGCATATTGATTTCAACTCTGGGCCTGGCTGGTTTTTTGGGGAGAGGGAGAGAGAGACAGAGAGCAAGAGGGAGCTCACTTCCACTGATTTACTCCACAAGCATTCACGATAGCCAGGACTGAGACTGGGAGCCCAGACGCAATCCAAATCTCCCATAAGGGTGGCAGGTACGCAGTTTCTGGAGCCATCACTGCTGCCCGCCAGATCTGGAGCTGGAGCTGGTTCTGAACCCAGGTCCCCCAATATAGGATGTGAGGCCACTGGGCCCAGCGCCTGCTCTTAAAAATGGCGGCTTCAATGAGATTCCATCCATGGTTCAGGTCACACCATGGCAGGCTGAAGGTCACCTTGTGGAGGACAATGACCCAGTGATGAAGACACCTACATCCCACACTGCAGAGTCTGAGTTCAGTTTCTGGTCCGACTCCTGCCCTCAGCTGCTTGTTTATGCAGACACTGGGAGGCAGCCATGATGGTTTAGGTAACTGGGTCCTTGCTACTCACTGTGGGACACCTGAGCTGAGTTCCTGGCTTCCGACTTTGGCCTCAGCAGTGCTGTGGCTGTCATGGACCTGCAGGCAGGTGCTTCTCTCTGTCCTGCTTCTCCTCAGATAAATATTTTTAAGAATGAAGAGGCAGGGTGAGCACTGATATTCCACATGTAGAGGGCCTGGAGAAAGCTACTTGATCTTTTTCAAGAAGTTTTAGTTTTTAAAATTTTTATTGGGAAGTCAGATATACAGAAAGGAAGAGAAACAGAGGAATATCTTCTGTCCAATGATTCACTCTCCAAGTGGCTGCAAAGGACAGAGCTGCGTCAATCTAAAGTCGGGAGCCAAGACCTTTCTCAGGTTTCCCACGCAGGTGCAGGATCCTAAAGCTTTGGGCCTTCCTCAACTGCTTTCCCAGGCATAAACAGGGAGCTGTATGGGAAGCGGGGCTGCTGGGATTAGAACTGGTGCCTATATGGAATCACGGACGTGCAAGGTGAAGATTATAGCTACTAGGCTACTGCACTGAGCCCTTGACCTTTTTTAAAAAAATTATTTATTTGAAAGCAGATTTATATAGAGAGAAGGAGAGATGAGAGAGAGATCTTCCTTCAGCTGGTTTACTCCTCAAATGGCCACAACGCAGAGTCAGGTCAAGCTGAAGCCAGAAGCCAGGAGCATCATCTAAGTCTCCCTCAGGGGCACAGGGGCCCAAGCACTTGGTCACCTGCTACCGCTCTCCCAGGCACATTAACAGGGAGCTGGGTTGGAAGTGGTACAGCTGGAACTCCAGCCGGTGTCCATATGGGATGCAAGCATGGCAGGTGGAGACCTTACCCACTGGACCACATCACCACTCCTGTCCTTAAGTTTTTTTGAAAGTTCTTTCTTTTTAAATTTTTAGATAATGTTTGCATAGTCGATCAGGGTGGGAAGGATCTAAGGTTAGAGAGAAGTGGGTGTGATCATTGTTTCCAAACTTTCTATTTCTTCTTCCCATTTCTGGAGGGCCTTATCTTAGTTTGATTGCCTCTGCACAGACCCTGTTTTCAAATCATGTGGTCAAATGGACAAATCTCGCATGGCTGCAGCCTCACAGAACTCTAGAGAGACGGGACTGCGGATGGAGAATCTGCTTTCATAGACAAGTTCCTTCCCTTCCTGCTCCCTGCCTGGCCCCAAACACACCCAGCGCACGCTGCCATAGACGTCACAGTGCACAAGGACGCTTAATAGAAACAGCACCAAGACACATCTGACTGCCCGGCCCAGGCGCTAGCATGACCCTGGCCTCGGGCCCAGGGCCGGTCTACACGATCAGGACAGAAGCTGTCCAGGATTCTCTCACAGTGCCAGGCCTGGCTTTGGCTCCACGCTGGCTAAAGCAAGGCCCCAATGTTACTGCTAGTGAAACACTGAGGGGGCCAAGTCTCATCATTGCTCATGAGCATCACGCACTAGGATTTGTCTTCCAGTGTAAACTACTGTGCCGACCCTGCCAGCCGCCCCCTGACGCCTGCAAGGCATCCCTTGCTCTTTCTTTTCCAAATCCTCACCTCTGCATCCTTCTCTTCTCAGTCTGAGCCTGCATCTGTAGGCCATTCCTTCTGGGGCCCCTGCTGGCAGCCCCACTTTTTCCCACAAGCAATTCCAAGACCAGCTCTGAGCCCCAAATCTGGGTCCTAGAGGGACATGAGCCTGCCCCAGTCACCTGCTGCATCCGTCACAGGCCGGCAGGGGGTGTGCTGCCTGCAGACGCGCCCTGGTCCACCGTCAGGGCAGTCAGGCCCTGCAGCCCGCCTGCACACCCAGAGCTGGCAGTAGATTATCTGGGAGCAGTTTCGCACTTGGGAATTTTCCATTGGCTCAGGCAGAGCCTGCGGGTGCCAGAAGAGGCCAGGAGGAGCCCAGCCAGCGTGAGCCCCACTCTCCTGCCACTTTCAGTGCGAGATGCTTTTTCCGTTCCTGGGGGCCATTGCTGAGGCCTTCTAGGGAAATCTGTGGGCTCTGGACTGCAGCAATTTGGACGCTAAGTGGAGAGTGGAGGAGAGTGTGGGCTGCCACCCACACGTGTGGCAAAGGAGGGCTGGTCGCTCTCCACCCTCCTCATCATGGCCTTGGATGGGAGGACTCACGCCGCCACAGCCTCCGCTTCCTGCTCTGCAGGACCGTCAGCCTGCACCACCCAGAAATCTGAGGGCGAGGAGTGCTGTGACATCCCACTCTTCCACATGCCTGTGGGTGTGCATGTGTGCCTGCATGGGTGGAGTTTTCATGTGTGCACACATGCATACATGTCATCATGCATGTCATGTGCAGATACACATGGGTGAGCATGCCTTATGTGCATATGTTGGTATACATGTCTATGCACACACGTGTACCTAGGCATGCACTGTATATGTGGGAATGCCTATGTGCATGCATACACGTCCATGGTTATGCATGTGCAATGTGTGTCCATGAGAACAGCAGGAAGAAAAAAGAAATTAACACTACCATGAAGTTAAATAACATACTACTGAATTACTAGTGCGTCACTGAAGAAATGGAAAAGAAAATCAAGAACCTTTGTGAAGAAAATGATGCTTCTGTATGATCTATGAGTTATTGAAGACTTTAATGAAAGTGTTTTGAAGAGTTGAAACAAAAACCAAAATCCATGAGATATAGTTTCCTCTGATCTTTATTGTTGAGATGTGTCTTCCATAGGCAACAAATTGATGGGTTTTGCTTTTTGAAAATCTAGTCTACTAATCTAGGACATTTTATATATATATATATTTTTTATTATATTATTTATGTATCTGAGGTGAAGGGGGATATTGAGGGAGAATCCCCACCCAGTCTCCCACCCGCCCAAGGTCCCAGATGTGGGGCATGCTGAGACACTTGCTCAAGTGGTCTCAATAGTCTTCCAGTTATGGATCGCTGCCAGTCACATCCCTCCCAGCTCGATTAGGTCATTGAAGAAGCCACTGATTGTCACAGTCCATCATGGAATCTTCGTTTGCCCAGTATTTCGCTGCCCAACGTTTAGCTGAGGTGGTTGATTGACCTGTTCCGTCCTCCGTCCTCTCCTAGCCAGGACTCTGAGTCCAGCAGTTCGATTGGGGAGATCACCAAAGAGACTTAGAGGTATTCCCAGATCAGATTCCCGCATGTTCCAGCTAGCACCGGTTCCAGCACAGTCCATCGCCACAATCAGTTGGTGGTTGCAATCGCTGGGCTGGCTCCGTTCTCAGTCCCGACTTGTACTGGAACCAAGGTGTTGCAGTCCAGCCTGGTTCTGTCCAGCATGCACTCGACTCTTTCATCAGCCAGTGGGGTCTGCAGTAATCTATGACATTTAATTGATGAGTTTATGCTATTTACATTCAGGGTTAATATGAATGGGTGGTACTTTGGTCCTGTCATTTTAGCAATGGGCTGTTCATCGATTTAATCTTCTGTTGTTACTTTTCTGGGATATTCTTCACATTTGCCTTTGGTTTTGGTGGGTGCTATTCCTCCTCTGTCAAGAGAACATCTTGAAGTATCCTTTGTAGGGCAGGTTTGGAAGAGGCAAATTCTTTAACTTTTCTTTACTGTGGATAAATTTTATTTCATTTTGAAAGACAAAAGCAAGCTTTGCTGGGTACGTTATCCTGGGCTGACAGATTTTTGTCTTTAGAATCTGGAGTATGTCGCTCCATTCTCTTCTGGCCTGTAGAGTTTCCTATGAGAGATCTCCTGTGAGTTTAATTGGCATTCCTTCACATGTCAGTTAATTTTTTTCATGTGCACATCTAAGGATCTTTTCCTTATGTTTGATTGAAGAGAGCTTATCATGTGTCTTGGTGAAGATCGCTTTGGGTCAACCCTGTTGGGAGTTCTGTGCCCCTCCTGGATCTTGTTTCCCAATTCTTTCTCTAGATTAGGGAAAATTCGCTTTATTATTTCAATAAATACATTTGCAAACTCAGCTTCTCTTTCTGTACCTTCTGGGATTCCTATAACTCATATTTAGCCTTTTGATAGTGTCTCAATTCTTGAATACCTTTTTTTAGCTTGATCCAGCTCTGCTTCCAGCTTTTTGTTTGTTTCGCCTTGGTGATAGGAAATATCTTTTGAGATTTTTCTGCCTCCTTCATTCTATTTTGGAGACTTTACACTGTATTTTAGTTTACTCCACTATATTCTTCATTTTTAATACATCAGCTTTCATTTGATTCATTCAGTGTGACATATTCCTTGCATTCCTTGGATGCCCGCTTTATGTGCATCTCATCGTTGATGAGAAGCTTTATAACAAGTGTTTTAAATTCTGTGTGCCCCATTTGCTTGATGTCTTCCTCCGTGAACTCTGAGGACGGCAAAGGGTTTTGCTCCTTTGCAGGAGTCTTCAGTAATATTCATTGTGCCTTTGTCTCTTCTTTTGCTCTTGGTCATTGTACTTCTGGTTATCAGATTCTTCTCCTAGGGGCAGGTTTCTAAGCTCTGTCACCCACAGGTCTACAATGCGATTTTACTTATTGCAGTTAGTACACGGCTCTTTGTTTGCAGTCCCTTGTGCCACTCCCTCCAGCGAGTTCCAGGTCTGGGTTCTCATGTTAGATTTCCACCATGGTCTGGCTCACCAGCTTCACCTCCTGTGAAACCACGCTCAGGCTGCACCGTTGTCTGTACAACCTTTCTCCCACTTCTTGTTGGAGCAGTTCCCAGGATTAGGGAGACACCAGGAGTCCTATATACCTAGGTTGTTGCTGGTACTGCTCTTGCCAGAGCCTGTTGGCTGTTGGGTCTGAGGGCCACAGGCAGGTGTGAGGAGCAGCGGCCCGAGCTGGAGGATGACTGCCCTGGCTGTACTACTGCACCTACTGTTACCTGACGAGGTTAACTCATGTGGTCCAGTGCCTGCCATTTCTGGGAGCACTCCTGTGGCCACAAGGAGGCTTCTGGCAGCTTCCTGAGCCCAGTGCTGAGAAGGAAATCCCCAGTCTGATGTTTCCAGGCCATTGCTGCTTGGTGTACTGCAGGGCTTCCTGGGTGTGCATGAGACAAGAGAAGGGTGCCCAAGTTGGCTTGAGGCTGCTGTGCCCAACCCACCCTTCCCCTCCTCCCAGTGTCCCCCGTCTACGGCTGTCTCTACATGTCAGCTTTTTCCAGGGCCAACCTTCTGCATCCATGTTTTCTAGAGCCCACCTGGGTTTTGCCCGTCTTAGACATGCAGAGGAAAACAAGAGTCACACCTTAACAGGGTTGCTTTCTCCTCTATCTGCATTGGAAGCTGGCCTATCAGATCAACCATTGCTACTGCCTGTGCGCAGATGGCTTTTCTCAGCCCAGCCCAATCCTGTTGGAAACGTGGACCAGCTGGTTCCCTGCTACTGGGTGGTGTTATGGGACAGCTGGGTTCCATCTTTATTTTAATTGACTTATTAAACAAACCTCATGGGTCTTCGGAATACCTGTGAGTAGCAGGTGGGCGGCAAGGGAGAAGGGCAGGTATAAGAATGGTGGCGACACGGCCGGCTGTGTCACAGCTGGCTGGACCTGCTGAAGCCTGGTCTCAGGAATGCCCACTCCTTCCTAGATTGGATTGGTACTGGGCAGCATGACTGTGGCCTCTGGTGGGTCTGACAGCCTGTTGGTTGGCGACAGGAAGCCGGACACTCCGTCAGCATGGAAGTACTTGTGTCCCAGTGGGCTTTAGTATCCTGCAGATGGTCTGGGCTCTCTTTAGAACCCCAACAGGCCTCACCTGACTTCTCCCATGAGGCCCTGTGAGAGACCCCACATAGCAACTTTCCCTACCAACTGATCTCCTGGACCGGAATTTGCCCCAGGTTTGCATGGCCATGGGCTTACATGCTGACCCTCCATATGGATCCCACACAAACTAGAGCCCTTGCACTGCCTGCTCGGCCACTGCAGCAGTATCTCCAACCCACAGTAGTCCTGCGAGAGTGGACTTCTGTGGAGAGGGTGGCCTTTGCTTCCCCGCACGTGAACTTGATTTTGCTGAACTATCTTGGTCGGGAGCAGGTGCTGTCTCAAAGCCTTTTCTACCACAGTGACTGTCTTTTGGCTTTTCCTGCTCATGCAGTCCTCACACATGAGAACTAGTATGAAGGTTCTGACGGCTGGTCTACTGGGATGACATACTGGGAACTGAGGGAGTGACCCCACGCTCCTGCAGTGGGATGAGCCTGAACCCCGCTCCCATGTCCACCTGCCTCTCAGAGGGGAGCCTGATGATCCTTCGGCCCTTCTCAGCATCAGTCTGGTCCATACATGCAGCTGTCCCCCAAAACTTTGGGCATGTCCTCTCTCCAGAACACGAGCAACCAAGCCTCTGTAATTCCCCTCTGGGGAGCACAGGGAAGCGCTTCCACCCACAGCCTTTCCTCGTGCAGACTCTGCTCACGTGCAGTCGCCAGCTGTGAGCACCCGTTTTACGAAGTAACTCACACCCTTTCTTGGCTCCCCAGCCCTCCAGATTCTATTAAATAAACCCATGGATATATGTGAGTTACAGATGCCAGGTCACCTATTATGTGTCGCCGCCCAGCAGCGACACTACCTACGAGGCACACTCTCGAGGGTCTGGGAAAATCCAGAACCACAACCGGACCCCTTATTGCCCAAAGCGGCTGCGTTTATACCCTTCTCTCCGTTGCCTTTTCCCCCGTTGGTCTTAGCTTTTCTCCCTGCTTCTCTAGCCCTCTCTCTGCTGCTTTTCTCTGCGTACTTCTCGTCCTTTATTGCTTTTGTACCCCTCTGCTGCTTTCCCCCTACACCGTAGCTTTTCTACCCCTCTCTGCTGCCCCGTTCCCGTTCCCGTTCCGTTCGTCGTTCTTTCCCCGTCTTTCTCCTCCTCGCCCCGTACGCCTTAGCTGTATCGCTTAGCTTTTCTACCCCTCTCTGCTGCCCCGTTCTTCTCGTTCTGCCCGTCGTTCTTCTCCCCGTCCCCCTCCTTAGCTGCTTTTATACTGTTCCCTACCAATCACTTCTCCCCGTGGGTCCACTCGGCGCTACCTGATAGGCCAGTAGCAATGACATAATTGCAGCGAGGGCATCAGCCTATCCCTGTGACTTCCTGTTTTCCTGCTGGCGAGACCAATCCCGCCTTCTGGCCCTGGGCCAGCCGCCATCCTGCGATGGCCTTTCCTATTCCAGGGAGCGGCTTTGGCACCCCACTCCCCATAATTATGGACACTTGTTCTACTTTATTTGAGCATTAATGACCACCACCTGTTGCCTGCTACTTTGCCTATTCAATGGTCAAACAGGATTCCCAGGTGTAGAAACACACTGGTTCTGAATCTGACAGCAGTCCACTCCATTGCTCCCCAAAGCCCATGTATCCCAGTGTCTCCCTGCAGGTGCCCTGGATGGCAGAGAGCAGTCAGAAACGGTGATGCTTTTGCCCTCTGGCCAGGGCAGCCTTGGCCAGCACGCTGTCCTCCAGGTGCAGGCAAGCGCTAGAGCTCTCTACAGCATGTGCACTCCTCTCAGCCTTTTGGCCCCTTCCAGAATCTTCCATCACAGTGTTTTACGTGATTGTGTTCGTCACTTTCCCCTGAGCAGATCAGAGTCCTCTCGGGGCCCTCACCAAGATGCAATGTGCTGTAAAACGGGACCGTGCCCAGCGTGTTCCACCTTTCCTGCATCCAGGGTCCACTCTGTAGAAGATCCCCACTGCCCCGCCGGCTGAGCTGGACCGCTTACAGGTGTGTTCCTCCTGTCACACTTTAGATTTAGCACTTTCCCAGGTGAGTCATGGTAAGAGCTGGCCTACCTGTCGGGCAGGTGACTGCAACGGGAAGTGAGGGAGGACAAGCGGTGTCTGCTGGTCGGCCAGCTCACCTGAGACTGCTTGGTGATCTTTGGGCAATGATCCCTAGCATCTTCCAGCGAGGGGATGGGCTCTCTCCCCGCTCTCAGGCACAGCAACCCACACATCTGCAACATGAATCTTGGGATTACACACACACACAGCGTCCTTAGCATTGCCTGGTGTGTGGCACCACTGGGACCCAGGGCACATGGACTCTGAAGTTCTGCTGCCTTCCTGCCAGGTCTTGGGCCTGCTGCTTAGCTCGGCCTGCCCTCCAGTTGCAGGGAGGGAAGTGTCTGAAGCCTACTGAGGGTCCCACCACTCTCAGCTCAGGTCTCAACTAGGGAATCAGTGGAGGAGTGTGGTGCTGTGAAGGGAGTGGTCGCTCGACTCCAGTGGTCTTACCATCATGATTCCTCCTGTGACTGTGGTCGGACTCAGCTCAGCCTGTTCTGAGAACAACACTGTCAGCCCAGGGGGCGGGGAGAGGTGGGGGAAGCCACAGGGCTTTAGGGGGACAGGCGTGGAAGTCGCAGGCTGAGAGGTCAGCCTGCCAAGGGCCATCTTCCCGCTTCACACATAGGGCTGTCTTCTGGCTGTGGCTCTATAGGGCTGAGAGAGAGAGAGAGAGAGAGAGAGAGAGAGAGAGAGATTGTCCCTCACATTGCTGTGTTTTTGCTTTTTTCTATGAACAGTATTCTCAGTATGAAGCCACATCCTCATGACCTAGTCTATAAGCAGTTATCTTGCCATCTCCTACTGCACACTGGGATTTGGACTTGAGCCAGTGGGTGTGGGGTTACACCAGCGGGGTCTGACCCCTCTGCACTCACACGAAACCGGCCAGCCAGGTTGGGCTCCGTGGGATGAGAGCCTGAGACAGGGACCTGTATGCAGTGGAGACGTGGAAGGAATCCCTTCAGATGAAATTAGGAGCAGAGCTAGGGGAGCACGACAGGGTGCAGGGATGTGGCTTGGCAGGGTGGGGACTGCAGCCTAGGTCTGGCCTTAACTGCCTCTCCAGGGGAGCTCTGGCTTGTGTCAGCGGAGGCAAGGTGGATGCAACTTTGCATGTATAAGTTAGTCAGAAATTGGCTGTGGGCAGACTCCAGCCAGCCTGGGACAGGGCGTAGCTTCTGAAATATACCCCAGCAGGCGGACGGCAGCATGCCAAGGTGACAGCTGACCATCTTCAGCCAGGGAGAGTGGGGGCTGGTCCCAGCAGGCGGACGGCAGCACTCCAAGGGGACAGCTGACCATCTTCAGCCAGGGAGGGTGGGGGCTGGTTGCCAACCCCCGCCTGTGTGGCTCCTGGTTGGGCACCACCAGTGCCCACTGTGATTCACCTGGGGACATAGGCCACTGGAGCCTCTTGTAGTTTTAAATCTGCATCTTCCCCCATACCCTATTTTTGCCCCAGAATCCTAATACAAAGAAGAGCTAGTCATGTATGATGAGCAGGAAGAGAGGGGAGAAACTCAATGAAGAGCTATTTGACAAGGATGCCAAAGCTGTTTCTGGCTGTTCACTTAAAAATACTTCATTCCTTGGGACTTTACAAAGCACTCTGAAGTCTTTGGACTGAGGTGACAATCCATGTGTGCATGCAAGTGCATGTGTGTGCATGCGAGGTGTGTTCATGTCTGCTGTGTGCACGGGTGATCCCTGGGCCATGTAACTGAGCAGTGGCAGAGCCAGAGAAGCCAGGCCATGACCCTGGCATCAGCAGGAGACCTCGGCACGCTCACTCTGCGTGTCCATCCTCCACCCGAGGCAAACAGCCTGCTTGGCACATGGTACCCAAGAACTGCAATCGAAGCTTCTGGAGCTGTTCCTCTGTGTGCAGGGGTGTGGTGTGGCCAGGTGGGCGACTGCAGCCGGCTTCTCTGCTTTCCTCTCTGTCAGGCCCTTCCTGGCTGCAAGCACCATTTGTTTTTCCTGCGCCGGGGGAGTGGGTGGGTGCTTCTGACTCGTGGAGACATGTGGTTCACCCCCGAGCTGACAGCTGCCTGGCAGCAGCCGGTGGTGAACGCTGGGCTTCGTGCACAGTAGGCAGGTTTTGCAGCATCCCAAGCTGCAGTGGGGGAGGGCAGCCGGGCCAAGAAGCTGTCTCGCGGCAGCTTCTTTCTGTGCAGCTGCAAATCACTACAGTATGTCATTGACATTTCCCATCCTGCGAAGTGGGCCAGGGACTGTGGGTTTTTCCACCTCCAGATGATAGCAAACTGCAGACTTCAACACCCAGGCCAGCCGTCCCTCCTCCCTGCTGGCTGCAGAATCCGCTTGCCCCAGGGACCTCATCTCAGCATCTGGGCCATGTCTCAATGCCTTTTCTGGTCCCTCCCTACCCAAAACCATCTCTTCCTGAGGCGGCAGCTGCAGCAGCTCGGCCCACGGGCTCCGTTGCTAACAGGTCAGGTTGTCTCACCCTCCTCTCCACTGCTTTTCTGGGTCTGTGTTGATGTCATGTCTGTACCCCCTCTTGGTGTCTAAGACCCATGAGGGCAGGAATGGACCTGTCTTGCCCACTGCTGGATCCTTAGGCCCCTGGCACACAGCAGGTGCTTGGTAGAGATTACTTGAAGAAAGGTCGGCTTGTACTTTGCACCCCTTACAAGCCCAAATACCCTGCTGGGTAGTGAGGAAGCAGAGGGGGATCCCACAATGTCACAAACACTCCTCTGCTCCCGAGACGCCTGCTGTGCAGAGAGCAGAGCAGGCAGGGAGCAGACGGCTGCCAGGAGACACCTGTGCCTGCTCTGTGCTGGGCAAAGGGCAGTGAGTGTTGGACAAAGCAGCATCAGGCTACCACGGTGTCCGCCATGCTGGCAAGCGATGATCAGAGTGAAACCATAAAATCAGGCCTCCCCACCCCTGCAAGCCTGGATCTTTTTTTTTTTCTCCAAAAATTCATTTATTTGAAATAATTATAGAAAAGAGAAGAGAGATGTTGCGGCCAGCTAGGCTGGTAACATGGCATGAAGAAGGATCTGGGGATGAGACACTGAGCGGAGACCAGAGGTGGTGGAAAATGTCTCTCTCCGGCCTCTCTCGAGACCTGCTTTTATTGACTCCACTCTTGACCTCTCACCTAGTTCTTGTTTACGCTTTAGCCCACACTCTCAATATTGGATACAGCTGAGTTCCATTAGACCAGGTGCTTTCAGCCCCAAGCCCATTGCCTGTAGTGCTCAGCTTAGCGAGTGCTAACCAACTCCTTAGCCCACAACAGAGAGAAGAGAGGTCTTACCTGTTGGTTCACTTCCCAGATGGTTGCAAAGACCAGGGCTCGGCCAGGTCAAAGCCAAGAGCCAGGCACTTCTTTCAGGTCTCACGTAGGTGGCAGGGCACAGTCACCACTGTTCTTTCAGGAGCATTAGCAGGGAGCTGGATCAGAAATGGAGCAGCCAGAGCTCAGTGCAATGGCCCAGTGGCTAAATCCCTGCCTTGCAATACCCAGATCCCAAATGGTTTCTGATTCATGTCCCAGTTGCTCCACTTCCCATCTAGCTCCCTGCTTGTGGCCTGGGAAAGTTGTAGAGGATGGCCCAAAACCTTTGGACCCTACACCTGCATGGGAGACCCAGAAGAAGTTCCTGGCTTTGGATCGGCTCAGCTCTAGCCGCGGTGACCACTTGGGGAGTAAACCAGCATATAGATATTTCTCTCTGCCAGTCTTTCTCTCTGTAAATCTGTCTTTCCAAAAAGATAAATAAATCTTACAAAAAAAAAGTGGACTTGCCAGAACTTGAACCTGGTGGTCATATGGGATGCTGGCATGGCAGGCAGCGGCTTTACTCGCTACACTACGTCAGTACCAAGCTGGTGATTAATTCACAGAGGGATGAGTCCGAACCAGGCGGCAATCCTTCTGCCAGCTGAGGCTGAACTCAGCAGTCAGCAATTAGAAGACAGCGCTCACCAGGGCCTGCCCACGCCACAGTCCTCAGCTGGGATGGTCCGCTTCCGCCAAGTGACTCTGAGCTGGCCCCAAGCAGAGCTGAGGGGGGCAGATGGGCTCTGGACAAACCAAAGGCCATCAGGAGTGTGATCGACCCCCAAAGCTTGCACAGTGACGTCAGAGCAAGGGTGGGACCTGGCCCCAGGTTCTACTCTGCCCTGATCCTGGGTGTCCGTTGAGCCAGGCCAGGGACTGAGAGGCTGTGCTAAGCTGAGTGCAACACTGCTCTTCCCAGGCCTGGGGCAGAGAGAAACTTCACCCCAGACCTCTAAACCAACAACCAAAAAAGACTGATTGATTGATTGATTTGAAAGGCAGGGCAATAAAGAGAAAGATCTTCCATCTGCTGGTTCACTCCCGAAATGACCATGGCAGCCACGGTGGACAGGTTGAAGCCAGGAGCTTCATCTGGGTCTCCCACACGGGTGTCAACGGCTCGAGCCCTCAGACCTCCTCTGTTGCTTTCCTGGGTGCGTGAGCAGGTAGCCTGATCAAAAGCGGATCGGCCGGGACTGGAACCAGCACTCTGACAGATGGGATGTCCCTGCCACAAGAGGCAGCATACCCACTGTGCTGCCCTCTGTACCCCTGCCCTGTCTTGCAAAGGCCGGCAGTGTGGGTCAGTGGGCAGCACACTCAGCTGTGTCCGCTGCGGGTGGCGGCTGCCCGGATGCTCGGATGCAGGCTGCCGGAGTGGCAGTAGGATGAGAGTCAGTAGTCTTTTCAGGGGGATTGGGTGGCCCCAAGGTGGAGTCTGTAGGCAACCTCGTTCATGTGTTTGCTTTGCCTCTTGTCCGAACTGCCTTGGGTGGTGGTCCTGCAGTGGGGGGCTGCTGATGAAGAGCTGCCATTCTGTTTCATCAGCTCGCAGGCTGGCCTGCCTCCATCCTCCAGCCCACATCGGAACCAAAGGCTCTTGTCTCTAGTCTCACAATGGGGCAGAGGACCCCGGGGCCAACTTGCCTCGCTTCATCAGCCAGCAAAGTGGGGCTGCCCAGCCACCCCAAAACCCATGCAGTTTTTCCCATGCATTTCCTAACTCTGCAAGATGGCGGCTCCGCTCGGCGATCGCTCCTGTCCCCCGTCCGACCATCCGCCCCAGGAGCCCGGCACAGCCTGTTCTTTCGGCTGGAAGGCGACCAACATGAATCTCAATGTTTGCTAACCAGGCCTCACCCTTCTAACCCTTGCCTTTGTGTTCCAAACCCAAACCCCTTGACTGGCTGGGGGCGTTTGCCAAACACAACTGGCAAGCCAGTCATCCAGGTGTTGGGAGGCCCAGCCAATGGGGTCATCCGCGGTCAGCTGCGAGGCCCCCTGATTGGCCTGGGCCCACCCCCACCCTCTTATCTGCCGAGCCTTCCTCCTGAGGACAGGCAGAGAGGGGGAGGCCGGGCGAGGGCCTGCGCCAAACATTTGGAAACGCTTGCCTTGCGAAGGCTGGGCCAAGAAGGGAGATTGAAACATTTCTCCTACCCACACAGTTCAGGAAAGTTTAGCTTGGAATTTCCTAATTTGTATGCCTAATTAAGATAAAGTGTCACAGAACAAGTGCGCTTGTTCTGTGGGGGCAGGACTCATCCTAGACCCCTGCGGGAGGCCCCAGGGCTTGTGGGAACAGCACCTGCCCTGACCCCACAGGCATGGCCAGGCTGGACTGAGGCTGGGTCTGGGAAGTCCAGTGGGGTTCTCTGCCCAGACTCTGGCCTCTCAAATGTGCTGGGGGTGCAGGCTGAAAAAACAGGGTGCTCCCAGGGCCAGGGCAGTGAGCTGGTTCTAAGATTGCAGACCGCTAGGTTCCAGAAAGTGCTTTTGCTTTGCAAATGCTGCTGTTGCTTAAATTCAGGCTTCAGAGCAAGCCAGTTTGCTGGGCTTCTTGAAGCAGGGTGCTCGGGTTGCTGTCAGGGCTGACGCCCTCCGACAGCCTTGTGAGGGTGCAGATGAGGAAAGGGCCAGGACCCGCATCCCACGTCCTCCCTCCTGTGTCCTCCAAGCACCCAAAGGCACTTTAAACATATTAATGGATTGATTTAAAAGGCAGAGTGGCCCAGAGAGAGAGAAATCTTCCATTCGTGGGTTCACACCCCAAATGGCTGCTGCCTGGTCCGGGCCAAGCTAAAGCCAGGAGACAGGATCTCCTTCAAGGTCCTAGCACTTGAACCATCCTCTGCTTCTTTTCCGGCACTTCAGCAGGGAAATGGATCGGAAGTGGAGCAGCCGGGGCTTGAACCGGAAGCCAGGTAGGATGGCGACAACAGAAGCAGCTGCTTCAGTGCAGGACCCCTCCGCAGGTACCTTCCCTCCTCCCCGCGCTTAAGGCTTTCCAACAAACAAGAGTGACACTGTGTGCAGCCCGGCGCCACGTGAGCAAGAATGCCGCCACGTGAGCAGGAATGCCACCCAAAGGGGAGGGGCCATGTGGAGGGCTCTGGGGAGTCAGGGAAGAAAGGAGGATGCTCCTAGCACTCGGGAAGTCACCCAGAGAGACCAGAGGGGTGGTGTCAGAGGCTGGCCAAGCCCCCAGGGAGTGCCAGTGGCTGCCAGGTGTCAGCCATGGCCTGGCCGGGCCAGGCAGAGAGGGCTGGGGGTATGGCATTTTGCAGATCCTCAAGAAGCCTACGTCCTCTGTCCCTCCCTTCCTGCTCCCCCACCCCTGGGGAAGCCGGGACCCTGAATCCTGCAGCCTGGGGACCCGGCATGCTTTGCAGCGTGCTGTGATTTGTAGTTTTAGCTGTGGGCACTGATGGAGCCATCACACGTAAGCCTGCATTTGCAGCTACATTGCGAGAGCATGAGGATTTGGTGTCCTGGCCCTGCGTTCTGTCTGGAAGGATGTAGCGAAGGCCTGGCACCGGCCCACCCACTCGGGGCAGGCTCAGTTGCCCTCATCTCAAACTCCAAGGCCCCCTGGTCCCCTGTCGTCCCTTGCATAGGCCTCAGGGTTTGTTCTAGGCCCAGAGGGACAATGAGGAGCCCACAGCCAGGAAGAAGTGCCTTTGGCTGGCCTGCCCCAGTGGACCAACCTGCTGGCAGGTGGAGGATGAGGCTGCACTGTGATTCCCTAAAGGGTGTGCCCTGGTGCTGGGGTCTGGGCAGAGCTGGGATTGGCCCTGGCAGGTGGAGAGGTCATTTCACATGGACTTCATTGCAAGTGTCCCCTTCCAGTAAGGTCCACTGGATGTGGGGACGGATGCCAAGTTCAACTTTTAGATCCCTCAGAGCTGACACTTGCTTGTCCCTGGACAGTGCACAGGCATCTTGAGCCATGAGCGCCCCCACCTGGTGCCTCCCTTAGGATGCGCTAACCGTTTCCCTTGGCCTGGTGGAGGCCTGGTCTTGGCTTGGGGATGGGAGGCAAACAGACAAGTTTGTGAGGCTTGCACTAGGGTAGGGTGGGCCCTAGACCCACCAGGCGGGGGGAGGCCAGCAAAACGGGGGGGTGGGGTGCTTGGGTTAGGGTTAGGCTTAGGGTTAGGAGTTAGGGTTAGGGGTTAGGGTTAGACTTAGGGTTAGGGTTAGGGGTTATAGGGTTAGGGGTTAGGGTTTAGGGATTAGGGGTTAGCGTTGGGGTTAGTCTTCAACTACATGTGCCAGGGACCAAATGCAGGGTGCTGAGGGCTGAACAGCACATGAACTCCAACTTGTGTCTGAGAGGATGGAGCCACACTGGGGGGTCCCTGCAGCTGTCGCTGGGGTCCCCCATCTCTGTAGCTGATGCTGAAACTGAGACACTTGTCGCCTGGCACAGGGGCCAGTAAGCCCTGCCTTAGCAGTCCCCACTGCTGCCGCCTTGTGCGTACGTGTATGTGTGGGTGTGTCCCACTGTCAGCGACACCGCTCCCGACTGCTTACTGCCCCCGGCTACAGGAGTTCTCAGGGCCCAAGGTCAGGGCTGAGCAGGGGCCGCCTTGGGACCACGAGCAGGCCTCCCTGCTGATCTCACAGCACGGTGGGAAGCCAGGTGTAGGTGCTGAGTTGGGCTGCAGTCTGAATGCGGTGTAGGAAGGAAGGGTATAAAGGATAGGGGGCTGGGGTAGGGACACACTCCCTTTACCTGGTCACTGTGGGCCATCCCTGGGGCCAGGCTAGTACAGAACAACCTGAGCTCCCAGGAAATGGGCAACTTGGAGTATCCAGCCTGCTCGGGAGGTTTTTGCCCCAAGACCCCACTCAGAGCTGTCTGCTGAGAAGCCCCTGGGAGGAGGACAGAGAGGCCTGGCCCTCCAAGCCCAGGGCTGTCCCAGCGGCCACCACATGCAGCCCAGAGCTCGCAGTACTGGGCCACTGGCAGCCATGACTCACCGCTCCCCGCTGGCCTGTGTGAAGCCCGGCGCCGTGGTTGCCCGGGCCAGGTCCCGGCCCGACTCTGCACAGCTGGGTAACATTAAGCACTTGGCAGCCCTTGCCGCCTGCATCAGCTCCTCTGGGCCTTGGGCTTGCCCTTGCTGTTGTCTGATGGCGATGTGAGCTGGAGAAGCGGGAGAGGAATGTGCTGTCTGGGGCCCTGTGGAAACCAGGCTCGGGGTAGGGCTGGCCCGAGGTTGGATCACCAGGGCCGTGGGGCTCAGCCTCCAGGTGGCTGAATCTGGGCTACTCCAAGATCTGTGGTTCCAGGTGTGTCCCCTGGCCTTTTGGAGTCCCGGTGTCTCCATGTGTGGCAGAGGGACCCACGGTGGAGGCCCCTAGGAGGCCCAGGCGAGACAGCCTGGCACAGCCGCGGCATATACAAGCTGCCCGCCGCGCCTCAGCCGTCTCTCCCATCTTTGCCTCTTCTCAGCCTCCCCCTGGCACCCTTCCCAGGTGTGTCCGAGTTCTTCCAGGGCCTTCTTGGTCTCGCTCTTCTCCAGCTCCTCTCTCCTCAAACTGCCCAACATCCTAGGCTCTGGAAACCTGCGACACTCCAGAACATTCTAAGCCTCAGCACATCCCATGGAGCAGCCCATGACCTTGACCTCTTCCCTCCATGTCACCTGACCGACCCCTTCATCTGCCTCCTGTGGCCCAGGATGTATCAGAGAGACTATGGCCTGTTCCCTGCACATGCACGAGGGACCTGTGCAGCCTGCATGGCTCCCTGGGAAACTCTTGTGCTCCATGGAGATGTGACTGTCCTCTGTGCTTAGGGCTCACTCTATGTGCAGATGGACATGAGGCCCTTGGGAGGCTGTTAGGCTCAGACGAGGTCACAATGGTGGGGTCCTCGTGGGGGATTGCAGACTTTATTCCCAGAGGAAGAGGTGGAAGTGGCGCCTAACTCTCTCTGCCACCATTGCCCGGGACTAATAGATCTAGAACTGAACACTGATTCAAGTTCTGTTCTTTATCAACGACCCCGGTTTCAGAATTTGGTTACAGCACAGAAAATGGACGAAGCTATTCTTAACAGACGAAGCTATTCTTAACAGACACCCTGAGATAACATTCCTGCACGCAGCCAGGGCTGGGCCCCAGGAGCCTCAGCATACACAGCCGCTCTGTCCACATCACCTGAGGCCTTGGGACCCTGGCAGGGAGCAGCTGGGAGCCCCTGGCCCTTGGTCTTGTCTTCTGTCACCCCGGGGCCCAGCGTGGCCCTGAGGCACTGCCCACCCTGGGGTTGGCTTAGCAAATTGTCGTTAGCCTCTTTTAGGAAGCAACGAAATGATTCATTCAGTCTCTCATCCCCGCAGGAATGCTGGGTTGGAAAAAAGCTCTCATGTCAGAAAAATGTCCATCTTCCTACTGACTGCAAAATGGTGAGGAATGGCAGAGGGCTGTCAGAGTTTCCTGGGGCAAATCGCTCAGCCCGGGGCAGGAGGGGGCGTTCCTGACCCATGCCCACACCCCCAGGGCGGGGTCCCATCACAGGCAGGCCCTCCCAGCCCTGCAGGCGCAGGCTGGGGAAGAGCTGGCCTGCCTTGGCTTCGCTGGCGGCTGGGCCGTATCCCACTGGCTTGGCTGTGTGCAAGAGGCCCCTGCTCCGGCACTGACTCATCCTGGGCGCGAGCATCTTGGAGGGTGGGGCTCTTCATCAGGGGATCACTTCCTTCCAGGTGGAGCCTCTCCCAGACGTGGGCTCTGACACCAGTGCCACGTTGTGAGCTGTGGGCCTGAGCTTCTGGGGGGGCTGGGGGGTCTCTTCCTCACCTATACCTGCTGGCAGTGCAGTTTCAGAAAAGCCGTTCGGTATCTCAGGGTGTCTGTGTCCCCCTGAGCAGAATGGTGGGAGGGAAGCGGCCCCGCCCATCTCGCAGGTGCATCAGGCTCAGAGCTGGCGATGGCGGTAGGCCCCGCCCCGCCAGCACAGGGATCTGTTTCTTTGTTACCACCCTTCCCCTCCCCCTCCATGCAAATTTTCTGAGGAGAGCATGCAGAGTGGGAAGGGACACAGGCTGGGATCAGACCTGGTTTCTGGCTCAACCGGAGACCCCCAAAGCTAAGCCTAGCCACCAGATAGGGGGTGCCCAGATGATTAGACTGGAGCTCCCCAAAGCACACCCTAACAGGTAGATTGAGTGGAGGTCACTGATTTGGGGTTGCCCTTGGGCACACAGGGAAGAGGGAAGTGTGACCCCCTCCCCTAAGTCTAGAGACACAGAGTCCCAGACAAGACTGGGAACCACGGCAGCCTGTGGGGTGGGGGCCTCATGCAGCCAGTGAGCACTCCACCACCTCCTGGAGGATGTGGGGGTGGCCGGTAGCAGCATCACAGCCCAGCCTGGCCCTAGGCAGGCACTGGGGCAGGGCAGGCTGAGGCGTGGGGCCTTGAGTGGCCAGTGAGCACTCCACCACCTCCCAGAGGATGATGGGGTGGCCAGCAGCAGCATCACAGCCTGGCCCGGCCCTGGGCAGGTGCTGGGGGACTGCCAGCTTCTGTTAGTATCTGTACCCCAGCTTCTGGCCATGCCAACACTGAGCGTGCACCTGACCTTTGGCCCTTGATGGTTAGGTGTGGCCGTGGGAGAACTTTCTGGGCCATGAGCAGAGAGGGAACTGCTCAGTCCCAAGAAGACCCAAGAAAAGGACTTCAGGTGGAGGGGGCGTGACCTCACTTGCCGCTCCTGCCACCATGGCATCCTGGAGACTTCTAGAAGGCCTCTTCCATCTGATAGACCATCTGCTAAGGTTTCACCCGGGAGAGTCCAGAGCACAGGTTCAGCTGCAGATAAACTTTCCATAGAGTCATCTTCCATGTGTTTCCTTAAGGAAAGAAAAAGCAGAGTGCTGTGACCTTGCTGCCATCTGCAATCTGCAGTCAGTGTATATATGTGTGTATATGTGTATATATATGTGTGTGTATGTCTGTATATGTGTATATGTGTGTATGGGTGTCTGACCTGATCTAACACCTGCAGAGCTGTGCCCACGGAGGGACAAGGCTGCCATTTGTGGAAGAAGCAGGAAACCTGGACAGTTTGTGAGTCTTGTGAATTTGCACCTTGACCGCCCGCCCCGTGCAGAGCTGAGTGCAGAGCTGGTTGGCCCCTCCAGGAAGCTGGGCCTGTGTGGATGAAGTCATCTGGCTAGGAAGCAGCTCCCCTTGGCAGGGTTGCCGGCGTGTTTCTGGCCTCTCTGTTCTCGGTGATGACTTTCAGCGAGGGTGATTGAAGGCGGTCAAGCGGAGGGCACCCAAGGTGGACGCGGGCTGGTCTCCAGCAACCGTCCCAGCAGATGATGCCTTGGGCCTGGGGCTGGAGGCAAGGTGTGTGGCTGAGCTGTACCTGGCCTGGCCTTGTGTAGGGGCCCAGGGATATGGAGGGCGGGGAGATGGCCTGACAGCTCTCTCAGGAGGCGCCCCAGCAGTCTGGTCAGCCGTGGAGGCTCTGCTGCTGTCTGGGGACGCCAAGGGGACCTTCCTGGCCACCGGTGCACAGGCAGCGAGAGAGGAAGAAGCAGGCAATGCTGACGGTAGACATGACGGCAGCCACTCTCTAACACAGCACTCCGCCCCTCCCTGCAAGAAGCAAGGGTGTATCATGCTCATCGTCTGAGAGGAAATCGGAGAGGGGGTCCTGCTTGACTCTTAAAGGCTGCAATTTCTGGAAGCTTCCAGGTCTGGATAGATGAAAGCTAGAGCCACTGGTTTCCCGACCCACATGTGACAGCAGCCCAGCACCTCCCACCCGTGTGGGCCTGCCAGGCCAAGAGAAACCCTTCAGCGAAGGCCACGCCTAAAGGGGGAATCCGAACACTAGGCCTGCCTCTCTTTCCTGTCTGCATCCCTGCTCAGGCTGCTGCTGCCCGCACACCTGACTGCTGGCACGGAAGGGCCAAAGGCTCCAGCAGGGCCATTGGCCCCATGGCCCTGTTGGAAGGGGAGTTCTGTATGGTGTCCACACCTCTTCAAGGGTGGCCACACTGGGACAGCATGAGACATGAGACCCTCAGGCCTGTCTGGAGGCGGGGAGGGCGGTGGGCACTGGCCCCAGCTTTGCCGAGTGGACATTACAAGACCTCGCCACCTCTGGCTTTGGTCTCAGGAGTGACACACACCTTGCCAGCTCGGGACTGGCAGGTGGAGACACAGTCAGGAGCAGTCTGAGAACTCCGTGAACGTGATCAGCACAGCATGGCAACTTGCTCATTAGCGGCGACAGCTGTCTCTTATTAGGACACAGGCACCACTTCCACCAACCTTCGGGGGCTCCCCTGACTGACGCCCCCCGTCTACCCTTGCTTCTCTCACACATGCAGATGCACGCATGCACGCGCGCACGCTCGTGTGCTCACTGCGGCTTCCTCTCCTCCGCGCAGGCTGCGTTGAATCTGCACGTGGCCACAGTGGGAAGCTAGCCCTTTCCTGGCACCTGGCATCAGGCTACACAGTTACCGCTTGTCCTGTTCAGCCCAAGTTTGCTTCTCTGCTCATCCCTGTCTTCTTAGCTCTGCCTGCCCCATGCCCTAGGCCCCCTGCCTCCTCGTTCCTGGTTGCTAGAATGCAGCTGGATGGAAGGCCATGCAGCCAAGTTCCTGTGACTTCCACATCTGAGCTGGAGGTGGCCACCAGTGTAAGCCGACAGGCATCCTCCTCGGTTTCCATGGCAATAGGCCTGGTGGCTCTGTGGCTGAGCACACATCACCTCCAGTTGTGCCCCATAGCATCCTTTGTAGCCAGCTGTGTCTAGTTGACCCAGTATGGGAGATACGGGCTTGGGCGTGACTTGCACAGACACATAGCCGTGGCCTCCAAGGGAGGGCCTGGCCCTGCCCCAACGCCCTGGCCTGTCTGCCCATGGGAGGAGGGACAAACATGATGTGGGTGGACTCCGGGGCACATGTGTATTCAGTGCACCAACCAAGTCCAGCAGACAAGGCAGGAGGACCGGAGGGAACCACAGGTGCTAGAAAGGGTACACCCTGTGCTTCCTGAGTTCTTGCAAGTTGGGGACCCGACATGCCCTTGACCCTCCAGGGTAGCATCCAAAAGTGGAAATTCATAATACATGTCCAGCAAGGGGGCTCCTGTTAGACCCCTCAGGGTAAGGCATGCCTCAGCCCTGGGGAGCTCTTTGGCCTCATTATCTTAATGAACAGCAATTCCAGGAGCTAGTGCTGTGGCATAGCAAGTAAAGCTTTTGCCTTCAGTGCCGGCACCGTTGGAGTCCTGGCTACTCCACTTCCCTGGTTCTTGGCTTTGAACTGCCCTTCCTCTAGCCGCTGCAGCCGTCTGTGGAGGGAAACAACAGGTGAAAGAGTCTCTCACCTCTGCCTTTCAAATAAGTTAATAAATTAAAAAAAAAGTGATTGAATGAGTTAGTGTGCGGCTGCCACATGCTTGGGTTCGAGCTCCTGGCTCCTGACTTCGGCTTGGTCCAGCCCTGGCTGCGGTGGCCTTTTTTTTTTTTTTTTTTTTTTTTTTTTTTTTTTTTTTAAGATTTATTTACTTATTACAAAGTCAGATATACAGAGAGGAGAGACAGAGAGGAAGATCTTCCGTCCGATGATTCACTCCCCAAGTGAGTGCAACGGCTGGTGCTGCGCCGATCCGAAGCCGGGAACCTGGAACCTCTTCCGGGTCTCCCACACGGGTGCAGTGTCCCAAGGCTTTGGGCCGTCCTCACCTGCTTTCCCAGGCCACAAGCAGGGAGCTGGATGGGAAGTGGGGCTGCCGGGATTAGAACCAGCACCGATATGGGATCCCAGTGCGTCCAAGGCGAGGATTTTAGCTGCTAAGCCACGCCGCCAGGCCCGTGGTTGCCTTTTAAAAAGAGAATTAAGTAGTAGATGGAAGCCCCCCCCCTCCCCCCCCCCGTGTTTCTGTCTTTTGAATGAATAAATCCTTAAAAAAAACAAAAACAACAACAAAAAAAAACGATTGCAGTGTGTGTGTGTGTGTGTGTGTGTGTGTGTCTTAGAAAAGGTGTGGCTGAGAGGGATGTTTCGTAAAGCAAGTGTTTCTAGAACTAAGGAGCTCCTCTGTGTGGATGGATTCAGTGTGTGAACAGTGAGAAGACATCGCATCCACACTGTTCACTCATTCCTGGTGCCCATGCCGCAGGGGGCCCTATTCCAGGGGGCAGAGGGACAAAAGACGACGGCCAGGCAGGGACGCACAGGCTGCCAAGGGACCAGACGCAGAGCCCTGAGTGGCCCGTGTAACTGCCAGACTGGCACCTGTCTGCTCCCAGGGTCTGAGGGCAATGTCTCCCAGATGCCATGAGAGATGGAAGGCCCCCATGCAAGAACAGGGACATGGTGCCATTCTAGTCTCTTGAACACAACACCTGACCTGCTATGATCTGGGCCGGCGGGAATTCTGGGCTCCTGGGCACCTCCCAGGGTCCCTGTGTCTACAAGCTTGAAGCAGGGGCAGGCATGTAAGCTGGGAGGGTGCCCTCTGCTCACACATGGGCCGTGGGTCTCACCAGCCTTTCCTGCTTCAAGTTCAAGGATGGTGGTAACTCTGGGGGTGGCCCGGCTGACAGGATTTCTGTGAATGCATACAAACTCCCCTGGGCAGCCGGGGCTGAATGAGCTCTGAGCCCAGGTCTCCTCACTCCAGGATCCACCTGCTGGCTTCCCCACTCCGTGCGTCTTCCTCGAGACCTCATTATAGCCAAAACCCGGCTTCTGCTCAGCGCAGCTTCAACAAAGTCAGGAGGTGGGAAGGTGGGCTGTGATGCTAACGAGGGGCAATGCGGGGAAGAGTCCAAGTCCAAGGGCAGAGCTGCTGTTTCTGGACTGTTACAGTGACCTGGGCACAAACCTGGGCATTCCAGGGGGCACGCAGTAGGCAGCAGTGCCTGTAGGCCCAGCTTCCCCAGCCCACGGCGGGTGTGCAGGTGGGCCAGAAGTGTCCATTTTGGGATGCCTGCTTCCCACACAACCCAGGAGTGCTTGGTTCAAGTCTCAGCCACTCCACTCCCCACTAGCTTCCTGCTTTTCACACAAACCTTTCGAGGTGGTAGAGGATGGTGTCAGTACTAAGTCCCTGCCATCCAAGGCAGATGCAGATGGAATTCTGGGCTCCTGGTTTCAATGTGGCCCAGTGTTAGCTGCTCTGGGTATTTGGGGAGTGGACCAGATCTCTCTCTCTCTCTTTCAAATAAAATAAAAATAAAGCAATTAAAAAGCAACTTTGATGTGTCCTTTTTTGGGGGAGGGGTGGAGATTCAGAGAGGTGGTTATTGGAGCATGCGCTTTGCTGGTGACCTGGTCTGCCACCTGCTGGATATCCCTCCCATTGGCTTATTATCACCGTGGTTTTTATCTGTCTATGAAATTGTGGAATGCTCCTGGGGATCAAACGGAATACAGTTACCTACTAAAAGGATTTAAGAATCCCTTAGGCACCTGCCTCAGAAACAGGCTTGTATCCACTGGTATTCCATATGATTCGTGTCCCGGCTGCTCCACTTCCCATCCAGCTCCCTGCTTGTGGCCTGGGAAAGCAGTCAAGGACAGTCCAAAGCCTTGGGACCCTGCACCCCCATGGGAAACCCAGAAGAAACTGCTGGCTTCGGCTGCAATGAACCAGCAGATAGAAGATCTTTCTCCGTTTCTCCTTCTCTCTGTTTATCTGCCTTTCCAATGAAAAGCGAAATGAATCTTCTACTCCTTCTTTTCCTCCTCCTCCTCCATCTTCTTCCGCTCCTCCTCCCCCTCTTCCTTTTCCTTCTAAAGAAAGAGTCTGGGTTGTGTGGCATGCGTTGTGGTGCATGGGTTTAAGCCACTGTCTGTGACACGCTGCTCCACTCCTGATCAAGCTCCCTGCTAAAACACCTGGGAAAGCAGCAGAAGAGGCCTCAGATGTTTGGGCCCCTGACGCACACGGGGACTGGGCTGGAGTTCTGGGCTCCTGGCTATTTGGGGAAACCTCACTCTGTCTCCTCTAACTCTGCCTTTTAAACACATACATCTTTTTTTTTTTTTTTAAGATTTATTTTATTTTTATTACAAAGCCAGATATACTGAGAGGAGGAGAGATAGAGAGGAAGTGGAGCTGCCGGGATTAGAACCAGCGGCCATATGGGATCAAGGCGAGGATCTTAGCCACTAGGCCACGCTGCCGAGCCCCTAAACACATACATCTTTTTTTTTTTTTTTTTTCTTTTTTTTTCTGAGTTTTATTTATTTATTTATTTATTTATTTTAATTATTTATTATTTAACTTCAGTAATTACATTGTATTATGTGACACAGTTACATAGATACTTGGGTTCTCCCCACCCCTCCCCAAACCCTCCCACCATGGTGGATTAAACACATACATCTTAAAAAGTCAGGTTGTGTCTGACTGTGCGACCATGCACAAGCCTTTCTGGGGAGCTCTGGCTGTCTCCCCATCATCACCCCAATCTTCTCCTTTGCCCGGGGACCCTGCAGTTCACCTTGGTCTCCTCCCATGAGAAGCTTCTCTCCGCATCACAGTTTCCAAGGTGGGTGGCCTGAACCCCTTCCCAGGAACAGTCAGGAGCCTGCTCTAATGACCTGCCCCAGTAAGAGCAGATCTCAGATTTGAATCCCCACTAGCCCTCCTCTGCAACCATTTCCGGAGGCCGTGATGCCCTGGGCCCCATTTGCAACCTCTGTGGTCCCTCCTGCAGCTTTGGGAGCGTTGTAATTCCTCCAGACCTCAATGTCTGGATTGAATCGCTGAGCCAAACAAAGCAGCTAAGACATGCAGCCCATCGGTGCCCTGCCCTGGGAGGCAGCCCGGGTGGCCATCCTCCCAGCCAAACTGCTGTGGTGGGCTCTGCCTGCAGACTGGCCACCAACCCTGCTCCTGAACCTGCAGGTGGGAGAGCTGGGCTTTGGACACCCCTCACTTCAACTCCCCTGCGCTGAGTCCTCAGCCTGGGGGTGTGGGGGGTTATGGGGACAGAGATGTCCTCAGGACTCGCAGCCCCTCACTTTTCCAGTTGTTGTTAGCTCCTGCAACTGGATGTTCTGTGTTTCAGGGGCATCTTGGGCGTATGATCACCCCTGTGAGCTGGAGTGCAGAGGAATGGCAGGCCCGCCCTTCTCCACCTGCCAAGTCAGGATACAGGATACAAGTGGGGGAGGACCCCCACTTCCATGAATGTCAGCTGGGGTGTGACACAAAGCTTCTGCTTCTCAGCAGCGCCCCCTGTAGGCCGGTTTTGAGCTCCAGTAGACAGACAGGAGCGACTAGGTGTTAATAAGGGTTTTGTGGCATAGTGCACTATACCTCTACGTGCAAGAACAGCATCCTATATGTGTGCAAGTTCAAGTCCCAGCTGTTCCGCTGCCCACCCAGCTCCCTGTTGATGTGCCTGGAAAAGCAGTGGAGGATGGCCCAAGTGAATGGGCCCCTGCACCCACATCGATCCCCAGATGAAGCTCCTAGATTCTGGTTTTAGATCAACCCATTCTTGGTCATGTGGCCATTTGGAGAGTGAACCAACAGGTGGAAAATTCTCTATCTCCCCCTCTGTAACTCTGCTTTTAAATAAATCAATACTGGCAGTATGCTTGGAGACAGCAACCAGAGGCTCACCTTTGCCCTGTCCCACATGAGTGGGCGAGGAGAGCAGGAAGTAGTACCTTAGGTCCACGGGCCATTCCAGGAATCAAAATGAGCCACAACTGGCACGCCCTGCCCTGCAGAAGCTCAGGCAGGGATGCTGGGCAATGCTGCCCACAGGGACACTGGGACACCCAGAAGCCCTTGGCTGCCTTCAGGCTTACTGCCTCCGGGCAGCTTCAGGAGCCCCCCAGAAATCCTGATGTCCCCACCATAACCAAGGTCATTTGCCAAGAAATTTATCACTGGTTATTCCTTTTCAGGCTCCCAGTAGCCCAGGGAAACCTACATGGAGGCACGGCTTGTCCCATTTTATAGATTGGGAAACCAAGACTCAGACAGGTGAAGCTAGGAGACCTGGTGCATGACTCGGTGGAAGGCCAGACCACAGACTTCACCGCAATAGCTTCTGTCTCTCTGACACAAAAATCCTCTTACACAAAAATCCAACCCTTAGACACTGAATCGGCCCATACCAGCACCTTCTCCACTATGGGGCTCTGTGGAACACCTGCGTTGAGCCACGGGGGCAAGGATGCCCCTCCCAGGACCCCACAGAATGACATGCATCCTTCAATTCCATTCCCACCCCTCGCTGGCCGGGACCTCTATTTTCCTTATCTGTTAAATGGGTCACAACCACCTCGCCAGGTGTGGGTGTGGATGATGTGGGATGACGTTTGCATGCCCAGGAGAAAGGAGAGCTGCCAGCCACGGGGCACCAGCCTGGCAGATGACAGTCTTGGCACTCAGCAGTGGTGTGGTGGGCTGGAGTCAGGGGGCCAGTGCCCGTGACAGAGATGTGGCGTATGGGAGCAGGGCCAGGGAGAGCTGCCAGATAGAAGGCTTGACTCGACAGAGGACCCTGGCGGGTGTCCAGTGAGCACTGGTCTGTAACTGAAGCTAACAAGTGAATCTTCATCTCACTCACTGTTCACCACACTGGCCCCTTTAGGTATAGGGGGCTGGGTCCAACAAGCCTGAAGACTTGTGACTCCATTGTGCTATTCTGTGGGCCCAGGGGTGACAGTGGAAAGCCCTCAGCTCTTGGGGTGCTGTCCTCCAGCAGCCCCATGGCAGGAGGTCACCCTCCTGGGGCTTGGCAGCCACCTTCCCGTCTCCTGGAAGGCTGCACCCTATAGCGCTGTTGACCAGCCAGAAGCTCATTCTGCCTCCTGCTTTCTTTGCCAGCCCCTGCCTCCTAAGCTCGCCTTCCTTATCCGTGGACACACCCCTTTCTCTTGCTCTGATGCCCACCCACCAGAGGCCCGCCTGACCGCCTGGGGGTCCCACTAGTCTGTGAGTGCTTTGTACCATCAGGGAACACCAGCTCATTGGAAATGCAAACGAATTAGAACTCGGCTGGGCCGGCCTAGTAATCTGCATTCCCCCAAATCCTCAGGGCCTGCTGTTTCTGTTGAGAGCTGGGAGGCAGCAGAGGGTGGTCCAGGGTCCACCCTGCCGAGAGCCCTATGGAGTCTCTCCTGGCTGCCCATGAAGGCCACCTGCTGGGGGTGGGCGATCCCTGGGCCCTGGGCCACAGGGCCAGAGATGATTGCTAGGTGGAGACCCGGGCTGCCGCACGTCTGGGCCTGGACGCCTCCTGCTCCCTGCCTGCCACCCAGTCTGCAAGTCCCAGCCAAGAACAAAGCCACATGTGCTACCCGCTGCCGCCAGCCGGGTTGCAAGGGGCGGTGGCCCGGCGCCAGCCTTGCTAATTGCTAATTTGCACGGAGCCGGCAGACAAAGCCCCCCCAAGTGACTGCCCTGATCATTTGGCTCTGTTTACTGCTTCCATCACCACCCGGGGGGCCACACCCCAGATCTGGAGCTGCTTCTCCCTGCAGCTAACTGGGGTGCAGCAGGGGCCTCCCCACAATCCTCTGCTGCCCCATGGCTGGCCAGGCGTGGACTCTGGCCTTTAAAAGAGACGCAACGAGCGCTTTTCTCTCCGTGTGGGGGCAGAGCGGTGTCCCAGGAGAGCACAGGGACTGTGTTCCACGGCCTCACCCGGCCTCGCCCATGTGTCGGTCCCGCTCATGCGTGGCAGGGACCCCTCCGTTGGGGGCAGAGCGGTGTCCCAGGAGAGCACAGGGACTGTGTTCCACGGCCTCGCCCGGCCTCGCCCGTGTGTCGGTCCCGCTCATGCACGGCAGGGACCCACGCGATCGTCTGCTGCCTGCTCAGGTGCATTAGCAGGGAGCAGGACAGGAAGCAGAGCAGCCGGGACTTGAACTAGCCCTCTCTGGGATGCTGGTGCCACAGGCAGCAGCTCAACACACTGCGCCACAGGGTCAGCCCCAGGGTCAGCATGATTTTTAAAATGACATTAGTGAGCACATGTGGGCCTCAGCATCTAGGCAGGTGGGCCCCAGGCTCCCCCTCCGTGGACATCAAAGCCCACCTCATGTCTCCTCTATCAAAGGGCCAGTATCTGGTAGAACCTTCGCAAAGCTTTCGTAGTCTTTAGGCCTTCTGATCACTCACTAACACTAGGTGAGCGCCGTGTCAGCAGGTGTCATGCCGTATTGTTTAGGGAAGCATGGCTTTAAAAAACCTGCCCATGCTGAACACAGATGCAATTTGCTTTTTCTTACAAACCTTTGGACTCACGGCTGGCTGAACTCACACATGCCACAGGTGCATCTGGCTGACGACGCGTTCAGCATACAGCAGGCTGCACGGGAGGGCAGTGATGGGACGCCCTCGGGAAAGGCCGATGTGTGCAGAAGGGGTGCCTCGCCCCCGCCAGGGTGCGGCCCCCGGTCCTGACAGTCCCCCCGCAGCCTGGCCTCTGCTCCTGCTGATGTGGCCCACACTGCTCTGCTTCACAGTGGGGCACACATCTGATGTGTTCACAGTAACACTGGTGGGACCCTATAGATGGCCTTGAAAGTGGGAATAATGCAGGTTTCCTGTGGTCTTGTGTCATGCCCACCGCTGGTGTCAAACACCGCTGCCACCTGGGACACCAGCACCCTGCATCAGAGTGCCGCTTCGAGTCCTGGCTGATACGCTTCCGGTCCAGCACCCTGGAAAAGCAGCAGAGGTAATCCCAGTGCTTGGGCCCCTACACCCGTGGGAGACCTGAATGCGGTTCCAGGCTCCTGGATTTGGTCTGGTTGTTACAGGTCCTATGAAGGGGACCCGTATGTGAACTCTCTGTGTCTCTCTCCCACCCCTTCTCTCTGCTCTTGGAGAATACTGCAGAGAAAAGGGGCCCAGAGGCAGGGTAGGTAGCTTTGCTCCTGGGTATCCAGCTGGCAGCGCTGTGAGACCAGGGCCCTCCTGGTCACCCCTGTCGACACACAGAGGGTCCGGATCGGCTCGTCTCACCTCCCCTCGCCTGTCGCCTCCTCCTCTGCCCCCCAGTGCTGCCCTAGAGCCCTCTGCCCCTCCCCCAGGTCCCCATTAGCAGCCTCTGGGTTTGGGGAGGGGTGTCCACATGCCTCCACTTTTGCCCTGGCCCCACAACAGCCAGCATGATCTTTCTAGAACCCAAGAGGCATCAGCTCCCCATGCCCACTCCGGCTCCAGCTGCAAGCGAGTATGCACATTTGCCAGCGGGGCCCAGGGTCCCTGCCTGGGCACCTGCCTCCTCTCTGGGACTCTCTGGACCCCCACCCTCTGGTCCCCTCACCTCCAGGGCCCCTGCCTGGGCCCCTGCCTCCCCTCTGGGGCTCTCTGGACCCCCACCCTCTGGTCCCCTCACCTCCAGGGCCCCTGCCTGGGCACCTGCCTCCCCTCTGGGGCTCTCTGGACCCCCACCCTTTGGTCCCCTCACCCCCAGGGCACCTGCTTCTGTGCCCTCTGCGCCTGGGCAAATTCCTGTGCATGTCACAGCCCAGTTTGTACATCACCATCTCCAGGAAGCCCTCCTGAGGCTGGGACGTGACCCAGGCCCTTTTGTGCCCTTTGCCCTCCCTGTATTGTGTACCATTGCTGCTTCCACCGGGGACCACAGAGCAAGGCTGGGATCTACCACCGGCACCGCCTGGGATCGACCCGTGCTTCACTAAGCCAAGCCCGGTTCACGCAGGCATGTGAAGATTTGTCCAGCAGGTAACGTCGGCAGTGTGATGGTCAGGGATAGAATCCCAGCAGTGGGCAGTCATTAGCTGAAATGAAGAGGTAGGAGACAAACTAGGGGCCGGTGCTGTGGTGCAGTGGCTAAATCTGCTGCCTGTGACCCTGGTGTCCTCTGTGGGCGCCGGTTCAAGTCCTGGCTGCTCCACTTCCAATCCAGCTCCCTGCTAACACTCCTGGGAGGGCAGCAGAGGAGGAACTAAGTGCTTGGGCCCCTGCACCCCCATGGTAGACCTGGAGGAGACTCTGATGATGGAAGATCTCTTTCTCTCTGTCAACTCTGACTGTCAAAGAAATAAATGCGTATTAAAAAAAAAAAAAAGAACCCTGGTAAGTGGAGAGAAATGAATCCAAGTGGGCTGGGGGAGATGAGGAAGTGGAGGTGAGAGGGACAATTGGAGGTCCCGGGAGAGAAAGGCCTGGAGGAGGGGAGGGGCCCAGCCAGCTCCTCCCTGGGGACAGAGATTTCCTGGTGGGTCTGGGTGGGCCAGGGAGGGAGAGGCAGTGGCCCTTGATCCTGTTAGACCTCGGGAGCTGTGGCTGGGCCTTCAGCTCAAACACAATGCTGCCCCCCTTCCGACAGACCCCGCTGGGGCTCTGGCTCCTGTGGAGGGGCCTGGCAGGGGAAACGGGTATGTGACAAGGGCTGGACTTGGGACGTAGGTGGCCACAGTGAGCACCTGTAGCTGGGGATCAGCTCCTTTTCAGCCCAGGTTTAATGAAGAAGCGGCGATGAACAGAGGCTTAAAGATGTGCCCCAGGTTACACAGCTAGGAGTCACCGCGGTTCTCACGTAGCCCAGTCTAGGCAGGAGTTTCCTGGTGAGGTGGTGGTGGGGCACTCAGCATTTGGAAAATTGGAACTTTTACTGCTGTGCCTGGCTCTGCAGAGCATCATTTTGGGCTATGGCCACGAGAGGGCAGTGGTGCCTTTCCCTCTGTGCAGAGTTTGCATCTCCAAGTCAGCCCAGTTGGACTCCAGGTCACCCAAGCCCCTTTGACTAGGACCCATTGGATGGGCGTCTTCAGCCACCGTCTTGTCCCCCAGGAAGCCGATCATGGAAGGCGGAAGGACTTGGTGGCAGCACAACCCCAGCTGACCTGCACTGTGTGACCAGGGGCCAGGGTCAGGAGGCTAGGGGGAGCAGAGGACAGATGGGACAAGGGTCCTCAGAAGGTGCCTCTTGCAGAGCCAGTCTGTGCCTGGGGAGTCTCTGTGGACAGAGGCCAGCCAGTTCCTCCCTTACATTTGCTTTTTTAATGCTGGTTTTCTTTAACTTGCAGCTTCCCCAATGCTCATTGCAGCCGGGGGTTGGGCCAGGCTGCAGCCGTGAGCCTGGAGTGTCTCTGGGCCTCTCTTGCAGGTGACAGGGGCCATCCTCTACTCCTGCCAGGCACCTTAGCAGGGAGCTGCACTGGAAGCAGTAAAGCAGGGACGCGACATGTGGGCTGGGCAGGTGGTGGCTGGACTGCTGCTGTGTTTTAGGACCGGCATGGAGCGGAGCTCTCCAAGGCAGCCGGGAGGTGCTCTCAGCTGCAGCCGTGGGCAGCAGGGACGGGGCCAACTGAGCTTCACTTACTTGAAAGGCAGAGTTACAGAGAGAGATCTTCTATCCGCTGCTGCACTCCCCAAGTGGTCACAACAGCTGGAGCTGAGCCAGTCCACAGTCTGGAGCCAGGAGCTTCACTGGGGTCTCCCACGTGAGTGCAACAGCCCAAGCACTTGGGCCCTCATCCACTGCTTTTCCAGCCCATTAACAGGGAGCTGGGATTAGAAGTGGAGCTGCTGGGGCTTGAACCAGCCCCCATATAGGATGCTGGCATCATAGGTGGCTGCTTAACTCACTGTGCCACAGTGCCAACCTTTGGCCCAAGTTTTAAACATCCCCAAACCATTTGACCTTGATTTTGGAGAGTCATTTGGGGCAGCCCCAGAAGCCATACCAGTGTGCACACCCCTGCCAACCTAGGACCTGGCTGCTATGGGCAAGTCTGATAATATGAACCGACTTTACTGGGATGTCAGCTCGGTTCCTTGCCCTGCCCTCAGCTGTCTCTACCAAGGGGCCTAGGTATGGCCATGGCACACATGGAGGCGAACACCAGTGGTTAACTGACAAGACCCAGCTTCTCTGTCAAGAGGCCTAGGAACGGCCATGGTCCACTTGGAGGTGGGCACTGGTGGTTAACTGATAAGACCCAGCCTTTCTGCCAAGTGTCCTCCACATGGCCACTCATCCATGCCGGCGTGCTCCAGGTACCCATTACACAGATGCAGAAGTGGAGGTTGGAAGATGCCCGGGAGTGACCAACACTGGAGTTCCATGGCTTCCTGAGCTGGGTGCTGTCTTGCCCTGAGCCCCCGGGAGTGTCCTGGCACTCGGGGTGAGTTGGGCGTCCAACCCGGGTTCCCTTCCCGTTGCTCCTGCCTCTGTCTCCATAGGCCCTCTCCTCCAGGAAGTCTCCCTACCATCAGTCAAACCTGCATCTGCACCCCTGGCTCTTCACCTCGCAGCCACGGGAGCACCTCCCTGCGCCCACACCCACGCACAGCCCCTGCAGGGCCTGACACAACTGATGGCTTCATCCTCTCTCCTGAGCGGACGCGTGAGCATCGTTCTGGCCTGGCTCCAGTCTGGACAGCTCCCCACCCCAATACGAGGAGGTAATCTTGGATCCAATGTCCCCCAAAACCAGGGTCCTCTGTGACTCTCTGTCAACCTGTGTTTGGAAACATGGCAACCAAGGACCCAGGGGCCATCGGAAAAGCCTTGCATGCCACCAAGCCTGCAGTATGTGGGGGTGCGTAGGTGTGAGCCTGACGCTGAGCCCTCACCCCTGCCATGTTCGCAGGTGAATCCCGGCACCTTCCCAGCGCTCCTTCCCTCTTCTTGAAGGTCAGAGAAATCCACTTGGCTCTGAATGCATCTCAGGGCTGTTTTCAAGCACAAAGTTGTGGCCCTGAGTCCAGAGGTCTTCCTAGGCATCCCACACTGGAGAATGTTCCAGAAAAGCCAAGTAGTGACATCTGTTCAGGCTGATGCTGGGAGACCCCCACTGTTGCTTCTTCCGCTTCCAGAGCAGGGCTGCACGGGACATGCCACCTGTGGACAGAGACGCACAGGGAGCCTGAGCGTCTGACGTCAGCCACACTGTCCATGCTCCCAGCCCCATTCTGTGGCTTGATGGCCACATCCCCAAGCCAGGCTACCACTGCAAGAGGCTTATCAGTGACTTCAGGGGCTGTGCGACCCTGAGAAGAAGGGCTGCTGGCGCCTGTGCAGGTGCAGGGGTACTGTGAGGAGGACTCGCAGGCCAGGGGCTCAGCAGCACCAGCAGGCGCCATGAACACCTTCCTGCCCCGCCCCTCCACCCTGTGGCCCCAGCAGAGCCTCCTGGGATGGGGTTTTCCAATCAGTTCCCGTGGTGTTGCAGCTCCAGGTAAAAGTGCCACAATGAAACTTACATCCAGATTGATTTTCTTTGCAGGATAATGACACTAACTGTGCTATTGTAACTTTCAAAGGCTAAGGGCTAGCTCCAGCTGACTTTTCAGAAAAATTGCTTCACTGTCTCTCCCCCGGTTGCCCATCAGCACAACGCATGGTAGAATGTTCTGGAAGGGAAGGCTTGGTGGACTTGCCATTTGCACTCAGCAATTCATTTACCTTCTGTGGTTCTGGCACTTCTGGTCTGTTTCACTGGTTGCTTGCCACCTCCGTATCAACTTGTTTGAAGTTTGAGGTTGTCTTGAAGCTTTACAGGGACCTCCATGGGAGAGAAAGCGTCTCTGATACCCCACCCTTCTTTTTGAAGGTTTCTTTCATTTTCCTGTAAGTTTCAAGCTCAGAGTGGCGAGAGAACATCATGCTCAGATGTTCATCAAGTGTCTGGACCTCATCTAAACTGGAGGCTGAGAAGCCATGATGTCTTTCTTTACACAGATATTATTTTATATCCTATTATAAAGCTTTATAGTTTTCTTCGTAAGAGTCATACATGTACTTTATGACATTCATTCCCAAGCATTTCATATAGTTTTTGCTGGTGCTTATTTTAAATAGAGCTAGCTTTTTTTAAAAAAAATATTTTACTTATTTGAAGAACAGAAAGAGAGAGAGATCTTCCATCTGCCGGTTCACTCCTCAAATTACAACACTGTGACCAGAGCTAGGGCTGGGCCAGGCTGAGGCTAGACGCCAGGGAGCCAGGGAGCCAGGGAGCCAGGGAGCCAGGGAGCTGGTTTCCTTCCTGCCTCCTCTATGGGGCAAGGGTCCAATCATGGCCCTCTTCCGCTGTGTTCCCAGGTCATCCCAGGAGCAGCAGGGATTTTGAACCGGCACCCACACAGGATGCTGGCAGTGCTTATAGCAGCCTAAGTTCATCTGCCTAGATGTGCCATTCTCCAATGTCCACATTAAAACTAAGGGACACCTGGACAGGAAGCTCTCTGGATGGCAGCACCCTCCGCTAACTTGAGACGTAACACCAGCCACGGACAGCGGCTGAGCACAGCTGTGAGCTGAGTGAGCTCCCAGACCTACTCTCTGTGCAGCTGCCCTGGCCACAGGATGGGTGCCCACAGCACAGACAGAGACGCAGCCCAGGCTGACTTGGCAACTTGATATCATCTTGGCTTGGGCTGGTGCTGTAGACACAGTGCACAGAAAGCAGTGACTCCTGGGCAAGTTTCCCTGTCTGCTGACAGCCAGAAAGTTCTAAAATAACAAGTGGAGGAGCATCTCGAGAACCTGGCTGCTGACACCTTAGATACATGCCCTGATGGTTCCTGGAACACCTCCGTGGGACGGAGCACACACCTCTGTTCTCACCACTCAGCCGCTTGCTGCATTGTCCCTCCATATCCTCCACTTTGCCCTTCGTCTGCCTGATGCCTAGTCCATGCCAGGGCAGTTTCCTGCCCTTGTCTCTCCTGGAGGCACCTGACCGTCAGCAGACAAGTTGACTGCACCTGCGGAGGCATATTTGCATCCTGAGCGCTTTGGGGAGTTTGCTGCCTCCTAATTCTCAGCGGGTTGAACTCGCCCCTCGGTGTGAAGGGTGTGCTGACTTCACAGCCAGGTTCTGGGACAGCAGGAGCACCTGGGGTGGGCAGACCCAGGCTGAGGGACGGACAGCTCTGCTTTACAGAAGAGCTTGGGGCACTGGGGGACTAAAAGGTCGCAAATGGGCATGTGTGTGTCCATGTATGGGCATGTGTGCACATACATGCATTATGTATCCACGCTTGTGCATGTGTCCATGTGTGCATCTCCTGTGTGCAGCGAACACTGAAATTAACCTATTCAGAGTCAGCCATTCCTGAAAACACACACCCGGGCCCCGAGGCTGCATGTATGCCTATGGCAGGTGTCTCATGCACTAAGCACGAGCAGACCCCACCCGGCCGTGGTCAGACCCCCCGGAGACTTGCTTTAGTCCCCCAGCCAACACTCTCCCTGTCATTCTCGAGGGCCGAGAGTCACAGACAATTCTGACTTCCTCCTTTGTGCCCTCCTCATGTTCCTTCCATTCTACCAAGTACATGGCTTTGGTTAACAAGACGAAAATACATGTTGTTGAATGTTGAAGCAGAAAATGCCGGAGAATGTCTCCACCCCAGGGTCGGAGCGACCGCTGCCCCCCAGGTGCATTAGCGGGGAACTGGACCAGAACCTGAGCAGCTGGAACTCAAATTGGCACTTGGATACAGGATGCTGGTGTTCTAAGCTGTGCCCCGTGTCACTATACCACAGTGCCCATTCCTCTGCAGGTTGCAAGGTGTGGGGGGCCAGAAGACTGGTGGTGTTCAGGAAACACTGGGCAGCCCACCTGGGGGCACGGCATATGTGGGGCTAAAGGAGGTGAGCAAGATCGGGAACCTTCACAGAACAAGGCTGGTGTCTGGCAGAGAGGAGGGTGGGCAGGCTGGAGCTCTGGGAGCCTCATGCTGGCTCCTGGGTGGAAGGCAGGCTTGGAGGGCACACGGAGGACGCTGGGCTGGAGGACCGCATCACCACAAGCCCCCAGCAAAGACAGACACACTGGACCAACAGATGGCAAGCGCATCACGCACTCCCTGGCTGCAGTGGTCTGCTGGCCACGCTGGAGCAGCCAGGTTGGCCTCCCTTCCCCCGGCAGCAGCACAGACCCGGGGTCTCCTGACAGAGCTGCTGGCCGCAGCTTGCTCCATAGAGGACTCATTTCCTGGAATGTTGTGCTTGGGTTGATGATGTCTCTGAAACAGATGGTTGGTGCACTAACTCCTTGTCTTGTGAATGGGACTGGATTTGAAAATAGGATCTATGCAGAGGCTATCAGACAAGGACAGGGCTGGTGCTGTCGCCTGGTGGGGAAAGCTGCCACCTGCCACACTGGCACCTGCCACACCGGCACGCCATATGGGCACTAGTTCGAATCTCCCCGTTCCACTTCCCATCCAGCTCCCTGTTAACACTCCTGAGAAGACAGCAGAAGATGGTCTGAGTGCTTGGGCCCCTGCACCCAGTGGAGACCTCAATGACCTATCCTTGGTCATTGAGGCCACTTGGGCAGACAGCAGGCGAAAGATCTCTGTCTCTCCCTCTCTACTTCTGTAACTGCTTTCCATGCAGCCTTCATACAGGTGGCGTGCAGAGACTCCCAAGAGTCACCCGAGCTCATTGGAAAGAAGGACACACCATGCTGAGCGTTACACCTCCAGGACGGTGTGAGACGCACCCAGGCCCGGTGGTACTGCCATGGCCTTATGCTTTATTTGGTTTTCATAATCTTTCATAGAAGATTGGTTCCCATGGGCACTAGGGCAGACGCTTGCAAACACATCCTAGAAGCCACTAGAAGCTTCTCTACAAAAGGGAGGGGGAGAGGTGAGTCTGGGGTGGGAGGGGGTGCAGAACCGGGGTAGGGAGGACGCACCAGTGATCCCTGCTGGTGCATGGAGAGCTGTCGTTTCGCATGCCCTGAACCCCTGTGCCTGGGGACACGGGACTCCTAGCAGGACACCCTTGGGCGCAGCTCTCGCTATTCCTGAGGCCTCAGCACTGCCTCCCCACAAACAGGGTGACGCCTCACTGCTGGGATGCCCCAAGACGCGGGCCCCAAGACCGTGGCTGCAGATGGGTGGTGGCCGTGACTTCAGTCCTCTCTGGTCAGATGTCCTGGTGGGCCAGTGGTGCCAGGGCTGGGGTGCTCCAAGGCATTGCAGTCATCTGACAGGAACACCAAGTCCTGCAACAGGTGCGCAATGAGCAGGAAAGAAGGTTCCAGAAGGGGCCTGAGGGGCCCATGGGACTCTCAGCTACCGCGGTGTAAGGCAGCCCATCCACCCCATCTATCTCCCACACTTCCCATGGGGTCCCACACTTGGCTGCAGATAGTGCTTGCTGAACCCCTCACAGGTGGGTGAGCAGAAGAGAGAGACAGTGAGAGCCCTGACCCCTGCCTGCAAACACTTCCATGTAAGTCCCATCCCTGGGCATCTAGAACTCTACCAACATCGTGTCCCTGTGTCCCTGGAGCCTGGGCCAGGGGAAGTGACCAGAACTCTACCAACATCATGTCCCTGCTGCCCCCAGAGCCCAGGTCAGGGGAAGTGAGGAGAGGGGATGTGTGTTGAAAGGGCTGATGCAGCCCAGCAGGGCACAGGGAGTCCTGCCCAGCACCTGCCAGTCTTCATGGTGCCCACTGTCACACTCCCGTGGTCTCACAAATGGACATGGCTACATTCCACACTCAGGGGTGGACAGACTGGCTGATGGGTGCTAGAGCCGGTGTCTGGGGGACGACAGGACAACCTCCCACCCGGACCCCAGGCTGGGCTTCTGTCTCTGCTGTCTCCCCTCTGCCAGGTACCCCAGGGTACCATCTCCCACCAGCCTTGGAGTCTTGGGGTGCGGTCCCTGCTTCACTTCACAAGGAGGCTGAAGTCTTTCCCAGATCTTTCTGTTCCTCCCCTCCCCCTCTTCTTGCTCTGCTCTTTGCCCAGCCCACTGCAAGTGGGAAAACTACGGCCCAAGGTGCCCACGTACCCGCCTGCAGAATGAGTTCATGATGGTGTACAGCTTGCGAGCCTGGTCCTTCAGGACGTCCACCCGGGCCACGTGCCAGCAGTGGGGTGAGGCCACAAACTCACGCAGCCAGGCCAGCGCACAATAGTTCTGGGGGTGGGCGGACAGGGGAGGGGAAGGGTGAAGGAGAAGCCAGAGAGAGGGAAGCAGGAAAGAATGCTGGGGGTGGGTAAGGGGAGTCTGCTTTCCCCACCCCTGAGCTGGGGGCAGCCCCACACTGCCTCCCTCCACCCCGTCCACCCCGTCCCCAGGCAGAGCCGTCTCACGTGGATGTCCAGCTGGTACAGAGGTGGCAAGTATCTCACACATGGCTCCTGGGAAAGAAGTTGCAGCTTGGTGAGCTATCCACAGGGACACCCCAGCTGGCCACAGCAGCTCCCTGGCTGCTCAGCAGCCCTCCTGTGTGCTAGCCAGTCCTGGCTCCTTCCTGATGCTAACACACACACACACACACACACACACTCACACAGCACTTCCCAATGTCTTATGTCACTACCTCCTCCTGGCACTGGATGCTTCGAGCACAATCTTCACACCACTTTTCAGTGCGAGGACACATACAGGCATGTAGAAGCCTATTACTGAGCCACGGACACAGTTACAGGCCACGTGCTGCTGGACAGACCATCTAGATGTGAAGCAGTTCTATAATGGGTGATTACACAACAGTTCTGCAAACCACCTGTAGGCACAGGTGCGTCGCTCGGCGTGATGGGCGCATAGGCTGCAGCCGCTCCTGAGGCACAGGTCTAGAGGTGTGGGCAGCAGGTGACCCTGTCCTGCGAAGCTCATGACTCGCTGCTGCCCCCTTCCATTTCACTTTGCTGTCTGTGCAGGCCTGTCAGAGCCCTGTCAGCCAGGGTGGGGCCTGCCCGCTTCACGACTCAGTTTCCCCAAAGAGTTAGGATAAGCAAGATGTGTTCACCTGTCTTTCCTTTTCTTTTCTTTTTTTCAATTGCTTGATGTGAGAGGCAAAGGGACAGAGCGCTCCACCTGCTGTCCACCACTGCCAGCCTGGACCAGGAGCAAGCCAGCAGACCAGAACTCCATGCCCACCTCCCATGCAGGTGACAAGGGAGCCAACCACGTGAGCCGTCAGCGTCTGCTGCCCAAGGTCTGAATTGGCAGTGGAGCTGGTACTTGAACCCACATCCCTGATACAGGAGGTGGCATCCTAAGGGGCACCTTCGCCGCTATGCCCAAGGCCTGAGCAACCAAATATTTGCGTTTGCCCTCAGCTTTGCCATTCTTAGTCTCTTGCTTTTAGTCTTTTAAGATCAGAGTTCCTTTACAAGGCGAGCTGTCTGAGCATTTGCTAGCAAGGAATATGTGAATGAACCATAATGATAGTGAACCTATCCTGCTGGTGTTATTCACAAGCAGGTTAGGAAACAGAGCCTTTGATGCAATTTTTCTCACCCCTAACACATGCATGCAAACTCACACACATGCACACGCATACCCACAGGAACACACACATATAAAACACACATACACGTACACCCACACTAGCAAAAAGCAGAAATGCTGTGGGTGTGGAATGCCGGAGCAGCCGTGCCTCGAGGGGCTAGAATCACAGGTAATATCTACTTTCTCCTTTGTCCTCTGCAGATTTTCCTTCCATTCTACCAAGTGCATCAGTTTTGTAACAAGAGGAAAATACACGTTATTGAACGTTGAAGCAGAAAATGAAGAGAGCACACATCCCAGGGTTGGAGAGGCACAGTGTCCGTGTGAGCATGGACGAGCCATAAAGAGCCACCCGCAGATCTTAGCAGGGGCTTCCATGAAGTCCAATGTGTCTGGTTCCTATAATGGAGGGGAAACCAGAGGCCTCGCTCTCACCACATCAGCCCTCTCAGCCCCTTTCCCCACGGAGTCGCTATGGGCAGTGACTAGCTGCTGTACAGAGCCCTCTGGGGCCCAGGGCCATGACACCTGCTCAGGGTTGTGGGCATCCCAGGAGCCTCAGCAGCAACAGCTGAAGGAGGTCAGCAAGGAGTTCAGATAGCCCTGAGCCTGGAAGCCCAGGTTTCTGCAGGAAACCCTTTCCTTTCCTGTTCTCTTTCCGTCTTGCAAGAGGTCTTCGGGTATTCATAGTAATTTGCAAGCTAGAACGCTGATGGCCGAGCAGAAACACTGACAGTGAGACTGGCTTTGCCCACACAAGAACGCCGAGGCGGCTTGCTGCCCCCCCCTCCAGCGCCCCCTCTCCAGGGGCCCACCAGGGACTCACCGAGGGCTCCATGGCCTGCAGGCTCTGGAAGTCGCGGTTGAGCTCGCTGCTGAGCGCCCGCAGGCGCGAGTAGCACGTCGGGGGCGCGGGCGCCACTGGCGAGCCAGTCAGCAGTAGTAGCAGCAGCGGCAGCGACCAGGGCGTCATGGTGCCAGGACCTCAGCCTTGCGGCCGCTGCCGCACCTTTAAGGAGGTGCCCCGGGCCGGCTCCACGCCCCCGTTTCCTGTGGGGCTCAGCACAGCCGCGGGTGGGAGGCGGGGGCTGCAGGGCAGGGCTGGGGGAGGCAGGAAGAGCTGTGCTGCCGGCAGGAGTGGCAGCCAGGCTGGCAGGGGGGCTGCTGGGCGAGCGCCAGGCCGGCTCTCTGCCCATGATGGGGGTTGGGGGTGGATCTTGTGCAGGGAGTCCCAGTTTGTGTGATTCATGGTGGGTTTTATGACCACCAGCTGGGAGGCAGGGAAGGGTCCCAGCAAAAGGGAAGCTGATTCCCCCCATTTGACCATTAATCACCTGCCTCACTTCATGGTGCTGAGTTCCGCTAGTGTGTATAGGATGTAGCAGGGCAGGGCGGGGTGGGGGTGCTGGCATCCCACATCAAGTGCAGGCTGGCGTCCTGGCCGCTCCACTTCCCACCCGGCTCTCTGCTGAAGTGCCTGGGAATCTGCAGGAGAGGGCCCCGGTAACTCGGGCCCCTGCACCCATGGGGAGATTCAAACAAGGAGTCAGGCTCCTGGCTGCAGCGTGGCCTGGCCCTGCCGTCGCCATCTGGGGAGTGAGCCCACAGGGGAAAGACTTCTCTCCTGTTTTGCTGTCTCTCCCTGTCTCCATCACGTCACCTTTCAAATGAATCATCTTTTTTTTCTTCTAACTATTCTTAAAGAAGAGAAAAACTCTCGTAAAGGTGGGTCGGGGTTGGAAGACACCGAAGCTGAGGCAGCCACCATGGAACAGGATGCCCGTGCCCACCAGGCAGGGCAGCCGGGGGTAGGTGTCACTCGCCCTTCACCAGGACGAGCTCTCCCTGGAGAGCACTGACTTGGGGTTGCTAGAGGAGTAAGTGCTCCCCAGGGCTGCTGCTTTGTGCTGTGATCTTGAGCCGGGAAACAGTCCCGTGCTGCAGGTGGGAAGACTGAGGCTTGGAGAGTCCCAGCGGCTTGTCTGAGATCCAGGTGAGGCTCCACACCACATCCTCCCTCCGTTCTGCTACCCACAGCATGGGCCGGGTCCACAGCAGGCCTTTCACAGCCAGAGGTGATGGTCGGTCCTCGGGCTGCCCAAGATTAAGGCATGAGAAAGAAGCAGTGGTCTGACTTAGCAGCCAGCCTCGCTTGCACACGCCCGCGGCCATCGCCAACACCAGCCGACTGAGTGGGTTCCACTGAGCTCTTGGGATAGGAACAGGAGTAGGACCCCAGGGGTGTGGGAAAGAGTGTAGGACGTGGATCAGCCCCAGGGCTGTAGACCTGGCTCCCGGCTCCCCCCTCTCCCTGTCGCGTCTCCCCGGGGTGCTGGCTTTGATTCGTGCTTCCTCCTCAAGTTATTTGTTTGTCTGGTTTGCAGTGGCCACAGCCCTGAGCAAGAATCAGAGCTGCGCCTTTCTGTTTTGTTCAGAGTTCCCTGAACGGCTCCTGCCGGTTGACCCAGGCCTGGGCGCTGGGCAGCCTGTATGTGTGCTTGGAGGCAGTGTGCAGCCAACACACACTTGTTTTCCTTCTTGGTGAAGAAATCTCGGCAGTGGTGGTGCTGGAGGGGTGAGGTGGGGTGTGGTGCACTCTGGTAGACCAGCTGGCCCCAGCCAGGGACACCAGGTCTAGTTCTACAATGTTCCAAGACTTAGAGAAGAAAAACAAGCATAAGTACCAAACAACTCCGTGCTCCATTTAGAGCCAGGAGGCATGGCTGGGCTGAAAACAGACATCAGCTGCGTGTTTGACGAGGAAATGAGCATGTGGCTGGCATCCGTGACCTTGTCTGCCTCAGGGGTCCCTGTGGGGTGCTGCTGGGCTTCATGGTGGAGACATGAGCTCAGAGCTCACAGGGGGCCTGCAGGTATTCCTGGTGAGTGACTGTGGTTAAGTGACAGCGACCCTTGGCCGTCCTCAGTACCTACAGAGGCACATGTGGATATGGCCGTCGAACAGTGGGCCAGACCCAAGGGAAACAGGGCATCTAACATGGGACACTTGGGATGCCCCAGATGAGAGGAGGACTTGAACGGGTCCCTGGGCAGATGGAAATGAGAAGGAACAAGCATCCAAGTGTGGAAATTGGCTGTCCGGTCGCCTGGGGAGCCCCTCCCCCGGCATCCTGAGTGTGACACCTGATTTCAGCATCAACCATCTGCTCCTTTAGGACCAGGGTTGGCCATCCTCACCTCAGGCTGCTCAGCAGCTGGTGCTCAGCTGGCCAAGGCTCAGCATGACCTTGCTCTCTGCTCCCTAACTCAGAGCTTGACCCTGAAGCCTATTGACAAGCCCAGTAGTGCCTCCCAGCTCAGCTTCCTGGCACAGGCTCTGCCTCCGGGTCCCATGCTGGATGCGGAGGGGGTGGTCTCCCAGGGCAACACACATGTCCTGCTCCCAGACTTTCGCTTAACCCCTCTACTGCAGCTTCCTTCCCGGTCCCTGGTCCATGGCATCTTCAGTGGCCACAGGCTGCTGCACTGTTAGCATCCCAGGTGGGACATTGTAGCCAAAGTTGGCCTTCAGCTCCCACCCTTTGGTGGGAGGTGGGGAGCCCTTCACTGCGTGGCAGAGCCCACAGTTGTTCTACGTTCTTGGGCTTCCTTTTTTCACCAGATGTGGAGCCTTGGATTGCAGACCTTGCTCTGGGCCAGGCATTAGGATGGTGAGAGAGGAAAGCAAAGGGGGGTGGGTAGCTCACAGAATCCTGCTGTCCCAGAGCCCGAGTCTGCTGAGGGTGGGGAGAGGCAGGAAGGGGTGGTGGAGACAGAAAGTGACATTGCACAATGCTCTGCTTGTTTCAAACAGCAGGGAAGAGGCCACGAGCCAAGGAATGCAGACAACCTCTAGAAGCTGGAAAACACAGGAAACTCTCTCTTGGGGCCTCCCACGATGAGCCTGCTCTGCCAACACTCTGAATCTAACCCAGAGGGACCCAGGTGTGACTTCCAGCCTCCAGAATGGCCAAATCCTGAGTTCGGGTCGCTGCTGTTGTCTTCCAGAAATTCAGTATTGAAAGGCAGAGTTACAGGTGACAGAGAGAGCGGGGAGAGAGAAAGAGAGAGATCCTCCACCCGCTGCTGTGCCCCCTAAGTGCAGCAATGGCTGAAATTGGGCTAATTCAAAGCCAGGGGCCAGGATCTTCCAGATTTCCCACATAGGTCCTTTGCCCAAGGACTTTGGCCACCTCCACTGCTGTCCTGGACAGAGAGCTGGAGCAGAAGCGGAGCAGCCACATGGATGGGATGGATACTGTCTGGAGGTCCTCCTGTGTCCCTTAGGCCCTCAGATCACATGTTGCTGGGTTTTAGTGGGAGATGCTGAGGCCTGAGCTCAGGGAGAGTTTGATCTGGGAGCCTAACATCGCCACCACCAAGAAGCTGTCTTTTTCTGTTCCTCTGTCCATTTTGCAGTGGCCTTTGGCTGTGTCTGTGTGGCTGGCTGCTATGTCAGTCAGCTTTTGTTATCCTAACAAATCCTGAGGAGCAGCCTCTTCTGGGGGAAGGTTTGTTTTGCTCCTGGTTTAGGAAGCTTAGTCTAGGGCCGGGCGTGTTCTGGCAAAGCAGAGGGCACGTCCTGGGGGATGTGTGTGTGGTCTCGCTGTGAAAACCACCAGGTCCCATCCTGGGGGCTTCCCCCCAACATCATATACCCCCTCCAGCCCCTTCCCAGATACCCCACCTCCAGAGCCCAGCTCCCACTCCCACCCCATAGGTCATGCAGTTCAGGCTTTGGAGACCCAGCCTTTAACACATGAGCTCTTGAGATGGCTCCGAAACTAAGGTGCACACCACAGCAACTGCAGCCCCCAGCTGTTCATGCCAACAGGAGTTCAGAAGTTACTGGGCAGGCAACATGGGTGCTGTGACTCCCAGAGTGGGACTTGACCCTGAGATCCTGGTAGGCTGGATTTTGGCCCTGAAGATTAGGGGAGTGGGGATGGGGCTTGCCCAAGTGCAGAGAGAGCTGACTGTGGCACAGCTCTGCCTGGCCCAGGAGTTCAACCAGTCCTTCCCGAGTCTGCTTTGCCACTCAGTCTCTGGACTTGCCTCTGCCTTCAGCCCTCATGGGCAGAAAGGTCACGAGCTGCTCCCTTCCCAGGCTGGGTCCCCATGGGGTGACCAAAAGGCCACCAAGACATGTTTCTGATTCCTGTGATGGGCAGTGGCATCTCCTGGCATCTCATTTGTGCTGGTGGCAAACCCTACCGGAGTCTCCTCAGCTCTCAGTGCTCAGGCCGGCCTGCTGGACACCAGGGGCCATCCCCGCCTTGGGCCCTGCTCCTCACAGAGGCTCGTGCTCTGCCTGCCCACACAGCGCGCAGGGCAAAGGGACTGGGGCATCTTAAGGCTCCCAGTACTAGCCCTCTGCCAGTGATGAGTTTTTGCCAGACCTGACCACAAGTGGTCACCCAGCTTGTCTTGGCAGGGCCTGTTAGGGTACTATCCTGCCCATGCATCCTGTTTCTGGAGGCAGCTGTGGACAAGGGCTCAAGTCCCAGGGGGCTAAAGCTCCTCCCGTGACCCCCAGGTTCCTCTACATGAGGAGAGGCTGTAGACCCCATACCTGGCTTGGACTCAGCCCCCAGCCCTTTCGCCCTCGTGGCCCCTCCCATCCACTTCTCCTCCCACAGAGCCCATGGAAGGATGGGGAGAGGTGCCCACGGCTGTGCTGATCCACCTGCTCTCCCGTGAAGCAGTGGGGCCACCCCTGTGTGACAGCCTGGTGGTGGATGAGCCGTCACAGGGTGCGTGATGTGGGCGGTCTGGTCCTCCCGGAGGAGGGGTCCGGCAGGTAGTAGGGGGTTTCAGGCCCCTCTGAAGCGGTGAGGGCAGCTCTCAGGGGATTCTGCTTGGGAAGAGCAAGTGTGAACCTTGACAGGGAACTGGTGTGGCAGGAAAGACCCTGGCGCCTTCACTTCTTAGGTGGCTCTGGAGCCTGTGGCCCCGCTGGCCTGGCTCTGCATGCCCTTGCCACATGGGCATGTGACTGTCCTACCTCTGGGGTGCGCCAGGGGCTGCTCTGAGGAGACTCCACAGCCTCTCGGGGTACACCAGGGTGCACTCTAAGGAGGCTCCACAGGTTCTCGGGGTGCTCCAGGGGCCGCTCTGAGGAGGCTCCGCAGGCTCTCGAATCCCCTGGGGGTTGAGCTGCTGCGGTCCTTGCAGGACCGGGTGGTCACAGCGTGGATCCCCAGCATCCTCTCTGCCCGTCTCACTGTCCCAGGTCCCCATGGGTGTTCCTGGCATGCACTCCCACACCAGCCACTTGCACACGGGTGCTCATCTCATACCCTGCATCAGGAAACAGGATCTGAGCCTGGGATTCCGGCCCAACAGACGTGTCTGCCCCAAACTGTGGCAGGGCAGTGGTGCTCAGACTTGTTGGCTTGGTCACTATTGGGGCTGGCACCAGGACACACTGGGGTGAGGTGCCACCAGAAGACCTACCCTGCTGGTCTTCATCTTCCATAGCCCACGACAGCTCTGGATCCCAGTTCCTGTGGGGGCTGCCGCTCTAGGTTCCCATCCCATGCAGCTGCACACACACACACACACACATGCATACACACAGGGAAAATCCTCCCAGCAAGTATAACAATCTCAACTGCCCCATGGCTTCATTTCTGCTTCAGTTTAGCGGTCACCACCAAGCTTCTGCCACACATTTAGTTCATTATTAGATTAATGTTACTTACTGATTTCTTTGAGAGGCAGACAGCATGCCCATCGGCTGGTTCACTCCTTGGTCTAGCAGGGACTGAAGCCAGGAGTCGGGGACTCAGTAATCCTGGGGTCCCATGTCAGGTGGCGGAACCCACCTGTTTGAGCCATCGTCTGCTCCCTCGCAGGCTGTGGGTTTGCACAAAGTTGGGGTCAGGAGCTGGAGCCAAACCCAGGTCCTCGGCTGTGGGACTGGGAGGTCCTATCAGCAAGGCTCTGAGGTGAAGGCTTATTTGCCATGGTAACTGTTTTGCAGTAGGCTCTGTAAGGGTGACTTTATAGGGAGGACTCGCCCATCAGAGTGGTTGACGTCATTTCCATGAGAATGGGTTTGTATGTACTTGGTGCCCCCTTTCTCTCATGCCTGCCATCCCTGGCACACCGGTACCTGCTGCCGGGCATCTTGGCTTCCTGGAACTGGGAGAAAGTCAATGTCTACCTGCTGAGGCAGCTTGTTACAGCAGCCCAACATGGGTCGCACCAGGCACACCCTCCTGTCTCCTGCCAGTGACCTTGTGCCCACAGGGGCGGCCATTCCCTGGCAACATCTCCTTCTGCAGCAACGGTGTTGGCCTGCTCCTTCCAGCTGCTCAGACAGGCATCTTCTGCCAAGTGAAACGGGTGGCCAGGCCGACATGCCGTGTTCTCCACCTGCAGGGTCCGAGTGGACCAGGGCAGGCAGGAAGTGCCTTGGGCCCTGGCTCCTTTCTCACACAGCTGACACAGGACACTGTCCTGTGAGCTCCCCACATTCCTATCCCATGCCCACTGGTGATGGCAGCCACGGTTGGAACAGGCAGCCTCAGGGCTGTCAGGCCGCCACACTTAGGCTCATAGCTGTCTTTGTCAGGGTCTGGTGGCAACTCCCAAAGTGCAGCCAACACTACACGGGCCACGTGAGGATCAGCCCTGGATGCCACCCTGCTAGCAGAGAGCTCACTCGGGTTCTCCCTCCTTTGGCCCTGCAGGGGACAGTCTCTTGGCTGCCCTGCCCACGGTGCTGGCCAGGGGGGCCGTTGGCTGAATGGCCCAGCAGGGTGTTGCCTGTGGCGGTGGGGCGGCAGATCAGTGAACGCCCACGCTCCTTTGGTTCAAAGCAGAACACGTCCCATGTTTCCCGGACGTGTTTTTGAGCTTGTAGCTTTCGCTCCTGGCACAATCTGATTGGAAAGCTGGCCCCATGAAGAGCGAAGGAGGGAAGCCAGGCCCAGGGGCTGGGCTTTGCTTCGGGGCAGGGATCGTGTGTCCCGCTGGAACGCCCATCCCTGGTGTGTGTCCAGGCTGCTGGGGGAAACCGCAGCAGGGGGAGCTATGTCTTGAACAGCCCCCCTTCCCTGAGGGTTTTACAGGCTGGGGCTCTGCGGGCGTCTGTGAATGACTGACCAGCAGAGGGAGCTGGTGCACCCAGCAGTTATTCCAGGCTGCTTTCCCTTGTGCCAGCCCGTGGTATTGGCTATCAGAGCGCCCTAGCTGCTTCCCCTGTCCTTTCCCCCTTGAAGATAGGCATGTGTGGGGCATTTGGCAGCGTGCAATGATGGGTTTTACTTTGTGCGTGTGCTCTGTCCAACTGTCCTTGCCTCACTGTTCGGGAGGTGTTCTGGGGTGATGCTCTGGTGACCTAAGCGTAACTGTGATTGTACCGTCACCCCGCTTGTCCAGGCCACGCGGGCAGAATGCACTGGGGTGGGGGCAGCCTGAGACATAGCAGCCCTGACGCCCTTGCTCGCTTTCACGCATCGTCACAGCTAATGCAGTGACTTCAGGCTCATCGAGAAAGACGCCCTACAGGATCCTGTCTGGATCCCACAAGCCTTTTACAAGCTGGGTGTTCTGGCCAGGAGCAGGGGGTGAGAGAGGCAGAGAGGTTCCGGGTGTGAAGTGAACACGAGTGCCCCAGCAGCATCTTGGCCGCCAGGCCAAGTGCCTCCCCTAATCAGCTCATTTTGGTGCCAAAATTTTAGAGTCCATGTCTATGGGGAGTCTTCCAGAAGTTCACAGAGAAGGTGCTATAAATAGGAAGGAGTTATAAATAGATTCTAAAATTCTTTCTGCACAAAAGCAGATTTCTTCATTCCATTGTCTGTGAATTTTTGGAAGTCCCCATGTGTTTAGAAGGAGATGGGCTCTGAAGAGTTACATCACCTTGGGGCTGCTGCGGTGGTGTAATCCTCCCCCGTGTGGGTGCTGCTTCAAGCACCTGCTGCTCCCTGGGAAGACAGCAGAGGAATGCCCAAGGTCTTGGGTTTCTACACCCGTGAGGGACTTGAAAGAAGGTTGTGGCTCCCAGCTTCAGACATATCCAGTGCTGGCCATCACAACCATTTGGGGGAGTGAGCCAGCAGATGGGGAATTCTCTCTCTCTTGCTTTCACTCTAACTTTCAAGTAAAATAAATCATTTTAAAAAAATAAGAGCTGCATCACATGACTGGCAACTCCAGAAAATCCAAGGTGTGCATCCAGAATGATGTCTGTAGGAAACTTGGTCGTTAAGGTGTCAGAGCTGGGGTCAGCAGCCTGCCGTGCAGTGCTGGGCCTCCGGCGCTGGGCCTCAGAGTGCCTGGCTGCTCTTCCTGCACATCTGCCCCTCTCTGTTCCTCCTTCCTCTTCCCCGAGTCCTTCAACAGACACAGAAATGCAGACTCCACAGCCTGCAGAAGTTGCCAGCCCCAGGGACACTGCCGGAGCAGCCCAGGAATGGACGACAGCAGCGGCCATGGGGCTGGGTGCCTTGGTCCTCAAGCTGACCCACAAGGTTAGCAATATGCTGTGTGACTGCACACCAATCCCTGGTGCATCTGGAAGCTCTCCTTGCAAAGTGAGGGGAACAAGTGGTTCTACCAACTGGGAAGTTTGGGGTCAGTGCTCCATCTGAAATGTACCAGTCTATGAACACCCTGGGGGAAGTATGAGGCTGTAGGCTGTGGTGGCTAGGGCAAGGCTCAAGGGCAGGCTGCCAGCACCATACCCACCTGGTGCATACTCAGCAGGGCCCTGTCCAGAAGGGGCTTGAGCCAGGGACCTACAGCTGTTCCTTTACTCCCTGGCCAACCTGTGATTGCAAGGACATGAGCGGGGTGCTTGTCTCAGACAGCAGAATACTCATGTGCCCACACCTGCCCAGCGTCTCCAGACACAGGAAATCCCCCAGCTGCTGGCAGAATGACCTTGCGTTAGTGACTGGATTTGAGTGACTGCTTTTTTAAATCCTTGTTTTGTTCTTGGGATACTATGATTCATTTAAGAGATATTCTTTCAACAAATGAATGAGCTCAACGTAGCGGGGGCATGCAGGGCGCAGTGCCAGCGTCAGGCCCATGCACAACCACTTAAGGAAGCTCTTGAGTTAAACCCTGAGACCAGCAGCTGCTTATGCTACAAAACAAATATGGCTCAAATTCCTGGGCCCCTGTACTCATGTGGGAGGCTTGTAAGAAGCCGCTGGCTCCTGACTTGGACTGGCCCAGCTCCTGCTGTTGCAGCCATTTGGGGAGTGAACTAGCAGATGGAAGATCTCTCTCCTTCTCTCTCTGTAACTCTGCCTTTCAGATAAAGATAAATACAATATTTTTTTTAAAAGCTTGTTTAGTTAAAAGGTGAGGGGAGAGAGAGAATCAGAGAGCTCCCATCTACCAGCTCAGCCCAGAAATAATGAGACAAGTCTGAAGGAAGCAGAGGATGAGAGTGAAAGCGAGTTGAGCAGCTATAAGCAACAGACGCTGCTGACCAGGTTGGGCAGGGGGCCCGGGTGCGAGTCTTGTTCCTGCTGGTCTCTCTCTAATCTTTAAAGATTTATTATTATTATTATTTTAATTTGAAAGGCATAAACATACAGAGACAGAGAGAGAGAGCATGAGAGAGATTCTCCGTGTGGTGATTCACTTTTCAAATGGCAGCACATTCAGAGTGGACCAGTCAGAAGCCAGGAGCCAGGACCCTCTTCCAGGTCTCCCGCATGGGTGAAGAAACTCAAAGACATAGGCCATCCTCCGCTGATTTCCCAGGCACATTAGCAAGGAGCTAGATGGAAAGTGGGGCAGCCGGGACCTGAACTGGAGCCCGTATGGGATACTGGCGCTGCCCACTTGGCCACAGCGCTGGCCACAGCGCTGGACCAGAGCTGGTCTCTTTTATGGTGTTTTTTCCTCCCTCTTCCGTCATTTGTGACATGCCCTGGTTCATGTGGTAGGGCTGGTCTTTGGATTGGCCTCTTTCTGTTCATGAGTTCAGAGAGTGGTTCGTGGCTAGACTCTACCCCGATTGGTGCCAGAGTGACCTGCTGAAGTCAATGGACTCATCAGACAGAGTTACGCATCCAGGATAGAGTTATTTATTCCTCCCAGACAGGTAAGGGGCTGACTGCGACTCAGTCCCATGGCCACGCCTACCTGTCAAGGACTGAGCAGGTGGCGCAATGGCCATCTGTGAGCTGTAACTGGGGGTATATAAAGAGAGGATGTTGGGCAGCCCAGCTGCATCAGCTTCCAAGCGAGGACCTGGGATGCAGGACAAGGCAGCTCCGAGGTCTCCCACGGCAAAGGCACCATGTTTCTTAGGAAGTCATGGTGGTTGCGCTTGCTTACTCACCTCCTTCCTCTGCTGCGACGTCTTTAATCAGGGCCTCTGGGACCTTTTTCATGACGGTGAGAGGACTCATAGAGTTCCGTAAGGAAAACGTGGCTCCACAGTGTTCTGTGCACTCCCTTTAGCTCCCAAGAATCCCTGTGAAAAACAGTGGAACAGGCGCCATACATGCGTGTTGCACTTGGCAGCCACGCCAGGTTTCTTTGGACCTGCCTGGTTCCCATTACAGCCGGAATTCTCCACAAACACTCAATTTGAGGTCACCATGGAGCTACTATGCAAATTGTTTTACTGTAACAAGCAGAAGCTTCTCCCGGCTACCAAGTTGCAAACTTGGAAAATGCCTCTAGGGGAGTTTGGCAGTGCCAGTAACTGCAGACACACTGCATTTGCAGCGATTTATGTCTCTTGCTTTCTGTGAGCTCACACACATACAGGAAGACTCCAACAAAAAGAAGGTTGCTCGTAAAATTCTTCTTCATAATCGTTGTGGGTAATTTGCTCTCTCTGTGAGCTGACTTTTTCACGGAAGAACTGGGTGTGCAAATGGGTCCCAATCACGGTGTGCCACCCAACGGCCATATCAATTCTTCTTCATTATGTACAAGCTGCCAACCAGAACACACTGATGCCTCTGACACTCACCAAACCCGACTCAAATTTTAAATACAACCGGCTTCCCATAAACAGTTCAAATCTTACCTATTGGACTGCAACGCACGGCTTGGCATGGAAGTGCCCTTGCTCCAGGGGGTTGGATTAGCTTCCGCAGTGTGATCATCTTACACAAAATGGCACGCTACAGTCGTTGGCATTTATAGCTCTGAAGGCAAGCATGGTGCGTGCTTGATGCTGTTCCCAGCGGTTGGAATGGCAGCTCTGGGACTCCGCTCGCGTGCACTGAAGTCAGTCAAACAACACCACATTGGGGATTTGAGAAGCAACACAGAACCATGGGCTCAGTCCTCGGCCAGGTTCCTAGGCCTGTTTCCCAGCCAACCTCTGATCCCTCGGGCCATTGGCCCCAGGATCCACCTCGGATGCAAAAACCCGGAGCATCCGCTCAGCTATCTACCCACATCCTCCTATAGACCTTAAATCACCCCTAAAATATTTATAATGCAGTAAATACTTACACAATATTTAAACATATACATGTATTTATTGTTTACGTATGTAGAAAGATCTATATAAATAATACAATGGAAATGCTAAGTGAATCCCTGTTACACTGTGCCATTCAGTGAATCATGACCCAAAAAACTGCACATGAAGCAATTCTTTGCAAGTGTTTTCTAACTGCGATGGGTGAAAGCAACAGGTGCAGAGCCCACTGGCGTGGAATGTCAAGTGGACTTTATTATTTCATGCACAGAGTTAGAAGATAAAACTTGACCAGTGTGGGAACAAGGTGGGAAGGCCAGGCCTGCAGTAACTACAGCAGGAAGACAGCAGACCCCAAGTTCAGCCCTTGTCCCCGGAGGAGACCGCGTGGAACTCCGCTCTGTGTAGGGCCTAGGGAAGGAGCATGTGCCTGTCACCACAGTGGTTCCTGACTGTGTCAGCAGCACCCGCCCATGCGTCAGTCACTAAGGGTGGTGGCCGGATTTCTGGAAGGTTCCGCTGCAGCTGCCTGCGGAGACGAGGTGGGTAAGGGAGCACACTGCTTTGTCATCCTTTCCCCCGCCCTGCAGGGAGCCTTCCAGGGAGGCAAACCAGCACAGGTGGCCAGGTGAGACAAGGGGCCAGATGCCTCCTGGGGGAGCAAGGAGCTCTCAGCTGCTTTCCTGGACGGTCTGCTACCCACTACACACGTCCAGCAGCCTCTCTGGCTTGGTTGCCCCAGAATGCCCGGGTTTCTTTCTAGGGCTATATTCTAGAATCCTATGTGGGCAGAGGTAAGAAGTGAGCCTTCTAGTTGGAATGAAAACACATATGTGTTTGCTTTCGGTTTTAAAGATTTTTAAAAAGTTTTTTTGAGAGGTTGAGTTAGAAAGAGAAGGCAAGACAGGGAGTAAGGTCTTGCACCCTCCGGTTTACTCTGCAAATGTCACAACAGTCAGTGTTGAGCTGATCCAAAGCCAGGAGCTTTTTCTGGCTCTCGCACACAAGTGCAGGGTCCCAAGGCCGCGGGCCATCCTCTGCTGCTTTCCCAGGACAGAAGCAGGGAGCTGGATGGGAAGCGGAGCAGTCAGGGCGCGAACCGGTGCCCAGAGGGGAAGCTGGCACCACAGGTGGAGGTGTGGCTCTCTGTCCCACGGCACGTGCACCTTGCTTTTTCATTTTCATCCATGCTTGCCACAGAGGTACAGCCAAAAGTGCAGAAAATGGAATGAAAGGGTAAGCTAATTTTGGTGAAAAACATTTGGAAATCCATGCGTATGAAGGTGTATGGAAAAGGCACACACATTTCAAAATCTTTTTGAATTAAAATAGGCTCAGGTTTTAGTTCTGCCAGGATGATCGCAGATCTCAGGCACCAGAGTTGCAAAGCAGTGGCAGAAACTGATGTGCCGCCATGCCAGCCCACTAAGGTCTGTTTTGATGTGTGATGTGTTTAACTTCCGGCTTTAAATCTTAGGTCCCCCAGTTCCGCGGTTTGACTCGGACTTAGTCTCTGGGTGTTTCAGTTTCCTTCAGTGTTGCAGTGGCGGAGGGAACCAGTAGTCATGAAGACAGAAGGCACCTCACACAATGTGGGTGTGAGGAGAGGGGATACCAGGGGCTCAGTACCCTGATGTGTCCTTCACTGACCACATGCACCTCACAGGGAGTGCTCCCTCCCCCTGCTCTGGTAGAGGATACAGACAACCTGCTCTCAGCCTGTGGGCTCTTGGCACGAGCTGCCCTCACTTTCTCCTGGCCCCACCGGCTAGGGTAGACCCGCTACAGCTCCAGGTGGGTTCTGTAGCCCCAGTGACCAGCCCAGCTTTAAGTTTGCAACTCGCTGCAACAGAGGAGAAAGGGAAAGGCCAGTGCACATGACAGCTCCCTAGGGCCCCCACCCCCTGTGCCCGCAGCCTCTGGGATTGGGGTCTTGGCTCCCGCAGCCCTTGTCCCACCTGCAGGTTGTGGCCACAGGGGCTATGGGTTTCAGCTGAGCCGGCAGCTCACTTCCGCATCCGCCGGCGCTCAGACCAGGGTCTCATTCTGCAGCCGGAGGTGTCCCCACTGGCTCCTGGTGCACAGGGGAGCGACAGAGCAGGCCAGACGAGGGGCAAGCACAGGGACAAGTCCATACAGCTCTTGGCTAAGGGTAACGGATGTACAAAGCGCTAGGATTTGAAAGTGGGAAGAAGCGAGGCCAGGGGAGGGTGAGTTGGGGTGGTAAGGAGGGGGGGGGAGTCCAGGCAGAGGCCGGCCTAGCCCAGGCCACTGTGCCCCTGCCTGTGGGCAGAAGGAGAGGTAATGCTGTGGACCCGCCAAATACTTCCTGCCAGGCCAGCCTTGCGCGCCCCTCCACCTCTCCGGGCGGGCAGGAAGACTCGGAGAACCGCCGTTTCCCGCGGGGCGCCCAGCAGAGGGCAGGCTGGCGGCGCGAACGCTTCCCTCGGCGCCCCGCCCGGGGACAGCCCCTGAGACGGGGCGCCTCAGTCCCGACCAGGGCCTGCACGTCCAGCTGGGACGCTGCTCCCGGCGAGAACGGCGAAGCGGTCAGAGGAGGTCCCAGAGGGCTTGGCCTGCACGTTGACTTCACCAGAGAAAAAAAGAAAAGGAAAAAAAAAAAGCGCAGAGCGTTTCGGGGACCCGTGGACCCCATTACCTCCCCCCCGCCCTCAGTGGAGCACCCCGGATCCCCTTCGCAGCCTGGCTTACTCGGGCCCTACTGGCTCTCTGATCGTCAATCAACTCCGCTGTATGATTGGAGGACAAAGGCTTCCGCCCGCCGGGTAGTGGAAAAGGGGGCGTGGGGTGGCGCCTGAACCGCATTCGGCCGGGCCCCGCATGCCGTGGGCGCCCCAAAGTCGCTTCCTAACCAGAGACCGTCCTGGCCGACCGACGCCCGGACTGGTCCCGCGCTCAGCTCGGGCACCAGAGGCTGAGCCCCAAGGGGCGAGCGCCGCGCCCCCTTCTCCAGGCCGCCCCTCAGGGCTGCGCGCGCCCGCCCGCGCCCCCTCCGCGCAGTCCTCGCCGGTTCGCTCGCTGCTTCCCCTCCTCGTCCTTCGCCCGCGCCGCCTCCCGTCTCAGCCGGCTGCAGCCAGCGAGGAGTGCTGAACGGCGGTCCCGGCCCCAGAGGCTCGGGCGGCTGCCGCGCGGAGGGGGCGCGGCGGCGCGGTCCCGCCCTGCGTGGCGGAGCTCGGCGCTCCCGCCGCGGCGCGCAGCCCGAGCCCGCAGCCCGCGGCCGGGCATGTAGCAGCGGCAGCAGCGGCGGAATATGGGCGGGAACCACTCCCACAGGCCCCCGGTGTTTGACGAGAATGAGGAAGGTAAGAGGGCTGTGGGCGCCCGCCACTCCCGGCACGCTGTGAGGGGCTGCTCTCCCGCCCCTCGGGCATCTCGGGGTGGGAGTTCCCTGGGGGTGGCCCGGGCCGGCGGACCCCGAAGCCTGCCCCCTGGGGCTGGGGCCGAGGCGGGAGTGGGCCCGCAAGGCCAGGGGTCCTGCGGCCGGTGGCCTGGGGTGGGCGGGTTGCGCCGAGGACGCGCGTGGGGCCCTGGTTCAGTGCACCGGCGGGGTGCGCTCGCCCGGACGCTCCTCGCTGTCCCGGGACCAGCCTGGGCAAAGTTGGCGAAGTCCTGAGGACGGGCCAGAGGTGAAGGAGGCTGGCCGGCCTTTCACGGGCTCGCGCGGTGGGAGTCCCTGTTGTCCCCAGGGTGTGCCTGGATCTGGACGAGCGGAACTCCGGTGGCCACCAGTGCGCATCCAGAACGCCTTCCTTAACCTCTCTGGAGCCTTGGCACCCCCGTCCCGCTCCCCCTCCTACCTTTAGGGTGGCCTGTGGCTTAACCACTGTGAGACCCAGGCATCCCAGAGCTGTACACGTGGTGTCCGCTGGACAGCCGCCCTCTGCGCTGCCCCAGCAGAGCCTCTGTGCCCCAAGCCTTGCTCTGCCTCAGGCACGGTCCTCACAGCACTGGGGTGGTGATGGTGGTGGTGGTAGTGTGTGTGTACCTCTGTTGTCCCCATTTTACACTTGAAGGGGACCCGCTTTGGTGCCAGCAAGCCAGCAGGCAGGCAGAGCGGCCTTGCATGTGGTGCAGGTCACTGCCGTGGGGTAGGGAGGGCATCCAGGCTTGTGCACATAGATGGTGGTTTCCAGAGCCCCCCAAGGCTGGGGTGCCACCCGGACTCCCGCCAGGACGACCCACTGGAGTGATTGAAGAGGGTGTGGAGTGGTCTCTGGCCAGTGCAGCCCCTCCCAACAGGACGCGCTACTCCAGTAACCCTTTGGGGTGGGGAGGGCCTGGCAGGGAGAGCTCACTGGGGTGGCCCTGGTGCGCGGACAGGAGAGCCGAGTCGGGCTTTGAGGCTCTTGTGCGTCCCTGCGTTGGGTTGCGGGAGAGGCGTGGTTCTGGCCTGGGCCACGGGAGAGGCGTGGTTCTGGCCTGGGCCACGGGAGAGGTGTGCGTCCCTGCGTTGGGCCGCGGGAGAGGCGTGGTTCTGGCCTGGGCCACGGGAGAGGTGTGCGTCCCTGCTTTGGGCCGCGGGAGAGGCGTGGTTCTGGCCTGGGCCACGGGAGAGGTGTGCGTGCGTCCCTGCTTTGGGCCGCGGGAGAGGTGTGGTTCTGACTTGGGTCACAGTCATGGGTCTGCTTTGAGCTGAGCAGGTTTTCTCTTCCCTCTTTTGTTGTCCTTTTATGAGCAGAGAAGATGCAGCAGCCTAGGAGGAAGAATGGTTTGTCCTTCCCAGCAGGAAAGCACACTTGTGAATGTGTGTTGGCACTGCTGGGCACTCGGGGGGTCGCCAGCCTTGGGTGTCTGTGCCTGTGGCACCTTGTTCCGTAGGTGCCCGGGGCCCGGGGTTAATTGCCCATTGCAGCGCTCATGGAAACACCTGGTTAGGGTGCTGCAGCCCAGTGAAACGTTAACCTGGTGGGTTTGGCCAGCCTTCTGCTCACCTGCTCCCCTGTGTAGGAAAAGCGTGCTGTGTGCTGCCCACCCAGCTGCTCACTTATCTCCTGCTTGTGCCAGTGCCTGCTCCTGTCCCGGACACCAGGGATATGGGGCAGAGGGAGGGTTCCTAACCCTGAGGGGGGCAGTCTTGGGGGGCGGTCAGAGCACATTCTCTTGAGACCCGACTCTTGCAGATGTGGCCGGGGATGCCCAGGGAGAAGGAGGTTTGGAGGGAGGCAGATGAGGAGGAGAAAGCCTTACTGCTTTCGTGGCACGGGGAGCCGGCCCTCGGCAGGAGCAGAGAGAGGTGGAAGGCACGTGAGGTGGCCCTGGGATGCCAACCCTGACTTAGGGCCCAGTGGCCACACAGGTGTACGGGCTTGAGCTGAAGGAGTTTGGTGACAGAGGAATGATGTGGTCCCGTGAACACCCCCATGCTCGCCTTTGCTTGTGGGTTTCATCTGGGCAAAGGTGCAGATGCCCGCCTGGCCAGGACAGGGTGGCTTGAGCATGTGGATGCCAATGCTGGCCCCTGCGCACTTGGGCCGTGACCACTTCTTGTTCCTACTGCAGCAGCTCAGCCTGCCTTCTCGTTGGATCCCAGCTGATCGGCTGGCAACATTTCTGTCTCCCTACTAGTGTTTGACACAGTGGTATTTGGCTGTGGCTGGCCTGCTGTGCATACGGAGCTGTGGCTGTTCAGGGCCCAGTTGCGCATGGGAGAGACGCAGCTCTGAGCGCTGCTAGAGGAATTTCTTGGGCTCTGGCCACTTCTCAGGACCTCTGTTATGACTATCTACCTCCAAGCTGTGGTCACAACTTGGCCTCCTCTCCCTGGTCTGCCCTTACTTCCTGCACTGTCAGAGCCAGGGTGAGCCTGGGAGACACTGTATCAGGCTGGGGGTGGTCTGCTTCATGCACTGCCTTCACCTGACTCCAGGGCAAATTGCATCAGGGAGAGTCAGAGAGAACCAGCCAAGCTCCATCTCTTGGGACCACATTCCCCCTTCACTCTCAGCCCACCTGCTTCTGCTGCTCCTCAGGTGTTCCCAGCACCCTCACACCTGCCTCTCTTGCCTGCTGCCCTGCCCCAAAGACCCCTGCCTCGTTTCTCTAAGGTCTCTGAAAACACAGCCATCTTCCTGGCTTTTCCTGACCACCCTGGACGCCCACCTCTCCTACCTGCTCCGTGGTCCTTCACAGTGGCCGCCACGCCCGCCCTGCAGTCATACTTCTCTGCCTGTTTTCCTGGTAACTCTCTATTCAGCGGCAAGCTCCTGGGAAGCAGGGACCTCGTGTGACCGATTCACCGCCACACTCCCAAACTGTGAAAAACACTTGGTACAAACGGGCGGCCGGTGAAGTTCTGGAGATTGAATGAGTGAATGAGTCAGCCTCGGTGGCTGCAGGCACAGCCAGGCTGCTCAGACATCTTCCTTCTTGTATCCCGTTCCTGCCTTGGAGTGGCTTTTTGCCCCGGCAGGCCCTGTCCTTAGCTCCCACCTCTGTCGGCTCAGTCTCACAATTCCAGATTCTCTAAGAGGACACCCCAGGGCTAGTTCTGGTGGCATTCTTGTTAAGTCTGGGGCCATTCCTGACCCAATGTCTGTGACCAGGGAGAGAGGAGGTTCTTACCGGGCCTGGCCAGGTTGCATGCAGTGGTGTTAGCAACCTTTGAGGTAGTGGGACTAAGCTTGGAAGCAAAGAATTTTCCCAACAACGACTGGAGACTGACAAAAGAAGGGCAAGTGGGTGCTGGATGGGCAGCCATCCTCCCCAGCCCCCGTGGGGCAGCCATCCTCCCCAGCCCCCGTGGGGTGGCTGTCCTCCCCGGCCCCCGTGGGGCGGCCGTCCTCCCCGGCCCCCGTGGGGCAGCCATCCTCCCTAGCTCCTGTGGGGCAGCCGTCCTCCCCAGCCCCCGTGGGGCAGCCATCCTCCCCAGCTCCCGTGGGGACCGTGCAGGGCTGTGGCTCCTCTCGCCAGGCTGGCTGGCTGCACATCCACCTTCTGCACCGCGCAGCGACCTTACAGGCAGCACTGCCTTCTTCCTCACCGTTGTGCATGCAGGGCCTAGATCAGGGCAACAGGGAGAAAACTCCACACGGCAGAAAGGTGAGCCACTTCTGGGGGCACATTTCTCACCTTCCTTTGGGTTCTGAAGCTGTTGAAGAACAAACAGAAGTTTCAGATGAAAAAGATTATTGAAATGACAGAATTAGAGAGAGATGAGAGAGATGTGTTGTCTGTCTCCTGATTTCTTCCCAACTGGCTCCCACAGTCGGGGTTGTTGGTACGGGCTGAAGCCAGGAGCTCGGAGCAACGTCTGAGTCTCCCAGGGAGGTGGTAGCAGCCCAAGTACTTGGGCCATCTGCTGCCGCTGTGCCAGGGGACTGGATCAGAAGCGGAGTATACAGGATGCCGGAGTCACAGATGGCTGCTACCTCACTGCACTGCCATGCTAGCCACAGAAACTTTGGGTTTGTTACCCATAAGCTTGGTTTGGAGAGCACACCTTGCATCTGTGGTTAGAATGACCTTCCCTCAGCAATCCTTCAAGTTCGACTCTGACACTTGCTGGGGTAGAGAATGGGGTCTTGTGGCACAGACCCAGCCCTGCGGCAGTTTTAGTGGCTCCAGATCACGGGGGCACAGAGCCCTGGGAGAAGTTCCTGCTAAGAGGTGGGGACTTGTGACTGGCAGCCTGTGACGGCTGGCATCTGTCTGACTTGCATGCCTTTCCTAGGATGTGTCTTCTCATTGAGAGAAAAAGCAGAGCTTTGGGTACTGCCTTCTGGGTACGACAGAGGGGTGGGCTGGTGGGAGGATGGAGGCGGAGTCACGGTCAGTGTCGAGGGCAGGGCTGAGATGCCAGGTGAGACTGAGGATCTGGATTTTAGGAGATCGGACGACCTGAGCTAGCACTGCACTTAGGCATTGGGAGGGACAAGTCCTCCGAGCAGCACGCAGTGCGGGAACATCAGGGCTTCGGGCAGTCTCAGAGAGGGACAGAGAGATGGTTCTGGAGAGAGCGCTGGCAAGCCGGGCAGTGGGGCAGACAGGCAGGTGCCCCAGAGCAGAGCCAGCGGGCTGACCGGAGCAGAGAGAAGCCTGGGTTAGACCGTGAGTGTTAGCTAGAGCTGGCCCAGGGGGACCTGAGGCCAGTGCTGCTATCACTCTCAGCTCGTCCTCCTCCAGTTTTGGTGTTTGGGGATCTTGCGGTGTCTTTATTCCTGATGACTTTGGCCCGGGGTCGCCACCCAGGAGTACTCCATCTGTGAAGTCATGCTCTAAGAAGGTCTTGAAAATTTTCATGGGAAATACACCATGTGAAAAAGTATGTGTGGCTTTTCATTGTCAAAGCCTTGTACTCATTTTCATCTTATTTGAAAGAAGAGAGAGAGAGAGAGAATGCTTTCTTGTACCCACTGATTGACTCCCCAAATGCCCGAAACAGCCAGGGCTGAGCCAGGCTGAAGCCAGGGATCCAAAACTTGATCTGGGGTCCCACATAAGTGTGTTTGGGGCCAAAGCATGTGAGCTGCCACCTGCTGTCGCCAAGGTGGCCGCCGTGTGGGAGCAGAGGCGGGACCTGAACCAGGCACTCCAACATGGCATGTGAATATGTGGAGCAGAGGTAAATGCCATCCCCTCATTTTTTGGTACAAAATAAATCCACCTTTTGATTTCATTTTCCGTGGACTTTCTGAATTACCCCTGTGTGCATGTCTCATTCTCTCCATGTGGGACATGGCCACTGTTCGATACCCTTTCTGTGCACACACACAAAAATATAGGAAGGTAGTTCATGGAAGATTAGCAGCATAAAGAAATTCTTCATGGATTTCTGCACCAAAATAAAGTTTCTTTTATCTCCATTTCCTACAAGTTCTAAAGTATTTTTATTTATTAGAGCGAGAGTGAGAGAAAGAGAATCTCCCAACTGTTGGTGTACTTCCTGAATGCCTGCAATGGCTGGGCCTGGGCCAGACTGAAAGCAGGATCTTTGAAATTAGTCCAGGTCTTACACATGGGTGGCAGGGACCCAGCACTTGGAGCCCTCGCCTGCTGCCTCCCTGGGGGCACAAGCGCAGGATGCTGGAATTGGGAGAGGAGTTAGGACTCAAGCCTGGGCCCTCCGCTACAAGCTGTGGATGTCCCGAGTGGCGTGCCCTGTACCTGTTCTTCTACCGCTTTGTGAAGCCCCTCGACCCTGCCTGTCCCTCAGAAGTTCTGTGGGGTCACCACACTTTGGTCAGTGTGGGCAGAGAGGCTGTGTGCCATGTGCTGTGTGAAGGACTCAAGAGCTGGTGGGTGTTCCTGGTCGTACTGAAGACATTTCCTTCTGTCTTGATTTGCTGCGAGTTTTTTATTGTCAGTGGGGCTTGAATTTAAGCAAGTGTGGGTTTTTCCCTGAGTTTGTTGAGATAATACACAGCTTTTCTCCTTTTCCTGATCAGTTGAAAAATCACGCTTTTTAAAAAAAAGATTGTATTTTTATTGGAAAGTCAGATATACAGAGGAGAACAGAGAGGAAGATCTTCCATCTGCTGATTCACTCCCCAAGTAGCCACAATGGCCAGAGCTGAGTTGATCCAAATCCAGGAGTTAGGAGCTTCTTTCGGGTCTCCCACGCAGGTACAGGAACCCAAGGCTTTGTTTGGACCATCCTCGATTGCTTTCCCAGGCCACAGGCAGGGAGCTGGATGGGAAGCGGGGTCACTGGGATTACAATTGGCCCCCATATGGAATCCCGGCCCATGCAAGGCGAGGACTTTAGCTGCTAGAATTCTGCGCCAGGCCCGAAAAGTCACATTTTTACAAAAGCATTTATTTATTTATATTGGAGAATCTGATTTACAGAGAGGAGAAACGCAGAGAGCAGTCTGCCAAGTGTTGGTTCACTCCCCAAATGTGATTCACTCCCGAAGTGATCAGAGCTGAGTCGATCCAAAGCCAGCAGCCAGAAGTCTCTTCTGGGTCTTCCACATGGGTGCAGCGTCCCGAGGCTTTGGGCTGTCCTCAACTGCTTTCACAGACCATGAATAGAGAGCTGGATTGGAAGTAGAGCAACTAGGACATGAACAAGCACCCAGATGAGGTGCTGGCACTCGCAGGTGGAGGATCAGCCAGCTGAGCCAGCACACCAGCCCCAAATCACATCATTGTTAATCGCTGAATCAACTTTCACTCTTGGGATAAATCCAACTTGATCACAGTGTGACACATTCCTAGATTTGATTTGCTGGAATTATGTTTATAATTTTTATAAGATGTTATGAACATTGTGCCCATATATATATTTTAAAGATTTTATTTATTTTTATTGGAAAGGCAGATATACAGAGAGGAGGAGAGACAGAGAGGAAGGTCTTCCATCTGATGGTTCACTCCCCAAGCGGCTGCAATGGCTGGAGCTGAGCCAATCTGAAGCCAGGAGCCTCTTCCGGGTCTTTCACGCAGGTGCAGGGTCCCAAGGCTTTGGGCCGTCCTCGACTGCTTTCCCAGGCCACAAGGAGGGAGCTGGATGGGAAGTAGGGCTGCCGGGATCAGAAGCAGCACCCATATGGTATCCTGGTGCGTTCAAAGCGAGGACTTTAACTGCTACGCTATTGTGCCGGGCCCGCCCATTTATTTAAAAGAGATAAAATAACTCTCTTCTCTAAAAACCCAACTTATTAAAAATGATACCAGGACAATTGTAAATATCAGAAGGTTTCTACAATTATTGCTTAAAATTGCTTATTTATATAATTTGAAAGGTGGGGGAATTGAGAGCGAGCGAGCAAAATCTCCTAAGTGCCGGTTTATTCCTCAGATGCTTTCGGCATCCAGAATTGGACCAGCTCAAGGCTGGATGCTAAAAAGGCAATCCGGACCTTCCGTGTGGGTGGCAGGGAGCGAGCCACTAGATGCATCACTTGCTGTCTGCAGTGGTACGCTTGGCAGGAAGCTGGAGCCGGGAGTGCAGCCGGGACTGGAGCCCAGGCATATGATAGGGGCATCTCAGCATGTTTACAGCAGGTTTGTGTTAAGGCTATAACCAAGCTTTCTAAAGGATTGAGTTCCTTCCTGCTGTTCTCCGCAAAGAGCCTGTGAAGGATCGCCACCGAGTTTCCGGGTCTTTAGCCTCCTGTCAATCCTGAGATCCTGTTGGCCTCGCCAACATCTATGGCATCCGCAATGGCGTGTCCTTCCTTCATTCAAATTTTGGCAATACAGGTCTTCTTTTTCGCTTATTTCTTATGATTTGTCTTGCTTGGATTACTAGTTCTTTACATTTAATAGGAGCTTTTGGATTTAACTTTTCTTTGCCTTTTAATTTGCTGACCTGTGTTCTTATTTTAATTTTTTTATATAGATATAATTTTGGGTTTCATGTACTATTCCTGTCTTTGATTTTGAGACAAAATCTCTGATCGTTAATTTCATTTTCTCACTTATTTCTTCCCAGTTTCATTTACAGGTTTCCGCTGGAATTAGTTTTCCTTTGGCTGAAATATTTTCCTGAGCATTTCTTTCGTGTTTGTGTTCTGGTGACAAGTTTTCTCACTTCCTGGAAGTCTTCCTTGAGATGATGAGTGGTCATTTTGATGGTTACCAAATCCGTGTTCGTAGTGGTTCCTTCCGCGTTGGCAACATTGCAGTTTCTTTGGACCTCCAGCTTTTCGCAGGCACACACAGTCTTCCATCCCCTGATTCCCTTCCCAAATGGCCTCAACGGCCAGAGCTGGGCCAGTGCAAAGCCAAGCGGCCGGGTGCTTCTTGCAGGTCTCCCTGGTGGGCACAGGGACGCAAGCACTTGAGTCGTCCCCTGCTGCTTTCCCAGGCCGTAAGCAGGCAGCTGGGTTGGAGTGGTGCAGCTGGAACATGACTCGGCGCCCATATGGGATGCTGCACTGCAGGTGGATGCTTAGCTTGCTGTGTTTCTCCTCCTTTGCAACATGCAGATTTTTCTTCTTTTTTTAAGATTTCACATTTGATTTGAAGGATCTTAGCCATGATGTCCCTGGGCATAATGCCACGGCCATTTCCTGTGACTGTGGCGTTGTTACTTTTGGGAGGACTTTCGCGCTGCCTCCCTGCTTGCTCTGGCCTGTTTCTCTGCGCTCAAGCTGCACCGCCTTCACACTTCCCGCTGTGCCCGGTGGCCCAGGCAGTGTCTGCGTCGCTGTGGCCGTTTGTCATTCCTGGCTTTTAGCCTGGACATTTCCTTCTGACCTGTTCCTTTCTGGAGCCCTTCAGATCTTTGTCTGTTTCATACAGTGATGATGTTTGTGGTTTTGGTTCTAGAATTACCGGTTGGTGTTCCTTGAGGGTTTCAATGTGCTGACAGGATTCCCAAAGCTTGCCTTGGAGTAGCTTAGCTATTTGAGTTAGATTGACTTAGGAGCTGATGTGAAGCCAGGAACCAGGAGCCAGGAGCCTCTGGGTCCCCCATATGGGCACAGGGGCACAAGCACTTGGGCCTTGTTCTGCTGCTTTCCCAGGTACATTAGCATTGAACTGGATCTGAAGTGGAGCAGCTGGGACCTGAACCAGCATCCACGCGGGATGCCAGCGTCTCAGGCAATGGCTTAACCCGCTATACCACAATGCCGACCTCTCCAAAGGTTTTCCTTTTGCTCTTCTTTGTCAGTTAACCTGCAGGTGCCAGGAACCCCATCACTGCTCCATCCTTGCAGGGTGGTGCTGGCTGTCCTAAGTCGAGTTCAGACTTGATCCTGGCCTGTCACTGCTTGATGTCCCCAAGTGTCCTCCTCCCTGCTGGGTCTGGTGTTCTGTGTCCCCTCCCCTGGGAGTACTTCCAGTGCCCACTGCCCCGGCCCTTTGGAATCTGCCTGGCAGACGCCCCACCGTGAGCACTGTTTCCTCTTGTATGTCCGGCACGTGGCCCTCCCACCATGTTGGCTTGAGAAGCCCTTCCAGTTGATGGATCAGAAGCTCCCCAGTGGCTGGATTGGCCCCCAGAGGCAGGAGCCCCCTCCCCTGGGACTGTGGGCAAGGGGCAACTTTCTTTCTTAAAGCTGGCCCCCTCTGAGACTGGTGTTGCTGTGGTCGCTGCCCCCCACTCAGGTCTCACTGTCTTGGGGGAAGTCCAGCCCTCCTACCCCATCTCTGGATCCTCTCCTTCCATTCAGGGGAGTGCTCTGATGGAGGTTGCTGTAATCACTCTGTCCTCTTCCTGTTTTTGAAAGTTGTGAAGATGGCAGCATGTCAATGCCCTGGCCTTTAGGCACTCTGGGGTGAGCCTTAGAGCTAATCTGGGTTGCTGGGAGTGGCCACGTTTGCCTCAACCCACTGCTGCAGGGTGCCGTGAGACTGTGCTTTCATGCACCCCTGACGTGGGGTGTCTGTCCTTCGGCTACTTTTTGACTATTACGGCAGCTGCCTCCATGAAGAACCCAGAGAGCATCCCTGATAGATGTGTGTACACGTCTCCCCAGCGGCTGGGTCGCACAGTTGATGTGTGCTGCTCCTTGTAAGGCACTCAGGTTGTTTCCAGGGTGGCCCTGTCAGTTCTCAGGCTGACAGGCCGTGCAGCTGTGCCTCAGCATAAGCCTGCAGCGATGCACTCAGCAGTGAAACACACTGAAGTCTTATATTTTCCTGAGCTGATGCTGTTGTCGAGGTAGAAGGAAGTGGGCAGGCAGACTTAGAGTTTTAAAAGAAGACTCCTTTTTCTAGTCCTGAATTAAAACATCCATTTTTTTCAAATAAAATATTTATTTGAAAGACAGAATTACAGAGAGAGAAAGAGAGGAAGAGAGAGAGAAAGAGAGAGAGTCTCAGGTTCACTTTCCAAATGACTACAACAGTTGGAACTGGGCTGATCTAACACCCGGATCCTGGAGCTTCTTCTGGGTCTCACAGACGGGTAGAGGGGTACTGGGACCCAAGCGCTTGGGCTGTCCTCTGCTGCCTTCCCAGGTGCACTAGCAGGGAAGTGGATTGGAAGTGGAGCAACTGGGACTTGAACTGGTGCCCATATGGGATGCTGGCACAGCAGGTAGCAGTCTTTACCTACTAGGCTATAACACCAATCCCAGTTTATGGTCTTTTTAACAAAAGCGTTTCTGAAACATGAAGAATTCAGGTAGCTATTTTCTCCTGCTTTGTGATTTCGCCATTCAAGAATGTGGCCTTTATGCAAGTCTTGGCTTTCCTGTTGGACTTGTACGTTTAAAGATTTGTATTTATTGATTTGTTTGATTTCAGGGAGAGAAAGAGGCGAGTGAGCGACCATGCTGTCCATCCGAGGTGGTGGTTCAGTGGGCAGCTGTTGCAGGCTGCTGTCAGGATCCCAGGAGTTATTTTGGCTCTCCCACATGAGCGGCAGGGACATGCCTACTCGAGTCATCCGTCGCTGCCTCCCACGATCTGCATCAGCAGGAAGCTGGAATTGTGTGTGGAATCAGAACTCCCACCTGGGCACTCTAACGTCCCAAGCAGGGTCTGATTCACCATGCCCGTGCCCACTCTGGTGACCTCACCAGGGACACATTTCACCAAAGGTGCCCACCCTGGGCATTGTCATCTCAATGTGCAATCCATTTCCCGTGAGATGCTTTATTTGCAAACGTCTTTGCCGTTGATGTGTTTGACACTTGCAGCGTGTGTTACTTGGGGTTGGCGGCATGCATAGGGCTCAGAAGGCTCAGTGGTTAGAGACTGCCGGGGGACCAAGTCCTTTGATGCCTTGAGTTACTAATGACGCTTTCCTATTTGCTGACTAAGCACATGATGGAATTTTATTGTTTTTTAATTGTTATTGTATTATTTCATTTCCATGGGTATGCGTGTTAGATATTTCTGATTTTACGTTTCAAGCCTGTGGCCCTTTATACAAGTTTTAGCTTTCCCGTTGCGCTTACCTGTGGTTTACATTTGTGTGTCTATGGCAATCTTCTCCGCTGCGTTTGGCATTTACTGAGGCAACATTCTCCCTTAGTGTGCACTCCCCTGGCCTCTGTTCACCGGACTCCGTGCCTTCTCTGTGCCCTTTCCAAGGTCATCTTGTTGTCCCTTGCCAGAAGGCTTAGGTTTTCACAAGACTGAGCCCTCAAGCTTGCTATCTGTGCTGCCTCCCTGGGTGAGGTCGGCCATCCCTGCATATTCAGCCACTCCGTATCAGCCAGTTACAAACAGGCAAAAGGAACCACAAAGAATGGCCATCCAGGAAAAGATGAACTTCTCCATGGTGTCCAGGAGGATTCTGGGAGCCACTCAGGCAAAGCAGCTACTGTGAGGGTGGAGGGGAAGGGTTGGGAGAACCAGGGAGCTCCTCCTGGAGGTCCCCTGCTCCTCCAGGGCCATCGTATGGGTCTCCCTGGGAAGGAACAGTTGCCAGAGGAATGGGCCTCCCACTGGGGGACAGAGAAGCCTGCTGGAGGACGCTGACTGCAGCTGGCCTGTGTGTTCGCTGCACGCTCGTCTGGATGCCAAGTGGAAAGCAGCTGGTGAGAAGTCCCTTCCTCCTACTCTGGTCTTCAGTGTCTCTTGCGCTCTGCACTGGCAGTGCCTGCGAGGGTTCATGGAGACCAGCTCCAGTAGCTCAGATTCTGTCTGCAGAGCTCAGACAGGAAGTCAGTCACTGGCCCTTGTTCCTCTATGATTGCGACTCAGGAATTTATGGCCTTAATTCAGGTTTCTTCTCTGAAGGCCTCTGAAGAATGAGGACTTCCAACTGAGCAAGACTGTGTCAGTACTCATTTCCCTGGAGAGTTTCCCGGGTCAGTGTCTGGCACACACAGAAGCTTATCCAGATGCAGAGGCCCAGGTTTCTTGGGTCTGCTCCCATCCCCACCCCACAGAGCCATAGTCAGCACTGACTATGTTGATGTAATCTTCTGAATCATCTTTCAGCTTCGGGCCTGTCTTCCTGACCCCAGCACCGTCACCTGCTTTCCAATGTCCTGTCTCATGTGGGCCCTGTAGAACTTCCTAGTGAATCCCTGTCCCCTTTGATCACCAGCACAATAGTTTCTAATCACAAAGAAAATTGTGTCAGGTCTTTGCTTAACATGTTTTGCAGCTTCCACTGTTCTCATCGTAGGTACTAGAGTGTGTCGGGCTGTCTTCAAGATCCTGTGTGGCCCCTGGCTCATGGCTGCTGTCCCTCACAGCTGCCTCTTAGAGTAAGTGCTGCTGTTTATACTCTTGTAAAAGACATTTACTTATTTATTTCAACGTCAGAGTTACAAAAAGTGGGAGAGACATGCGGAGAAGTCATCCATCCACTGGCTTACTCACCAAGCAGCTGCACGTGAAAGCCAGGAGCCAGGAGCTTCTTCCAGGTCTCCCCCGAGTTGGCAGGGGCCCAAATGCTTGGGGCCATCTTCAGTTGCTTTTCTCAGGCCAGTAATAGGGAGTTGGGTATTCCATTGGCTGCTTCTGTCCTACATGGTGTCAGTGACCAGGGATGGACCAGGCAAAAGCCAGGAACCAGGAACTCCATCTGGGTCTCCTGCCACCACTTGCTGCCATCCCTCCTGAATCAGTAAGAAACTGGATGAGAAGCAGAGAGCTGGGAGTTGTGGGATGTTGGCATAGCAAGCTGCAGTCTAACACACTGCACTACACACAGCTCCTGGTGACACTGGGGCGTTACATGGCAAGAGGGACATGTCTGTTTGCTTATAATGGTCCTTCCTGCTTTGGTCTTGGGGTCTTTCCCTAACTAGCAAATCCATTCTCAGCACCTGCTGTGATTCTGCCAGGCGTGTCACTGACAGAAGTATCTGTGTGTGCACACAGCGTTAGGTCCGTTTGGAAGACAATGCATTTCATAAAATAATGTTCCGAGTGTATTGTAGTTGCAAAGGGAGAGGAAGCTCTTCTTTGACTTTGGGCTACACGGATACACCCGTGTGGAGCAACATTCATAAATCACTGCTCAGGAAGTTCTGTTTTTAAAAATATTTATTTACTTTTATTGGAAAGTCATATTTACAGAGAGAAGGAGAGACAGAGAGAAAGATCTTCCATGTATCTGGTGGTTCACTCCTCAAGTGGCCGCAATGGCCGGAGGTGAGCTTATCCGAACCCAGGATCCAGGAGTTTCTTCTGGGTCTTCTATGTGGGTGCATGGTTCCAAGGCTTCGGGCCGTCCTCTATGCTTTCCCAGGCCACAGGCAGGGAACTGGAGGGGAAGTGGAGCAGTTGGGATATGAACCGTTGTCCATATGGGATCCTGGCACATGCAAGGAAACGATTTAGCCACTAGGTTACTGTGCCAGGACCATAGGAAGTTCTATTTTTAACTTCTGGTTTCCAAAGAGTAACACAGGACCTTAGAGATCAGGCCTTCGACACATAAGCCTTCAACAACACTCCCTCCTTGCAGTTCAGCCATAGCAACAGGTCTGTGGCTCATGTGGTCTCTAGGGTGTGTCCTGTTGCTTTATTAAAGGTCTATTGTGATAGCTGCGTGCCCTTGAGTGCTTGTCAGAGAAGCCAGTGGTCACTGGAGTGACAGGTTCTTTCCCAGGACCGGAGAAGACAGGCTGCAGAATGGGCTCATGGCACCATCTTTAATGAGCACCTGTTGTAGTGTCGTGGGAACTTGTAGTCCCAGGAGGTCCCCGGCTGGCGCTTGTCAGTTCCAAGCAACTGACTGGTTGGGAGAGGGGTTGACGTGACTTACAGCAGGGCCTGGCGTCGCTGGAGGTCAGCAGTCTCCACTGCCCCGGCTGCATGCAGTGTGCAGCAGTGCAGCGATGAGCGAGCATGGCTGGTTCAAGGATGTAACAGCAGGCATGAGCCCACAGCGTGGGGTGCCCTCCGGTACCCTGGCAGTGGGAGACCCAGCCCAGAGGCTAGCCAGGGCTCAGGGTGCTGTGTCTCCTGGGGAACCTTCCATGGACGCTTTTCATGCGCGGTCTTAGTGCCCTGCAGCATGTCAGTGTCAGGCATGGGGCAGCTGCCCCCCAAGAGCAGGGGGTCCTGGGCTCCTTGGAGGGTGACTGAGTTGTCGTAGGGGAGAAAGCTCCAGTGCTTGGTCTTACTACTTCCTGTGGGACGGAACCCCAGTCAGTGCCTCCCGCTGCGGAATTCTACACTTGTCTCTAACTTGATTGCGGTTACTGTAATAGTTCTGTTCACAAGGGGGTCCTTTTCTTTCTGCTTCCAACTGTAAATGGATCAAGACATCTGTAAAGAAGATGAAATCAAGGAAGATGGATGCAAAACGATGATATCTAGTGTATTAAGGTGCTTTCCTAACTAATGCATGCATCACTTCATTTAATTCCTTGGGGTGAGTGTGTGTGTGTGTGTGTGTGTGTGTGTGTGTGTGTGTGTGTGCACGCACATGTATATGTACACTGTATGTGTACGTATGTGTGCGTGGGTTGAGGAGGTTGACGATCCACTCTCTTGGCAGACCTAAGAGCACAGGAGATCGTTACTCACTGTACTGGTGACGCTGCTCTGTTTGTGACTGACCGAGCCATCAGCGGGGCTGCTGGCTGCAGGCGGGGGTCACAGGAGAGCTGCAGTGTGTGCCTGCCTGAGTCCCAGAAGGTGCCTGAAGGCTGAGAGTGCCATACTGCTTCCTAGCTCCGAGTGGAAGCACCAGGCCTTTTCGCTGGTTCTCACTCTGCAACCATGTCCCCTTCCTGGGCCTTAGCTACCCCCTCTGGAGATTGGGGACACACTGGCATGGTTGATGTGAGCCTGGAGTGAAGAAGCCCATGTCCAGCCCTGTCCAGTGTGGCTGGCTTTCAGTCCTTGTTGTCATCTCCGTTCCTCCAGGAAACTGTCGAGCCAGGGCCTCTACCCTGGCGCTTCTGTGGCCGTCCCCAGGATACCTGTTGGGAAGATGGAGACCCCAGTGGTGTGGAGCAGGTGGCCGGGAGGGGCTGCCCTCTCTCCATGGTGGGGTCACCCGTGTGACTCAAGCTTGGCTTGATCGGATTCCCGGCAGCCCCCACAGAGAGACTAGGCCTGGAGACCAGGGTCTGAGAGCCCCTGTGGCTCAACAGAGCCCAGTGTCTCACGCACTGGAGGCTGAATCTGGTTCCACAAATGGGACATTGTGGTGTCTTTGCCCCCGCTCCCCAGGAGGAGGAATTCAGGTTATAATGAAGTCACTGGCTGGGGAGGAGCTTCGCTCACTATGCAGTGTCCTTGTGTACAGGTGGCATTTGAATACAGATGCCAGGGAGGAAGGTTGAGGTGGTATCTCTCCTGCCACCAGGGCCTCTGACCCTGGTTTGGAGCAGGTTCATCCTGGTGGGGACACTGCAGTTGTGTAGGGCTCCATGTGTCTCCACTTATTTGGTGTATATGGAATCTGAACTCTCTTTTGGGTCTTGCTGAGTTGCCACCTGTCGTGGCTCTACAGAACTCTGGGTCGTGTGCATGCACCTCTAAGTGAAAAAGGGGCACCAGACCCCAACCCTGCCTGTGAGGCCTCTGCTCAGCACAGGAGCCCAGGTGGGGCGTGTGTTCTGTGGAGCCCTTTCCCAAGCAGAGCCTCAGTGTTGGGAGAGCAGTCGCAGAGAGGAGCCTTAGCGTGGGCCCCAGGGAACGCACAGCTCCTGCTGGGCTGTGCAGGTCCAGCTCCTCCTGTGTTAAGTAAGCAGAGATACTGAAGGTTTCAACCTGGGGGGCAAGGGGACCAGGTTTTCACTTAGGAGTCAGTGCTGCCTGGAGACTGCAGGTGGGCCAGAAGGGAAAGAAGCTGCTGGTCAGTGAAACCTGGTGGAACTCCACAGGGGTCTGTACTGGCAGGTATGTGTGCACGAGACACACATTCTGCCCCTACACATTGATGTACCCACCAACACAGTAGGTGTGCTGTGTCGATTGTCTGGTCCCCGATCCTGTGGAAGACACTGGTAAATGCCCGACGACAGGCCACGTGACCTATCAAACTCAGCAATACTGTACCCTAACCCCTCAGTTTTTCATGGCAGTGATATTCATATCTGTGGGTTCTGTTTAATACGTAAGTATTTTAAGCAAACTTCTCAAACAAGGTAAAAAAGTAGCTGCCTTTTCTTTGAATCAGCTCCAGCACAGTGGCTTCACTCTGCTCTCCAGAACAGACACTCCCTTGGTTGGCTAGGACGATCAAAGGGGGCTGGTGGAACACACCTCTCCCGGGTAAACCAGCGTCTACTGGCTCTGGATTTGCATTTGAAAGCAGTTTGCATCGGGGTTCTGTTTTGTCCAGGCGTCCTGGAGTGGTCGGGAGTCCTTTAGAATGTGTCTGTTGCAGATCCCTTGGATTTCCATGGTGTGATAGAAGGGACAGAGCGAACGCACAGCTACTAATTTCCTTCTCAACCAATAAAGAAAACACGAACGTGCTTTGTGTCTAGGCTTCTTTTCCATCTTTCTGGATGAATTTCATGTGTCTGTAATGAATGCAGAGCCAGCTGTGCGTGTATTGTAGCCTGTAGAGCCGAGCTTTGAGATGACTTGAAAGTAGCATCTATTTCAAATCCACAAGTTTCAAAAATACTTACAACTGCAGTTGCACTAGCGCAGTCTTTTTTTTTTTAAAGATAAAAGTTCTTTTGGAAATTCTTTACCTGAGAGGCGCGCGCGCGCACACACACACACACACACACAGAGCCATCTTGGGCTGGCTCACTCACCAAATGTCCGTACCAGCCAGGGCAAGCCAGGTCTGAAGCCAGGAGCTGAGAGCTCTCTCCAGTTGTGCCCTGGGGGCGGGGTGGTGGAAGCAACTCAGCATTTGAGACATCACTTTCTATTTACCTGGATGTTTACCACCACGCTGTAATGCCAGTCCCTTTTTTCGGTCTTTTTAACAAAAGCGTTTTTGAAACCTGAAGAATTCAGGTAACTATTTTCTCCTGCTTTGTGATTTCGCTGTTCAAGTCTGTGGTCTTTATATAGGTCTTGTAAGTGTGCATTAGCGAGAAGCAGGACCTCAAAGAGGAACCAGGGCTTGAACCCAGGCAATTCAGGAAGTGGGCCTCTTAGCCACTCTCCAGTGTCTGTTTGCACAGGCCATACTTAGCCTCACCCTTGGCTGTTGTTTCCCATTGCACATACACCTTCCTGCATGCTACCTTCCCGCCTTTCCCGCCCCCATTCTCGTCTCTCACTCTGGCTGCCTCAGTACCAGGCCACAGGGGAATCTAGAACGGGAGCCCGCCTCTTCCAGATTCACCCTTCTCATTTGTCTCAGGCTGCCTTGCAATCCCATATCAGCTTATTTCCGGTCTTCTGAATGTATTGAGATGTGCAGCTCAACGTTTAGCCTATGCATTGGAAAAGGATTTTCTAGAGTTTCTGGTTTGGATTCTCTGAGTGTTTGCAGGTCAAGTCTCCTGTGTTTATGGAGTGCCACTGCCGTGAACATCCCCACAAGTGGTTTTGGCTTTCTGTTCTCTTTAGTTCTGTCATTCATGCGTTTCTAAATTATACTAATAGATTAGTAGTTAGGGTTTTTATGTCTTTGTGATGAGTGGACACTTGTGTCATCATGAAGTGTTTCTCCGTGTCTCATGACTATTATTAATGTAGCCCATTAGTTTTTTCACTTGACTGATTTAACAGGATCTAGTTGGGTTTTACTTTTCTCTGCAAAATTCTGCCATTTAATTGGAGTTTAGTTCATTTGTATATATATACTTTTTAGGTTTTATGATTTATTTTTATTGTAAAGTCAGATATGCAGAAAGGAGGAGAGACACAGAAGAAGATCCTCCACCTGCCAATCCACTTCCCAAGTGACCACAACACTGGAACTGAGCTGATCTGAAGCCAGGAGCCAGGAGCCACCCTCCCATCAGGCCTCCCACACAGATACAGGGTCCCAAGACCCTGGCTCCTATTCAGTTCCTTCATCAGTGTTTCCATGGTAGAGATCATTGACTTCCTTGGGCAAATTTATGCCAAAGGTTTTCTGTGGTTCGTCATTGTTGGTGGCTGTAAAAGGCTTTGTTCTCTTGATTTCTTTTTAGGTAAGTTTGCTATTGGTACACAGAGATGCTGTTTTCTATTCAATTATTTTTAAAACTTAAGATATTATGTTTTGCAGTTCAAGGGGTCTCATTTGATTCTTTTTTCCCCAAGTTTTCCTCATGTCTTTGCCCACTATGTTAAGTTTTTCCCACAAATTCTTCAGTGATTGGGTTATTTTTTTTAAACCACATGTTGCTCTGTTTTCTCGGATCTTGTTTTCTGCATGATGAGACTCATCTGTCGCTGTGTGTTATGCGTCCAGTAACCTTCGCTCTGTGCTGGACATTGTAAGGGATGGCTATCAGAAAGCAGCATGTGCATGCCTGGAACAGTCTGTGTTAGCTAGCAGCACCATTCTACACTGGTTTTATGAGCATGATTCCACTTTATTTCAAATATTGTATTTTTCAGTGATAAGAATTTCCACCTGGTTATCTATCTCTGAATAACAAAGAGACAAATTCCAGGAGGGTTTTTTTTTTTTTTTTTTTTTTTTTGATTTTTGGACCTTTGGCTTCAGGTTTTGTTCCATAGTCCTTTCTGTTCTACAGTGTAGCTTTCTGGCTTGGGGATTTGGGTATGCACCCCAACTGGGCTCACTTTGAACCCCATCTGTGTGTCTGCAGCCCTGGGAACTGCTGATCTCTGCTCAGCTCTTCTAGCTTCCCACTTTTCCCTGGGCTCTGTGGAGTCTAGCATCGCTCGTGCCTCTTAAGGGAGTTTGAATGCACATTTGGAAACCTTCACATTAGTGTTTTAAATGAAATTTATTCATGTATTTTTATTTGTTTTGCAAAATGGGTCGGAGGGTGGAGGGAGAGTGAGCCAAGCTCTCATCTGCTGGTTCATTGCCAAGATGCACACAGGAGCCAGGGCTGGGCTGGAAGGGTCCAGGAGCCTGGGATGCCGTTCATGGAGCAGGCGACCTAAGCCATGATTGCTGCCTCCCGGGGAACACATTAGCAAGAAGCTGGATGGGAAATGGAGCAGCCAGGGCTTGACCCAGGACACTCCAATGAGTGGGCATCCCAAGTCGCACCTTGAGCCCCTGCCCACTGGGCCCCTACCACATTTTTGCATTCTGTTTTTTATATGACTTTCCAGTGTGGTCACTGGAGTAAAGGCATAAAGGTTTCTGTCATTGTGACCTGGACCTTCCAGTGTACTTGCCTGAATGTTCTGTTAGTACCAGCACAGAATAATGATTCTACCACAATTTCTTTTCAAACAAGTGTTAGCGCTGTTCAGTTGATGAATTTAACAGACTGAAATAGAAATTGACATTTTGTTAGTGTCCATGTTTATTAATGTTGATTCCTGGAAGATGTCGCTTTTATTTGCTTTTCTTGGTGTGAGCTGTGTAAAAAGTTCTGTTTTAATGGTTGCCAGTATTTTGATTTAAAAATGTTTATTTTTATTTGAAAGGCAATTTAGACAGGAGGCATGACAGAGAGAGAGAGAGAGAGAGAGAGAGAGAGAGAGAGAGAGAGAGAGAGAGAGAGAGAGAGATGTACCATCTGCTGGTTCACTCCCCAAATGGCCACAATGGCCTGAATGGTGCTGATCTGAAGCCAGGAGCCAGGAGCTTCTTCTGGGTCTCCTACATAGGTGCAGGGGCCCAAGTCCATCCTCTGCTGCTTTTTCCTGGCCATAAGCAGGGAGCTGAATCAAAAGTGGAACAACTGAGACCTGAATAGACACCCATATAGGATTCTAGCACTGGAGGCAGGGGATTAACTGTTGAGCCACCATGCTGGCCCTATATTTTTTATTATAGTCGCTCAATTTGTTTCAAGTGATGATTTTTGTGTCTATCTTGTGTTTGACACTGTTTTAGTCTGCTTTTAAGATTAGCTTATGTTTGGGTAAGAGGAATTTTAACTAAATTCAATTCTGGTACAGTATTTCTTTATATTGTTAATTCATGTTTGATATAAAAATACTTAGGAAATTTGAGTAAATTGCTAGCTATCCTAGTTTTGATGGATTTCTTAGGGTTCTTTTTTCCTGCCCAGTGCTTCCTCACTCACCCCCATCACCAGTAACACCATTCTCATCCCATTCTTCGTGTTTCTTCAATGTCACAGAAACATTCTCCTGTTGTTTCACAAAGTGCTTATTATTGAGTCCCTAGCGGGCATAGTGCAAGGGCCCACAGAGCCACACAGTTGCCTGTGTAATGCAGCAGGGCAGGCCCTCAGGGACACACAGCCTTGTGGGAGTCCAGGCTGGAGAAGCAAAGGAGATGTAGAGTACGAGCTCATCATGACAATGACAAGTTCAAGATGACAAACTCATGGGCTGGGTAGAGTTCACACTTCTGCATGGGTCATACCTGCACTCATCCCATTGGCTGAAGAAAGTTACATGACCCCTGACGGCCACCCCCTTCCCGCACCGCTAGAGTTCTGGGGAAGAGGAACAGAGTCTGCCCACCGTGAGACGGTGGTGTCCATGTGCATGGCCAGCACTGCTGTGAGGAGCAGTGAATGGGAAATGACAATGATAAATGTTCCAGCTTAGCAATTACAAATCAGCTCGTCATTAGACTGTACCGCGATCTTCTTAACTGGCTTCCTATCTGGGTATTAAACTTGCTGTTCTTTCCTTATGTATGCTATTGAATAGGCTGTCTTTGTTTATAAGGGCATCACCCTCTCTTGGGGTTGTTTTCTTACAGCTGTTCACCAGCATTTTTAATGCCTTTCGAGTCACGATTTGTGACTGCGTCACGACCCACGTTGTTTGTCCTGGGGCTAGTCTCTACTGCATATTCACAAGGCTGACCTTCCCTGCGGTCAGCTAGGGCTTTGCGACGTGTCTGCTAATGCTGTGGAAAACATGCTCACAAGATGTTGAACTTGAAGCTGGTGAACTATGTCTTTAGTAATTACAGGTGGCAGAGTGGTAATGCTGATCAACTCCGCATGGGTAACCCTTGCCATGGTGACGGCGGCTTCAGCGGCAGGAGGAGCTTCGGTTATCAGACGCCCTGCTCCTTCATGGTCACCAGGTCTGGCTGTTCCTTCTCTGTAACACTCTACTCCTCAGTGGCTTTCCCTGCTAGGGCTGTGTCACTGGGGCCAGCAGGCTGAGGAGGAAAGAGGGGCATGCCGTCTCGGTGCAGGTCTCACCATCTGTAGTGTTGTCTTCAGGACAGCCTACTCAGTCCTGCAGGACTCAGCCCTTCTCAGCCGCATGCCCCGTCTCATGAGCACTGAGTGACTGACAGCTGCCTTGCCCTCTGTGCACTGGGCCCAGAGCGGTGCAGGCGCTTTGGCTTCTCCTGGGATGTGCATCCCCTCTGTACTGAACCCCAGAGCGATGTGTGCACTGTGTGGTCCTCCTGGGGTATGCGCTGATGAATCATTGGACCGTTCAGTATTTGCTGCATTCACTGCCATGTGTCCCATGATCTTGTTTCAGCAACAGAGTAGGACCCCCGCAGGAACGCAGCCCAGGCCTCATGATCTTGTCCATCTCGCTGCTGGGCAGCAGACATGCCCTGTGACAGCCCAGCCCTCCTGTTTATGCTCAGCCAGGTTCGCTCCCAGGGCTGTATGCCTCAGTTTCCCTGACTGACTGTCAGTGTGGACACTCTTAGAGAAGCTACACACTCTGCCTGTGGATGCCTCCAGGAAGCTTTGCTCCAATGGTCTGGGCAGACCCTGAGGCATAACCTCAGTTACACCCTGAGGCCCCTGGTTTACTCCAGTGGGGCCTTCCTGTGGCTGCACCTGCCCAGCCCTCTGCTTTCTTTTACCGGAGGTTATATGTTCAAAATATCTCCTACCTATAGCCTTATGTAAATTACCTGGCAATCCTCAGCACAGAAACTGCTGGAAATTCAGAATTGTTTTATTGGCATAGAATTTGTGTTGGGCCCGGCGGCGTGGCCTAGCGGCTAACGTCCTCGCCTTGAAAGCCCCGGGATCCCATATGGGCGCCGGTTCTAATCCCGGCAGCTCCACTTCCCATCCAGCTCCCTGCTTGTGGCCTGGGAAAGCAGTCGAGGACGGCCCAATGTATTGGGACACTGCACCCGCGTGGGAGACCCGGAAGAGGTTCCAGGTTCCCGGCTTCGGATCGGCGCTCATCGGCACGTTGTGGCTCACTTGGGGAGTGAATCATCGGATGAAAGATCTTCCTCTCTGTCTCTCCTCCTCTGTGTATATCTGGCTGTAATAAAATGAATAAATCTTAAAAAAAAAAAAGAATTTGTGTTATGGGGTGGCATTGTAGTATAGCAGGTAAAGCCACTGCCTGGGACACCAGCATCCCATTGAGCCCTGATTGACATCCCAGCTGCTCCACTTCTGATGCAGGTCCCCTGCTAATGGCCTGGGGAAAGCAGGTGAGGATGGCCCAGGTGACAGTCCCGGTATCCACAGGAGACATCCAGATGAGCTCCTGGCTTCCACCTGGCCCAGGCCTGGCCATTGCAGCCATTTGTGGAGTGAAGCAGTGGATGGAAGATCTCTCTTTGTCTCTCCCTCTCTGTCTCTGTAGCTTTGCCTTTCAAGTAAAGTAAATAAATCTTAAGAAAAAAAGTGTAGTTATGAATATCTTACCTGCAGAGTTTTAATTTTCATTTTTTTTGCTAATTAAAAGAGCAAAAATTTAATCTCATTGCTTTTATTGGGAATATTGTTACTTAATGAGTTAAAATATTTTCACTTGCGGTTATTACTGGGAGTCTAAAATTGAACTCTTTTTTTAAAAAAAGACTCATTTATTTGAAGGTGGCAGAGAGAGAGAGAGAGAGCTGATTAACCCATCTGCTGATTTACTTGCCAAGTGGCTGCAGTGTCTAGTCTGTGTAGAGCCACAGCTGGGAGCCTGGGCTTCCATCCTGGTTTCCCATGTGGATGGCGGGCACTCGGGCCGTTGCTGCTGCCCCACTGCGTTAGCGGGAGCTGAATCAGGATGGCGGGCACTCGGGCCGTTGCTGCTGCCCCACTGCGTTAACAGGAGCTGAATCAGGAGCAGAGCAGCCAGGTCTTGAACTGGCACTGCCAAAAGGGATGTCAGTGTTGAGAGCGGCAGCGTAGCCAGCAGGCCACAATGAGGCCCCTAGAGTTAACTGTTGGTCATTACCCCTGAACCTGTGGATAATGGGAACTCCATGCGTCCAGATGCCCAGGCCAGAAGGTGGGTCATCCCCAAGCCCCAGCTCCTCTTCCTGTCTATGACAGCTTCCTCTGCAGGCACCCCTGGGATCCCACCTAGTAGCCGCTGCCAGCATTGCTGTGTACATCACTGTCATTGGGACTGATTGCTTGGACACTCTGCTCAGGGGCACAGATCCTCGGGGGACCCCCATTGCACTCAGTGGGAGAGCTGGAGGATCAAATTCTGTTTATGTGCACAAATGATGCTTCCTGCGCATTGTGGCAAGTTCATACACCTCTTCACCTCATGCAGTTTCCTCATCTGCACGTGTGCTGAGGACACAGGACAGTACTGTCTTGGCAAGTGCCAAGTCTCAAACACGCTTCAGCCTTAATAAAAAGAAGGAAGCCCTGCCTGGACTCTGGAGGGCGTGAGGCTGAATGTGAGAAGCCGGGCACAGGAAGATGAACACTGGAGGAACTTTTTCTGTGTAGGAATCTAAAACCAAATGAACTCATGGAAACAGGGTAGCGAGATGGCTGTCAGGGGCTGTGGGTAGGTGAGATGTTGGTCCAAAGAAGCAAATTTTGCATAAGAGATAAAGAAGTTCTGGAGACCTTACTGTACAATACAGTGACTGGAGTTCAGAGCAAGCCTGGAGTGCGCATGTATCAAAAGAGAACTGACTTGTGCATATTGATGTGTTGTGTGGCATGTTTGCTGAACTCCCCGGTTAGCCCCAGCAGTTTCGTTTGGTGGAGTCTTGAGGGTTTTCCACGGGAGAGGACACGTGCTGTGGGGGGATTTCTGTGTGAGTGGGCCGCTGCATTTTCTCAGAAGCTGCTGCCTGCTGGCTATGCAGTAGGAGCTGCAGTTTTACTCAGCAATGAGTAAATCTGTATGCTTGAGACCTTCCAAGGGTTCATGGACACGTGGGTCATGAAGAGAACACACATGGACTTCTGTGGACATGTTGTGTGTGTGCATGCCAAGGTGAAGTTTTCTTCTATTTTCTGAGAGCTTGTTGAAAACCCCTCCTCTTTCCTTCCTGGTACATAGCTTCCCCAGGTCCTTTTACATTCATTCATTTGGGATACCTGTTGCCTTTTTTTCCATCATAAAAATTACACTTGATCATAGTTAAACCCATCAGAGTAAGGCAGAGTTACTGCTGTGACCTCACACTCAATCGTAGCCACAAGGCTGGGATTACTGTGGCTCTTACTTTGCTTGGAAATCCAAGTTAAATTTACATTCATTTCCAAGACGCTTTTTCCCTCTTCTCTGCATGAATATTTTTAAAATGTGGTCACTTTGCACTCATCTTTTAGATTTTCCATTCTGATTGCTGTGTGCTGGTCATGTAATGCTAGCAGTTTTCACAGAATATTTCTACTCATTTTCAAACGTTGTGTTAAAAGAACCTGTTTGTTATTTCTCTTTCATTTGCTGTCATAAACTGATGTGTGACGGCCTCCATCTGTTTCAGCTTCTTTCCTTGGACAGATTTTCTATGGTAAAAAGAGGCTCGCGCGGCTCCAGGGCTCTGTTGGTGTGTCTGCTCCCCTTGGAGGGCCAGGGGCTGCTGACATCAGCCTCCCTAGGAGTTCCCTCTCTAGCAGGCTTCAGGCACCCTAGGCTCCAGCGCCATGTACGATGCTTTCCGTTCTGTGCGTGGCACGGGCAGGCCAGAGGACTGCCTGGCGTGGCGGAGTGACCCACACTCAGCGCCCACTCGGGCTTTCAGCTCTGTCTCACGCACTTGTCGCTGAGGGCCTGGGGGGTGCGAGGGTCTCAACTCGGGAGCCCCCGGCTTCGTTGCTTAGTTGTTGGATCCGCTTGGTGTAACTTGTTAAGTGAAGCTGGAAATTGCTCATGGATATGGACCTGGTTGCGGTTTTAAGCTGTTAGGACTGGAATCACGCATGTCCTGTCTGCAGTACTATTACACAATTCGTTTCGGTGCATCTGTATTTAAGCGGCCAAGAGGACTAGTACCTGACTTGTCAGCAGTCGCTGCTCCAGCCTGGCTCCTTGGTCTCATATTTTGCGTATAATTTTCTGTGGTATTTCAGTAGTTCCCCCAATATCTCCTAGAAAGAGTTTAGCCGGTCTCAGGTCCCCTTGGTGGTGGGCTGTGCATGTGAGCAGTTGCAGCTGCCTCAGTGGGCCACCTGTCAGCCTGTCCCACGGAGTGGCAGCTGCGTGGGCTGACCCCTGGACCACAGAAGGGGTCTCCTGTGGAGAGGTTTGTCTCAGCTTGAGTACAGGGGTGAAAGATGAGTGACAGCCCCAACAGTCAGCAGGAAAAATGATGTGGTTGAAGAGTTTTTAATGTTATGAAAAAATAATGACAAAAACCATGTTCATGTCAGGACTCCAAGGATGAAGGGAAGATGGGGATGTTCGAGACGGGCAGGGGCGTTGTCGGGGGGTTATTTTCTGTTCTCTTTCATGTTTCTGTTTTCGCATTCTTCTACGCTGAGAGCAAACTGCTCTCTTTGCTGGAAAGAACGATCACTTTTAAAACGAGCCGGGGAGAGCATATCTGTAAAGCGGAGCCTGCTTTCCTTTAGCTCCATGAATTGTGTTTTTCTGCATGCTGGATGGGAGAACCCACTTCTTTTCCAAAGACAGACTCGCATGGCTCGGCCAGCAGACACCGGCAGAGAGGAGCTGATGTATCAGCCCTCCCCGGGCCGAAGGACTCCGCGTCCCATTCTTCAATCAATATTTAATGTTGTAGCAAGGCGTGATTTGCGGCAGCAGAAGTGTTGAGGAAGGCACAGCCAGCTCCTCTGTTATCAGCTGAGCTCAGCATTTTCCAGAGTGTTCCTGAGACACACTGCTCCTCCAGATTCTTGTGAACAGAGATGTATCTGTGCTAAGAACAACTGGCTTAGGGCATGTCTGAAAAAAGTTCTGATGAAACTCTTGTCTCACAGTTTCCAGTTGGAAGTATTTACTCAATCTTCCTATACCCCCGAGTCCTGCTATTTAAGATGGGTGTTCATTGCGTAGTGGTGTGAATATCAGCTGATAGAATCAGTGTAACACATCTAACACAATCCCTGGCCCACGTGTTATGTCTTGTAATTATCTTTATTCTCTCTCTTGCTCTTGATGGCGTGTCAGAGCAACCAGAGACAGCCCGTTAAGGGTGCTGAGGTACCAGGCAGAAAGGAGCCAAGCCAGAGACAGCCCGTTAAGGGTGCTGAGGTACCAGGCGGAAAGGAGCCAAGCCAGAGACAGCCCGTTAAGGGTGCTGAGGTACCAGGCGGAAAGGAGCCAAGCCAGAGACAGCCCGTTAAGGGTGCTGAGGTACCAGGCGGAAAGGAGCCAAGTTGGACTTTGTGTCCCAAATATTTCATGGCAGATGCTGTGCCAGTTGCCTTCTCATGGAACTAGTGTCTTGGCAGATAACACACCCTGGAAATGTGGCTCCGGTTGGTTATATGGAATCCTACTGTAAAATTAGGAAAAAAAAAACAACCCACCAGAGCATTCATGAAAGTGTCAGAGTAAGGGACTCTGAATTCTGCCATGAGACAGTGAAAAGTGACAAATTATGTTGGAAACAATGTTTTTGAAATTCTGGAGATGAACTGCAAGCTTGGACAACCCAGGGGTGTTTATTCGGCGAGCAGCTGCACCGTGGGAGACATGTCAGCCTCTTCTCATTTTACTTTGTGGCTCAGCAGCAGCCTGGAAAATATCAGGCCCCATTCGTGTACCAGCTGGAGCAGGGCAGGCTTCACTCACCAAGAGCTGAAGCTGTTGGAGGCATCTGTTGGGGGTCTCTAAGGCTTGTCTGTGTCTCCTGCCTTGGAACCTGCTCCCTGTTACCTGGAGGAAGAAGAGGACTTCTCAAAAGCATTGATAGACAGGTGTAATTGTCGTATGAGATGACTGATAACAGTTCTCACAACCAAGAGACTGCTAACTGTGTGAGACAGGCTGGGGAGTGAGTTGCTTTAGGAAAAGCTCCTACCTTTCCATTCCTGGAGATTGTGGGGACCCTGGGCATGCCCAGGCTGTGTACAGGCTCAAGACATATTGGAAAAGGCTCTAAGGCCACACCTCTGGCTAGCTGTGAGAGTCTGGTGCCAGCAGGAAGTGGAATCTAAGGCCCAGCTCTCTGAATATTAAGTTCTGCTTACACACACACGCAGCCCCCACAGTGGTCACAGATAACAAAGAATACTATTTAGAATTCATTCAGAAAGGTCACCAAGAAAACAAGCAACAAACATGACAACAAACAGTAGCCACAGCAAAATTTATCAAGAGGGAAGAATCTTGTTTACAGACTTAACATATTCTAGTATTCAAAATGTCCAGATGACAAAAGAAAATTACTAGGAGTGCAAAGAAATAAGAATGTTTAGCCTGTCACAGGGAGAAAAAGGCAATAGACAGTTTTCCCCAAGGAAGCCAAGATTCTCTAGGATTTGATTTGGATTCTCTAGGAAATGATTTTCAAATTGAGTGTTTTAAATGTGTTCAAGGAACTTAAGAAAACCACGTCCAAAGAAGTAAAGGATGAAAAGTGCATCTCAGTAGGTGACATCAACAAAGAAAAACAAGTTGTGAAACATTACCTGCTTCTTAGGACGAAATTACAAAGAGGAATTACATACAGGTGCGCATTTTCCACAGCTTTTTGGAGATGCCTCTCAGGCATTTTGAAATGAAATGAAAGATGCCCTAAGGCCCAGCAGCCAAAGGAGAGAATTGGGAACTGGAAGATCATCTTGGTTAATTGAGATCCAGTCGAGGAATGGAGAGAAAAAGGAGGCATCTAGTCTCAGGACCTGTGAGGGACTGTCATGCACACACTACCTAGTGGGAGTCCCAGGACAGGGGAGAGAGAAGAGGGCAGGAAGATTGCTTGGTACTAGTGATCAAAAACACACCATATGTGATGAGAAATGTTGACCTGCACATCCCAGAAGCTCAATGGATTCCTGGTAAGATAAACTCAAAGAGACCTACAGCTAGGTTGCTCAAACCACCGCAAGCAGCACGAGTGCGAGTGGTCATGTACTGTGAGGTGAGCAGTGACTTTCTCATCAGAAATCAGCAGCCTACATGTCGTAAGAGGATGTATTTTGAGTGCTGAAAGGAAAAAAGAAGTGACAGCCCTAAAATCTGTATTCTTTAGTAATCCAGGCGGGGCAGGTGTTGTGGGACAGTGCGTTGAGTCTATGCTTGGGACGCCAGCTGCCTGTATCCGAGTCCCGCCTCCCATCTGGATCCAGCTTCCTGCTGGCGCGTGCCCGGAAGCGACAGGTGATGGAGTTCCTTGCTCCTGGCTTTGCTGACTGTTGGAGGAATCTGCGGAGGGAACCAGGACACAAATGGTTCCTGTCTCTGCTGCCACTTCCACCCCTCTCATCTTCTGCGTTTCAAATAACTAAACAAACGTTGAAAAAAAAATAAGATAAATGCAGCCTGGGAGTTTATCATTAGCAGTCCTATTGTGAGCAGATACTAAATAGAGTCATTCAGAAATGAAGTGTGGGGACCACATGGGGGACTTTTTTTCCATGTACAAAAAAGCATCAAGGACATTAGTAAACATAACTATGCTGATACAGTAGACAGTGGATGTGTGTTTTGTGTTTATGGTCCTTGTTTTTCTACCTGTATGAAAAGACAGCTGCTTTAACTTGCTTTGTGGTTGTGTTGTCTGTCCTGGAGAATGTGCTATGGACAGAAGACAAAAATTTTGGGGAGGGGACCTCCTTCCCCAGGATGGCTCAGCCACAGCCCGGAGTCTTTCTGGCAGACCCTTATAATGAGTCACAGGTAGGATGTATTTTGGTTTTTTTTTTTTTTTTTTTTAAGATTTGTTTATTTTATCGGTAAGGCACATTTACAGAGAGAGGGAGACAGAAAGATCTTCCATCTGTTGATTCACTGCAAGTGGCTGCAATGGTTGGAGCTGAGCGGATCTGGATCCAGGAGCCAGGAGCTTCTTCTGGCTCTTCTATGTAGGTAGAAGGCCCAAGGACCCATAAGCATCCTCTGCTTCCCCAGGCCACAAGCAGGGAGCTGGATGGGAAGTGGAGCAGCTGCGACATGAACCGGTGCCCAAATGGGATCCTGGCACATATAAAGTGAGGATTTAGCCACTGAGCCATCATGCCAGGCCCATATTCCAATGTTAATAGGTTGGTTAAATGATTAGGAGACATAATATGATGCCATATTATTCCTCATTCCAAGTCATGTTTGTTGTTACATTTTGATAAGACTTAGGTGATAAACAGGTTACCTATGAACTGAAAAAAAAAATCCGTGCTGGGAGTTACTCCAGGGATTTCATGGGTGGTGGAATGTGGAGTGATTCTCAGCACCTCCCATGTGCCTTTCTGTCTTTTCTGTCTGAGGAAGGTGTCCAGCCATGAGTCCATGCTGTCGCAACAGTTGCGATGAGCACCTCTGAGCCGGGTTTTCCATGAGAAGCGTGTGCTGTCCTATGGTAGCAAGGATTGTTTGAAAAGTCATCCTCCCAAGAGAGCTGTGACCTCAGGCCTTGGAGGCTGTCAGACAACCGTGATGAGGTGTAACAAAGGGATTAGCTGACCACTCTGGATTTCCAGGGAAAGGACCTGGTTCATCCTCTGCCTTCCCAGTGTGGTGAGCGTTAGTTGGTGGGAAAAGCCAGCAGCAACCCCTGCCCCCACACCTCTAGCTGCATTTGCGCATCCTCACTGTTGGGTGTGACCCATGTCATCCAAGGAAATGGATCTCCATGTTTCCCTCGCTGTAGAGAACATTTTGTCCACCAAGAGAAAGCTTGCCCAGGTCACCACATGGAGGTTAAAGGGTGGCATTGGGGCAGTAGCTAAGCCTTCCTGATGGCGTTCATTTTGCTGGGTTCCTTTGAGAAACTTGATGTTGCTGGCACCTGCTGGGGCTCGTTGGGGGCATGCTGTACCTCACGTGGTGTGCGTTGGTCAGCCCATGTGTAAAGACCTCCACCTCCTTGATAGATTGTGCCTCTGTGCTGGTCCGTGAGCCCTACGGCTGCTGAAGGGAGACCCAGGACAGGAACAAGTCCCATGCTCATAGCAGGAGAGATGGCTTTCCATGGTGCCTGGCCGTTTGCAGTCAGGGAGTGGACTAAAACCACTTGTGGAGCTCCTGTGAAATGCCAAGCACATCCTAGGTGGAAGCTCCTTCAACCATGGGCACAGTAGCCCTGGGAGGGAAGCAGTTTTATTCAGTTTATCCGGCGGGCGGGGGGGGATTGATACTGGAAACCAAAGGGGCTTATTCAGCTTCTGAGTGGGCAGAGTGTGATTCTAGCCCAGTCAGTCTAATTCTTTAGAAACTCCTGTGCCCACTGTGGCTGTAGGAATCCAATTACATTCACCTGGGCTGTGCTGCCCATGACATTTGTCACAAGGGATGGAAAGGAGCATGTGAGAACTGCTGTTGGTTCACGGAGGACCCTGCTGGATTTCTGGTATATGTGGCTGGCTGTACACGTGGTCTGCTGTGGTTTCTGTGTCCCTCTTAAAGCAGAGATGGGCTTGCCATTGTACTGGCATTAAGAGGTGATGAGGTCCCGTGGGCTCCACACTGATGAGCCCTCAGTGCAGGAGCGGGTTAGGTCCTGTTGGGTTGGTTGTCACACAAGTGGGTTCAGCCTCCTCCATCTCGCCTTGCTCCCCCTCTTCCGCCTGCTGTGTGACACTGCCATGTTGTGATGCAGCAGGTGCTGACAGCTTGATCGTGGCCTTTTCAGCTCTAGCACTGTGATAAATTCCTTTTCGTCACACACTGTCCTGTCTTGGGTATTCTGGTGGAGTAGCAGAAGTGGACTCAAATGTGTTTCTTGTTGAATGCGTGCATTTCTAACGTGGGCGCTTCAGGCTGCCATTCCTAAGCAGTCCCACTCGTTGGTTTGGGGGATTTCAGGGAAGTCACCCCGCCCCTCCCTTGCCCACGAGGATGCACAGCTCTGTTGACAGGACCTGTCTGCACCCCCAGCAGGAAGCAGGCTTCTGGGGTGCTGCCAAGCATCCGCTCCTGTCGCTCCCAGGATGCCCTTGGTGCTGTGACTTGTGGACCCCTGAGTGCAGCCAAGAGGAGGTATGGGGGCACTGAGGTGATGTGTGAGCCATGGTTGCTAACTTGGTGAGACTAATTATTCGCTTTTTAGAGGAGTCATTCTTACAGTTTCTGATGGATTTTACAGGTGAACACTCAACATGAGACCTCACTGGCTCACCCATTGGTCACCTCAGTCTGTGGTTCAGATCTTTCTGACAGTTTCTGATGGATTTTACAGGTGAACACTCAACATGAGACCTCACTGGCTCACCCATTGGTCACCTCAGTCTGTGGTTCAGATCTTTCTGACAGTTTCTGATGGATTTTACAGGTGAACACTCAACATGAGACCTCACTGGCTCACCCATTGGTCACCTCAGTCTGTGGTTCAGATCTTTCTGATGTCTTGAAGCTGGAAGGAGAGCGTATCAGTTTGCCTGCAGCCACATGGCTTAAAACACTAAACTCTTAGCATGGTGCTGGTGCCTCCAAGTCCGCTGGCAGTTCTGTCTGTCTGGGCGAGGCTTAGATCATTGTGTCTAAGATCTGTCTTGTGTCTGTGTCAGCCAGTAGGTCAGGTAGATCCTGGCAGGTACAGGATGCTTGTGACTGGGGTGAGTTGCCTCTGCTGAATCTGCTCCCATCCAATTGCTGGCAGATGGTTGGTACTGGGTGGCCCAGGGTTTCCAGAAATAGGCACAACCATGCATGTTCTCTTGAGGTCTGGCCTTGCACCTGCTGACACCACATGAAACTAGCTCAGTCAGGTTTCCATATCACCCCAGAGGCATTGCAGCAGCTAGGTTGTGGGCCAGGAGTCTAACCTCCACCTACTGAAGCTGCAGCCCATGTTCTCTTCCAGCACCCCGGCTGTTGTGCCTGTCACCAGCTGGTGTCTCAGCAGCAGTGCAGCCATGAACCCTGGTGTGTGCTGCAGTGGCACGGGGGAAGGGTGATGTCACCACACCCACATGCTGATGAGGTTTCTGGGACCCAGGCAAACATTCAGGAACACATCAAGCACTGAATGCATGGACCGAGAGTGTATGGGCCTCCTGTGCCGCTGGAACAAGTAGTGTTCATCGTGGCTTGAGTGGTCAGATAGCTTGTTTGTGTTCTGGGCATGCTGGAAGTCACAGGTCCACAGAGGGCAGGGTCCCTGGGCATGGTCACAGTGCCAGCAAGGCTTGCTGCTTCTGCAGGCAGTAGTGGAGGATTCAATACTTATCTTTCCTAACTTCTAGCTGCTACTCTGGTTCCTTGGCTCATGGCCTCTTTTGGTCCTCAAACCCAGCTATGATTAATGGAGGCATCCTGTTCACATCCAGCCCTGACATTTGGGTCCTTGTGATAACACTGGTCCTGGGCAGTCCTAGCTTGAGTCCCACCCCAGTACCAACTGATCAACTTGGATGTCATTGGCCAACTCAGTTCTTCTTTGCCATGTAACTCAATGGTCAGATGTTCCAGGGAATGGAATGTTCTGCCCCAGCCTCGGCCAGTAGTGCTCAGTCAGCCTCCTCACAGAGAGGCTGCCTGGGGAGCCTTTGTGCCAGTGGACAGAGTATCACACAGCCCCGGGAGGCAGTGCCTGCAGAATGACTTGGCATGTTCCCCATGCTGCCCAGGAGTGCACCCTGCATGGCTGCAGGGATGGCAGGCTGTAGTGTGGGGTTGGGAGGTGTGGCCGTTCCTCTGTGGCTTGTTCCTCTGAAACAGAACCAGGGCCGGAGAGAAGAAAAGAGGAGGGAAGGAAAGAGGCAGAGAAAGAGAAGAAAAGCTAGAATTACTCCTTTTGTCAATGCCAGAAGAAAGACATCCCGCTCACAAAAGAGGCCGAGTAATTAAGATTCTCAGTGATCAGAAAGTTCATTGGGAGCGCAGCTAAATTTTTTTTTAAGAATGGAATGATAGAAATTATTCCTTTATCACCCTCTCTACTACAATAGACACTTTATCCCATCTCTTACCCCAATTATAGTCCATAATGACTTAGGCTTCTGAAAGGGGCTTTCTTCATCTTTTTTTTTTTTAAAATTCAAAGCATTTCTTTAATTTGCATTTCCACCCCCTTGGGGCTGAAGCAGAGGCTGTGCAACTGTGATTCCTGTCTTCTGTAAATTGTTGGAGCCTACTGCTTTAGAAACACATTGTAGAAGTAAAAGCCAGTTGGACACCTTGCTCCCTGCATGTGGCTGCCAAAACTTAGGTCCTCAAGGGAGGCAGCCTGAGCCCATATTGGAAATCGGCCAAGAAAGGGGCCTTCAGCCCGGCTTGCTCAGGACTCTCCTGCCTCTCTCTAGTGTCCCCTCCATCCAGTGTCCCCTCCATCCCGTCCCCTTTTGTCCCCACAAGTGTGCTGGTTGGGATAGGAAAGATGGAAGACAGATTTGTACCTTCTGATGCACCTGCCACACCCCGATTCTCCACCTTCTCAGGGCTCACCCACTCACCTCCCGGTGCATTCTCATTCTCTTAATGGGCTGTAATCTGGAACAAGTGTCTCTGGTTTTAAACGTGTCCAGTGGTAAATCAGATCCATTGTGATGTATTTTGTCATCATTATGCGTCGTGTCCGCTCACCAGGTGCTGTCAGTTGACCACCTGCAGCAGTCCCTGTGATCCTGCAACAGTTCACTAACGCCTTCCTTGTTGTGTTGATGTAACAAGCATGCATGGCAGTTTCTGGAAGACACCGTCTACAGGCTGCACACTGAGGAGTGGTACAAGTGTTGGTGGTAGAGTTTTCCTATGTGAAATTCATAAGACATTGGTGTTCCCCAGAGGGGTAATTTACACCTCATCTGTCATTTGTTAATACTCCCTGCTTCTCTTTTCCACAAGAACACTTGATGTTATCAGATTTCATTTTTTTTCCAGATGATACATGTGAAATGGTATCTCATTGTAGATTTTTAAATTGCTATAGGGTTGTTGTTCTTTCCCTTTATTTATTTGAGGGGTGGGGGAAGAGAGAGAGAGAGAGAGAGAGAGAGAGAGAGAGAGAAAGAGAAATCTTACCTGCTGGTTCACTCTACCAAATGCTTGCAAAGGCCCCTGGGTTAGGCCAAGGCCAGGAGCCAGGAACTCAGTCCCATCTCCACTGGTAGGAACCCACTGCATGAGCCACAGGTTAGTGATTCCTCCAGGGTCTGTGTTAGCAGGAAACTAGAATGAGGAGCAGCTCCAGGGACTGGAAATGTCTTCACCACTAGGCCGAATGCCTGCCCCTACAGGAAATTTCTGATAGCTATTGCCAGGTTAAGGACTGTATTCCCAATGTGCTAAGGGTTTAATAGAACATTCTGAATGACTCCTGATTTTAACTTTCTGATGGCACTGTTTCTACACACAAGAGTGCATGAGGCACAAGCAGAAAGCTTGAAAAAGTGGACCATGGTCTAATGGACTTGCCAATCCAAACTAGAGCGCAAGAACCCCTCCACCTGTCCCTCAGGGACAATCCTCTGTCACCTGCTATTCAGTCTCCTGTGGGAGAAGATGTGTTTTGGTGGTCCTGGCTTTGTTATTTCAGTGTGCTCTGCAGCGGTCATGTGTGCTGCTGCCCACAGCTGCGGTCAGCTAACTCCCATTGCTAGACTTTGCCTCTGATATTGATTCCCACGGATAACAGAGCAACTCTTGCTGTCTGGGTGCGTGCCTGAGGTTGTGGTGGTGCCTTTCTCAGTTTCGTGGTGCAGCTGTGCAGTTCACTGTTCCACCCCCTCACTGGCGATTGTCCTTTGCTGGAGTTTTAATTTTACTTTTGCTGAATGATGTCACGTTACCTCTCGTGGCACTCTTGATTTATACTTCTTATTGTTAAGATGGTGAATACCTTTCACTAGGATTCTGTTCATGTAGATGCACTGTTTTTAAACACCTATTCACATCTCTTTTTCTATGCAGTTTGTTTCTTTCTTGTTGACTAATTCGAGTCCTTTATGTACTTCAGCTATAACCTCTACCACAGGAGCCTCAGATTCAGGATAGAAATACCCTCCCTCTGTGTGTCTTGGAGGTAAGTTTTTATTCTCTTCTGATGGACAGGTGTTGAACTTAATCTATAATTTATTAATCTTTTTCTTGATGCTTGGTTTGCTACCCTGAGTTTGTGTAGGCATCCCAGAAGGCCAAAGTGTCTTTCTTTTACATTCTTTGCTTGCTTTTTTCCCCCTCCTCCAAGAGGCTGAGTTGTTAAATAGCATTAGCAATAGAAGGTATCCTTGCCTTTTAGGTGATTACAGTGGAAACACTTCTAGCATTTTCACATGAGAAATGATGTTTGTGGGTTCGGGCAGTTAACCTCACTGGTAGGGTGCCTACATCCCACACCAGAACACCTGGGTTCAATCCCAGCTTGGCTGATTCCAGCTTGCTGCCAGTGCAGAATCTAGGAGGCAGCGGCAATACATAAGTGCTTGGGTGCCTGCCACCAGGTGGGAGACCTGGTTACATTCTTGGTTCTTGGCTTCAATCAACCATGACTATTGGACATTTAGGAAGTGAACCTGCTAGTAGTAGGGTGTACGCACTCTCTCTCCCTCTCAAACAAATAAATCCAAATTTTGAAAAAGAAATGATGTTTGTTCAAGGTTTTTGACTGTTAGCTCTTACCCTGTTAGGGAAGTTTATTACATTTTGAGTTTCCACTGGAAAACTGGTGGCTTTCCTGCTCATTTTCAGCTCTCCAACCTTTTTGGAATATGTGCGGTGTAGACATCTTTATCATGTGTGATGGAATTAGCAATAATTGCTTAATGTCATTCAGCTCATACTTAAATTTCTTCCCTGAAAACATGTCTTACGTACATTGCTTATTGAAATCGGGTCCAAATAAAGGTCCATCCATTCTTACTTTCATAGAAGTTAATTTTTCAGGATCTCCTTTAATGTCTAATAGTTGTCTCTCTTTTATAATTACTTTTCTGTGCTGTTTTCTTGTGAGGGGTCGTTGATCCTGAAAGTTGGTTTGTTGACTGTTCCTTGTGGAGTCCTTTCATTTGTCCTCCTGTCCCAGAGTTCCACAGAGGATGTGGGTCTGCTGGAAGGAGGATTGTGTGATTTCTGTGGGTGCTGTGTGTGGTCATGGTCGTGGGGCTGTGTTCTTTTTCTGCTGCTGGGTTTATCAGCGGGTTAGGCAGTGAGAGTCTGATTCCTTCGTTGTAAGATTCCTCATCCGTCTCCATCTAGCAATTCTGCTGTCCACCATGACCATTGCCAGAACGTGTGATGACCCTAAGAACCTGCTCAGTGACAGGATTCCATCATTTTGTTACAAGTCAGTCCTCACTTCCTCCCCTAACTCATCAACTTTGGTGTCTTTGCTAATTCTGACATCATCCAGTGATTTTTGTTTTTCTTTCCTTTTTTACTTAAAAATTTAAGGCTTATTGTGAACTCATTGTTTTGGGTACACTCCATTTATTTTAATAAATTGCAGGCTCATTTTTATATAAATTTTACTTGAAGCATAACAAGCCTGCAGATGACTTCACGGATCATTGAGAGCTCAGAGCAGTGTCCCAAGGTGAACACATCCATGTGACAATTGCTCGTGGCTATAGAGACAGCCTTCCAGACCCAAGGCTCCCGCACCTTAGGAATCCTCATCTACACGCCTGATCCCAAGTATAAGCACTACACGGTCTCTACCTCATCATACAGATTACTCCTGTCTAGAACTTTATATAAGCCATCTCGTTGGCATGGCTTCTTCCTATGCAACTTTCTTTCCACATTGTGCTTTTGAGGCCTGCTTGGCCTGTTTCTTGCATTTTTAGTGGATTGCTCTTGCTGCTGCATGTTCTACTGGTGTTTGAATTAGGCCTGACGAGATAGCGGTGTTTTCAGTAGGAGTGTTACTTGTGTCCAGCACGTGTTTTTGGTACACCTGCCATGCTTTGGATGTATACTTGGGAGTGGAATGAACAAGTTGTATGTGAATGTTCAGCTTCAGCTGGCACTATCAAAAAAATCCCAATGTTCTTATGTTTTGTTGTCAAAGTTAGCTTTGCAGAGTTCACCATTGCAGCCATTCAGGCCTAATGATGGCAGAATGGTTCATTATAGATTCCTTTTACTGGCAGATGTACTTCTATTTTCTGTTTATTCTTTAGTCTGCTGCATGGTCAAGGGATTTGCAGAAGGAGTAGTTCAGGTTCACGTGGTATGACAAAAGATTGCTGTTGAAGTCCTGACTCAAGTCAAGTTCATGTGGCATTACATGTTGTTACGCAGCTTGTGCTTCAGGCTCACCTGCAAACCTGACTCCTGTCAGTGCTGTCTCTTTGGATGGCTCGAAACAGGATTATTTCTCCCTCCTAGAAACACGGGTAGAAATCATGGTAAAATGTACAGGAGACCAACTAAAGCAGTGATTAGGAAGGAATAGTTACGTTTAAGTCTGAAGCATTCATTAGTTGAAGAATGGAAACCTTAGAAGGCAATTTACACGCAGACATTCCTGAAGTCGACACCGCACAGGCTGCACCCGCTGCTAGTCCCCAAACACCACTGCGAGAGAAGATTCCCCTTTCCTGTCTTCCCTCCTAATTGCTGTGCTCCTTCCAGCTTCCTTGTCCAATTAATGCAGTCTGAAGCCATGTTCTCCTCCAGAGCTTTGGCAACAGACCAGGTGCTCTCACCCTGCTAGCCCTGACCTGTCAGGGTCCCGGGATGTCAGAGCCAGAGGAGCCCTCCACTGCCACCGTGTGTGCTTGCTTGTTTTCTTCACGGGAAAGCTGGTGTTTGGGGTTATTTATTCATCCATCTATCCATCCATTCATTTGCCGAACAGATGTTTATTAAGCAATGAACGGCACAAGGACAGGTGCATGTCCTTGTTCTAGATAGTGAGTTCACCAGTGAATACATTAAAAAAAAGAGAGCATATTGTGTACTAGGAAGAAAGCACGCAAGGTGCTGTGATTGAAAGTGCATGGCCCTCTCGAGGGCTGTATTGTCTCCACTTAAACTTCTTAGAAGTAGATCCTGAAGCAAAGTACCTATGTTGTACCTTGTTTAGGATGTGGTCTCAGGAAGTGTTGGTTGGAAAGGAACGTGAGCAGGGAAGAGAAAGCAGCCTTACACTGATGCCGGGGTCACTTCTAGGCTCTGTGCGGCAGCGGGGAGCATACCTCTTCACTCTGTGGAGCTCGTGCTGTGGAATCATTCAAGCCCACAGTTGCCAGGTGGATGGGAACTGCTTCACTGCCTAAGGCAGGACCCCTCCCAAACCCACCAATCAAATATGAATCCCACCCCAAAAGAACCCCAAAGATGCAGTCACAGTGATGTCTGACCAAACATCTGGGCACCCCACAGCCTGACCCCACAGCCTGAGCCATCACAAATGTTGGAGGAGAAATACAAGCTGAGGTTGGTTGAGCTGCAGGGGCAGATCTAGGGGCAGGGCTGGGCTTGCTGTGGGCCTGACAGGTGATTGGCTGAGCTGAGTCAATAATGTCACTTATCCCAGTCCAGGCATTTGGGGAGAGTGGGAGTTAGGAAGTGAACAAAACAGACATATCTGCTACTTTTTTGTGGGAAGAGACAGACAATAGCCAAACAGAACCACGTATAGCAGGCACCTCGGAGCCTCTGTCAGTGTGGGTCCCTCTGGTGTGGGTCCCTCAGAGTAAAGACCTGAGTGTTTGTGTCACCTCCACATCCATGTGTTGAATTATCTTGTGAACACTGAGGGGGTGGAATCAGGAGTTGGGATCTGTGGGAGGTGATATGTAGCAGTCCCTAATGGATTAGTGTCTTTGTGAAAGATGTCCCAGAGAGACCTCTGGGCTTCAACTACATGGGGACACAGTGAGACAAGGCTGTGCAGGAACCAGGAAATGGGGAAGAAGGTGGCTGCACAGGAAGTAGGAAGTGGGCCCCCACTTTATATCAGATCTGCCCGGGCCTTTTTCCTGCTCTGCAGGCCTCCTCGTGAGTAATATGTGCCAGTTATTTCCAAACCCTCTCCCTCTAGGTCACAGTGGTTTGTTGAAACAGCTCAACCAGAATAGACAAAAGGAGCTTAGCAAACTCTCCTTTGAGTATTTGTGAGTGAAAAATATGCAATTCTTATGTTAGCTAGTGAGATTTTGGGACTGCTTGTTAATACATTGCAATCTAGCTATACTGACTGGGGAGCTGTGTTGTTAATGATTAAACCAGTTTATCACCCATTGCTTTAACACACACATGAACACACTCTCTCACACAATGCTCCCCACTACCTGCTCAGCACCCTGCAGAGTCCCCCACTGTCCCTAGGATTAAGACATAGGCTCTTGATCAAAGCCTCCAGGCCCAGCATGGCGTGCCTGCCCCTGCCCTCGAGGGTCCAGTGTCCTTTGAGCCTGGCACCCACTGCCCAGCTCAGTGTCTGCATTGGCTGCTCCTTTTGCTTGTGTCACTTCTGCTTTCCCCAGCCCTCTCTTCCTGCCTTTCCCTGGGACACTGCTTGCTCCTGTGATCCCTGTTAACAGTTCCCTCCCTCGAGCAGCCTGCTGCAGCTCCTTGCAGCCCCTCAGCCCCTCTGCTGCATGTGACAGATGCTGTTCTGGCTGGTGTTGGTCTTCCAGGGCGGCGTTGGGCTGCCGCAGCCAGGGTGGCATTGGGCTGCCACAGTCAGGGTGGCGTTGGGCTGCCGCAGCCAGGGCGGCGTTGGGCTGCCGCAGCCAGGGCGGCGTTGGGCTGCCACAGTCAGGGCTGCCGTCTGTCTCATTTCTTTGGGTGTCTGCAGTGCAAGGCGCTGACTTTGACAAACGCAAGGCTCTCAGTAGATATGTGCCAAGTGAACAAATTCGATCTTTCTGGCACTTTTCCTCTGGACTGCTCTTGTTAAATGCCGGATTTTCTGTTGAAAGGAGTCTCAAGAAGACACAGAAGATGCTTTTGTTCAGCTCAGATCTCTCGCACCAACTCCTCCTGTCCTACAATAAGAGGAGGGAGGCTGCCTACATGAAACTCATCCCCCAGGGGCACACTGTGCCTGCCGGCCACTGGGCGCTGCTCAGCAGGGCGGGCAGTGCCTCTCATTGGGAGCGGGGCGGGCTTGCTGTTCCACCCAGCGGTAGCATGCTGTCCGTTACAGGTGGGAGCGTGTCCTTCGTGATCACTTGGCAGCCTCAGCCTCTATCTGCACTCTGACTCCACAGAATGAACAAACCAGAGACAGAATGACTGGGCAGACAGCTTGGCGAGGCCCTGGCTGCAGAGGAGTCCCTGGCGACACCCTGACTCGGGCATGTTTTCACAGAGGCACCCGTGCGATGTTGACTTCATCTGGTGGGAAGCCGAGAGATTCGGGCGGTCCTCTCTGGGTGTCAGCCTGCATTTTGAGCTGACTTTGTTCTGTTTATTTACTGTCTACCTGTGATCATGACCCTGTAGATGGGAGAGATCCCATATCCCTGCCCTGGGACTCTTCCAGGTCCCCAAAGTCTCACCTTAATGATTTGCACAGGTAATTGGTCCACTTCCAATCCCTCTGTCACTTTGCTTCCCAGAAGGGCTCACCATAAGACGACTCAGAATTCATGCAGAAAACACACACATGTAAGCTGTAAGAGCTCTCTTACCCTAGGCCCGCAGGCATTGGAGTCAACAGGCACTTGAAGCATAACTGGGCAGTGTGAGGGAAGAAGTGAGCCAGTACGGGGAAGAACAAGGAGCTGGAGCAGAGGCGCGCTGTGTGGCTTTAAAGCCCTTACGTGGTTCTGAACACGTCCTGGCCCAGCGGAGAAGTGCGTTCCTGCAGGTGTCCATTTCTCAGATCTGTACGGTACAGAGGAAGTCGCCCTGTGCTGGCAGGAGCACAGCGACTCCTGGCCTGAACCCAGGGAGTGCATCCCCGAAGGACAGTCACTGACCGTGTCATCAGCAGAGCTGGCCTGGTGACTGGGTCAGGTCATTGGCCTTCCCACAACCCAGGACAAGCATCTCTGCTCTGTTGCCCTCCCAGGGCTGCAGTGAAAGTCAGATAAAGGTGGAGACACTTCTGAACCACAAACAGCCACACGAGCACAGTCGTAGATGGGGTTAAAGATGAATTAATTAGCTTCTGTCCTCACATGAGCACAAACTCTGGGTTTCTGAGGATGTAAATCTCACCTGAGACACAGCAGGATGCCTGCTCCTGCCTGCTTCCTGTTTGATTAAGCAGGAGGACAGGCTGGAAAGGTGGATGCGCCCCCACAAGGGTGAAACAGCTTCTGACTGGGCACTGGTCAGCTGTTGAACGCTGCTCGTTCTGCGACATCCTTGTACACGTGCAGGCGTGGACAGACACATACAGAAGGGCCTTGCTGTCAGCACTGTGGGTATGTGGCCGGGATAGCTGGCTGCACAGGCTCCCTATGCAAAAGGCTTCTGAATTTTTAAGTAATATTTTTGTTGTATATTACATTGTATTTATTTTTAATTAATAAAATATGTATGTGTGGGAAGTAGCATATAGGGTATGCATTGAAGAATAGTTAAATTAATATATCTATCACTTCACGTATGTATTGGTGATTAGAATACTTAATGTTTACACTCAGCAAGGTTTCAGTTTATAATCCATTGTGACTAAAACTATCCTTGTGTACAGTGGGTGTCCTGAACTGACCCCTGTCTAAAACGTTGGGTCTCACTGGCACCTTGTCACTTCCTTCCTCCCAGCATCCCTGGGGACCACCATTCTTTCTATTCTGCTTCTCTAACGTTTTGGGTTCTGTGTAGGGACAAGGGCATGCAGCATTTGTCTTTCTTCAGTTAACCAGTGTCCTTCATGCTCGCCCACGTTATTGCAAATGGCAGGATTTTGTTATTTAAAGTTGGATAATATTCCATCACATGTCTGGAACATATTTTCTTTCTTGTTTTTTTTTTGAAAGTTTTATTTATTTTTATTGGAAAGTCAGATATATAGAGATGAGGAGAGACAGAGAGGAAGATCTTCCATCCGTTGATTCACTCCCCAAGTGGCCACAATGGCCAGAGCTGAGCCGATCTGAAGCCAGGAGCCAGGAACCTCCTCCAGGTCTCCCACGCGGGTACAGGGTCCCAAGGCTTTGGGTTGTCCTTGAGTGCTTTCCCAGGCCACAAGCAGGGAGCTGGATGGGAAGTGGGGCTGCTGGGACACTACCTGGTGCCCATATTGGATCCCTGCGCAGGCAAGGTAAGGACTTTAGCTACAAGGCTACCGCACTGAGCCCTAATAGCACATTTTCTTGAGCCATTGATCTGTCTGTAGACACATGGGTTGATGTCACATCCTCGCTCTCATGGATGCTGCCGCAGGGGACAGGGAGATGCACCCCCACCTCAACATTCTGATGTCATTTTCCTTGGATTCATGCTTGGTAGTGGAATTGCTGGAGCAGAAGTTCTCATTCTGGTTTTGGGGGAGCTTTCCCATGGTTCTACACTGTCCTGAATGGAGTAACATCATCTCCCCAGGATGTGGTGGCCGTTTTTCTCCACATCCCTGCCAACATTTAATGTTGTCAGCCTCTCCTAGACTAGCTTTGCTAAAAGCATAAGGGGATAACTCACAGCAGTTTTCTGTTTCCGTGGTTAGTGATGTTGAACATGTTTTTGTATGCATGTTAGTCATTTTCTGAAAATCATTTAGAAATAGTTTTACTTATGCATAATTTGAAAAGCAGGGTGGGCACTGGGGCATAGTGAGTTAAGCCACCCTTTTGGATGCCATGTTAGTGTGTTGGTTCAAGTCCAAACTCCTTGGCTTCCAGTCCAGCTTCCTGCTAATGCATCCTTGGAGGCAGCAGATAATGGACAACATGGACATCTGCATGGAGTTCCTGGCTCCTGGCTCCTGCCTGGCCCAGCCCTGTCTGTTGTGGGCATTGAGGAAATGAACTGGCAGTAGGTTGATCTCTCTCTCTCTCTCTCCCATTCTACTCCCCAGCCTTTCCCCCCGCCCACACCTTGTTCTCTGTGCCTTCCAAATAAAACATTAAAGAAATATAACTTGACTATCAGCTACCAGTTTAGCTGACTTTAAACAGAAGTGGAGAGAGAGAGAGGCTGTGCCAGGCCATAGCTAGGTACTGGAACTCTGTTGAGAGCTCCTGTGTGGGTGGTAGGAACCCAAGTGCTCGAGCCACCAACTGCTGGGATTAGGAGTCAATCCAGGACTCAAGCTTAGTACTCTGACATGGTGGGCAGTTGTCCCAAATAGCATTTTAACTAGTATGGCAAATGCCTCCCCCATTGGCGGTTTTTATGTTTTCTGTGGAGACGTAGACTCTTCTATTTTTATTGCAAAGTCAGATATAAAGAGAGGAGGAAATACGGAGAGGAAGATCCTCCGTCCAATCATTCAGTCCCCAAGTGACTGCAATGGCCAGAGCTGAGCCAATTTGAAGTCAGGAGCCAGGAGCTTCTTGTATGTCTCCCATGTGGGTGCAGAGTCGCAAGGCTTTGGGCCATGTTCGACTTTCCCAGGCCACAGGCAGGGAGCTGGATGGGAAGTGGGTCTGCCGGGATTAGAACTGGTGCACTTATGGGATCCTGGCGTATGCAGAGCGAGGACTTTAGCTGCTAGGTTACTGCGCTGGGCCTAAAATGCTATTTTAATTACTTAAGCTTTATAGCATATTTTGAAATCAGAAGTGTGATGCCTCCAGCTTTGTTCTTTTCCAAATTGCTTTGGTTCTTTGAGTCCTTTTCTGGCTCCTTATGAATTTTAGGATTGTTTATTTCTGTGACTGATGCCATTGATATTTGTTAAGGATCGCACTGAGTCTGCAGAACACTTTGAACATTTTAACGATACTGGTACTTCCAATGCAGGAGCATGGGATGTCTTTTCATTTATTTGCATTTTATTTAATTTCTTTCATCATTGACCTGTATTTTTCAGTGTATAGATCTTGTGTGGCCTTGGTGCAATATATTTACAAATATTTCATTATTTTGAGTGCTAATGTAGCAGTATTATTCTGTGCATTTCTCTCTTTTATAGTTTGTCAACACTATATAGAAATGCATCTGTAGTTTGCATGTTAATTCTATATTCTATTAATTTGTTGTCCTTAACAGGGATTTTGCTTTTGGTAGGGTATTTAGGGCGTAGGGGATCTATGTCTAGAGTATCACCTTCAGAGACGGGCTGCCTCCTTTCTTTTCAGTTCAGATGCACCTTATTTCTTCCGCCTGCCTGAGGGTTCAGGTGAGAACTTCCAGTATGAGAATGGGAGTACTTGCCTTGGCCATGCTTTTAGAGAAGAATACAGCTTTTCACCACTGACTGTAACGTCAGCTGTGGGTTTATCATCCATGGTTTCTGCTATGCTGAGCTGCCTCGTTAGCGGGGTGCTTACAATGGAGGGGTGTTGGATTTGTGATATGCTTGTTCTGTGTCTGTTTTTACCTTTGTTTCCATGATGTGGTGTATTGGCTTTGCAGGTTTCCTTAGACTGAACCGTCTTTGAACTCCAGGGATACATCCCACTTGACCATGCTGTGTGATCCTGTTAAGGTGCCATTGGCTTGCTACCACCGTGTTGAGGATATGCTCCGGTCTGCTTTTCTCAGGTGGCTGGCCTTGAAGGATCCTTACCTGGCTTTGGTGCCAGCGTCATCCTGGCCGTTTGAAGTGTTCCATTGCTTTCAGGTGTTTCTCTCTCTCTCTTTTTGTTTTTCTGGAAGAATTTTAAAAGAATCTGTATTCTTTACCAAAAATGGTTTGGGGCCCTGGTGTGATAGCCTAGCAGCTAAAGTCCCCACCTTGAATGCACCAGGATCCCATATGGGCGCCGGTTCTTATCCCAGCAGCCCCACTTCCCATCCAGCTCCTTGCTTGTGGCCTGGGAAAGCAGTGGAGGACGGCCCAGAGCCTTGGGACCCTGCACCTGCATGGGAGACCTGGAGGAGGCTCTGGGCTCCAGGCTCCAGGGCTCCTGGCTTCAGATCGGCACAGGACCAGCCATTACAGTCATTTGGGGAGTGAATCATCGGATGGAGGATCTTGCTCTCTGTCTCTCCTTCTCTCTGTATATCTGACTTTGCAATAAAAAAAATAAAATAAATCTAAAAGAAAAATGATTTGGTGGAATTCAGCCATGAAGGACCCCTGTCCTTTTCCTTTTTTGGGAGAACTTTTAGTTACATGATCTCATTAAACAGGCTGTGTTTGTTAGCATGTGGTTATTCATAGCAGCCACTGGCAGTCATGGGCCTCTTGGCACAATGAGAGTGTCAAGTCCTCCCACATGCCAGGCCCACCACCGCCCCAGGCATTGGCCCACTCCATCCCCTGTGCTGAGGCTGACTCCTTGTTCAGTGAGGGCCTCGTCTCCCTGCAGGTCTTGTTTCAAAAGCCCAGTGACCTGGGAGGCCTGCCTGGCCACCTGTGGAGTTACCTGCCTTGATACCCTGATTCCCCTTGGCTTGGCTGGCTGCTTACAGCTGTGTCTTCACTTGCCTGCTCTAACTGTCTGCCTGGGTAGGAGGTGGATTCCATGGTGGACTGAGGACCTGGTCTGCCTCACCACTGCCCTTTCCCAGATACCTCGCCCGTGTCCAACAGAGGCGCTTGTCCACAAACAGCTCAAGTAACTTTTATGAGCATTGGACCAAAGCTTACAGGGGCCTGTGACTTGTGTTTCCTTACCACTGGCCTCCATGGCTCATTTCTTGGTCTTTCTAACATCCTATCCCCACTCCAGTAGATGGTTTATTTTTCAAATTCTGTACCCCCACTCCCACCTGTCTTGAGATTTCATTACCAGGGCTACACTGCACACCTGACTGTGTGATATATTGTCTTTTTGTACTGTTCCCACAGCACCTTCTCTGCTTGGTCCCATGAGTGAAGTTCTTTCCAGGTTCCAGAGAGGAGCAATTGCATGTCTGACTGTTGGGGTATCAGAAGTAGATTAAGGCCAGGCAAGAGCATCTGCCACCTCCTCGTAGGGGCAAGAGAAAGCATTTGGGTACTGAGTTTCTAAAGATGGGTATTTGGGAGTGCCATCTGCAGGGGAGGTATAAGAATTCCAGAAAACTTTCCCTTGTTTTTGAGTTACTGTTTAATTATTTGAGAGCCAGAAAGGGCGAGAGAGAGAGTGAGAGCGCGCTATTTTCCATCCATTTCCCAAACACATGCTGTGGCTAGGCCGTGGCTGGGGCTAGAGCTGGGAGAAGGAACTCCATGCAGGTCTCCTAGTGTAAGTTAGGTTAGGAGCCTGAATCGGGAATTGAGTCCAGGCACTCTGACAGGGGAGTGTCTTACTGTGAGGCCAAATGCCTTTGCTCTGTTTCATTTTCTTTCTCTGAAACATTGTCATCCCCGCCCCAGGCCTCTCAAGGCTCATCTGCCTCCCAAGAATCTGACAAGCCTCAAGTGTACACTCAGCAATTTGTGCTGTGACGGGAAGGTTTTGTTAGGAAGCATCCTGTTTTTACAGCAAATTAAGCGGGACGAGTTTCCGTCCTGAAGGGACACACTCAGCTGTGAACATGGTGTGATACATGGAGGAGCCAAATCTCACAGGGCACATTTCTACGTTCCGAAGCTAATGTGGTAACTGGAGGGACCACAGTTGCCGTGGTTTGTTCATCGACTCCGTATTTCCTTAATGTTTTCATAACTATTTTCTCCTCCACACGCCCCTATTCCATTACCCAATCATTTTATAATCCCCACATCTAGATATCTGGAACTCAAGTGCAAATGGATGCTTGCTGAAGGAATGAATGCGGTGTTTGGAGATCAATACATTGGGTCATGAGAACTTGGTGATTTCCCGTGCGTTAGGAACAGAACTGCCTCCAAGCGGCTGCTGTCTGCCAGTCTCCTGGTGCCAGAAGAGCTTTGTCCTCGACTGCCCCAGCTTGAGACTGTTGTTTTGAGTCCCCTCTTACAAAACAAGGAAGCCAGTCATAACACTAGAAAAGGGAAGAGCTGGCTCTGATTCCACGTGCACAGTCACCAGTTGAGTGACAGCAACCAGCAGTCAGAGCAGTTACGGCAGCAACTAGACGGGCACACAGCACACTGCCGGTCTGAGTTTCTGAGCCAGTTTGATTTGCCAGAGTGAGGCTGGTGAGCACCTGCAATTCTTACAGTGATTGATCTTACTGCTCCCAATTCTCAGACATGGAAACAAAGCTTGGAGTTGTCATGGGAGGGAAGGGGTCCTGGGCGGGAGCCAGGCCTGCCTCCCAGCAGAATTTGGGCTTGGTCTTCCCATAAGAGCTAAGGCGATTGCTGCACCCAGTGATAGGCAAGCGATAGACATCCTATTCAGGCAGTGTGTCCTGGGCATCATGTAATAGTGAGCTACCTCTGGGGACCAGAAGGACTGAGGGACACACAACCCAGGCTGACCATGCAGATGCCACGCCCAGTGGAGAATGGCTGAGAAGGAAGAGCACTGTAGAAGATTGACTGTGTGTTCATTGTACCCACCCACATTCACTCATCCATCCATCCATCCACCCAGCTACCTATCCATGCATCTATCCATCCTCCCATTCACTGATCCATCCATCCATCCATCCATCTACCCATCCATCCATCCATCCATCCATCCATCCATCCCTTTACTGGTGCCTGGAGAATATACCGCATGCAGGTCTTGGGTGCTGTTAGGTAGGGTTGCCATGCTGCCCATGCCTGGGACTCTATGGACATAGTCCTTCCCTCGAGTGTTCTGATGGCCCTTGACTCTCTCCAGCTTCTCTGAGTGAACCTTGTCCTTTTGACTTCCCTCCTTGGTTGCCTCCAGGTGCTGGTGTCGTCTTGAGTCTGCCATCCTGGCCTTGACTCCATGTAGTGCCTGGACCAGGTGTGTGTCTCCCCTCACCGCTGGTCATTGAGCCCGGAGTCCAGCTCCTTCTCTGCTGTGTCACTGTATGTTGTTCAAACACGACGGGCTATGGACCAGACTCTCGGACCTCTCATGCTGTGAACCAAAGCCCATTGGCCCTTGCTTCCCTTCCTCCCTATAGCTGGATCCAGCCTTCTTGATGGCTGCTCTCCTTCTGTTGGCAGAAGGTTCTCTCCATGACTTCTCTGCTGCCCTTGAGGGCAGCTGTCTCCTCATGTCCTTACATGGTCACAAGCTGTTGTCTTCTCATGTCACTAGCATCTCCTCATGTCCTTACACGGACACTCTTCTATGTGTGTGTGCTTTCATATGCTCCTCTTCTAAGGGCACCAAGAGTCCCATCCTTATGGGCTGTTTTACTTTAATCACCTCCTTCACACCCCATCTCCAAATACTGTTATTGCAAGGTATTTGGAGTTAGGATTCCACACATAAATTTTGAAGGGACACGGTTCAATCCATAGCAGCTTTCATCATCACCATTGTCTCCATTGTCTCCATAGCAACCATCAGCATCATGGTCATAGCACTATCATCATAACTATTGTCTGCATTATAACCATCATCATCACCATCACTCTCATGGCCACTGTCATCACTGTCATCTGCATAGCGGCCCCCAGCACCCATCCCCCTCAGCCTGCTCACCACTCTCCGTCATTTTTTTCATTCACTTTTGTCTGTGTCCCCAGCAGCCCTACCCTGGCTGCCTAGGACTGTCTCTTGGTCAGTGTTGGGCTGTTTGCTTGCATGATCTCCCCGAATTTTCACAGCTTTTCAGGGAAGAATCAAGGACCTGGGATAAGCCTCCCACCTTGTTGGAGTATAGGTTAATGCTATGATAGTATATTAGTATGCTAAAACAGTATGTTTTTGTTGGGCAGTGTGAGATTCCCTTGTGCTAAAGAAAACTGCTACTTTGCTAGGCCAGGAGGTGCCTGGACTTTGGGAGGATTACGCTTTAGCGATAAATCTGTTCTTTGCTGCCTTGCAACTTTGTGAAGGCAAGGGCACAGTTCTTCTCCGGTCCCAAGAACAAGAGGAAGATAAGGGTGTGAGAATGGGATGAGCCATAAAGATAGTGGGTATGGGAACGAAACAGGCTCCCTGTGCCTGAAGGCCATAAAATAATGAACATGTCTAAGGTTGTTACTTTTGATGTATTTCCCAGCCCCAAAGGGCCTATATAAGCTACTGTCTTGGGCTGTTCGGGGTCCGACCGCCCGGCTTGGCTGGCCTGCGTGCCCCAAGTGCGGTCTGACCCGGGCATGCTGGCGCAATAAACTCTGTTTGCTGTTTGCATTACCAGCGAGACTCTTTGTCATTCTCTGGGGGTTGACTAGCTCACACCCTGACGTCCGGGGGCTTTGGCCCAGACTCTAACAACCTTTACTCTAGAAAGAGGTTCTCTCATGCCCTGATTCTACCAAAGTGTATGCAGTATGGAGGCCAAGGGAGCTGTCACACCCCATCTGAGCAGCTTCCTTTAGCTGAGATGGACACAAATAGAAGCAGATGTACACAAGCGCTTAATCACTTTTCAGCTTGGCTAAATCAGGTGGCATGCTACCGCTGAGTGGAGAGTCAGTGGGTGGGGAAATACTCCACCCCCAGAATGATAAGGCCACCACTCAGCCCAGCCCCAAGCTGTCCTCTGCACCTGCACTTGGGAGTCCTGGCCATCTCACCACCAACCATGGGGCCCTAGAACTTAGTAGTTAAGCAGTGGATATGGTTAGTACTCAACATGCGTGCAAAGGACATGGAAGCTTTCTAGAAGCGGCTAGAGTCTAATCAGGCAGACACTTGGCAGTTAATGGGAGACATTAATAAGATGAATGCAAAAGACATCATCTGCATCACAGTACGGGTTGGAGACCCTTGTCTGCCCGAGCTTGCTCCCTGCGTCCCGGCTAAGATGTTTCAGCAGAACCAGTACCCAGAGGGTCCTTACCTCAGCCCAAGCATTAGGTGAGCCAGAGGCGGATAGGTATCACACCCTTCCGCTAATCAGGGAACTGGGACTGTGGTTTCTGCTGGAAGTGGCCATGGCACGGACAGCAGCAGAGCTTCTCTCTGGATCTTGGGATCTGACAGGTGACCTGGTCCCATTGCTTCCCATCCATGTGCTTTGTACTGATTCGCACAGCACAGGCTGGGTCTGCAAGTCACCTCTCTGCTGAATGGAGAGCTCAGTGTCAGTATTTTCTTGCGACAGTTTCTTTCTGTTGCCACAGCTCATGACTGAAGCAGGTGTACACACATGTGCATTTACAAATGTGGGTTCATTCCTTTGGTCACATGCCCATCCATCCCATGGTCATTTACTCAATGTCTCCTCTGGGCCAGGAGCCATTGTGGCTCTACTGAGTTAAATAAGGTTCTGCCCTCTGCCCCACCCCACTCCAAGTTCATGGGCAGTTGGAACTTCAGAATGTGGCCTCATCTGTGAAGGGTGGGGGGTCTTTATGATGTAATTAGCTGGGAATTCTCACCATGAAATCATAGTGTCCTCTGTAGGAGGAGTAAACAGAGCGGGCCCACAGCGGGAAGATAGAGGCAGGAGTACAGGGCAGAGTGACACAGCTGCAGGCCACGGAGTGCCCAGGACTGCATCCAGCCACGAGGCCCGGGGCCACAGAGGCCACTGCCGCCTGGACTTTGGACTGGCAGCCTCCAGTGGTGGGAGACAAGGACTTGCCGTTGCTGACAGCCTCGCAGGATGCACCGGGCAGGCCTTAGGTCCCAGACAGTCTTTACTTTCAAAGAACCGATAGCGGCGGCTCATCCTGTCAAGTCACCACTTTGATGATTTTCTTATCCTGGATTCCACATTTCCCCCAGCATCCCAGTGAGTTCATGCCCTGAGGTCATGGCTGCCTCATGTTTTTGTACACACTGGGCGCGTGAACTTGCCTGGATGCTCGCAGAGAAAGTGTTTTTGCTGATAAGAGTGTAGAGCGAGACAGGGGAAGAAAAGGTGTGGGGGAGCTTTCTGAGGCATATCGATCAGCTAGAAAACAAAACGGTTTTTAGTCAGGCTAAATGAAGGGCTCATAGCCTGGTTGCTCACCCCATGCCAGGGAGGGTGCAGGAAAAAGCACGGGTCACTTGGCCCAGCACCGGCCCAGGCCAGCAGGAGTGGACGCTGGTCAAGAGTGGAGCCTTTCTCTGTCTGCATCTCATCTCTGAATGGGAATGGGAATGAGCTGTGTGTCCCGGAGGAACCCAACATGGGGGGAGCAGTGACGCACAGGTGGGGATGTGCGCTCTAAGATCTGAGAATGGGGCAGAGGGAGTTCCTGGAGCAAAGCCAGTGTTCAGCACTTGGGGTACAGTACACACGCAGGCACACATGGTTCACACATGTGTGGAGCTGCGGGTGCCAGCCCTGGAAGGGCTCAGGAGTTGGTGAGCATTGAGTGGGGCTGCTGCTGTGTCCCCAAGTTGCAGGCAAGGGAAGAGGAAGCTGCTAACTGAGAGCTTCCGTGCTGGCATTTGGCTGTGGCTTAAGCAGTTACCTTCACTCTGACCCCCTGGCGGTTTTCTGCACAGTGAAGCTGGTCTCCCAAGCCAGCTCCCCAACCATCTCTCCTGCTGGACTCTAGCCTTGCTCTGAGGGCCTCAAAAACCTTTTTCTTTCCTCCAAATCTCCTGGATTTCAATGTATATTCTGGGGACTTGGCTTCCCAGTAGAATATGTCTCAGTGGAAGTTAGTGTCTTTTTTGTTCATTATAGGTGCTTTGTCCCGTGCAATGACACTTTCTGAGTGGATAACAAACTCCATATTTCTATGTCTGATTGGATGAGACTCTTGTGTTTCAGCCTTTCAGCTTTTGGCAGAATAATCGACCTCTTCTCATCTGTTTACTCTCAATACTTTTGTCTATTTGCAGGGATAACCTCAACCATAATCTTGTCACATGTGAGCATAAGGTTGAGGGGAGTTGACAGATTCCCTGCTTAGCCTCCTGACCCTCCTCCTGCATGTCCCCTCCCACCCCCAGAGGGTGTCCATTGGCTGCCTGGCCGTCCTCCTGAGTGTCTCCTCCTACCCCCAGAGGGTGTCCATTGGCTGCCTGGCCGTCCTCCTGAGTGTCTCCTCCTACCCCCAGAGGGTGTCCATTGGCTGCCTGGCCGTCCTCCTGAGTGTCTCCTCCCATCCCTCGGAGGGAGTGTCCATTGGCTGCCCAACCCTCTTCTCCGTGTGTTCCTTCCCACCCCTCAGAGGTGACTGAGATGTCAAGGGCTGAGCACTTCCTTCACCATCCCCGACCTCCGGGCAGTAGCAGCCCTGTCGCTGCTAACGTGTACAGCCAGCCTTGCTTGGACTTCTCCCTTTTCAATTCACAGCAGACTCATTTGTTCAGCCCATAGGTATTTATTGAGCACCCACTGTATTTCAGGGGCTGTTCTAGGTGGACAAAGCAGGCAGAAATGCTGGCCTTCCCACAGTTGACATCCTAAGTGTCAGAAAGCAGAATTGGCGGGGGTTGAAATCTCCCAGTGGCAACCATTGGCTCACTTGAGAACATGGTAAACCTCAGGCCCACCAAACTAAAAACATGCATGTGCACACACACACGCACACACACACGGCCCAGGCACGTGCAGGCTATGGCCCAAGGAGGAGGGAGCTCCCGGCTTCGCTGTCTGGGGACAGTTAAGGCCTGAGAGCTTGCCACCCCTTCTTGAGGCATAGCAGTTTCAACATGTGGTTTTGGACAGGAAGTTGGCTGTTTGCAGAAGCAGGTAGCCGTCTTACAGATGCACTTGACTCTGGGGACGAACTGCCCCTGGTTTTTCAGTCAGAGTGAGCACCTGGCAGTCCACGAGAGACAGTCAGCATGGTCAGCTCCCCATGGGACAGCTCTGGCCGTGGTGGATGGGCACTGGGACGCTTCCAGCGTCACCCCAGGGGTGGTCTGTGGGGTTAGCCAGAGCAGCGTTGTGACAGGTGAGTGAAAGCCACTCCTGCCGAACAGCAAGCCTCACCCACGTGGCCACCAGCACATGCCTGCTGCTGTCCTCAGCAGCTGTGGTCTTGTACCTGCTGTTTACCTGTGAGGCAGGTACCTGTTTCAGGCTGTTACCTAAGCATCAGGCCAAAGTACCATGTGGCCACGTGGCTTCCCTCAGGCCACTGGGCTGCCGAGTGGTGGAATTCAGGTGCAGGCAGCCCTGCTTGGCTCCCGTGTCCGTGCCCCTGAGGACTCTTGCCCTTGGGTGCAGTGGTAGCCAGGCTGGCTTCTCCTGAGTCCTGGCCGTGTTTCCTGGCTTTGCGAGTGTGGAGCAGTGTCTCTGGCTTTGACAGTGGCTCACCTGAGTCTTTGGGCAGGTAGGCCTTTTGCTGGCAGATCCAGAGGTGGTTGGCTGCTGGCATGGCTCCAGTAGTTCCCAGTAGGAGTGAGGACGTCTGTAGCCAACTTATCCTGCTGCTGCTGCTGTTTGTTGCTTCCCATACATGGGCTACTGCTGTGGCTGGCTCCGGACATGGTGCTTACGCTGAAAGCAGGAAGAAGTGGGCGGAGTGAAGGACCACTCCAGTTTGATGTGCCTCTGGGGAGACTCCCTGCATGGAGCAGGCCACACCGAGACCCAACAGGGCTGGGTCAAGAAAGAAGCAAGAACCGAGAACTGAGACTGGCTGGCCTGAGAACACCCTTATTGGGTGAGGAAGTCACAGCCCTCAGGCATCATTCCAACAGCCTCTCAGGCAGGTGCACACACCCTATTTTTGGGGTCACCCTGCTGGTGTGCCCTAGCTCCACTCTTGGCCAGTGGCTAACACCCACATCTTTTTTGTTTTTTGGCTGATTTTCAAGGCTTTCCCCCTCACATGTATAGACACTGGTTGGGGTTTGTCTAAAAAGACTGTACTTTGTCAGTTCCACGGCTTGCCGTCTGTCGCTCACCTTACACTCTAGTAGGGCCCATGGCTTCATCTGGAGGCAAACAGGTTAACAATCTGAAAATTGTGCCACCTGCTGTCCTCACTTCCGCCAGGAGGGCCCTGAGTGGCTCTCAGGGCTGCAGGACCCTCTGGATACCGCTAAGAGGGACCCAGGCAAACTGGGACAGGATGGTCACCCCAGGAAACCCACGCTCAGGCCCTGTCCCCAGCCAAGGCGTCTCACAAACAAGGATTATGAAGGCGTGTGGGCTGGCGTTCTTTGTGATGAAGCCATTCCTGTTTGGGTGTGTGACCATGCACGTGTCCCAGCTGTTTCAGGCATGGTCACATCAAGCATGACACAGTGGGTCTGAGGGAGATACTGCATCACTGGCAGGAGCAGCCCACATGCTCAAAACCGTGGGACCCAGGGAGATTCAGTGAGGCGGTACGCCACTGTCACTGTCTTCAGGTGCCTTTTAGCAGGTGCCTCCTGGGAGACCCCCTGCCAAGAGACCCCCAGAGATGGGGAAGGGGGCATGGGTAGATGGGAATTGCTCAAGCACTGTGACTATTAAATAGCACCGGTAGCTGTAGATGAACAGCTGCCCCTGGGAGGAGCTAGGAGAGCGGGTGGAGTTTTGCTTCCAGAGGGGACATGCCTGGGGCCAGCGATGCTCTCAGGAGGGCAGCGGCCATGCATTCCCCTAGCTAGGTGTAGGAGCCTGGAGTCAGCCGGACTGACCCACCTGGCCACAGGCCCCACCACCTGGCCCAGCCTGGCTTTTGGCATCACTGGGCAGAGGGGAAGCTTGCTGCCTGGAGACAGAATCCAGAGGAAGGCCAGGGTGAGTGTCCACACATAGGTGTGGACAGTGCTTGTCCAGGCCTGCAGTTGGGTCACACAGAGGAGAGGGAGGTGCCTGCTGTTCACCCTCCAAGGCCAACAGGATGTTGGGTGCCGTTCTACAGAAGGGAGGCCCCGCAAGACCCAAGTGTGCCAGCCAGCAGGGTGGAGCCAGGGCTACAGGGCTGGTGGTCCAGCTTCGGGGCAGGGTCCTGCTGAGCGTTGCCTGGGAGCCTACAGAAGGCAGCCCTGGGAGGATGTGAGTTACTGAGGGGTCACATGGGTGGGTAGCATCACCAGGCAGCAAGCCCACACACTGGGTGTGGAAGGTGAGAGAGTGGTAGGGGAGGGGCCTGGGCGACGGGTGCTGTGGCTGCCTAGAGGGTGGGACCCCAGGGTCCCTGCACTTCCTGGGACAGCACCAAATCCTTGAGGCTCTGCAGGTTGAGCTCATTGCTTTCCTGACCTTCAGGGGTGCTGTCTCTTCCCTGGAAGACAGCGACCAGTCTTGGTCAGAACCCAGGCTTGGCCTGGTTACCTATTAACCCGGCCTTTCTGCTCTCAGCACCTGAGGCATGTGGTCACCCACTGGCCACTGACATTGGCCTGGCGGGGACACGAGCTCCTCCCAGGGACCATCCATCATGCGTTGGATGACATATGGGGCACCAATTGTACTCACTGAGTTCCACCCAGGAGTGAGCTCCTTAGTCCAGTGCATCTTTGTTAACGCAGCCTTATCCTTAGCAATGGGCCCTGGCTGGCACTCAGCCCTGCTCAGATGTCCTGTTTATTCCCCTCCCTGGCCCTTGGTGTGCTGCAGGGGTGTTACTGGACACCATGACATGGTACATCCATTGTCCCTTCCTTCTATGAATGTTCCTCAACTAAAGACTGCACCGCGCTTGGTGCTGGTTGCCCAGGGGGTCGTACATCCCCTCATCCCTCCTGCCCAGAGGGCTGGCAAGGCACTTAACACTAGGGAACTTAGAGCTCAGTGCCAGACAGTGCCACCTATGGCACACTGGACAGTGGGGGCTTGGGGCTGGGCCAGACCTTTCTCCAGCTGCAGGGGACTCAGTGTGGGGCCCTGAGAAGACCATGCTGGACCCAGAGAGAGCAAGGATCACTGAGGGTGCCAAGTCAATCAGTGTGTCTGTGCTGGGTGGATGTGGGGTAGTGTGGGGGGGAGAGGAGTCCTCTTGTGGGCAAGGACAGTCACCCTGCTTGCCACCCCTGGTGGGAGAGCAAGGAGAGGAGGATGTTGAAAGGCTACTGGAGTGGTCTAAGACACGGGCAGCAGGTGGGGTTAGGTGGCTGTGATGGCCCCGTGGTGGACAGCAGTGTGACATGGCAAAGAGGCAAAATGGATCAAGCTGTGAAGGGCCAGGTATGGTGTGGGAGAGGCGGGGTAGAGGCTGCATGCCCGGCTTCGAGCTTGTGTGGTCAGACACAATGGTGACACTGCTGAGCCAGAGCTGTGGTGTGGACCTATTGACTTCAAGATGGCTTTGGAATACCCAAGGTGGTAGGCAGGGCTGCATCTCAAAGCCCATGATGCCATGGAGAGCAGGTGCAGCCGGAGCCTGTGGAGCCTGTGGAGCCGGAGCCTGTGGAAGGGAGGAGCCACAGGGTGCAGGGTTTGCACCAAGAGGCCAGGCTGGGGCGCAGAGGAGCTCAAGGGGTTAAATGGCTGTGGGTGTGTGGCTTTGGGTGGGAGGCAGGGAGGCGCAGGTGGGCAGAGGGCGAGGGAGCTGAAGTGGCAGGAATGGAAGGCTGTGCTGGGGTGCAAGGTGGGCAGAGTGTGTGGGGGCTGGGGTGGTCCCAGTGGAATCGCTGCCAGGGCAAGTGTGAGGATGCTGGGCCAAACGGGTGGTCTGTGGGTCAGGACGTGCCAGAGGTGACGCAAGGCTGGAGAAATCTGACCTGTGTTCTTTTCTCTCTTGCAGTCAACTTTGACCATTTCCAGATTCTGCGGGCCATTGGCAAAGGAAGTTTTGGGAAGGTAAGGATGAAATTTTCCAGACCCCTGGGCTTGGTGGATTTGTGTTTATGTGTGTGTGTGTGTGTGTGTGTGTGTGGTTTGCACTGGGGGGAGTTTGCTGTTCCCCAGCAAGATTTCAGTTTGACAAATTGGTACCAAGAAGGAAGTCTACATGGCTTCCTTTGGCTCTGGTATAATTTTATTCTGGAAATTGAGTTACCATGGGCAGTCCCTGATTAGGTAACTTACAATGGTAATTACTTTAAGGTTTCTAATGCCCTTTTCTTCCTGGACAATCTAGATATGCAAAGTGGAAAAAACAAAAAGAAAAAGAAAAACCTGACTGTTTCAACAGTTCTCCCAGCCACGTGAGCATCGGTTGTTTGGAATGTTGCTACTCAGGATTCCAGAAACGTCCTAGTGTTGTCAAGAATTATATCCCTTTTACAGATAGAAAAGCTGTAAGCTCAGAAAGGTGGGCCACTGGATACACAGCCCCACAAACAGCAGTGTGGATGCCGGGGTTTGGAGTCATGGCTGCTTGGTGACCAGGGACCCCCCACCCTGCAAGGTGACTTGTGGGGACAGCCAGGGTGAGACTGAGATGTTTGACCTAGTGACAGGATTGCCTACCTCTGTCCTTTCGTCCCTTGTCGATTCCACAGCCTGCACTATGCATGCTGTTGGAGCCTGCGTGTCTTTCTCCATTCTGTAGCTTACATTTAGAAAGAAGAGAAATACCACGGATTGGGCCACACTTGATGGCCCCTGGGAGTATGGGGAGCGTGTGGGGGCTGTAGTAAGGGAAGAGCAGCAGCGATTAGTGAAGTGGCCACCCTGTGAGCTGAAGAGTTGCAGCCTGGGGGGCAGGTGTCCGCTGCGTTCTCAGCCACTGCCGGCCCGTGCCCTGCACTCAGCGTGCCACTCTCCCTGTGTGCCACTGGCCCTGTCCCCTAGCACATGTGCCCTGACTCCTGCTCTCTGGATCTGCATCTTACTTTCTTGCCTTCACTTCCTGTGTTTAAGGATGCCTACTGCTCAGCACTTCCCACCCTTGGGTGCCCCCAGGCTCCCACAGCTCCCAGCATGCCCTTCTGCTCACAAGTACATATAAATTCATTCAGTGCACGTTCCTTTATACATTTTTCACCCATTCATTTACTCATCCATCCATCTATCCCTCATCTATCATCACTTGTCCATCCATCCCCACACACACTGATCCATCCATCTGTCCATCTCTCCATTTCTATCCACCCATACATCCGTCCACCTGTACAGACATCCACCCACCCATCCACCCACCCATCTTCCCTCCCTCCCTCTATCCTTCCATCCATCTACCCTCTCTTTCTCAATCCCTTTATCCATCTATCACTTTAGCCTGAAACTTGCTAGCATACAGTTTAGTTGGAAGAGTTATGGTAAATACCCGTATCCATTACCCACATTTTATAAGCAATATCTTACTGTCCTTCTGTTCACTCATAAATCTGTCACTTGTGATGGTCTGTAGATTGCCACCTGAATATCTCGATATAGAGGTTCACCTGCAACCTCTGTCTTGATGCATAATGTAAATACAATGAAATGTATGAATTTCAAGTTGACTTTTGCTGAGTTTTGGGAAATGCGTGCACCTGGGTAAGCTGAACCCCTGCCAAAATATAGAATGTTGTTGCCCTCATCCACAGGTTTCCAGTTGAAACCCAGCACGGTCGCTGTGTGTGACTGGATGACATTTGCATGTTCTGAAACATCCTCTTTGAAATGGAATCTTCTGAGAAATGTGTGAAGCTCCACAGCGTGTCCGGTCTTACAAGGCATCTTTCCAGCAGGATGCTGCTGAGCTTCACCCGGCCGTGTTGCTGGGCCTCGATGCTCTCCTCTCTCCCACAGAGAAGTGTCTGTCCATTGCTGGCTCACAGCCCTGCATCCATGGGCATCCTGGGAGATTCCAGGGCGGTCTCTGGGTGTGATTGCTCTGAAAAGCCATGAAGAAGCCTTTTTGTGTGGCCATCTGATTCATTGTTTTGGGTAAATAACTAGAGCTGGAGTTGTTCACTCAGAGTGGGGTGGATTTAGTTTTACACAAAACTGCCAAGAGGTTTTCCAAAATGATCATATCCTTTTGTTTTCCACCTACGTGCCGTTTGTTTCACATTCTTGCCAACGTCGACTGCTATCAGTATTTTTCATCTTGAGCAGTCTGACTTGGGTAGAATCTGAATGTGGCTTTAATTTGCATTTTCTCGTGACTGTTGATGAACATTTGTTTCATCAGCTTGATGGCCAGCCATAGATCTTTAATGAAGGATCTTTTCAAAGCTTCTTGCTGTTTAAATACATGGCTTGCGGGCTTTCTTACTATTGAAGTGTGGGATACATGTGTACGTATCTCAAAATACTAGTGCTTTATTAGAAAATTATTTTCCACTGGATTTATTTGTCTATTAAGCTTATTAATAGTGTGTTTTGATGCACGAAGGGTAGAGCATTCCCTTTTCACATTATTACTTTATGTAACTTGCCAAAGAAAACTTGGTGCAAGAAAATCTGTTTATTTTTCAAAGATACTTTCTTGTGTTTACTTCCTGAAAGTTTCGTGGCTATGGCTTATAGTCCTAGTTCTATGATTCATCTTGAATCACTTTTCTTGTATAGTGTGAAATAGAGTCTAAGTTCATTTTTTTTCCTGTGTGAATATTATTTCTTGGAAAGAGTTGTTTTGTTTAAGAGATTGTTTTGGAATCTGCGTGGGAAGTCAGATGAGCTATCATCATGGGCGAGGGGGGGAGTCCTCTTTTTTAAAAACATTTAAATTTTTTATCTTTTTGATGGTAATTACAGGGTTGACCAGGATGGAAGGATCGAGGATCAGGGAAAAGTGGGTGAAATCATTGCCTCCTAATTCTCCATTTCTTCTTGCCTCTGAGGGAAGCGGGGAGACAATGGGAGAAGCCACATCCAGCCTCCCAAATGTCCCAGCACCCAGGGACGGTGAACGGCCACCCGATACCAGCCCAGGGCCCCACCGTGGTGCACGTGCTGCGGGTTCTGCCCAAGCGGTCTGGATGGATCTGCAGTGCTGTTGATTTTGCTGATCCAAGGGTGATGCATTCCTCCCAGTGCCCATTGGTTGACGTGGTCAGCCTCAAGTCTCCACTCACCCAGGTTTTTGCTGTCATCGCCTGCAGGGGTAGTTGTCTAATTTGCCCTGTTCTCCTTCCTCTGTGATGGTACCAAATGTGCTGCCATATTCTCCATGGGCATCGGGGTCTACATCCACAATTTACTCACTGGCGGGTCCCAGGGCCTGGGCCAGGCAAGCCGAGTCCCACCGGATCCCCAGCCCTGGGGCTCCTGATCCAGGCACCCCCCTTACAGACGGGACCCTGGACTGGGGGCAGGTGAGCTGAGCTCCACTGGATCCCCCATTCCTGGAGCTCACGAACCTGGCACCCCCCTCACAGGTGGGCCCCTGGACCCAGGCCAGGTAGCCTGAGCCCCGCCGGATCGTGGGGGGAGTCTTATTCCGGGCACACTCTATTTCTCTGACCCAACTTATGCAGGTGCCAGAATGTCTTAATCACTCAAAATTCCTGTTAACTGTTGAAATCAGAATGTGTAAATCTTCAAAATTTATCCCTTTTCCAGTGTTGGCTTTTTTGTTTTGTTTTGTTTTACAGGCCAGGTCATTGGATTTTCATACAAGTTTTGGATTTGCTTGTCAATTTCTGCAAAGACCTAGTGGGATTATAATTGAAATTACATTACATCTGTTTATCAATGTGAAAATAACTGACAGTTTAATAGTATCATGTCTTCTAATCCATGAGCATGGTCATTCTTTCTTTTCAAATCTTTTTTTGTTAAGTATTTAACATTTTTGCCTTAGAGATGTTTCGTCTTCTTTAGAACAAGGTCTTTGTAGTAAATTTTCCTAAATAATTTATGGCATTATTTTTTGCACTATTGTAGTGGAATTGTTTTAGTTTATTTTTACATTACGCCAAAATTTGCTTTTAGGCTTACAGTCTCATAAAATGTGTTGCAACATTTTCTTCCTGTTTTTTTTTTTTTAAGATTTATTTTGTTTTTATTGGGAAGGCAGATTTACAGAAAGAAGGAGATATGAGAGAAAGATCTTCCATCTGTTGGTTCACTGCTTAAGTGGCCACAATGACCAGAGCTGAACTGATCCAAAGCCAGGAACCAGGAACTTCTTCCAGGTTTACCATGTAGGTGCTGGCTCCCTAGGCTTTGGGCTGTCCTCGACTGCTTTCCCAGGACACAAGCAGGGAGCTGGATGGGAAGTGGAGCAGCTGGGACAAGAACAGGACCAGTACAGGATCCTGGCAGATGCAAGGCGAGGATTTAGCCACTAGGCTATCACACTGGGCCCTCTTTCCTGTTTAAAAAAAGATTTATTTGTTCAGAAGAATGATGGGAGAGTGAGAAGAGAGTGAGCTAGAGAGAGATCTTCCATTCATGGCTTACTCCCCAGATGGCCTCAACAGTCAGGACTGAGCTAAGCTGAAGCGAGGATCCAGAGCTAAAACCTAGATGTCAGAAGCCAGGGCCTTCCTCTGGGTGTCCCACCTAGGGCCCAAGCACAGGGCCATCACCTGCTGCCTTCATTCTTTCATGACCTGCGCCTTTCCAATCTGTGAGCAGGAGACCTTGGATCTTCAGCATGGTTCTGCCTGGTGTCACCCCCTAGGCTGTTCATCTGTCTTGTTGGCCTGCACTGTGTGGTCCTGGTGTGGCCGGGCTCTAGGAACCTGCAGTGGAGGGCATGCATTTCAGAACTAGGATTTTCCCAGAAGGTCAGCTGACTTCTCTCTCCCTCCCATCTCTCTTAATAACTTTGGCCATTTGTTAGTGAATTTTCATTCCGTTTTGTAAGGTTTATTTATTTTAAATAGAGTTCCTGAGAAAGAAAGAGACAGAGAAACTGAAAAAGAGAGATCTTTCTTTCCATCCACTGTCCTGATTACAATTGGCCATATCAGCTGGCAAGGGCCAGCTTGAATCCAGGAGCCAGGAACTTCTTCACATCTCCCACAGGGGTGTAGGGGCCCAAGGTTTGGACCATCCTCTCCTGCTTTCCCAGGTGTGTTAGCAGGGAGCTGGATCGGAAGCGGAGCCCAAATGGGATGCCAGCATCACAGGCAGCAGCTTAAACCTACAGGCTGTAACAGCTGTCCCAAAGTTGGTCTCTTTAAGTTGCTATTGAATGCTAACACATCTTGGTGATGTACAGATTCCTGCAGTATGTCAGAACTAGCCAGTGTTTAGCATGAGAGGAGCCTATGTCAGGAGCAGAATATAGCTTTGTTCCGGTCAAATCCACGCAATCATTGCTTTGCCTGATAAGAGCAGTTGAGTGCTCCACGGCTATTTGACACTCTAGGTGGAGGTGAGCCAGTGGGCTAAATGAAGTGCGGCTCCCAGTGTGGGATGAACACCTTGGCTTTGCTTCCCACCTTCAGCAGTTCTGATGCTTAGTGTTGATGAAGAATTTTCAGGAACAGACGGTGTGCTGCTCTGCACAGTTTTCAGAGGCAGCACGTGTGAGTTTGTGGAGACCTTGTTTTGTGGAGAAGTCATGTCCCCCAAGTACAGAGTAGAAAGTAAACAGCTGTGGAGACCCACGGATGGGAGCCCCACGGAGGATGGCACAAGCCCCCCGGTGTCTGTTGACTTTCCTGGCTGAGCTGTGGGTCGGCTGGGGCACAGCAGGTTAACTCCTTTGGGTACAGTTGAAGCAGGTTAGATTTGGCAGTCAGTCTGCCTGGATGCCCCACCAGTAGGGGGTCTGGGAGAGTGCGCTGCCATGGCTAACAGGTGACAGTGGCTCCACTTCTGGAAGCACCACATGCACTTGTGTCTCTCTCCTCATCAAGACACAGCTCTTCCCAATCCCTGTGTTCCCAAGGTCACCATCTGTCCCCCACTCCTCTGCTGAGAAGGGCATGTGACATGGAAGGGCCGGGCATGGAGTGTGTGGAGTGTGTGGTCCAAGGAGTGGAACTGAGATCTGAGCCCAGCCAGCTGCTCTTGGAAGCTTTCTGTGGAAGTTCTTGTCTTTGCATCATTTCCTGTGAAAAGACAAATCCGCATTTCCCGGGAGCCGGTTCCCTCCATGCTTGCTGGAGGGGAAGGTGTGTCTGTGGAGGCAAGGATGAGGCTCACAGCCAAGAACCAGAAGGGGGTGTAAGAGAGAGACAGAGACACAGAGCCCCATTGACAGGAGGTGGGTGCAGAGGCGGGGACCACTGGATATTTATAACATCATCTGTGGACAAAATGATCACCTTAAACCTTAGCCTGCGGTAAATGCATTGAATTTTGAGTCCCACCCTCAGCTGCTTTGGCAGGGCCAGAACAGATGACTTTTCTGGCCTCGCGGGGCTCCTGCAGGCTGGATGTATCCCAGCCCTGGCTTAAAGCTGGGCCAGGGTGGCATGCTGTTCCCTGTAGTACACACATACAGACTTGTACTCGCTGCCTTCAGCTTTGCACCTGCAGCATGTTTTGCTGGACTCACCCTGGTGCCAGTTCTTGCCTCGGGTTCCCCAGAAGTTGGTTTTGAGCCCAGAGTTGAGTTCAGGCCACTTGTTGGGAGATATGCCCAGGAAATGCCTGTAAGAAGGAGACAGACGAAGGAAGGTGGTCAGTATCATGTGTGTACAGCTGCTCACCACCATAGCCAGTTGCCTGGGAATGGCCAGGAGGCAGCACTAAGCGGTCAGCTACAGTGTGCACAGGACCCCCACCCCACTGTGTGCACAGGACCCCTCTTGCCCTCCTGGCTTGTTCAGTGTACAGCAGCAGAGCCTCTGGGCCTTCATGATGAGCAGTGGCATAGGGAAGTGACTGGGGTGGGGCCTGGGGGCATAGCAGCATCTCTGCCTTCTGGTGCTTCCGGTTCCCTGAGCTGGCCACTGTCCTCGCTGGCCTCTCCTGCCTGTGTGAGTTCTTGTTGGGCTTCCATGTTGGCAGCACAGGGTTCTGACTCCTCAGAAGCTGGAAGTGACCATGCCAGGAGCCCAGAGTGCCAGGTGTTGTTCTTCCCACTTCACAGGGGGGCACCAAGGCCTAGGGAAGGCCCCTGCTGCAGCCTGGGATGTACTTCCAGACACTTCCAGCATAGGAGCAGCAGCGGCCAGCTGTGCTGAGTGTGGGCTTTGGAACTGATAGAGCATGGACAGGAGAGCTTGAGCTCTTAAAAGGAACAGGTGGGTCTGAGGTCTAACCCTGCAGCTTCTGTCCTGAGAACTTGAACCTGGCTGGGGAGCTTCTGCAGCAATGCTTGTTCCTTATCTGCAAAATAAGAATAGCTCCCATGAACTTCAAGTTTTCATGAAAAAATAAGTGGCTATGAATATGTAGCTCCCAGCATTACACCTGAAATATGGTGGCATTTTTAAGAAAAATACTTGTTTATTTGAAAGGCAGAGTGATAGAGAGGAGGTTGAGAGAGATCGTTCATCTGCTGGAAGCTTTCCCCCAGTGGCCACAGCAGCTTCAACTGGGCAGGTCAGGAGCCAGGAACTCCGTCCAGGTCTCCCGTGTGGGTGCAGGGGCTCCAGCAATGGGGTCATCTTCTGATGCTTTCACAGGTGCATTAGCAGGAAGCTGGATCAGAAACAGTAGCTGGGATTTGAGCTGCCCATAGGATGCCCATACGGGGGAATGGTTTAATCTGCTCTGCCACAGGATGGCCCCCTAATGGAATCTTTGCAGTATCTTTCATTTGAGGTCAGCCTTGCTAATATTTCCCTTGGC